>NW_028242555.1:0-600000 GCF_964263255.1 Lissotriton vulgaris | reverse complement strand
AAGCAAAATATATTGGGCCCACTTCTGTGGTTCTAATAAGAGCAAATCGCCCGGGATGCCATCTGGGCCTGCCACCTTTGCAGGGATAATACAATTAATTGCATTCTCAATCTCTTTCGTTTGGAAGAGATTGGTATCTTCAAGTGTGAGTGGAGCCTGAATTCTCTGCAAATGAGAGGTGGATAGGGCCTCAGGTTCCTCCGTATACAGTTGGGAAAAGTGATCCCACCAGACCTGATCACCAATATGGTTCGGGATAGGGATATTGTCCCTCCTATCTCTCATGTCTCCTTCAAGATATATTTACACCTTGAAGGCGCTTAGGAATGCCAGTATTGACGTAAAAGTCGGGCATATGAACGTCATGAATGAACCCCTAAGGAATAATGCATAATAAATGAGTTCTTGGAGAAATCAATATCCAGGGAAGGGGAAGTCCCTAACGCTTAAGAGTCTTTTTTTCCAAGAACTCGTTGTGACGTAGATGAACGGATGGAAGTAGCCATGCCTGTATTTGGGAAGCATGGACTATGCCTAAATAAGGACTGGCTTTCTATGCCTATATAAGGGCAATATGAATTATACCTATATGAGGACATGAATCGGGAAATTCATACGGAATCTAAATCAATACACAACAACGTGACTCATGACGGCGTGGAGCCATCATGAGCACCGAAGGGGTCAAGGGGTCTATTTTTATTTATAGGCCATCCGTCGATTGGCGCTATCCTGAAGGGACCTGCGGATGAGTTCCTCTTGGGTTGAAATGTCCACATATCCACAGGGTGACCCCATCAACACTACTGAGAACACTGAGAAACTCAGACTGAAGTTGGGTCTCAATGTGAATATCTTGTGTCACTAGGATGTATAATTGTATACATCTAAATAAGTTCATTGGCACTGGTGTGGTAGATCTATGGTTCACGTTTTACCCACGGGACCGTTGTATGTTTTGTTCTGCACCACCACAGGCACTATTGCCGCTGCCTCCTGGTACAATCCGTTCCCATCCAGGCTCAATCCCTGCTCACAAGCAGTAGCGGCCGCTAGTAATGTGAAGTGATGGGGCTCTTAATAGTTATTCAAATTGCTGTGTTAGACATTAGCAGCGATTAGCGAGTGTATGGTTATTTTAAGGTTAGTGTAAGAGCCAGAGCTTGCAGAGGTCAGTTACTTGGGTACACCAGTCAGTCAAGTTAATTCAACTTTATTTAAGGATATTAAATAGACCACAAAAGTGTAATTCAGTCGTATGCAACAAAATGCAATACCACTGTGAAGATTGATCTAAAATCCTTAAGTAGGACATCAAAGGTAAGAATAGATATAAAATCAAAATACATATAAAACACAATTACCAAAAACAGTACAATCATATCATCAATTTAGGAACCTGCCTACAACCTCTATGACATAGAGGCTAACCACAAAAGGTGGTCATGAATAGCCTGTTACATCTCACAGTATAATTATATTCGAAGCATAGGACATATTTCATACTTGGGTATACATAAAGCAACCAGAGTGCATTATATCTGTTATACTTTATACATCCATAGGCACCAAAGTCTGGAACCATCTCCGAAGTCCTCTCCGCACCATTGACACAGAAGCCATTCTCAAAAAGTCTAAACACATGACTCTTTCTGGCCCCACGTTCACTCTGTTACTCCTTAATCTAGCCCTTCTATCTGACCTCCTGCTTCCTCTTCCGGGACCTTCTCTTATGGGTCTATGTGGGATTTAATCTTAGTGCTAGGATGCTCAATTACTAGTGACAGTGCACTCTACTATTTCTATTCATTCATTCAGTCAAAAAATGAGTCAAGATCGGCTGGTTCATCGCAGAAAGATGTTTTCTCATTGGAGGTGATTCTCATTTTTGACCAAAGAAAAGAATATGTTCAGTTGTTTAATTGTGTTTCTTAGGGGCTAGAAACATTTCCTCGTGTAACAGTTTCTTTAGCGTAGTCCTGTGCTATCCCTATTTTGTCCTTTCCATACTATTGATTTCACTTTCCTCATGTGTTCTGCGATCATTTCTGTATGATGGTAACAGAGGGGTTTGAAGATCATTGGCCTCTGGAATTTCATGTGGTCCATCATTCTGGTTGGTAGACTATGGGTACTCTCGATTTCAATGTTTTTTTTATTTTATTCAATATTTAAAGCACAGGAAATCTAGTGTTCTCAAAAGGATGTGCAGGAGCCTGCTTTTCTCTCAGCATCAGCAGGAAGTCCAAAGATTCTGAGGTTCCCACTTCTGCTTCTATTTTCAAGATCTGTAATTTCTGGCTCCAAACTCACCATTTTTTCGTTTGTATGTGTTGATCTTTTTTGTTGGATTGTAAGCTAGTCCTCGACTTATCTTATTTTAGATTTTGCTTTTTCTACTCTGGTTGACATATTTAGGAACTTTTTTTGAGACCTTGCATTTCTAACTGTAGTAGGTAGTGTTTGTTATGTTATGGGGCATTTGTATAGCGCATTATCACCAAAGAGGTCTCTAAGCGCTATCCCAGAGGAGACCATGAGGTGAAGCGGGAAAGTCAGGAGGAGTGCTTTACGTGGAGCTCCAGGCTTCCAGGAAGAGAACAGTTTTTAATCTCTTCCTGGAGGTGAGCAGGTTGGTTTCCTTGCGCAAACTCTCCGGAAGTCTGTTCCAAACTGGCGGCATTGTGGTCGAAAAGGCTCTACCCCCCAGCGATGACCGCTTGAAACGTGGACATATCAGGAGACATGTTTCTGATGACCGCAGCCTCCTGCTAGGAACGTATAAGTCCAGTCTATCCTTGATGTAACTCGGGCTGAGCCATAGATGGCTTTTAGAACGATACAGAGAGTTTTGAATTTAGATCTCTGTGATAACAGTAGCAAGTCTAAGTCCTGCAACAACGGGGTCACATGGGACCTTCTGGGTTTTTTAAAAATCAATCTGGCTGCGTCGTTCATAACGCCTTGAAGCCTGGCCAAGGATTTTTTTGGCAGCCCGACAATAGGGAATTACCATAATCCAGGAGGGCCAGGATCAAGGCTGAGACCGCCATCCGGATGGTTGAAAAAGACAGCAGCGAGGACAGTTTCCGAAGTTGTCGCAGCAGTCCCACACAAGTTTCTACCAATGCATACACCTGTAGGGACATTAACAGCATTGCGTCGATTTTGATACCAAGACTTTTTACTACGGGCGCTGGTTCTGGGGACTGTCCCAGTTCACTAGGCCAGAACAGCTCATTCCACCCCAAGCCAAATTCCTATGCTTAAATTTATGACTGGTCTGACTGAGTGTCCTAATCCTCTGCTGAGTAACTTCCTTGCCTTCGTTCTCCTTACCCCGTCCAGTCCTACCTTGGGGCAGAGGGGCAAACCATGGGTCATAGCAGAGGCACCCCCCACCTGGTCACCCCACCTGGATCCCACAAACTCAGACCACACCAATTTCACGTCTATGACAGAATTTAGCCCGCAGTTTATTAGGCAGTTTTCCAACTTACAAGCGGTCCTTTAGCCCCCATTACTTTTTTTGGCAAGCCTATGTCCTCCTTAACATAGCCATAAGCACTATGTCCTACATTCAGTGGTCTGCTCAAATTACCTATCACCCTTGGGATGCAATCATTCCTTCCACTCTGGGCAAGCACCTACTTCCAGACCCAATCAGGTGACCTTTCACTTTCGGTGCAACAATGACTTTCATTCCAGATAAGCATCTGCTTTCAACTTGACCGGGTGACCTTTCACTTCTGGTGCAACCACACATTTCATTTCGGATAAGCGTCTGCTTCCAACTGGACCCAGTGGCCTTTCACTTTGGTGCAACCACCCCTTTCATTCCAGGTAAGCATCTGTTTCCAATCCGACCAGGTGACCATAGTACTTGGTTGCACTGAAAATGTCCGGTGCAACCACGCATTTCTTTCATGGTAGGCCTCTGCTTCCAACCCGACAGGGTGACCTTTCACTTCTGGTGCCATCACTCATCCCAACTTCTTTCGAGTCACAGGGTCTGCCCTTGACTGGTTCCTTTTAGTCCACCCACAAGGCCAGTGCGGTAGTCTGCCAGTAACACCAGGGTCCTAACTGTCACCAGTTTGTGACCTGTTCCCCTTTGGAAAATGCTATTTTTATGTAGGATCGCTTTGTAAGTACCAACAAGCCTTGCTGGGAACTTCTGCTGCTAGCAAGGCCCCCTCCCCGCCCTACTGTGCCTCAGTTCTTCCATTCTACCAACAACCTCTTGCATTCAATGTCACACATTTATTCCATAGAAGTACATTTGTCCCAATGTCCGACTGGTGCACCCTTTCCTGACTGTAATATTGTGGTTGTCGCAAGTTGCTTAAGATATGCTTAATCCCACATAAGCATGGCCCCAAAAGGAATTTGGACATGAGGTTGTTTATTCTCCTTCTTGAGAACTCTATACACATTCAGGATCGAGCCCCTGCCCAGGATGTCCTGGGAATGATCTCTGACCCTACCACTTATTTATTTTATTTGTTGAATTTGTAATGCGCATAGCTGCCCCAGCGACGGGGTGTCCCAGCGCAAACCACAGACTCCAAGACAAGAACCAGAAAGCGGGTGGATTATACAGGAAAGAGCCAGGTTTTAATGGCTTTCCGGAATGTAAGATGATTCTGGATAACTCTGATGGAAACAGGAAGCGAGTTACAGAGTTGCACGACTAGCCTGCGAAAGGAACGGCCACCCGCTCTGGCTTTCAAAACATGCGTGGTGCAAACCAGCAGTGAGTCGGCGGATCTAAAAGGACGCCGTGGCACGTAGAACTCTAGCAGACCAGCCAACCCCAAGGGTGCCTGAAGCGACAAGATCTTATGTGCCAAACAAAGCGACTTAAATTGAATGCACTTCTCCACAGGCAACCAGTGGAGTTCACGAAGTACGTGGGAAACAGAGTATGATTTAGGAAGAGCCACCAGGATGCGAGCAGCTGCATTTTGTGCTCTCTGGAGACGCTTAACACTAGCCTTGTTCGCGCCCAGGAAACTAGAGATCTCAGCCTTCCCACAATTCTCAAGATGGAGGTTAAGGTCCCCTAAGATAGTAAAATTTTCTGCCCTGCATGCATATTGCGCGACTTTATTCAGCAGATCTTCTCTGAAAGGGCTAGAAGGGCCAGGAGGTCGGTAAATGAGGAGACCAGTAATAGTGAGATTGAAATTCAGTGTGATTTTAAACAAAGCATTTTCGCAGCCAACAATATTCTCCTTGCTAAGGGAGCAGTTGTAAACATCCTTAGCAATGACAGCAATGCCGCCACCTCTGCCGACCCCTCCGCATATGCTGTACAACCCATAGCCAGGAGGAAGATCCAGCCATGGCTCTGCCACCGAATCCGGCATGAGCCAGGTCTCGGTCAGGAATAAAACATCCGGGACGTCCTCTGTTAGAAGATCGAAAACCTCTCCATGGTGTTTCACGAGTGACCTACAATTGAGACTAAGAAACGGAAGGTCAGTACAATCTCCAAGGCGGGGAATCAAATCCTTAGATGGAAGATGGAAGGCACAGCACTTACAATTAAAAGCGCCATCCTGCGGGGCCCAGGCTGGAGAGGAACACTTGATTTCCAAAGTCAATAGCTCATCACATGAATACGTGGTGCAAGCGGCAGTAAAATAGGCAGGGGTCCAGGCGACGGCCCGGCACGGACGGGCGCAGACGGGCTTGCCTTTGGCGCACCTATGGCGGGCCCGCTGCGCGCGTCCACTGCGCGGACGCGGCTTTGCCATCATTTCAACCCTCAGCGGACCTGTGCACCACCCAAGATGGCGGTCTCGCTCCGACCGTCCTGTGCGCGATGCCACCTATCCCTCCTGTCAAGCCACCACACAGCCCTTCGCAGCCCTCCCCACCGCAACCAAGGAGCAGCAGCCGTAGGTGCTTGTGATGAGGTAAATGCGTTGCACAATTTAAAAGTTAAAAACGAAATGCAATTTTGAGCTAAGCAGGCTAAAACATTACTAGCAGGACAAACAACAACTAGCTCCCGGCTCACGCCTCAGGAGTCTGGAGTTTGCGAGGCCGCGGCTGTCCCGTCTTTTCAAGCCTGAAGTGAAAAAAAACAGCTGCCCCGCTGACCTGTGCACCACCCAAGATGGCGGTCTCGCTCCGACCGTCCTGTGTGAGATGCCACCTATCCCCCTGTCAAGCCACCACACATCCCTTCGCAGCCCTGCCCACCGCAACCAAGGAGCAGCAGCCGCAGGTGCTTGTGATGAGGTAAATGCGTTGCACAATTTAAAGTTAAAAACAAAATGCAATTTTAAGCTAAGCAGGCTAAAACATGAATAGCAGGACAAACAACAACTAGCTCCCGGCTCACGCCTCAGGAGTCTGGGGACTTCTGTGGCATCCAGGGTCCTGGCGAAGTCAGTAAGGTCTTTCTTCATAATGTGCAATAAATTGCCCCATCCTATAGCTGGAAGGTTGTTTCCCCCCAAGTGGATGATCAAAATGTCAAGGTTTCTTGACCAGGGGCAGCACGCTTGAATGACACTTTCCAATTCCCTCCACTGTAACCCCTGCTTTCCAAACCAGTGCAGGGCAGGAAATCCCCCTATTGCTGTCAACTCTCTCCGCCGTCCTAAACATGTTAAGAGTGTCCAATGACCCACACCGTTCTGCATTCTGTGAAGTAGAACAAAAACATGCAATCTGTGAAGAATAACTCTTAATAATGACTTTATTGGACTAATTGTTACATGCATCCTTGCGCCGAAGTCCACATGAAGTTCCTCCCAAACCTCTCACCTAGTTGCACCCTCCTTGACACTTGTTTGGGCGTATATACACCTGGAGCCTATCCGATCGCCATCTCCCTGTTCTTTTTGCAGACAATCCTTCCTGGAAGGCTGTTGTGGCTGCCCCAATGTGAAAAGAATGTGTGGTAAAGTGATGCCCTTTCAGCTCTGCTATCTGATCTCCTGCTTCCAACACCCTTTTAAGCTGATATATTGGGACCGGCATCCCATCTTTGTGGGTGAGGGGGTATGCCTCGCCCGCGAACCCTGCCTGTTCCTTCCTGTACCCTGCCCGGAGCCTAACCAGGCAATATGGGCTGCCCCCCTCCATCTCATATAGTGCGATACACTGTTCCCCGCCCATTTGATTAGTCTTAGAGTGCTTGACTTGTAGGGCTATGTTGTGCGGGCTCAAGCGCATATCGTTAACCAAAAGAGCCCTGCTGCTTCTGTCCCCATTGGCTGTTGCTAAAAGCTCTCTAACCCTGAAAGCCCCAAAAAGGCAAGTGAGAAGGCCGCCCTAAATAGTGTTGTTTCAAAGTATGAGTGGCACACTGAAGGCAGATAGTCAATTAGTATCTCTAGAGTTGGAAAATCTATTGGTGACCTGGTATCCTGTGTCTTTTTCTCGCATTTGGTCCATCCTTTCAAGGCTTCCATGAGAACTAATCATTTTGTCGGGTCCTGTAAACCCCTCAGCTTTGCATTATATGCAATTTCTGCAAGATGCTCGTAGACCCATGACCTAGAATTAATGCATCCCTGTCCCAGACAACAAACTGTTTCACCCGAAACCACCAACTTCTCAAAATTGTCTGTTGAAATCAAAACTCCAGCCACGTTCCAACAGCTAGAGCCTTCTCCACCATGCTCTATAGTTGCAGTTCTATTGCATTAATTTCTATTGCATTACTTTCCAGAACTCCTCCTTGAAGGGCTTCATTTCATCTTCTGCGTCCGGCCACTCTGCCTGGAACCTTTCCCACTGCAGGTGAGAAAGAGCATTAGATCCTTTGTTCTGAGCAGATTGCATTTACCTTGATATTGTGCTGTAGAAATGTGCGCACTAGGGGCCCAATTCACAGAACGAACTTAAGACAAAATACTAAACTTACTACTTTTGGTATTCACAGAAGTTAGGATTTTGTCTTAAGTTTGTTTGAAGACAGACTTAAGACAAACTCCTAACTTAAGTCTGTCTTAAGTCTGTTTTAAGACAGACTTAAGACAAAATCCTAACTTCTGTGAATACCAAAAGTAGTAAGTTTAGGATTTTGTCTTAAGTTCGTTCTGTGAATCGGGCCCTATACAAGGGGGCACGAAGAAGCTTGTACATTAATGGCATGGCCTGCTGCCATGCTGTCTGACTGCATAACCAATTTCCTGATAGCCAGGAGATCTGACCAAAGTAACGACACCAGAATGGGAAAGAAATTTAGTGCTGTGATATTCTCTGTTAGAACAGACTTGTGCCAAGAAGGTGGCCACGCTCTGGGGCACCACGCCACACCCAATGTAGCCCTGGAGCCCCCACACCTGGAAGCATCTGTGTAGACTCTGCCTTTTCCTTCTTGCCCAGAAAAGACAAGGATACTCCTCCCCTGCTCTGCCGCTGACAGCAGCCTCCCCCCTCTCATCTTCCTCTTCCTCTTATTCCCTCGCTTTCTGTCTCTGTCTCGTGCTCCTCCTCACTTGCAGGAAACAGTTACTTAAAGAAACTGCTCTCACCCTCTCTTTCCTTCATTCGTTCCCCCGTGAAATGGATCCAAAAAAGAAAGAAACGCTTTTGCTGGAAATGTCGTCTTTATCCTTACATTTTTCTATTCCGAAGTGCAGTCTCGGAGCGAGTAGAAAAAAGGTTAAAAATACAAAAAATAAACAAATAACTAAATAAAGCAAGACAAAGTGGTCCCAAAGTGACCAGATTGGTTTTATTCACACCCAAACACATTAGCGACATTTGACAGGAGTTTGCCGGTGAAGCGCTACTTTAATTTCCCACTTTCTTTAAAGAGCTTTGTTTTCCCCGGGTTAGGGAAGTGCACCATTCCTGGAGGTACTGCAATACCTGGTTGATGTGTGGAGTAGAACACATGTAATGTGAATCCTGATCAGCTGTTTTTCTTATTTCAGTTTATAAAATGTGTACTGCAGCTTCTGTGTTCAAAGGTGGTCTTTTTAAACCATACAGCTTACATTTTGAAAGTATATAAGAAATGGACATTGAAACGGGTCCCTTCTCGGCCCTGTAGTCATGTCCTTAATTTTTTAGGCAAAAACACTAATTGATTTCAGAATAACAAGTGTAAAACTGTTCAGGTAAACATGGCCCTGCTTACATTTCACAACCTTTACTGAATCTTGTATTCCTTATGAGTGTTTGCTTTTCCCAGAACATTGTAACTTTTTTTTCCAGGCAGCATATTACTCTTGTCTAGTACATAATTTGAATTAAGTTGCATCTAGGTGTTTGTAGTGGGGCACAATTTGGTTGTAGCTGAAGGCAGTGTGAGTTTCTCTCAGTGGGGTAGTGTGGAGTTCAGTGAGGGAGAGGATGTGGCACTATGGGCAGAGCTGCCAAATTTAGAACTGGGGAATTAGGTTCAGCATGCATGACCAGTCCCCCAGACCACTCTCCTGAAGGAGCACATCCCCATTCTAGACCTTAGAAGCCCTTGTGTCTTAGCACCAGCAGGTGGACCCTAGCACTGGCAAGTATGTTAACCTTGAAGGCCTGTCTGTCACAATACATAGTGAAGTTCACCCCAGTCTTGCAGGCAGGCCCATGAAGCAGCAAACCCTAGATCAACAGTGATTTCATCACTGAGGTCACAGGGCCCTTGAGGTCAGTCCGCCTCCCCCATTGGTACCTCCATTGGCCTTGTTTCAGCAGTAGTAGTGCAATCACCAGGGATCGGCAATGCGGGATTTGCACGCACACCAAACTCAGTTTGCAAACTTCATGGTCACTCTGCTCCATGCACAAGCACTTTTAACATGTGCTGCCTGCTTTAGGGCCACTGGAATTATGCAGCAATAAAGGACAAAGTGATGTTACAGTGTTGATTAAATTATGCAGCAAAGAGAAGGCTGCAGAGTAATACAGTACATTTTCTGATACTTTATTTTGACATTTTTACAATTATCAACAGTCTCTGCAAAGATGTTGCCTCATTAATACCAGTGAAACATACAAATACAGCAGTGAGAATGGTGACCAGACAACCTTTGCAAAGGGTCCTCCACTTTGCAGCAGTAAAAGTCAAATTTTTTGTAACGTTTGATCCGTTTGAGCAACAATGTTTTTGTTAAAATTGTTTGAATATGCAGCAGATGATGTAATATGTGGCAAATATGACAGTGTGCTGGGGTCCGAACCAGCTAGCCATCCAACCACAAGATTGCATTCACAGGGGTTGGATAAACGATGGCACCATCCAAGAGGACATAGATCTGGACACTATACAGCAGCCCCTATGTGTACACACTATTCCCATTTTGACAATACACCTGCAACATATGTAACTTTACAGTCTAATTGTCTACATCCATGACTCAATAATATCACGGGTGCAATAGTCAACTGGTAAACCTTTTTTTATCTTAATACAACGTAACTTGCTGGATATACATGAGACCAATGTATGTTCCACCTTATTGATGTGGGTATCGCTATCATAAAAAGTTTTCATTTAAAGATGGCAGCCAGCCATGTGCGTCAATTACCTTCTGGTGTCACGCCGGAAGTCAAATAGCATGCCTACAAGCCGCCACCCCTTTTATTACAAACCCAAGCACACACAGAGTTAATGTTCAGGCAGACAGAAGTAAGGGTAGGTGCCGCGGGCAACGTATCCTGTAAAACCGTGAGTAGAGACCTTACGCTAATGATATCTCCTGCACATGGGCCGATTAATCCTCGTTTGTTAGAGGTTACTTGCTGTGACTTGTTCTTTCATGGCCTGTCTATTTATCAATGCTTTTCCTGATCCACTTCGGGACACATGCGCATCCAGGCACCCTGAGCACGTTCCCCACAAGATAGAGGTAACTACAAACTTTGTATAGTTACAGCCAGGACTCTCCTTCAAAGTCTGGTGGAGTCTATTAATCTGTACCGATCAATTTTTCCAGTGGCTTTCCTGAAGGCATTTCATTGCTGAAACGCACGCAGATGACAAAATAGCGTTTATCGTATAGCCACCAACTGCCCTTTGATCAAATATAATAATTGTCAAGCTAAATAATATTACCGCACCGTATGACATAGGTGAAATTTTAATTTTTTCTTTTGATAAATGTGTTCTATTTTGATTGTGTCTGTGTGCATTGCTTTTAGCATGTGCTCGAATTGAGTGGGCCTGCGGATATGATTGAAGTATGTGTGTGATTCAATATGTAGTTTTCTTTACATTGTACAGATTTTATTAATATATTTGAATAAAAACGTTGGTATTTGGTTTCATATGCGTGTTTGTCCTTTTTATATATGTGTTAATTATAACATGTTGTAAATTAACAGATGTGAGTTGCCCTAGGTTCAATAACTCATTAAACTTAGATAAACATGTGTATCCATTGACTGAACTAAATTAGGTTATAAGCTGTGACTGGTCAATGAAATGCCAAATGATAACAAGCATTGGCATAGCCAATAGGTCTCGCTTTTGGGACCATATAAGTATTTAGTTATGCAGCACAATATCCTTGGTGCAACAACATCAACTGTTGCATGGCTAAATACTTATAAGGTCCCAAAGGCGAGACATATTGGGTATGCCAATGTTTGTTGATATTTGGGGCCTCGTTTCGAAGGCTGAGCAATTTCTGGTGCGAATTGTCTTCGCAGTTACACAGCAGGCATTGGAGCCGCTCTTTCATGCACGTGCCCTCATTACAAAGGCTGAGCAATTTAGGTTGAAAATTGCGCATCTGGTAATTACCAAAACAATACTTATTATATTTCAGAGGCTCACAATGTATACATTATTCTAAGTTTCAGACTGGAAAGAAGATAATGCCAGTGTTTTCCCCCCTGTTCTGAGGTGTGCATACTTGGATTTTTCTGCAGTTTTCACACACTATTTATTGGTTTTGCCTGGTGAGCATTGTGAACATCTGTGTACAAAGTAGGAATCCATACTTGGGTGCAAATTACTGTGAAAACCTGCACAGAGGAGCGCGGGGGTGGGGGGGGGGAGGGGGGAGGAGAAAGTGAAGAGAGAGGCATGGCCCGGAATCAACTGTAGGCGGGCTCAGTATTCGACAGCCCCAGCATTCTGCAGCTCTGCCGGTCACTTCCTAAGGAAACCTAGAGACTCTGCAACATTACGTACCTGTTGGTCTATGTATTCATTCATTCATTTATACAAATGATGCACACTTTTCCTGTGTTTGTCCCCAGCGTGGAGTTCCATGCATTCCGGAGATTCAATGCGCTCTCTCGTTTTCTCAGTGCATTTTCTTAATAAAATTAGCTAACGGTGGGACTGATTTATTTTTTCGTTTATGGAAAATGTATTGTTTTCCCGCTCAGTGTTTTTCCAGGGACAGATCCAATGGCTCGCAGTTCGCAAGGATGTTGTGCCCAAGTACCAGAAGGCCTGCAATGACTTCAAAGACGAGAAACACCCGTTTTCATAATAAAAGCACGTTTCCCTGCTCCACCAAACGGAAAGAGGCGCCCGTTTGAATCCCTCGCCTCCTCGTTGCCTCTCTAACGGTCTTTGGATTTGGGCGACAGAAAAAGCAAATAATAAACAAGCATTGCAAAGGCAATCGCTCGGTGGTCGCTCCCCCCCCCTTTGCTTTGTTAATGCTTTCGTCATGGTTTTTGTAAACCGTTATTTTTGATGGAGCGGCCTACCATCACAAATAGAAAAGAAAAGATTGTCTTCAATTAAATGGTTTTTGGGGTTCCAGAAAGTGCAGATTGCCACAGCAGTCCAACTTTGTGTGCGGATGTGCTGCATGTGAAAGAGCAGAACGCAGTCACCCCAGTGAAGTTATCCAGAGGTTGAGGTTGGCTGACCCACTGCCCAAGCCGCGTGCTGTATGGGACAGACTAAATGCCACGCCAGGCCAGTGCTTCTTGATTCCTTTCCAGGCGGTTAATGGCCTACACTTCTCGATCCTGCAGGGGGCAGTGTTGGATGACTCTAGCGGCCCTCTCCTAGGTCCTGATCCGAGGGAGAGAAGGCTGCCGAATTCAAGGAATGTCCTCTGTCTTCTGGGATGTGACATGCACATGGAGAGAGCTCCCAGGTCACGAGGAGATCGTAAAGCACCGCTCTCTCATCTAGGGACTTAAGCAGATCCATTCCGCACTCATATTTATTTATTGAATATGTGTGGCTCAATTTTTATGGATAATGGCGTGAGTTTAACGAGAGGCCCTGTTCGGTTTACCGCAATATTAAAATTTCTCTATCCCAACCCAAAACAATGAAAACTGTATGCAGTTGTCAGGAAGCACAGCTGAAGACATGGCTGAGACTTGGCAAGCGCATGGAAGCCCTACCCTCAGCTCACTAGACTAGTGCTGAGTCCATCTCAGGGATAACAAGCTTTAGCCGCACGAGCGGCCGCGAGACGCGATCTGGGGTGGGGGGGACGGGGATTGAAGCAGGAGTTGTGTGCGCGCACTTAAAGAAAAACGAGATATGTTTTCCGACCGCAGCACTGTATGGGTAGGAAGGTGGAATCTGACTATATGGTTACCCGAACTTTTTTCCTGGTGTTTTGCTGGTTTTCGGCTTAGTTGGCCTGAGACCCTGCTATTCAGGGCCCCAGACTATCTGCTTTCTCTATAAAATGGACTCCATGTACTTTAGGTACATACCAGATAGGTTACTGGGTCACCCTTGTGAGCCCCTGTATAGTGTACCATAGGTACCCAGGGCATAGGTGCATCCTAGGCCTACCAGGGGCTGCAGCTTGTATTGTGCCACCCGATTTGCCTTTCAAACTGACACCACAGGTCTGCTTACACAGCCTGGGTAAGGTGTTGTAATCACCCCGTACTTAGATATAGTATACCTATATCTACCTTTACATATAGACACATATACACATATAAGCCACTCCTATGATTGGCCTCAACAATCCTGGAGGCAGAGTGCTTGGTTTTATGTGAGAGGGTGCCCTAGCATGAGCTGAGCCCCTGTGCAGCTTTCGGAACCATCTCCTTATAGCTGTTCTATGATATAACCATACCATATACTCTTAAGTGCATTATAATCCTTGCGGTTAATGCAAACTTTGGTTTTGCTTTATCAAAACATGTTGTGTAAGGTGTCAAACACTTTGGAATACTACCCCCACCCCCGCCAATTCTGGGAGCGGGGTAGCATTCCACCCTTCTAGAGGGAAAAGACATGTATGTTACTGCTTTATCCGGTTAAAGTTAAACAGAGCCTCAGCATCACAAAATGGATGCTGCTGCCACAGACATGAGTCTGACCTTCTGTTGCTGTGGGAAACTCCAGCAAGGGTGGCCTGGACAATAGGTTTCCTGTCCAGGGAGGTGCCAGCACCTCCCCAGGCATGGGTTTTGTGTATTGGGGCAGGGAGGGCTGCATTCAGTGAATGCATCAAGACACTGCCTGGGGCACACAAGGTGCTCCACGCATAGCCCTGTTCAAGCCAGTTGCTGGGGCACTCCAGCCCTGCTCTTCCGCAAAACTAGACAAAGGGAAAGGGGTGTAACCACCCCCTTCTCAGGTCCACCCATAGGAGGGACCTAGTCAGGTAATCCAGCCCCCATCCTTAGTATAAGTATAGGAGCTGTGTTCCCAGGACTATAGATTATCCTGGAACGAAACATTGATACAGAACTCTTGGACCTTCGACATTCTATTCTGACTAGAAGACGGAAGACATCTCCCTTGTGGTCAAGGAGTGACCACCCTGTGCAAACAGGCATCATCAGTAACTTTGCCGGTCTGCATTTTCAAGGCTCCCACCGGATCCCGAAGAATCTGCAACACATAAACTTGACTTCCAGACTTCTAGGACTCCGACCCACATCCACAGCAAAGTTAAGACCCGTGGCGGACACGAGAGACGTGGGACCGGACACCCTGGACATCCTGCAATTTGCTAACTGCTCGACCCCCGAGGTACCCTCACAGTTGTGCATTGGGGTACGAGAAGCCCCAGCCCGAGCACCATTTGCACCGAAGCTCAGCCCTCCACACTCCACGAGTGCCGCGTGGGGCCTGCTCTTGCATTTCAGCTCGATGCTTCTTCCCGGTTCCTTGCCAGTTGGCTAGTGAGCCCCCTGAAGACCTTTTCTTGAAACAAACTTGCTTTCCTGGTTGCTCCAGCCTTGCTCCAGCTTCCCTCCAAAGGAGAAGCGCCACAGACATTGCTGGTCTGCAACAGAGCCAATCTCGACATCCTGCGTGGGTTGAGTTTGCCAAGGCTTGTTGGGTCCAATCCGGATACAGACACTGCATTCAACTAGATCCTTCGTGGGACAGCTCGAATCCAGCGCCTGATCATCGTCGATGCCTCCTGGACCTGGTGCCTGAAGAGACAAGCTCACCTTCTTCACCTGAGATCATCGCAACATCGCCTGGTTCCTTCCTGGTCTCTGGCTAGTGACCGAGACTCTGTCCCCTCAGCTTTCAGGTTCTTCAGATCTTCAATCCACCCTTGGATCCACCCGGACACTTTTCCTCTGGTCGTCTGTAGCACTTCTTTGCAGATCTCCATAGAAAACGACGACGAAACCCGACACCAAAAGGCACCTATGCACCCGGCTTCCCTGGGTGAGGTAACACAAGTACTCCGGTGTTCCTGTGGGTCTTGACTCTCGAAGTGTCCTAGTCTAAAGGGGTTTTGTTGTAGTCCATCCGGAAAGGCCCTTAAACAGTAAGTTTGTAACTTCTTCGTTTCCCATTATAAGTCAATGGTAACTCGCGACTGTGTTTAGACACTGCACGCGTCTCCCGTGGCCTCCAACTTCCTAACCTTTGGTTGTTTAGTGTAGCCCCAGCGATTCCCTAGGTCCTAGGCCTACTCTCTATTTCCGACGTGGTTCTTACACCACTTTCTTAGATTGAGAGGCCCCAAGGGCATTACTGTATATTGTGCAACTAATCGTATGCTAATTGAGTAACTTGTGATGTACTTTTACCTCTGACCTCATAAAGAGTGCAGAGGGGTTGTGTTTAGAATAAATATATATATAATTGATATATACCTTGTGTGGTGTCCTTTCATTTGTATTCAAGGGATTATCATTGGTAAAACAGCTGGCTTCCCATGCTCTCTGAAGTCTTAGCCTATTGACTGCTGTTCCATGCTACCACTAGGATAGCTTTCTATAAGGTTGACTTTACAACCACCATCAATAATGGTTGATTAGACTGGTGCAAGGTTCCCACTAGAACTAGTGGACATCATATGCCAGGCTAGCTTCTCACAGTATGTACATCCTCTCTGCGTTCCCAATAATGAGTATATCCTCTTGTGAATGTAAGTATTCGATACTAGAGAGGCATCCGGGCATTTGTCCTGCAGATGCTTTGCTCTGTGTGACTTAAACCCTGTTCGCCGCTGATCCCCTAATAATATGTTTAAGTCAGCCCTTCCTGTACGTGTAATTACCCTTCCCTCTCCAACTGTACGAGGGACGAGACTCTGCTCTCATTCTGGAGTGTAATGTGCATGTTTGTGCTGCAGAACAGTCAAGGCGACTATGTCATGTTGTCAATGGAAGGCCACTTACCAGAGGATTAAGCAGATTAAACGAGCCTGTGCTTTGCATTTCTCATCTGCTGCTCTTGGTAATGGTTTAATGAAAAGGGACGTTTTCAAGTAATGCGGCTCATGACACTGCATTTCTGTTCTGGTTTCCGTTATGAGACCAATAGCACCACATAACAAGCATTGGCCATACGGCCGTAAAAGTAACGGGCGTGCGGGCGTGAAAGCAAGAGTGATCGCGGGAGAAGCACGCAAGTGGTGGGTGCGCAGCAGTAATCATGCCATATGGTGCCTCTGCTCAAGCACACTGCCGCGCAGATGCACTGCAAGCTGTAGCCGGTGGTAGCATTTTTTTAAGCCCTTCTTACTTAAGGTCTGGCCAGACCAGCACAAGCACTGGGTCAGGCGAGACCTAAAAACTGGGATGCTTTGCTCTCTCTGAAGACATCTGACTTCGCCCATTGACCCAATACTCAGGTTATTCCTGCCCTCTGGTTCTCTGCAGTTCCACTACTTTTTCCCCCCACTTTGACAGCTACCCTATACCCAACTTACGCAACCCATCAGAAATGGATGCAACACCCACTAGTACCAGGCAGCGCAAACCCCAGCCTCCCCATCCCCAGATGTGAGGGAATGCGAAGGGATCCCTGGGAGGCCCTACCCTGTCCTCCTTATCTCAAAGCCTTAAGGGCCGCACCCCTTCCCCCCTTAAAGTTGTAATTCGATTCTTGGTAATCCTTTGACCAAGATTGCAGAAATATGAACCTGGAGACCTCAGCACCCTGTGCTCACCACCCTGTGTTATCACACTTGTGCATGCTTTTACATCTCCTTTAGTCACAGCTGTCAAAAACCCCTGTGTTCCCCTCACCTAATATTTCCCTGGCTGCAGCAGAATAAACAGGCATGCTCTTATCTGGCTGTAGTTAGAGCTTGCGAATAAAGAGAGCGCTCTTTTCAACGCGAGACATCCTCTGAAAACTAATCCATGCACTCATGCCTAGCAGGCTAATAATGTGCAAACCCTACAATGAGCATCATGCCAGCCCCAGGATGAAACCCTATAATGGGCCTCATGCCATCCCCAGGATGAAACCCCACAGTGAGCGCCATGCCAGCCCCAGGTTGAAACCCCACAGTGAGCATCATGCCAGTCCCAGAATAAAACCATATAATGCTCACTATGCCAGCCCCAGGATGAAACCCTACAATGAGAGTCAAGTCAGCCCCAGGATGAAACCCTACAATGAGTGTCATGCCAGCCCCAGGATGAAACCCTACAATGAACGTCATGCCAGCCCCAGGATGAAACCCTACAATGAGAGTCAAGTCAGCCCCAGGATGAAACCCTACAATGAGAGTCAAGTCAGCCCCAGGATGAAACCCTACAATGAACGTCATGCCAACCCGAGGATGAAACCCTGCTGTCAGAATCAATGCGTTGAAGTATTACTGCCATGGCAATCTCTTGCGGACACTGCCCCCCACACCTCAGAAAGCTTTTCATACCTCCAAGTGTTATGATTGCCCCTGTGTCCACCCTCGGACACCGTACCGCTGCTCTTCCTGTCACCAGCCGTCATCACTGGAATGTTGACAGCTGGTGACCTGCTGAGCGGAGGCGTCTGTTACGCTCCGCTCACTCCGGAGCCTGTGTTGGTGTAATCCAATAAAGAATTAACTTCTTTCAACTACAAAGGATCTTGGAGTTATTCTTTACAAATTATGGTGACGAGCACCAACACGTGAATCCACGCATGAAAGTGAGGGAAATATTTTAAATACGGATAACAGAAGTGACTTGAAGAACAACGTAAGTCGACATATGTCTGAATGTGCGCAGTTTCAGGAAACAAAATAACTCAAGGAAATAAACTAAAGGAAGAAAACGTCATAAAATCAACAAGAAAACAAAAGGTCAGTCAACGTGCGAGGAGAATTAAATCTAAAGTAATCAGCCTAAAAAACGGCGAACTGTAGTAAAAGATCATTTTAATGATTGCATGAAAATTGCTCTGAAAATGCAACAATATTGTGGCACAGAAATGCAAAAAGCATGAGGTGACGGTCACGATCTTTAAAATATTTAACGTGTGAAGAAGTCTGAAACAACAAATGTGGAAGTAAGCAGAGTAAATCCAGTCATAGAAAAATTTGCTGAGAGGTCATTTCCGAGCTTACCGTTAAAACGCTTAAACGAACTAACAACGCATTCACCCAACTGTCAACGGCAAAGGAGTTTATGACGTAGAGGTCCAACAGATGAGATTCAACCCAGCTGTTTTCGAGGCACGCACAGGAGGAAAACGTGACGTATGCAGGGCGGCCATTTTGAGTGGACAAGAAGTCAGTGTTGCAGACTTTCTTCATCCAGTGATGCGTTACGCTGCTAACGCGACGCCATATTTGAAATTAAAGGATCACACAAGGGAAATCCTTATGGGGAACACCCTGAGCATTAGATGGCACAGCATGAATAGGGAGAAACGCGCATTGGGGAAAAAAAGACAAGAATTCTGAAGGTACTTTCTCTAGCGCTCTCGCGCGTTACAAGAGTGCACAAAAAACACATGACTGCTTCACTTGGGCATTCAGGGTGAAGATAAAAGCTACAGCAGGTATTCATTTTATGTGATTTTCAACGCTGATGAGCACAGCTTGACATCTACAGTTTCAAGGTAAACAGCACACAAGTTCACACAGATTAAAGGTACTACAGAGAATAAATAAGCATGTGTCTTGTTGAGTAACATGTGCAAGTAATAATACGGTTCACAGAAAATTGTACTTCCATCATCCACTTAGACAGCAGCTCCTTAGCCCAAAAACTTTTGCACCTGGTAAGTGAGCTTGCATTAAACTTTTATGGCTTCGGGGTACCTGTGGAATTTGTCACCACCCCAATCATTCCTTCCAAATAAAGGTGAGCCCGTACTCAAGTGGGAGGAATGGAGGGAATATTTCATGAACTATATATCCACGTTTGAAGATTATGAGGTCTTTAAAGCAGATACAAAGCTCAAACTGTTGTTACATTGTTTGGGGGCAGGAGGTATAAAAGTATACAATAGCATTAATAAGAAAACTGTCGTATCGGGTTCCCAAGGCCTACATGTTCCGAAGATAACCCACATACATTGGAAGAACTGTTGGCACGGAAACTGTAAAAGTCAAAGAACAAGTTTATTAAGACCCCATGGGGTGGTGGTACACTCATACAGCACCCTTCGGTAATGCAAGAGGTATCACACCGAACATCGGTGTGACCCCTTCTTTTATACAATTCTACAGGTAATAAAACGAACACGCGGCACAAAGTTACAGAACATTGTGTACATATAAGGGCATATTTTGGAATACTGCCAGCTCATTGGAGGGCTTCAAACCCACTGGTCAGTTTGCGGCACATTCCTAAGGAGTGACTGGTCAGTGTGAACTGCGCATGTGTGAGCTTGACCAATACTAAAAATAGCCTGTTGCTGGGCAGACTCGAGTGGTCAGTGGAACGGACAAAGGACTAAAGGGCACGCTGGCCACGAGGCCGCTCATGATCTAAGATGGCCGCCACCACATACAAAATGGCGTTTCTACGTATAGCTAATTTAAGCGGGAAACGTGTAGCAAAGCTAAGCGCTAACCCAGCCATCGTCAAAATACGACAAAACAAGGGAAGAAGGTGATGGAGATGTATTTGAAAATGCAATGGATGACCTAAATACCTACTACAAGCACACCGTCTGTGTGGGATTGGAAAGATAAAAGTTCTTCCACAGAAAACAGGGCAAGGAGGAATCCATAGACGATTACGTGTCAGCGTTGAAAGACTTAGCCTTGAACTGTCGCTTTGGGGATTTACATGACATATTCATAAGGGACCAGATTGTAATGCAAGAGTCCACAATTTGTGGGCGAACAGTGAATGCCCACTACAAAACATCATAGACATCGTAAGGAAAGCAGAACTAACCGTTGCTGAGCTTATGCAGGCTTATCTGAGATCAAAAAGAAAAAAGATGAAGATACACTAAGCAGGGAGTCTGATTCTAAACACATAGCTAAATAGAATAGAAGCAAGAGGAACTACAAACCCACATCCGGCAAAACACGGTACAGCAACAAGCGACGTTGCTACAGATACAGAAGCTCATCTCACATGGCTGATGACAAAAAGTGCCCAGCAGGGAGTATAAAATGCTCATTTTGTGGCGTAGTTGGTCACTTCCAAAAAGTGTGTCACAGAAAAATGCTGGCTCAGTCAAAATAGTTGAAGGTGAGGAGCATCTAATCCTTACACATCCGACTAGGGTGACGTAAACATGTTTGTGCTAGACGTAGATGACGAGTGTGTTTCAAGAGTCAATGAAACGAACACTACTTGGACCAAGAAGCCAGTTTGTGAAATGACAATTATGGGAGTTGAGATTCGCATTGTGGCAGACTCTGGTTCCCCATACACAATAGTAAACAATGAAGTCCGGAAGGAGACATTTTTTCCTCAGCTAGGAAAACAACTGGATAAAGCAGACATCTCAATCAAAACGTTCACAGGGGACCCCATTGGGGTATGTGGATTTAGAAAAACAAATGTTGCCTTCAAGGGAAGAGAGACAGTTTGCCTTCAAGGGAAGAGAGACAGTTTGCAAACTCTATGTATCTGCAGTGTTAGGATGGATGGATCAAGGGAATCTGGGAAGCAAACTTGACCCCAGTAGGTCTGACCCTGTCTTGGTTGTACATGACGGCGAAGATTACAGCAAGGCCTTGTTAAACAGATTTCCAAGTGTCTTCAGTGGTGAAATTGGCGCACTAAAGGGGTACAAGCACAAAATACAGGTCAAAATCAATGCCATCCCAATGGTGCATAAAATAAGAAACTTACTATTTTCAGTGAAAGAGGAAGTGAAAGCCCAGGTAGATAAGCTACTCCAGGACGGCATTATAGAACATGTTGAAGTGGGTCGCACCATTGGTTGTAGCAAAACGGCCTAACGGAAGCTTGAGACTGGGCATCGACTTATGCGATCTGAATCAAAACATTGTGGTTGAGAAATTCCCACTACCAAAAATCAACGAAATGTTGGCTAAAACCAAGGGTGTGAAATGGTTTTCAACTATAGTCTTGAAATCCGCGTATCACCAGGTCCTTCTGCATCGTGACAGCAAGAAGCTTACCACATTCGTAACCCCATTCGGGTGTTACCAGTTCAACAGAGTACCTTTTGGGTTAACCTCCGCTGCCGCAATGTTTCAGAGGTTAATGCAAAACATCTTCATTGGGGTCTCTGACTTATTGATGTTCCAGGACAACATCCTCATCATGGGCAGGACGAGGGAGGAGCACAACATGAAAGTAAACCAAGTACTAGGCATTCCTGAAGCCAAGGGTTTGACAGCAGAACATAAGAAATGCAAATTTGCTTGCAGAAAAGTAAACTACCTGGGGCATGAAATCACAGGAGAAGGGATCAGTCCGACGAAGGAACTGTTGGAAGCCCCTGTGCAAAATTCAGCAAAAACTTCTCACACAAAACGTATTCCCTAAGACAATTGCTAAAGTTGTAAAACAAGTTTGTATGTGATGAGGATTGTCCAAACGCTTTCAATTCCTTAAAAAGTGTAAAAAACAGTACCATTGCAAGGTTTTGACCCCCACTTGAAAACATTATTACAACTGATGCCAGTTGCAAGGGTCTGGGGGCTGTCCTTACCCAAAGAGACTCCAAATGTAATGAGTGTACCACAGCCCTTGCTTCCCGTTTCTTGACTCAGAGTGAAGAAAAATTCTTGGTCATAGAGCGAGAAGCACTGGCATATGTCTGGGGCCTTGAACACTTCAGACAGTTTGTCTGGGGTAACAAGGTTACCCTACGCAGCGACCATAAGCCGCTTACAAAAGTCTTTACCACTAAGGGATTGTATGCCGTATCGTCCAGGCTTGCACAGTTATCTGTAAGATTGTTTGATTACAATTATGTTGTGGAATATGTTCCCGGGGTAAAGAATGTAGTCGCCGACTTCTTGAGCCGCATGCCCGCAAACGTACCTGACCTTGAGAAACACAAATAGGGAGTTGACCTATGTATTGCTAGTATACAGGAGGAATTACAAAGAATCTTTTTAGATGAATAGATCTCAGAACGAGACAAGGATTCAACCCTGTGTGAAGTGACTAACATGGTAAATAAGGGATGGAAATGTAAGAACACATTGCCAGGAACTTTAAAACATTTTTGGGAAGTAAAACATGAGATCTCTCATGAAAATGGATTGCTGTGAAGAGGAGGAAAGGTTGTCCCACCCAACACACTAAGAAAGAAAATACTCAATATTTGCAATGAAGGGCATCTGGGTATTGCAAAGACTAAGAACAGGTGTAAGAACAGTTACTTATGGCCTGGAGTCAGCCTAGCAGTTGAGATGGTAGTCAGGGACTGCACCTTATGCCCGGACTCGCTGCGGATCGAAGGTCTGTTTGCAGCTGGTGGGCAGGGGAAACTTTTAGGATTGGGTTTTCAAATAAGTATGAGCGGAAAATCCGTTCCGCTCGCGGATTTCGCGGATTTTCGGTAAATCCGCGAACTCCCGCGAATTTACTGAAAATCCGCAAGATCCGCGAGCGGCGGCTTTGGGGGGCAAAAGTTCAAGCCTGTTGAACTTTTAACTATTTTAGGATGGCGCCGGCAAGCTGCCAGCGCCATCCTAAAATAGTTACTAAGTTAGCTTCAACAGGAAGCACTAATAGATAAAATAAAGCAGGTGCTCGAGCACCTGCTTTATTTTATCTATTAGTGCACTGATGAAGCTAATTTAGTAACTATTTTAGGATGGCACTGGCAGCTTGCCGGCGCCATCCTAAAATAGTTACAGGATGATGTGTGTTTACTGTTTTGTCGAGGCTGGGTAGGTGTGCGTTCTCCCCATATCTATCGTCGAAAATTAGCTATGATGCTTGATGGAGGCCTTTGCATAATTGACTTTCACGAGCTCAATCCCTGTGCAGTTCCTGTGACCACGAGCTTCTCTGATCCGTGCCTGTCCTTTTATACACACAAGAGGCATGTGAACTCGCATATAAGCCCTGTCCGTTTGGCCCCTCCCCACACACTAGTGGTGTGTGCACCGTCTTCACGCCCTTTACCCACTTGATGGACAGCTCACTCGAGGGACCCCGGCGCTCTTTGGTGTGATGGCAAAGTTAATCAGCCCCCCCAAAAATGTGTTTTTGTCGAGGCCGGGTAGGTGTGCGCTCTTCCCATATCTATCGTCGAAAATTAGCTATGATGCTTGATGGAGGCCTTTGCATAATTGGCTTTCACGAGTTCAATCCCTGTGCAGTTCCTGTGACCACGAGCTTCTCTGATCCGTGCCTGTCCTTTTATACACACAAGAGGCATGTGAACTCGCATATAAGCCCCGTCCGTTTGGCCCCTCCCCACACACTAGTGGTGTGTGCACCGTCTTCGCGCCCTTTACCCACTTGATGGACAGCTCACTCGAGGGACCCCGGCGCTCTTTGGTGTGATGGCAAAGTTAATCAGCCCCCCAAAAATGTGTGTTTTGTCAGGCTGGGTAGGTGTGCGCTCTCCCCATATCTATCGTCGAAAATTAGCTATGATGCTTGATGGAGGCCTTTGCATAATTGACTTTCACGAGCTCAATCCCTGTGCAGTTCCTGTGACCACGAGCTTCTCTGATACGTGCCTATCCTTTTATGCACACAAGAGGCATATGAACTCGCATATAAGCCCCGCCCCTTTGGCCCTGCCCCTCACACTAGCGATGTGCACCGTTTTCCCGCCCGGCCATTACCCACACAATCCGCGAATCCGCAAATTCGCGGATTTTGCGGATCGCGAATTCGCAAATTCACGAATTGCGAATTCGCAAAATTCACCCATGCTTATTTTCAAAGCATTTTATGAACTTTTAATTGACCGTTCCGGCGTACTTGCACATTTGCACACTTTTTTGGGCTCCATTTAATTTAATCTTCCAGCGCCTCTAGCGCTGTCTCTGGTGGGCAGCAGAAACTTGGGGAGAGGATTGGGACTTTTTAAAAAAAGCACTGTATCTTTTTTCAGTGGCCTGCTTGGTGAACTTGCACATTTACTCAATTGCTGTTCAGCGTTTCTGGTCCATCACGGCTCCTTGTGCCACTTGTACGGAGAAACGCTGTAGGCCACACCCCCTTCACACCCTCTCCACCCCCACTTCCGGCTGGCTGTCGGGCTGGTGGCAGGAGCCGTGACAGTACTTAAACAGGAAGTTCTCCCAGACTCGCTGCAAATTGAAGGTCTGTTTGCCGCTGGTGGGCAGGGGAAACTTGAAGTTAGGATTGGGTTTTAAAAGCATTTTATGAACTTTTAATTGACTGCTTTGGCGTACTTGCACATTTGCACACTTCTTTGGGCCCATTTTAATTTAATCTTCCAGCGCCTCTAGCGCTGTCACTGGTGGGAAGCAGTAACTTGGGGAGAGCATTGGGACCTTTAAAAAAGCACTGTATCTTTTTTACTGACCTGCTTGGTGAACTTGCACATTTACTCAATTGCTATACAGCATTTCTGGTACGTCACGGCTCCTTGTTCCGCTTGTAAGGATAAACGCTGTAGGCCACACCACCTTCACACCCACTCCACCCCCACTTCCGGCTGGCTGTCGGCGGGAGCGGTGAAAGGACTTAAACAAGATGTCCCCCTGGACATACGCAGCAGGTGCGCCGCTGGCGTGCCGAAGGCGTACCAAAGGCAAAGCCCGTCTGTGCCTGAACGGGACCGGGGGCTGCTCCTTATGCCCATTTTTGTCAATACTCTATGAGGGAACTACTTTCTTATCGAAATAATTATTGTATTAATAACATTACCCGCTCCTCTCTAGAGAAAGAGAATATATTAGCTCTTAGACACACTTTTCCTGAAATTGACATTAAAATATATCCCTCACTCAGCACACCTTCATATCCTGTTTCTGTAACACAAGCTATCCAGGAACCAAAGGGCCTTAAGGTTCACTATTTGAATACCCGATCAATGGTGAGACACCAGCTGGAAATTTTTCAGCTCTTAGACTCTGACAAGCCTCACATTCTTCTTCTCACAGAAACATGGTTGACTGAGGAATCCGTCCCCGATATCTTGGCCGCAATCCCGGACAAGTATTACATCCTGCAGGCCAAACGTCCTTCAGGAAAATCTGGCGGAGTGGTGGCAGCTATAATACACAATGCCTATAAGTTTACCTCCTCTGTAATCAAGGGCCCACCCTCAGTTGACAGCTTAGTCTTAAAATTTGAATCCCCCCAGCTTCCTTTTATCTGTGCCCTCTTTTATAGACCGCCTCAACACATGCCTACATTTTCCCAAGCTTTGTGCGAAATTATATCTCATTTTGCCATCAGTAACGCCAGAATATTGATAATTGGGGATTTCAATTATTGGCCTAATGATGCAGGAGAGTGTCCCAGTTCAAGGGAACTGACCAAGCTTTTAACTGGGATGAATTGCACCCAGCACATTAAGGCTGCAACACACATAAAAGGCCATGTCCTTGACCAAATATGGACATCAAATCTGGAGATCTCTACTCCATCAATCTCTCCCTGTATCTGGTCTGATCATTTTTTAATAATGTTGTCTCTCATTGTTGCCTCCCCTTCGAAACCACAACACTTAAAGAACGTGCTGTCAAGAAATTGGCGACGTATGAATACTGACCAATTTAGATCGCTGTTAATTGACACAGCTCCATCTGCACATGAGGCGTTTCAGACCCAGGCAGAGAGCATCAAGATCTGGCTCAAACGGGTCAGCGATCGTACTGCCCCTCTCAAGAAAATCACTATTCTAAGACCCCATGATGTCCAGCGATGGTTCTCTGATGATCTAAAAAATAAGAAACGTATTTTAAGACAGGCAGAACGCAGTTGGAGACAGCACTATCTCACTGGTAAGAGGGTTATATATGTAGCGCTGCAGAAAGCATACAAAAAGGAGATTATTCGAACCAAGGAAGATTATTTTTCAAATAAAATTCTTAATTCATCTAACAAACCTAAAGAAATCTTCTCTATTGTGAACGAGCTGTTTAAACCTGACAGGATCATGCCTAAGCTAGTTCCTACACAAGTCTTTGTGACTCCCTGAACTCTTTTTTTGTTGAGAAAATAACAGTCATCAAAGCTAGTATTCCCCTATCCAGTTCCTCAACTAATGACTTGAACATCCGTCAGAACGAAAACCAGTTGGATCACATTCCTTTGATTTCGAAGGAGAGCTTTCTTGATTTACTTTAAAAGGTAGACTCTGGTTCCCCCACTGATTGCTTTCCCCCTCACATTCTTCGAGAAGCTTTTTCTATTTGTCCTGACCCCCCTCTTTCGTTTCTTAACAATTCACTCAATCACGGTATCGTCCCTGACGCATTTAAAAATATGGAAATCATCCCCATTCTGAAGAAACCGGGTGCGGACCCATCAGTCCTTAGTAATTATCGGCCCATTTGGGTAAAGTCCTTGAGGTATATGAGGCCAACTGTCTTAGATCATTTATTGAACACGATCAAATCTTGGATTCCCATCAGGCAGGTTTTAGACCCGTCCATTCCACAGAATCTGTTATACTCACTGTCATGAACTAAGAAGAAGAGCTGATAATGGTACCCCCCAGGCACTGGTCCTTTTGGACCTATCAGCAGCCTTCGACACAGTCGATCACAATATTCTGATTGACTCTGTCAGAAGTGCTGGGATCCAGGGGCTGGTGCTGAGATGGCTTTCCTCCTTCCTTGGCAACCGCTTTCAAGCAGTGCAGCTGGCTAATTTCTCGTCCAGCAAGAGGAAACTGACCTGTGGGGTCCCACATGGCTCTTCTCTTTCTCCCCTGAAACAGTCATTTGTCAATCAATCAGTCATTTGTTAAGCGCACTACATACCCGTGAGGGTCTCAAGGCGCTGGGGGGGGGGCACTACTGATCGAACAGCCAAGTCTTTAGTATCCTCCTGAAGGTCAGCAGGTCTTGGGTCTGTCGTAGGCTCAGTGGGAGGGTGTTCCATGTCTTGGCGACGAGGTGGGAGAAGGATCTCCCGCCGGTGGTTGTTCTTCGGATGCGCGGGACGGTGGCGAGTCAGAGGTCGGTGAATCGTAGCTGGCGGTTGGGGGTGTAGAAGGAGAGCCGTCTGTTGAGGTAGGCTAGGCCGGTCTTTGTGAAGTGCCTTGTGTGCATGGATGAGGAGCTTGAAGGATATCCTCTTGTTGGCGGGGAGCCAGTGTAAGTTTCTCAGGTGGGGGGTGATGTGGCCGTGTCGTGGTACATCGAGGATCAGTCGTGCCGAGGCGTTTTGGATGCGTTGTAGTCGATTGATGAGCTTGGTCGGGGCTCCCGTTTCCGTAGTCGAGTCTGCTGCTGACGAGGGCCTATGTGACTGTCTTTCTTGTATCTGAGCAAGACCACTGACTCATTGTCAGTGAAATTGCTCTCCTACCCTCGCAGCTCCACCATTAAGTGAGGTGCCCCTGCCCCTGCACTCTTGAGTGTTGGTAATCGAGGCCCTCCTCCACCCGCAGGTTTCCCTGAGCCTCATCCCTGGTGGTCCAGTGGACCTCTGTATCCTTTCTTTCTTTCTGCTCCTTCACTCGTTTTTCTCCCCTTTCTATCTTTCACCTTTCTGCACCTCTGCTCTTTTGCGCCTTATTTCTGCCCATTTTCCCTTTCTCTCCCTCTGCTCCTTCACTCGTTTTCACTCGGTTTTTTTCCCCTTTCTATCTTTCACCTTTCTGCACCTCTGCTCTTTTGTGCCTTATTTCTGCCCATTTTCCCTTTCTCTCCCTCTGCTCCTTCACTCGTTTTCACTCGTTTTTCTACCCTTTCTATCTTTCACCTTTCTGCTCTTTTCTGCATCTCTGCTCTTTTGTGCCTTATTTCTGCTTATTTTCCCTTTTTTCTTTATCCCTTCTTTCCTCCCTTTACCTTTCCCCGCCGCTGCTGCCCCCGCGGCCCCTCCCCCCCAGCGCGACCGGCCCAATCCAGCTCCCCTCCCCGCTCCCGCCTCCCAGCTGTCCAGCCCTCCCCGACCCCTACTTAATGGCGGCAACTGCACGTCCGCACGTCGGTGCACCAGCGGCCGCGGGCTGCGGGCGCGCCGCTGGTGCACCGAAGGCGCGTCTAAAGCACGTCTGCGCCCGTCTGCGACCCGTCCGCCACCAGCACCAGGAACCCTGGACCTCCACCCCGCCAACGCTACGACCCAGCAGCACTCCACGCACTCAACCCAGGCTGCAACAACAACTGCAAGCTAGCATCACCAGCCGACACCCATGGACCCTTCAGCTGTCACCGCTGCCGGCACACCTGCAGCACCGCCAGGAACAGGGATCCAGCACAACCCGCCCACAAGAGCACAACCGAACCGAAGACCCTGCAATGCATCCTCTTCAACGTCCGATCCCTCCACAAACACGCCACAGAAATCTGGGACCTCCTCGACAGCACCACCCCAGACGTAGCATTCTTCACCGAAACCTGGACCAACACCACCTCGGGACCGGACATCGCCATCGCCATCCCCCAAGGATACAAGATCTCCAGGAAGGACCGCCCCACCCACCCAGGAGGAGGAATCGCCATCGTCCACAAATCCAGCCTCGGCCTGAGCACACTCCCTGACGAGTCCACAGAACTGATGGAACACCTTCAAGATACTGGCCAGCCCCACCGCCGCCCTCCGAGGAACCCTCATCTACCGACCCCGCGGACCCTTCGCCAACTCCATCACGGACATTATCTCCCCGCAGGCCATCGCATCCACCAACTACACCCTGCTGGGAGACCTCAACTTCCACCTCGACAATCAACTGGACCCCAACACCACATGCCTCCTGGACAACCTCCACAACATTGGACTCCGCCAGATCGTGACTGAGCCCACGCACTCAGCAGGACACACCTTCGACCCCCTCTTCACTACAGGAAACTCCATCACCTTCAGCCACACCACCGAACTCCCAAACTCCCATGGACCGACCATCGTTGCGTCCACTTCACCTTCAGAACACCCACCATCCACAGACACCAGCACCTGCTTCCACAAAGAAACTGGACCAAAATCACCGATGACCAGCTCACCTCCTCCCTCAACAACTCCACCCCAACCATCTCGGAAAACGACGACCCCAACACCGCAGCCCGAACCCTGCATAGATGGATCTCGGAAAGCACCAACACCATAGCCCCCCTCATGAAAAACAACAATACCCATGCCAAGAAAGCCAGATGGTTTACCACCGAACATCGAGAGTCCAGGCGCACATGCCGCCGCCTCGAAAAGGCCTGGAGAAACACCAAATCCACAGAAGCCCACAACAACTTCAGAGCCGCCACTAACGCCCACCATCAACTCATCAGAGAAACGAGGAAAAAAACGATTGAAGACAGAATCTCCACCCACGCACACAACAACAAGGAACTCTTCAGCATCATCAAGGAGTTCGGCCAACACACCAGCGATTCTACCGACATCCTTCCCTCACAAGACCTCTGCGACAAACTCAGCATCTTTTTCCACCACAAAATCAAGAGCATCTACAACAACTTCGACGAAGACAACCAACACACTGAACCCTCACCAACCACCCCGACACCCGGAAACCAGCGATTAATGACTGGGCAGCCCTCACCACCGAAGATACACTGATGACAATGAAGTCAATCCACTCAGGGGCCCCCACGGACCCCTGCCCCCACCACATCTTCAACAGAGCCGCCAACACCATCGCACCCATGCTCCGCCAAACCATCAACCGCTCCCTGGCGACCGCCTCGTTCCCCGACGACTGGAAACACGCCGAGGTCAACCCCCTCCTAAAGAAACCCTCAGCGGACCCCACCGACCTCAAAAACTACAGACCCATCTCCCTGCTCCCGTTCCAAGCGAAAGTAATCGAGAAAGCCATCAACAGCCAACTCGCCACATTCATTGAAGAACACAACATCCTCGACTCCTCCCAATCCGGCTTCAGAAAAAAACACAGTACGGAAACTCCTCGCCGCAACAGACGACATCTGTACCTTACTGGACAAAGGAGAAACAGTAGCCCTCATCCTCCTCGACCTATCAGCGGCATTCGACAAAGTCTCCCACCGCACCCTAATACGCAGACTCTACGATGCAGGAATCCAGGAAAAGGCCCTCGACTGGATCGGCTCCTTCCTCTCCGGCAGGACGCAGCGGGTCAGACTCCCCCCTTTCCTCTCGGACCCCACACCTTCCACCTGCGGAGTCCCCCAGGGCTTCTCCCTCAGCCCGATGCTCTTCAACGTCTACATGGCTCCACTTGCCCCCATCGTCAGAACCTACGGACTCAGAATCGTGTCATATGCAGACGACACCCAGCTAATCCTCTCCCTATCCAACGAGCCCAACACCGCCAGACGCAACTTTCGAGAAGGCATGGAAGCCGTCACCAAATGGATGAAAAACAGCTGCCTACAACTAAACACCAACAAAACAGAAGTACTCATCATGGGCCCAAACGCCGACGCCTGGAGCGACACCTGGTGGCCCACCGCCCGCGGAAACCCGCCAACCCCCACAGACAACGCACGCAACCTGGGAATCATCCTGGACTCCGAGCTCAAAATGAACCGCCAGATCAACTCTGTCTCATCTTCCTGCTTCCACACCCTCCGCCTCCTTCGTAAGACCTTCAAATGGATCCCCCTCGAACACAGAAAGACATTCACTCACGCCCTGGTCACCAGCAGACTCGACTACGGCAACGCAATCTATGCCGGAATAAACAAAAACCTCATCCGCAAGCTACAGAACATCCAGAACGCCGCCGCAAGACTGGTCCTCAACCTGCCAAAACACTGCCACATCTCCCAGCACCTGCGCACACTCCACTGGCTCCCCGTCGAGGCGAGAATCACCTTTAAGATGCTCACCCACGCACACAAGGCCCTCCACGGCACCGGACCAGCATACCTGAACAGCCGACTCAAATTCCACGCACCCCAAAGGACCCTACGATCAGCCCAGCTTTCCTACGCTGTGGTCCCCCGCACCAGAAAGACCAGATTGGGAGGTCGCTCCTTCTCCTTCCTCACGGCCAAAGCATGAAACGCCCTTCCGCTCCACCTCAGACAGACAACATCGCTCCCCATCTTCACAAGAAACCTCAAAACCTGGCTCTTCGACAGACCCCCCTCCTTGATGGAATGGAACTTGCACCCACCCCTAGCGCCGTGAGACCCTAACGGGTGAGTAGTCGCGCTTTAACAAACTCCTGATTGATTGATTGATCTGTCGGGATCCATCTGTAGATCTTGCGGAGCATGCGGAGGGTGTTGAAGCAGGAGGAGGAGACGGCGTTGACTTGCTTGGTCATTGAGAGCGTTGAGTCGAGGCTGATTCCCAGGTTGCGTGCGTAGTCGGTGGGGGTTGGGGCTGCCCCCAGTGCTGTTGGCCACCAGGAGTCATCCCAGGCTGTTGGGTTGGAGCCGAGGAAGAGGACCTCCGTCTTGTCCGAGTTCAGCTTCTGACGGCTCATCTTCATCCAGTCGGCAACGGCCTTCATTCCTTCATGGAGGTTGGCTTTGGCGGTGATGGGGTCTTTGGTGAGGGAGAGGATCAGTTGAGTGTCGTCGGCGTAGGAGATTATGTTGAGGTCGTGCTGTCGGGCGACGTGTGCGAGTGGGGTCATGTAAATGTTGAACAGTGTCGGGCTGAGGGAGGATCCTTGAGGTACGCCGCAGATTATCTCAGAGGCTACGGAACGGGGGGAGGCAGACGCTCTGGGTTCTGCCGGAGAGGAAGGAGGTGGTCCATTCCAGAGCCTTGCCTCGGATCCCTGCGGTGTGGAGGCGTGCGCGTAGTGTGCGGTGGGAGAGGCGGAGAGGTCTAGGAGGATGAGTGCTGCAGTCTGCCCGTTGTCTAGCAGGGTTCTGATGTCGTCGGTGGCGGCGATGAGGGCGGTCTCTGTGCTGTGGTTGCTGCGGAACCCTGACTGGGAAGGGTCCAGGATTCTGTTCTCTTCGAGGTATCGGGTTAGCTGTCTGTTAACGATTTTCTCTATGACCTTGGCCGGGAAGGGGAGCAGAGAGATGGGTCGGAAGTTCTTGAGGTCTCTTGGGTCTGCCTTGGGTTTTTTGAGTAGGGCGTTGATCTCGGCGTGTTACCAGCTCTCTTGGAGGGTCGCGGTCTCAAGGGAGAGATTGATGACATTGCGTAGGTGGGGTGCGATGGAGCTGCTTACTTTGTTTAAGACGTGGTGCGGGAATGGGTCTGAAGGTGAGCTGGAGTGGATTGTGCCCATGGTCTTGATGGTGTCATCGACGCTCACTCTGGTCCAGGCTAGCAAGGGGATGTGGTTGATGGTGTGCGGAGGGTCTGTTGTGTTGCTGTCTGTTGGGGCTGTCTGGGTGTTGAAGCTGTCATGGATGTCTGCAATCTTGCGGTGAAAGAAGGTGGCGAGGGAGTCGCACAGGGTTTGCGACTGCGGGATGTCGTTGGTGTTGGAGCTGGGGTTGGAGAGTTCCTTCACGATGTTAAAGAGCTCCTTGCTGTCGTGTGCGTTGTTGTCGAGGCGGTCTTTGAAGGAAGTCTTCTTGGCAGCCCTGACGAGGTGGTGGTGGTTGCGGACGGCATCCTTGTGTGCTGCGTGGCTGTCCGGAGTTTGTTCACTGTGCCATTTCTTCTCTAGTTTCCGGCAAGCTTGCTTGGAATCTAGGAGTTCTGGGGTGAACCAGCGGGCCCTCTTGCTGGTGTCTCTGTGGGGGCGTTTCTTCAGCGGGCAAGGGTGTTGGCGCAGTCCTCGATCCAGCGTCTGAGGTTGTGGGCAGCGACGTCGGTGTTGGAGGGTTAGGTGGGTGGGCTGAGAGCAAGGTTTGCATGTAGTTGGTCTTCAGTGATTTTGCTCCCCTCCTTAGGTCTCAGCTAGTAACGCGCTGAAAGCGCGTTCTCGCCAGAGAACTATAGTCGGCGTCTCAGCAGTCTGAGAACGCCAAAGTGAGACAAGACCTGGCCGCGCGCAGCGTTTCCCCAAAGGATAACGTTGTGCGCGAGGCCAGGTCTTGTCTCCACAGCATTGCATGGCAGACCAGATCGCGATGCGCGCCTCGTGGAATGCAGGGGGGAGTCTGTTTGCCGTCCCCGGGCTGCGGCTGCCTCCTCTTCCCTCCTCCCTGCATTCGAGTCTCTGTTGGTCAGTTTAGCGAGCACTTGGGAGTTCTGCAATGTTCGGTCTGTTTAATGGATGTGGGAAGATAATGCGCTTTCAGTGTATTAAAAGTATAAGTATTTAACAGGAGTAAGTTTATTTGAACATTAGGAGTTGATTTTCGGCTGCTCAGATAGATTGTCCACCAGCTCTTATGCTGAGACCTGGGTAGTCGATTTCCTCGCTGATGCAATTGATAGCTATCCTAACTCGATCCGGTAAAGATAAATAAAAAGCCAGAGCTGAGTGTGCTTTCCTGGTACACTGTCCGACTGTTGTGATGCGGTCTCTTGCATTGAAAGACCGGGGTCCTTTTACACTTTGCTTTAGCTTCCTTTATATCTGCTGTCTGCTGTTGGGTTCCAACTCTCCTGTTTTAGGCTAACGCTTGAATTGTTGCTTGCCAAGAAGCGCTTGAATTTCCTAAGGGGTAAAGGGAATATCGGTGTCCCGTGGTTTACCTACTATGCGGCAGGGCTTGAAATGGGAAAAATAGAAGTGCATGCACTGTAACCCGGAGTACTTGCATGTTTCTCAGAAGTACCAGTACACTCCACTTAAATACATTACGTCAGTTTTGAATAGTGCCGGTACTCTCCCTCTCAAAATAAAAGTGCTGATACTCTGTACTGGCCCATTTAAAGCACTGCAGTGTGCCAAATAAACGTTCACTGTGTCTGTCCTGCCTACGGAAGGTTAGCCTGTGGTCTCATTGTGATGCATACACTACACATATATGTTAACAGTTCGAGGACTATTTCTGGTTTAATCCAAGCACTGTGCCCTTCAGTTTGTGTCCAATGATGTGGTTGACGGTACTGATTTCATTACCTTTTTAGAAGAGGTCTTTAAACCTCTTGAGCAGGGGTCTCCAAACCGGTCCTGGAGGGCCGGATCCATGCCAGATTTTTAAAATTAGACCCCTGCTCTTGAGTGTAAGTACCAAGGACATGGCTGAGCTGTGCAGGTGCAAACCACCGCTGCAACGTGTATCCTGACGTAAAGACCGCTTTAGCTATGTCAAGCTGGTAAATAGACCAATATTGCGCAGTCACTGTCTCTGCCCCCTACAACCATTGTTTTAATGACTGCTTCTCTCCGTGTACCTTACTGTTTACGTTTAATCCTGCCATGTGCTGCTAGTGTCATAATGCCTATATACACATACTCCGGCAACAATGTGAGCTCTCTGCTTTTCTAAAGGTAAATGGCTCCTTAGTGTTGGATAGTTTAGTTGATCTAGGTAGGCTAGTAAGCAGGGACATGGTAAAAAATATTTACTTGTGGCCAGCAGCGTTTATTATTTTGTAAACTGTTTTATTGTGTTTTAAACAAATGAAGACCTGGCCTCTAACCTCCAAGGCAGGGCGTTTGATTAGTATATTTCAGCCAAATTCCAGTTAATATGAATTAAAGAAGACAAACAAATGTTGTTCTTAATCTTGTTTTTAATGAGTATGGCTTTAGTTTGGGACTCAGAATTACTTGTGTTTCCTGTTTTAATGTCTTTTTCGGGGTGAAATGGTTTCCAGACTCTTCCCGCAGCATATTAATATTTTTCTTCTTATCAGTATTTTTTAATAAATGCTTAGTGTAGCTACTGTTACCCAGAAATGTGGCAGGTGCCGAAGTGCACTCCAGAAGTGTGCACAGAGCACACTGTACTGCTGGAGAACCAACATTTTACCTGAGGCAGCCCATGCTGATGTACCACGTTGAGTGCGGTCACACAGCCACACACAAAGAGCCGCCACACACACACACACACACAGCCACACACACACAAACAGCCACACACACACAGCCACACATACACAGCCACACACACAACCACACACACACAGCCACCACACACACACAGCCACACACACACACATACACACAGCCACACACACACACACACACAACCCCACACACACACAAACCACACACAGACAACACACAGGCACACCACCACACACACCACCACACACACAACCACACTTTCAGTGCACACTTTCACCAGGCACAGGCACCATCAGTCGTCAGTGCTCGCTTTCACTGGGCACAAACACCACCAGCCGCCAGTGCACGCTTTCATCAGACACACACCACCAGCCGTCAGTGCACACTTTAAGCAGGTACACACACCACCAACCATCGGTACACGCTTTCACCAGGCACACACACCACCAGCCAGCAGTGCACACTTCCACCAGGCACACACACCACCAGCCATCAGTGCACAATTTCTACAGGCCCACACACCACCAGCCATCAGTGCACACATCAATTGTTAACGCATCCACAAATAACTATTGTAGCAATCGCAGTATGGTGCACTTTACTTACAAACATATTCATCTAAAGCGCAGCATGCCACCACTGCTACAAAAATAAATACACATTTTTTTGGCCTACTATTTATAGTCTTTTGGTGCAATTGGTGTTGCAATATCAAGCACTGCCAATAGCTCAAACTTAATTAACCCGAGACCTATTGCATTGTAAATGCTTGTTTAATATGTATCTGCTCCAGCTAATTTGATCCCTGAGAGAAAAAAGGATTGGGACATTCAACTATGCTGACGACCTCCAATTGGTGTTTGAAATTAATTTTTCAGCATCGTCAATTACCCACTTTCAATCCACCATGATCTTTATCAGGGATTGGATGAATCATAACCAACTTAAGCTCAACCCTGACAAAACTGAGCTGATTCTTACAGGTGTCTCCTCCAACCCATGGAACTCTAACTTCTGGCCAACATCTCTAGGTAACCCTCTGGAGCCTGCACACTCTGTAAAAAGCTTAGGCATCATGATTTCTAACTATCTGTCGATGAATGCCCAAATAAGCCCAGTAGTTTCCGCTAGTTTCTTCCAATTACGGAGAATAAGGAAGATTAGTAGATTTCTGTCTAGGGAGGCTCTGATCTTGGTTATCTTAGCCTTGGTGATCTCCCGATTGGATTATGCCAATTCCCTATACTTTGGCATTCCGGCTTATCAACTCAGTCACCTTCAGCTGGTTCAAAACCGAGCTGCCAGACTCATCTTTCACCAACCCAAATGGCAGCATGTGACTCCCATAATGAAAAATTTACACTGGCTTCCAGTAGCCAAATGGTGTGCTTTCAAGCTGAGATGCACCATTTTTAAAGCTCTTCACTGCAGTAGTCCTGCTTTCATTTCGGACAGAATTCAAAGATATATTCCCTCCCGGACTTTGCGTTCCTCTCACCGAAACCAGTTGACGATTCCCTTTTTTAAACGTAAAAAGCTAGGAGGCCTTCGATTTGCTGTCATAGGCTCACAGTTCTGGAACTCGCTCCCTGTGGAGATTAGACTGATTCCATCTTACAGTTCAGAAAAATGCTCAAGACCTATCTGTTTGCTCCATCCTAGAACATTTAACTTCAGCTTCCCGTAATCTTTCTTTCTGCCCTATTAGCACCATGAAGCAGATTGGTGAACGTGTGATTTACAAAAAATGTTAACATAACATTAATTCCAACAAAACCCACATCACATTCAGACCACCATTGCAATCCATTCCCTGCCCGTCCTGCCATGGGAGAGAATAGGGTGGACATTATGGGTCCCATGCTCGAAAAAGGGGAACAGGTGTATATAATTGCCCTGATCGACCATTTCTCCAAATGACCCGAGATTAAGTTTGTCACTCATCCAGATTCGTTAAGTGTTGTCAGATTTCTTGATGAGGTTTTTACATGTGAGGGACTGCCCAAAAACATAATCAGTGATAATGGGCCTCAATTCTCGTCCGACACTTTCAAGACCTACATTCAAAGAAACCAAATCAGTCACAAGACCACATCGGTCTACCATCCCGCGGGAAATGGTACCATCGAAAGGTTCAATAGAGTCATCAAGGGCATTGTCCAACTAGCCAACAGTAATAGTCGGGTTGGAAACAGGAAATACTTAAAACCCTTTGGGCGACCCACATTACACCGTGCATCATTACTGGCCACAGCCCCTTTGAACTGATGCGAGGAAGAACTCCCTTGTCTAAGGACAATGTGGGTTGGGCTAAGGCAGCCAAAAGCGTCAATTGGTCGGCAGAGAAAGTGATGGGGAAGTGGGAGGTAGCACAAGCCAAGCATGGCCGGCGCACAGAACGAAAGCTCCGTAAAGATACCACCTTAATATTGCACGCATTGGGAGACAACTGCTGCTGCTGTATAAAAATAACATATATATTTGAAGCGGCACAAGATCGTGGTGGACCTCCCACAATTGGCGAATACTACAGCGCCGCAACTACGGGCGGCCATTTTGTCTAGATGACTAGTGTCTCGAATCCAGACTAACTCATCTGCAACTGCCAGCGCAAACATCCACTTGAGCACCTGATGAAATATAATAGATTGCCCAGCGCCAAGCCCTACCTAGTGATAAAGCGGAAGGAAATGCAATCTCATGCCAGATAGGTAATAGCACGAGCCTTAATTAGACGTATGGGGAGACGATCGTCTTAAGAAGCTGCCTCTCCCTGCTGCGGATGAATCCTGGGGCAATTAAAGGCAAGATCGGATGCCAGTGTGCGAGGCCCCTGTCCCCTCTGAGATAGCTATATTGCTGAGAAATGTGGCTGAGGTGGCAAGTAAGTGCTGAGTACAAGGATTACTGTGGCAGTGTCAGCACTGACCTGGATCCTGTAAGTGGGAATCTGATGGGAGAGACCAGAGTTTGTGTGGGCCTACGCTCCGGGCCCTTCGGCAGGAAACCACAAGGAAGTCCTGAGCACAGTACTGAGGGTCCTGGGCCGACTGGGGGCAATAGTGTTCTTCATGGGGTGAGACCGACCTGGTCATCTCCGTTTGGCAGGCTATTAGGAGGAAAGTGAGCCCCTTGGGCATGAAACTGATCGCCATAAGGCTGCTTGGACACTCTGCGCAAGGTGCAAATCCCTGTTACTTCCTAGGATTGGGGCAATATCCGACTGGCCTGCTGATCCGGGGATACTGGATCACTGAAAGGGCAAGACAGTCCCCTGGCTGACCCCAAGATGGCTGCCATAGTGGTCCCCTCCTCGTTGTTTTACTTCCCTGGGACAATAATTGGACATTGACCAGACCTTGAACCTATCCCCTAACCTGCTTACATATCAGGACTTGAACCTGAGGAGCTTACCCCAGACTGTGGAGACCAAGCAATTTGGCTGATGCCCGGTGGAGCTACCAGATAGCTAAAAGAGGAGATTGGTTGTGGACTTCCCCCCCTGCCGTCTCCTACCCAGCCGGACCTTGGGCAGATTTTCCTCTTGTCTCTACGTACTATCTTCCTCCTACCCCTTTACCCTATCCCCTCACCCTTCCTTGCTCCATCCACCCTGTCCCCTGTGTTCTTTAAATTATGTTCTTGATAATTGTCTAACTTTTAACTGATGTAAATTGCAACATTATTGTTCCTCATGTAAAGCGCTCTGATTCCTTCGGGTCTAGCGATCGCTATACAAAACTCATTAATTAAATATGCTCCCATTTAGTACTCTTTTTCTCTTTGTTTACTTCTCTAGCTCCTATCCCCTCTCCCCTGAATCTCTCCCCTTGCCTGCTAATCTGCCTAACCCCCTGCCCTTTGTCCCCTTTGACTAAGCACTCTTTCTCCCTTTGTTAGGGAAAGATCCAATATTTATACTTTGGGGTCTCAGCGAACCTGCTGAGAGAGTCCACTGCGCCAAGAGAGCCACTCACACTTGAGGTATGGTATGGCACCCCTTGCCAAAGCACTCCCTCTCCCCTTTTTGGGGAAGGATCCAGTACGTAGGCCTTGGAATCTCAGAGACCCCTCTGAGAGAGTCCACTGCGTAAAGGGAGCCTCTCGCAAGAGATAGGGAAGTGATACCACTTCCCCTGGGATCACAGCTTACTGGACTTTGGACGTTGCTTTGACTCGTCTACCGGTCTGTGTCCCCGCACCCTTTCCCTCCTCTTCCCATGCTGTCTCTCACCCTCCCCTCCTCTTTCCCGCATTCATTATCTGTCTACTTCCCCTGCTCCTACCCCCCTCCCCTGAATCTCTCACCTTGCCTGCTTTTCCCCTTACGTATTTGTGCTTATTGTTCATCTCGAGCTTACAAGTAACTATGTTGCCATGCTCTAAGAACTGTGTAACCTTTCTAACGATGTAACCTGTAACTATGATCTGATGCTCATGTAAAGCGCTCAGATACCTCCGGGTCTAGCCAGCGCTATATAAAACCTTTAAAATAAATAAATAAGTAAGGACAGGTTTGATCAGAAACATGGGTGCAAACCAGGCAAACTTGAAATCAGGGACACTGTCAGGGTTAAGAGAAGCAGTCACATTAGCAAGGGCATAGACAGGTTCTCTCAGGCCCTATCTGTACACAAAGTGTTCTGCAACTCTGCCCTCCTCGGGGATAGTAAGGTGTGGCATTTCTCTGCCCTCTCACAGTGCAAACACACCCCTGTGGGCCTTGACAACAATGCCCCACACAACAACCCTAACCTCTGCAGTACTTTTACTGTGTGGTCGAACGAAGAAACGGACTACAAACCTCACTCCCCTAACACAGCTGTACACACCACAACACTGCAAACCAATGCTACTCCCATACACAGAAAACCTTATCCCACAAGTACTGGTAGAGCAGGCAGAATATAACCTACTACTCCCAAACTTGACACTGCCCCTAACCTTGGCACATTTAGGGCAGGAAGGTTATTTTCACATGTAAAACTCTCAGATTATGTTTGTGTGTAGCATTTTTTTCATAAACTTCAGTATCATGCTCATTATAGTTATGCTGTTATGTTAAATTCGTATCCCTTTCTATTTCACATGCACTTTCTCGCTCTCCTTTCAAAAGGGGGAAGATGTGTTATGATTGCCCCGGTGTCCACCCTCGGACACGGTACCGCTGCTCTTCCTGTCCCCAGCTGCCATCACTGGAGTATTGACCGTTGCCAGCTAGTGACCTGCTGAGTGGAGGCGTCTGTTACGCTCCGCTCACTCTGGAGCCTGTGTGTGTTGGTGCAAGCCAATAAAGAATTAACGTATTTCAACTACAAAGGATCTTGGAGTTATTCTTTACAGCCCCAGGATGAAATCATACAATGAGGCCATGTCAGCTCCAGGATGAAACCCTGCTGTCAGAATCAAAGCGTTGGGGTATCATTGCCATGGCAAACCCTCGCAGACCCCCCCCCCCCCCCAAGCTTTTCATACCTCCAAGCCCCAGCGCTCCCCTGGCCCTCCCGATCCTAACCACACGTAGCCGCCGCAATGCTATTGGGAGAAACAGGTCAGGCCAGGCCAAGCGCCTGTGCTCCCTTCCCCCCTCCACGACCCCCGGCCACATTCCTATACTTGCACCTGCGACTGGGCCGAGTCAGTGTCCTAACCCTCGGCCCAGTCACTTCCCTGTCTTCGCTCCCCCTAGCCCCACCCAGTCCAGTTTCTGTGCTCGGTGCGGACTCCACTGAGGCCCCCGTCCAGTCACTAACAACTCTCTCGTCATATCAAGGACAATGATCTTCTTGACAATTGTCAGTCCGGCTTCATCCAAAACTGCAGCACTGAAACAGCCCTACTGCAAGTGGTTGATGATGCGCTGAGGATACTCGACTCAGGGGGGTCCTGTCTGCTAATTCTCCTTGACCTCTCCGCAGCCTTCGACACTGTTAATCACAACACCCTCCTCAATATTCTTCAACAGAGAATGGGCATGGAGGGCACTGTGCTTAAATGGTTTGCATCCTTCCTCTCTGACAGATCTCAAATGATCAAAATAGCGAACAGTCTTTCTTCTCCTGTGGCGGTGGGTCAAGGTGTTCCCCAAGGCTCTATACTTGCACCCACACTGTTCAATCTCTACTTAGAACCACTGGGAAACCTCCTAAGCAAATCCGGGATTCACTATCATCTCTATGCAGATGACACTCAACTCTACCTCAAGGTTGCCTCCACTCATGATCTCTCCATCCTAAAATCTACTCTTGACTCCATTCAAAACTGGATGTCATCTCATCAATTAATTTTGAATCCCTCCAAAACTGAATTCCTCCTCTTCTCCTCCTCACTCTCTCCTCCCCCGGTTCAATCATGGATGGATCAGATGAATCTACTCAACAACAAACCCATCATTGTCGACAGCGCAAAATCTCTTGGTGTCATTCTAGACAAAAAACTCAATCTAACTCCCCACATCAATTCTATTGCAAAATCTGCTCGCTACCAACTGCGCCTTCTTTGGGGAATCCGTCGCTTCTTCCCGGAGCAGGACCTTATAACCCTGGTGCAATCGCTGGTCCTCTCCAGACTAGACTACTGCAATTCTCTTCTTACTGGCCTCCCCAAATCTCACCTGTCCCCACTTAAGTCTGTCTTCCATTCAGCAGCTCGTTTCATCTATGGGGCCAAAAGAAGCGATCACATCACACCGTTGCTATCCACCCTCCGCTGGCTTCCCTTCGAGGCTAGAGCTATCTACAAGACCGCTTGTATCACCCACAAAGCCTTGCACTCCTCCTCTCCCCGCTACCTGGTGAATAAACTGAAACTCTCTGGAGGCTCTAGACCTTCACGCAATGCAGAGAATCTACTGCTTGAACCTCCCACTTTCAAGAAGGAAAGAACAATGGCCCAATCCTTTTCAGGCAACGCAGTGAGAATCTGGAACTCGTTTCCGCCTGAGCTCCGGACCACCGCCTCCTCCCAGGCCTTCAAAAGGGACCTCAAAGTTCTCCTCCTCCAGAGACACCTCCAAAAGTAATTCACGTCCTCTTGCTATTCGGAGGAAGACTTCCCACTACTGATATTTACTACTTTCCATGTCCATGGGAGTGCCTTCCCAGTGTTTTCCTGTGGTGGGAGTGTCTGCCTTTTTGCAGTATTCTCCATGTACTTGTGTTCGGTGCCATTTTGTAACATGCACACAACACTTTGCCCTTGTAACACACGGTTGCTACCTCTCACATGTTTTTACCTCTGATACTTGCACGAGTGCCACCTTGCCTACGTAACGCCTGTTCTTGTGCCTAGCACTTATTGCAGTATCATACCTCAAATTATACTCTGTTTTCTCTTTTAACTGCACACTTGTCACTTTTCCTCTTGTGCACTTTTGACTACCTCATGTATTTTTTGTTGCTCACAATTTTTACTACCTCAAGTATTTTGTTTGCTCACAATTGTCACTACTACCTTTACTACCTCATGTATTCTTGGTTGCTCACAATTTTTACTACCTCAAGTATTTTGTTTGCTCACAATTGTCACTATTACCTTTACTACCTCATGTATTTATGGTTGCTCACAATTTTGACTACCTCAAGTATTTTGTTTGCTCACAATTGTCACTATTACCTTTACTACCTCATGTATTTATGGTTACTCACAATTTTTACTACCTCATGTTTTTGTTTGCTCACAATTGTCACTATTACCTTTACTACCTCATGTATTTTCGGTTGCTCACAATTTTTACTACCTCATGTTTTTGTTTGCTCACAATTGTCACTATTACCTTATGTAAGTAACGTATGTTTTAGTTATCTGCTCTTCTGTAATGTTTCTCATTATGCTTCATTTCTGTTCCTAATGTGAAGCGCTCTGACGCCTTCGGGTAAAGTCCGCGCTATATAAAAATGCATAAATAAATAAATAAATAAATAAATAACTCACTCGGGAGCCCGGAGGAGCCGAACCGAAGGGTATCGCAGATGATCAACAGTGTGCCCTGTCCCTAACACGCCCAGCGCCCTGACGCACGCAATTCGTCATTCGCATCACAATGACGTGCTGACGAAGGCACGCCGCCTATATATGCGCCCGCTCCGGCCATTTTGTGAAACACCCTTTCTTCTGTCCTTTCGGAGCTGGTGTTACCTGAGTTATTAGCTGTACGACCGCACCCCGCCGCCGACCCCAACCCCCCGCTAGTACTTAGCCGACAGTTGCTATCGAGGAAAAAGAAGCGTATCGTATGTCCGCTATCCAGAACCTCCAGTCTTTCGGTGAGAAATGTTCTTTATGAGCGGAGGGTTTGTGTCTGGTTGTGTAAATGTCATATTTTCTTTGAGTGGACTGAACGTTTCTGGTAAGAGTTCTGATGCAGGTCCGTTTAATCGAGGAATGATGCGTAAAAGATCGCCTTGGCTAGTATCTAAATCCGTTCTAGAAAGCGTTTCTCTTCGATTCGGATATTGTCTCGAGGGCACTATTGTGCTGCATAGCTGTGATTAAGACGTGTAATGACACCTATCTTATAGATACACTAGGCGCAATTACCATTGTATCCATTGGTTCGTATTCAGTCAGCATTATTCATGGCTGTATGCGCGGTCGATTCGGAACTATTAGTCTTAACTCTGAAATATTTAGGTGTATAATAATTTCGATGGGTCGTGTTACCGAAGCAGTATTATTTTCAGGGGAGTTTCCTGTTTTCGGATGGGCGTACGCCCTATTTTGTGAATTTAAAATGGCGGACGCAGTGTTGTTTTTTTGTGTTGATGTAACTGAGGCGCGCCCATAGTGATGACGTCAATGCGTGGGAGGGGCGTTGCTATCACTGACCTGTCAATTCTCCTATCATGGGGGTGGAGCGTCCGTAGTGAAAGCGTCAGTGCGTGCGGGGGGCGGTGCTTGTATCTTGACTGACAAGCCTCCTATCCGGAGGGTGGGGGCGCGCTGTCATGTAGGAAGCTGCCATTTTAAAACGGGGTTTCTCAAGTATCCGCCATTTCGTGACGATCTGCTGTATGATATGTAACCCAGTTAGGCGTATTCTGCTCTAAAATTCGACCCCTCGAGGATGTGAGGGTCTTATGTAAATTTTTGTGGCCTAGTTAAATTGGTTGTTGCACTAATGTGACGGACTCGGGTGACGAATGAGGTATCCTCCCAGCAGTGTGTGTAATTCTGGCCATTAGTACACTGATTAGGAGTTTGGCCAGTGTTGGAGATCGTCTTTGCGCCGATCGCTTCTGTGTGTGTATGTATGTGTTTTTTGTTTGCCTTGTATCCATTTTTGAGTAGAACGGAACCGCAGGACTTAGCAAGGATCCGTTATCTCCTTTAATGTAGTGGCTTCTAAACGCGGATATATACTGTCCCCTGACCGAACCCAGTTGTGATTAGTGGACTTGGTTTTGTAGAAAAGACTGATTCTGCCGCGTCTTGTCATTTGGAGAACTTGTAATACAAGGCTTGCTTATTGACCGCTTTGTGTTTCAGACCCCTTTGCTGATGCAACCAAGGGTGATGACTGGCTCCCAGCTGGGACAGAGGATTCTATTCATATAAGGATCCAACAGAGGAACGGCAGGAAGACCCTCACAACCGTGCAAGGGATTGCAGATGATTACGATAAAAAGAAGTTAGTCAAGGCCTTTAAAAAGGTAAGTGATGTCTTGGTAAATGTGTCTCGGGAATGTACGAAGTGATGCTTGATGAAAGTGGATTGGGTGAAACTTCTAATTAACAGGTGTGAAGTGGGAGGGTGGAAAGGGGCGTCCAAGGCTTGGCGTGGGTTGAACAAGATTCGGCATGCCCGAAGGCCTGGTTATTTTAAATAACCAAATGTTCCCTCTACTACTTTTAGGAGTACAGTCCCACATGAATGAAGCACGTTGACTATTCTTACAGGTTGTAATCCTTGACATAGGAAAATCTGTTCCAGTATTGTATTAGATTGCGCTACAGAGGGATCGGAGTTTAACGGGGCAGTTTCAGTTACAGCCCTAGTAATGGTGTAGTCAGGGGCACTGGAAATGTGCGTCAAGGTTGACTACGTTGTGCAGCAAGTAAACGCAACGTATGTAATACATTTTATGGTGGTATAGCTGTTTTTGCATCATTACAATTGGCGATCTCTAGGCGTAGGCTTCACCTTCGTACCCGTTTGAGAGGTTACTCTTTTTGCTAAGAGAATTTATTTTAAAAGTTTTATATAGCGCTAGCTTGACCCGTAAATATCAGAGCGCTTTACTTACACACACAGTAAACAGCAGAAGAACATTACATAATAGGCCGGTAGTAAGGAAGCAAACCACGGATATAAAATACAGCATGGGACAATCATTCTTATAGTCCATCCACTTAGCAGTAATTCGTTTCTGCGTTTTTATTCTATTTGAGATTAAAACACTTTTTGTATGCTACAATAAGGGTATTATGAAGATTACTTTAGCTGAATATGCAGCAGCCGCAAAATAAAACCTGCTGGGAGTTACGCACAATCTGTAACATGTATTAATTTTATTTATTTTAAAAGTTTTATATAGCGCTGGCTAGACCCTGAGGTATCTGAGCGCTTTACGTGAGCATCAGATCATAGTTACAGGTTACAAAGGTTACACAGTTCTTAGAGCATGGCAACATTGTTACTTGTAAGGTCAAGATAAACAATAGGCACAAAGGCAAGGTGAGAAATGGGGGGGTTTGGAGTAGGGGAAGTAGACAGATAATGAAGGTAGGAAAGAGGGTGAGGGACACAGCATGGGGAGAGGAGGGGAAGGGTGACTGGGACACAAACCGGTAGACAAGTCAACGCAACGTCCAAAGTCCAGTAAGCTGTGATCCCAGGGGAAGTGGTATCCCTTCCCTATCTATTGCGAGAGGCTCCCTTTACGCAGTGGACTCTCTGAGAGGTATCTTGAGACTCCAAGGCCTACATACTGGATCCTTCCCTGAAAAGGCGGATGGGAGAGCTTTGGCAAGGGGTGCCATACCATACCTCAAGTGTGAGTAGCTCCCTTGGCGCAGTGGACTCACTCAGTGGGTTCACTGAGACTCCAGAGTATAAGTATTGGATCTTTCCCCAACAAGGGGAGAGAGGGCACAGAGTACAGGGGGGAGGCAGAGTAGCAGGCAAGTGGAGAGGATAGGAGCTAGGGAAGAGACAATAAGGAGAGATGAAAATAAGTCTGCCTAAAGACCGACTGGGTAGGTGACGGACCAAGGAGGGAATTCATGGCCCATCTCCTCCACAGCTAAACAAAGTAGCTCCATCGGGCATCAGAGAAAATAGTTCAGTCTCAAAACATTGAGAGAGGAGGTAGGGAGAGACCTAAATAGAGAGAGGATGCGGTAGGAGACGATAGGAGAGACGAAAGGAAGTGCAACAATGTGGTTCAACAATATACTAGAAGAGCAACAAGTAATTAAATCCAACAATCAGCAATACATTATGGGAGAGAAAGCAGAGAGCAAAGAAGTGTGGGGGAGGACAGAGAGTGGGGTTAAGGGAAGAGACAAAAGTAAGTCTGTCTAAAGACCGTCTGGGTAGGTGGCGACCAAGGAGGGAATCCACGGCCCATCTCCCCTATAGCTAAACCAGGTAGCTCCATCGGGCATCAGACAAAGTAGATCAGTCTAAAGTGGCAAGGGAAGAGGTTTGCAGAAAAACAGGGTGGGGACAAAGGGCGAGGGCATGTGAGGGCAGAGGACAGAAGCTGGAAAGAGTAGGATGGGAGGGTTGCAGAAGGGGAGGATCGCTAGGTTCAGGATCACACATACCGGGTCATCAATCTGCACAGATTCAATCAAGCTGACTAATTGTGGCGTAAGTCTAGTAGTTTTTTGTCCAAATATCTGAAGAGTAGACTTGAGTTCATTGATCAGCTGTCTGTGATCTACTTGTTTCTCTGTATTTTTTTTTTTGTTCCTTTTTATAATGTAAATATATGTACTCTTTATCACAGCTGCATCCTATCTAAAATTGTGAGTTTGTAGACTTTAGTTTTATGGCTTCTTTTTTTTTTTTTTTTTTTTTCTTCCCAGAAATTTGCTTGCAATGGTACTGTGGTTGAGCACCCAGAATACGGAGAGGTAATCCAGCTTCAAGGTGACCAGCGTAAAAACGCATGCCAGTTCCTCGTTGAGGTAAGCGCCCTGCACAAACTCACTTTGTACAGATTTTTTGTATTGAAAGCTAAGTATTAAAGCTGATTCTCTCTTTTGCAGGTGGGACTGGCAAAGGATGACCAGCTTAAAGTCCATGGCTTCTAAATGCTCCAGTTCGTAGGATTCCATGTGCAAGGAGTAGCCAGTCCTAGTATTTCCCTTGTCGCGAGTTAAACTGACCAGCCTGTGAAAATGCACTTTCACAATTTTAAGGACATGCTACTGTAATGTAATAAACAGCATCAGCATCTGTAGTGGGACTCTTTGCTGGAGGGTTGGAAACAAATTGACAGGACTGTAACCCTTATGTCAAAAATGGAACCGAATCCAACCCTAGGGAGAATTCCATCACCATCTAATAAATCATTGCAGAAGTCAAAGTATGACATTGACATTGCACATGTGAAGTATACTAGCAAACTTTTTAAAATTAATGGAGAGAAAGGATGACTGATTAGAGAAAATACTATACAGTTACGTGAAGGCCTGTCTTTTGTGACACTAGTAGCATTTTGGGTTTAACATGACCAGAAGCTTACCCCACTTGATACACCTAGTCGAGAGGTATCACTGGTCAATGAAAGGTTGGAAGGGTTTAAGAGAAGAGGGAACAAAAACCGATGGACACTTTGTGCTCTATTAATCCAGGTATGAAATCAAGCTACAGAAATGGAGATTGCTGCTAGCTAATTGTACAATAATGGCGAAAAGCATATGGGCGTTGTTTTATTTGTAATGTATTTAAAACTTTCTTATTTAATAAACATGTTTTCTGAATACAGTGTCTTGCAGTAAAGCTGTTGTACTTAAACTAGTAGTAGTTTGTAGATTTTATTCATCTAAATGTACCTAAATTAGGCAGGAGTGCATGGATATGTTTCTACTCAAAAGCAATCTAAAGTGGGAAACTTTGGTTCCCTCTACGGTACACATTCTAAAGTGGTAGCCTTTAAAAATTTCCTAGATCGCAAACCTCTTTCCAGTAGGGGCTTAACCATGGGGTGACCAGAGGCAGATCTGCTCCTTTAATTCTCAGGCTCTGCTTTGTTGGGGATTACCCGTAATTGAAGTGCAAAACCTAGTGCAAGTGGAATTAGAGATCTAGTTAGTAGTGTTGACTGCGTGTCCAGTGTTGCCTAGCAGACTAATTTTAGGGATTGAATTAAGGGTTTGTTTCCCTTTGGGGGTTTTAGTAGCGTGCTGCATGCATGCTATCACTAGTTGAGCTACTCTGCGGTGTGAATCTATTGGGTAGAAAGTGAAACCTACGTAATGGCTTAATGAAGCATGTTACTTGTAAACTAATGGTAAACAAATTTGAATTAATTCTTGCTGGTATGCTGAATCTATTTCTAGGCCAGATTTCAGGCAGGAAATTTGTGGCAGCATGTGGATTGATCATCACATGGTAATCGGTGCGGGTCTAGCAACCTTGCTGTGCTATCTTGAAAGTGGTAGAGGGAGTTATGGAGAGAATCTTCCCAATGAATGGTCTCGTATACATTTCCGATAGAATGGACACATCTGCTTGTTTTCATGGACACATCTGCTTGTTTTTAATTTGGCTCTTGCCTTATATAATCTATGCTAGGTCTTGTGAACAAGTTGGTTTTCTGGAGTGCTTGTTTACTAAACAAGTGAGGAGCTGGATACTGGATCTGAGGACTTGAGCTGGCCAGTTGAGGGTTAATGGATTGGTGTTTTCCAACGTTTGCTTGCCGCTGTGTTGGTCCGTTTAACATCTACATAACATTTCGTTGTATTAATGCTGTTCCATGGCAGTTGATTCCAATCCTAACATGGATTGGCAAAGCTAATGGGTATTGCCTTTGGGATTGATTTGCTTAGTTAGTGCAGTAGTTGTGCACCGGCCCACGGTTTGTCTATTAGCTTTAATGTTTTTGTGGAAGTTTACCTTGATTGAAGTGTTGCACCGTTTTTAGTAACTTGATCATTTGTTGCTAGAAACAATGAATGTTAAAATCTGCATATTGAGAATTATGTGGCAAACCGACTGAAAAAATGTGGCAACAGAACTCCTGCAGCGAGGTTGCATGTTTACAAAATACTGTATTCTTCCCTTGTGGGCAATATGAGCGTTTAAGTAGAAGTGGTGTAGTTTTGGATGGCTGACCGTTTGGATGGATAGGTGCATTGATAAATGTCTGATTAGCTGCATGGATGTATGATTGAATGTTGCTCTCTTGTTAGCAAGTGGTTGAATTTCATTGTTGGTTGGGTGTTTAAAAGATTATCTATCTGAATGTAATGTTGGTATTGTAAATGTTCTTCCTGTACACCTACAGTGATGACGATAAAAAAATAATAGGATATGCAATGTCGATGACAGGTAATTTGGATAGTTAAGGGGGAGGGGTGAGCAAGTCACCGCTCACCACCTTCCTGTCGGAAACCATGCCACAAAACACATTTTTGTGTCCTGGATGGAGTGGAGATTGCCAGAGCCTGCAAATGTGGAGCACCATTGTGTGGCTGCTCTGGCCTACACTGCTGCTGTCACAGCTTCAGTTTTTGGATGCAGGGTGATGGACGGATGTAACTACTGTGGACCAGGCAGGAGATGTGTGGCTCCTCCTAATGATACTCGTTGGCTGTCCCTGACTGCAAATAGAGCTGGCAGAGTGGCTCCTGGGACACGCCTGCATTGAGGGTTCCATCCAGAGGACATACAAGTATAGTTGTATTTTCACCTAGGGTGCTGGGTAAGTCAATTAACATGTGTGTTCTCCTGCCTTAAAACTGCACATATCTGTGAACGCGTTATGGCATCTACGTTTCCAAAAGGTACATTACAAATGTCTTCTAGGCTGCACTCAAGGCAGTCTTGGTGCAGAGGCATTTAAATGTATTTCACGCCGTTGCATTATTTATGGGAAACGGCCATTACAACGCGACCGTTTCCACAAACCTTTACCACACATGCATTAGAACGCATGCGTGGTTACGACGGCCTTTACCACGCATACCTTTACTACGAGATACGTAGTAAAGGCATGTGTGGTAAATGAGGGAAAAAAGGGGGGTTTGGGGGGGTCTCTCCCCAAAAAAAGCCTAGCATTAACAAGCATTGGAAATGCAATAGGTCTCGCAGCATTAGAGTTAGTGCTTTTAGAATTGTTTATGGGTTTTTTTGTAAATCTTTAGCATTTTTGTTTCCTGTAGCCAATGCTAAAGAATTAAAAAAAGCCAAACATTTCTAAAAGCTCTAACTCAAATGCTCCGAGACCTATTGCACTGTGTGAGGGTGAGTGAGGGGTTGAGGGTGAGGGGTTGAGGGTGAGGGGTTGAGGGTGAGGGGTTGAGGGTGAGGGGTTGAGGGTGAGGCGTTGAGGGTGAGGGGTTGAGGGTGAGGGGTTGAGGGTGGGTGAGGTGTTGAGGGTGAGTGAGGGTGAGGGGTTGAGGGTGAGTGAGTGAGGGGTTGAGGGTGGTTGAGTGAGGGGTTGAGAGTGAGGGTGAGGGGTTGAGGGTGTGTGTGTGAGTGAGGGTGAGGGGTTGAGGGTGTTTTTCCAATTGTTTTTATTTTGTATATTAACTTACAATGCCGGTTGCGTATTTTGGTTGCACTCCTTGAAGTTTGTTATAAAGTATTTAAGTGGCATAGTAACATTACAGTTCCTGCAATAATTTAGTGTATGTAGTAGTGGATTGAGAGAGGTAAAACTGGAAGTCCTTCATGATGGAGGTCCTGCACATCCAGACAGCAGACGCCAACAGCAGATAACTTTATAGTATTACCCCTGGATGCGGAATGCCAAGGCCCAGAAGCCCCAGCGAAGCAGATGCGGAGCTCAATACACAGGTGAGCACTGCCCGGCCGCCCCTCACCTATCTGACACACAGCCGACACACTCTCACTGTCACACAGTTGCCACTTACCTGATATATACATGCTGGCAGGACCAGCCGAACTCCTTACATGGGAAAGACCAGTTGCAAGAAGCGGGGGAGCTGCGGGTGTGGGGGGATGCGCTGCACCCCCTCCCTTCGTCACCCCGTGATTAGCACCGCAGTGTAAAGGAGCCGTGTGATTATCGCAGCTGATATCGATACGTGCGGAATGGCGGCCGGAGCCGGGCGCGCTAGTAAATGAAAGCAAAGACGCACATCCCATTGAAGCTTTTTGTAAGCCACTAAACCGTGACTGTTACGTGGTGAATGCATTATCAGCCGCTGTGATAGGCTTGTTCGCGCCTGCAAAGGATGAAGAGAGATTCGGTGTCGTATCTCCGGCTTTGTCCATATCTCACTCTCTGGGGTGAATTGGGAGTTAATGACGGCTCTTTTATCATTTTTAATTTCATGCATATTATAATAATTCCCCGGCTGAGCTGGTCTTCCAGACTGAGAGGGGCTAATTAATAGCAAACTGCGAGATGGCAGCCGAGGACGGAGCGTTTGAGATTGTTAAGCGAGGGATGGGTTGTAGGAGGCAGAGGCACATGGGCGGGCGGCGGGAGGGGGATGGAAAGAAATTACAGGAAGGGGCAAAAAGGGAGAGGGAGAAATAGAGAAAAAAATGACAGAGTAAAAGTATACAAGGGAGAGCAAACTAAACAGAGAGAGGGTGGGATTGGAAAAAGGAATGAGTGAGAAGAGAAAGACTGAGGGAAGAGAGGGGAGGGGGGAGGAGAAATGCGACACGGCGGGAAGGGGAGGGGGCGGAGCGGGTCAAATAAACAAACAAGCCGGAGGGAAGAGAGGGGAGGGGGGAGGAGAAATGCGAGACGGCGGAGCGGGTAAACAAAGACGCGTGCACGCGCCCGTGACTTTTAAGGTCAATGCGCATAAGCTTAATGCGCATGCGCATTGACCTTAAAAGTCACGGGCACTGCAAGGAATCGCCACGATTCCTTGCAGTGTGGATAAAGAGTGGATAACTCGCAATACTCTCGCCTTGCTCGATGCGCATGCGCATCGACAGGCGAGACCTAAAAAGGGGGTTGGATGTCGTGTCGTCGTCCCACCCCCCTAACCTTAAATGCCAAAGCATTCAGCGTCGTTAGAGAGGAAGCTGGAATAAACTTCCGCTTCCTCTCTACGATGTACAAGAGACGTAACCAACTAAGATGAAGAGGAGACTACTTAAAAAGGTAAGGGGATTTTTAGTTTAAACATCATTTTTTTTTTTTTACACGTTAAGGGCAGGGGTAATAATGAGTGAGGGCCCTGTAACGGGAGAGGTATAACCTTTAAAATGAGTATGCCCTCACCATGCAGAAGTTTATAACGAAAATCGTTGTAAATCTATGCGTGGTAACGGAAAATTCGTGGTAATGGTGATGCGTGGAAAACGTATTCCGTTGTAACGCATGTGAATTTGTAGTAACGACCTACAACCATTATTTATACTCTGAGGATGAACACCAGAATCTGTTAATGTGTACATCATTGCCCATGTAATTGCTCGACAGGCATCAATGTACATGACTGGATCTGTGGTCTTGCTGTAGTGAAGCAACAAATAAATGGTTTACCTGATTCTAGTACCTATAAAAATGTACATTAATCTTTCTACATTCTTGCATCCTTAAACCGCATGCTGTCTTGAGTGTCCGAGCAACCTATGTACGTTAGTCAATCATATTTTCCACAACTTAACAAGATCACAATCTCAATTGTACTGAATGCAACCTAACAAAATTGAATGTCCTATAACCATGTGCTTACCTTCTCCCATCACTGATAATTTCAACCAACATTACTTGAGACCTCCTTATAAACCTGAAATGATTGCATGGTTTGAGTGCACAAGACTAATCCCAGGAATAAACCGTACCCAATATCATTGAACTAACTACCTTGGGTTCTGGAGTGACCTGCTACCTAGCGCAAGCATATGTATGCGTCTTAATATCTATCTAAATGCAATTACATTGTTTTTCAGCAGCATGGCTGAAACTAACAGGTGCTGTGATGCGAGCAGTGCTGGCCACATCAGCCTATTTTGTTTGCAGCCATGCCACTGTACAACATGGTTAAAAACATTGACTGTGTTCTTGGATAGACTTGCTTTGCAGCATTTTTTTGCAGCATTTATTATATGCATGTGTATACTACAAATATGAATCTCATGGAAACCCAAATTTCATGTTTTCCCACTACATGAAGGAGCCTTACCTGTGGACTCCACAACAGCAAACCCTGTGTGCCAACTGACACGGTGGATGTGTAAGCTGCAGGCCAACAGATTGGTGCACTACTGTGTTCGGGTGTTAGATTACTAAATGGACGTTTGCAGTGGTTCTCTGCATACTGGTGCGGAGCAGCTTGGATAGAGTCGAACAGGGCAGGGTTAGGATGGAGACACTGCATCTTTAAGGAAGAGGAGGGGTTAAAACTTCTACAGCAGGAGTAGTAATCGCTGCATTTAAATCTACCCCCTCACCTGTGTAATGACCCTCTTAGTGACTCCTGCATTGAGGAATGCCATGCTGCTGAAAAGCATCTGCCAAAGCGTTTCACAAGCTCTCACTGAATGTGCTTTGGATTAATTCATTCCACCTGAGCAGTGTGGGACCCATTCTTAAGAGGCAGTGGAGTGCTGGACGTGATGGATTTACCTTCATTTATACACCAATTGTATTTTGCCTTTCACCCTAAAATAGGCACATAAGATTATGACGTCTGTTTCTATGACATTGGGTAGTGCTGATTAACCAGACTACCCACTAATTTCTTCAGCATACTTTCAGAGGAAATGACAAAGTTCTGCAGCGCTTAGGTAAGACATTCAAAGGACAAATAATGCAACACAGTTTTGAGAGCACCTTCGGTGGCTTTCCAAGTCCTTTTAAACAACTGAAATAAATAGGAATGGGCGGCCTCAAAACCCACATACTAAATACGGCATGCTTGAAAGGCAGCTAATGTGCTTCCATAGACTCTTCCAAGCAAGGCCTGCTACAGCGAAGAACAAAATGGATTACTGTCTTAATTACAAAAAATGTATAACTTAAATATTTCAATGTGATTATTCAGTGTATTTTAAATCCCCTTGTGCATTGTAAGGCAAAAGCTCCATATGAGGCAAAAATATGCACCAAATAGCCAAGAAACTGCCACTCCCTTCGGGAGGAGCCAAAGCTTACCCTGTGTATCTTAAAACATTGGAAACAAAAGGTTTTGCTGAAAGCTGCACTGTCAAGAGAAACCTAAGAAGGAAATATGGACATTTGTTAAGCCGCACTCATTTGTCAGGAAGCTTATACAATGTGGGATAATGAATGTTCAGCCTGGCACTCGCTGCAAGGTCACCCTCAAACGTTTTGCTTTCACCCCTGTTCTTGTGTGTCCCTCCCCCCCCCCAGGACTCAGCTGTTCACCGGTGCTTGTGCTCTTCCCCTTTGAAACCAGGTGCAATTGGCTTTGACCCGATAGGCATATTTAATTGCAATTCTTATTTAATTAGCATATTTTATTTGCAAGTCCCATGTAAAATGGTATACCATATACCCATGGTGGGCAAATTAAATGCTACCAGTGGGCCTGCAGCACTTCCTATGCCAATCACTTAAGTAGTCCTTTAAATAAATCTCAGGCCTGTGTACAGTTTTAAGCTGCTATTTCAACGTGGCAGCATACATCTTTTGCCAGTCCTAAACCTTCGTTTCAATACACATTAGCCTATTGTACCTCCTGGCAGGGAGCCAGGAAATGCTCCCAGTTAAGTGAGCACCAGATATAACCAGCATTGGCAAAACCAACAAGTCTGACACTTGTTTAGTTTTGTCATTGTTTTTGTTGAACCTTATTGTTTAGAAACCGTCTGACCACCAATCTAAACAATTTGTGAATACTGATATGTGGTTTAAAAAAACGCACATTACCATAGTAGTCCCTGACACAGATGAGGACTATTGCCTACCTGATTAGCAAAATCAGGGCAAAACTGGTACTTGAGCTCTTTTCAGGGAGGCATTGACCTGGCAGTTCAGGCTGGACTACTTCCATTGTATCCGGGTTAAGGCTAAATTGCATTTGGGTGGTTCGAACTGAGGTGAAAAACTAGCATACTGTAACTGAGGGAAATCAGCCAGTGTGCTAACGCACTGCCCCATGCAGTGGCTGGAAGAAAATGTCAAAGACACATGAACGACTTGGCTGCAGTCTGGACCAAAAAACCTATAATTAACTATATCATGTACATAACTAGAACAAGCATTTGCAGTGGGTCTCGCATTTGCAAGATCTTGTTCTATTGGCATAGTAAATGACAATGCCTTTTATTAATGTTATAAAAACCTGTAATAATAGAAGACATTGTCATATACAATACCAATAGATCAAGGTTTCGGTAGTGGAACACCTATTGCATTGCAACTGCTTGTTTAAAAATGCAAATAGATGATTGCCAAACATACAGGTTGGCCTTAATACCATTTAAAAGCATCCACAATGTGATTATTAGAAATGGGGTGGGGGGTTGGAGAATGTTTGCAGCCCCTTTCCTTTTGACGCATACTAGCTAGGATATAAATGACAAACCAAGTTAGTGATTGCCCATTACAGAGCAGCTACCTGCTACTCCTATTTCCCAGCTTAAAACAAAGCACTCTTCATAATGCTTGTTTTTACCAGAGCCTGGTGCCCCCACTATCACGTAAGCCCCCTCCTAGGGCATGCCCCCAGTTAGAAGACCCCTGGCCTGGGCTGAGCTGGCGCTCTACAGCAGCTCTTGTCACCTGGTCACAGGGTGTACATCTCGGGAAGTCAGTAGGGCAGGGGTGTGGCAGGAGGGTGATTCGCTTATCCTTTGATCTTTCACAGTGGGGGCAGAGCAGGGCTGTAAAATTAATGGGCATGCCTGTGGGATGCACTGTTCAGGATAGTGACAATATGCTGTTGACAGAACAAATAAACATTTACTATTGCTTTCACTGTCTTCAACCTTTGCTCCACGACTGAATTGCCTATTTGCAGGTGTAAATAATAAGGGATCTTGTTACCAAATGTACTGATCCCTATTGTGTTGACCTTGGGCGGAAGGAAAGTCAAATGAACAAGCATTGAAAATGCAATAGGTCTCATTAGAAAAGTTGGAGCTATTGGTTTTGTAAATGAATTTTTTTTATGTGTTGGTCTTGAAAATAGCCAAATTAATAGCTTTGTCATTTACAATGCCAATACTTTAAACTTTTTCAAATGTGACACCTATACCATTTGTAATGCAACATGTTTTGTATGTACGTGACTTAGATGTATTCATCTAACAAATACAAATGTCTTTTAATGTTTTTAAATAATTAATACTGAAATAAAAGTTCTTGTAATTTATAATAGCACGCTCGGTGATCTTGGAGACCAAACTCGGGTCATATTTGAGCGGGGGATTAGGTTTTTGGTTTTTGGAAGGTTCAGCACTTGTTTGAAGATTCTTGTTATTATGTTGTTCACAAGGCTGTTGTCTTTCCATTTCTAATTATTCACAACAAAACAATTACCCACTGATCTGCTACTGTTAACAATCATTAGCACTGCCAATAGGGCGGCTAGTATTAAGCATTTGTTAATTGATGTGTGATATGTTTAGATACAGTAATAGACAATTCAAAGAGTTGTTCAACTACTACTGCTTGTTGCCTTGCTTTACTCACAAGAAAGTGTCACATAGGCAAAGAACAACATGCTACACAGAGACCTGGGCTTTGCGCAAGCTCTTTCATTCATAATTGTGATAGTCGCCTCAACTCTCATTTAGTAGAAAATCATTCCCCATTAGTGACCAATGATTGTTAAAATTAAAACAATAGAGTCCAGCACAGCACACTCACAGCACTATAGTACCAGCGTCCGGGATGTTCTAAGGAGCCTTAAACTGATGACTAATGCATGCTAGTGTGGTGAAACAAAGACTGCACTGAAATGCGTTAGTCTAACCCCTAATGTGTGGTACATGACGGGACCGATTAATCAGCGAAGGAAACATAAATAAATTAATACAATGCAGTTCCTTTGAAATGCATGGGCATTCAGAGTCCACACATTAAACCAGAAGCACTACAGGTGCACACGATCACCAATGAAATAGCTCCAAGCCAGTGAAGAAGAAATGTTGGGGCTGCCTATGGAATGTTGCGCTTGTGCGCCTAGAATGCTGCAAGAGCTGTACTCTGCCTGGAGACAGCGCAGCCGCAGTAAGCTGCTCTGTGGTAAATATGGCTGCGTGCGAAGGACCTCGGGCCCCACTGCATGGAACCTCTCAATTACAACCCTTCTCAGAAATGCAAAAGCAATGCAGAAAAAAACTGGGTATATGGCAGCATTACTGGTAAGTAAAACAGGAGAAGCCTAACTATATGGCGGGCCGTCCTGTTTAGTGAGTCCTCCCTTTCCATGGTTCTGTTTTTACCTGGGAGGCAACTTCATGAAATGAATATTCAGTTAATTTAATAATATGAATGCATGTTTACCTGGAGGAAGCCCGCAACAGTAAAGCTACGTTTGAAAAGGCGCCGTTTTACTGTTTCCATCTTCACACACGTGTGTGGCGTGGCTGCAGTAATGGAAATAACTACACACGTGATTTATTCAGGTTCAAGGGCTTGCCACTGGCATAAACGCGTTCAGCTGTCCACAAGTACTGTTTATCCAGCACGGAAAATAATGACACAGTATGTGTGTATGTAGAGCCATTGGCATAGCAAAGATTCCATAGGACCTAATGCAAGCAAAAAAAACAAGACGGAGGGAAGGCAGAGAAGGGGATGGGGGAGGAGAAATGCGACACGGCGGGCAGGGGAGGGGGCGGAGTGGGGAGAGGGTGTGAAAGCAGCAGGGGCCTGGAGTGCGGCTGAGGGCCACTGGTAGTCGTACGGGGGACGCTGCTTGTGTTTGTAAGGAAAGGAGCCAGGGTTTTGCCTGGTCTTTCTGCGGGCTCATCATTGCACTCCTCAGCTTAGAATGTTGGTGCTGCCTATGGAATGTTGCGCTTGTGCGCCTAGAATGCTGCAAGCGCTGTACTCTGCCTGGAGACGGCGCAGCCGCAGTAAGCTGCTCTGTGGTAAACATGGCTGCGTGCGAAGGACCTCGGGCCCCACTTCATGGAACCTCTCAATTACAACCCTTCTCAGAAATGCAAAAGCAATGCAGAAAAACCGGGTATATGGCAGCATTACTGGTAAGTAAAACCGGAGAAGCCTAACTATATGGCGGGCTGTCCTGTTTAGTGAGTCCTCCCTTTCCATGGTTCTGTTTTTACCTTGGAGGCAACTTCATGAAATGAATATTCAGTTAATTTAATAATATGAATGCATGTTTACCTGGAGGAAGCCCGCAACAGTAAAGCTACGTTTGAAAGGCGCCGTTTTACTGTTTCCATCTTCACACACGTGTGTGGCGCGGCTGCAGTAATGGAAATAACTACACACGTGATTTATTCAGTCCCAAGGGCTTGCCACTGGCATAAACGCGTTTAGCTGTCCACAAGTACTGTTTATCCAGCACGGAAAATAATGACACAGTATGTGTGTATGTAGAGCCATTGGCATAGCAAAGATTCCATAGGACCTAATGCAAGCAAGACAAGATGGAGGGAAGGCAGATAAGGGGAGGGGGGAGGAGAAATGCGACACAAACAAGACGGAGGGAAGGCAGATAAGGGGAGGGGGGGAGGAGAAATGCGACACAGCGGGCAGGGGAGGGGGCGGAGTGGGGAGAGGGTGTGAAAGCAGCAGGGGCCTGGAGTGCGGCTGAGGGAACTGATGTGCACGCGCTTTTAAGCTCAATGCGCATGCGCATTGAGCTTAAAAGTCACGGGCACTGCAAGGAATCGCCACGATTCCTTGCAAGTTAGTTAAAGAGTGGTTAAGCCCCCATAGTCTCGCAAGCTCGATGCGCATGCGCATCGACAGGCGAGACCTAAAAATGGGATATGCTCTTTGAGCAGAGATGTTTGCAGCCAGTGCCAGACCACCTGGGTTTACATGCCACGTGGATGTTCACAGCTGTATTTGTATCAAAAGCCAACAAATGCGTTGTATGGCTAGGTATGTGTTCTTCACACTCATGGTTGCAATTTATTGCTCACTGATTAAATTCCTAAAGCAGGAAAACAGACATTTTCATCTTTTGTGATCATCGGTGCAAGTTATTTTGGTATAAACACAGAAAACATACTTAGTTTGTAATGGGCCCCATTTCATGTCAATGGTCCTATTTTTATTCAAAAAGACCATCTTGCTGCTTGTAACGTGTCTTGAAAGCCTGTTACCTTTCTTTTTATTATTTATTTCATCAGCACTTGCAAACACAAGAATACATTTAGAATAGTACATATGAGGCATGTAATAATATAAATTATTAGCTGAACTAACTCACATGGGATCTCATCAGTGACTGTCAGCATTTCTTGTCCAGTGGCAGTGAGAGGGACAGAATATGTGCTCAATCAAGTTATGCAAAGTATTTCTCTTGGAAAACATCTGGTGTCCAGGTTTAGCAAGCTCGGGGCATCATAAATAGTGATAAAGTGGATAGCTCTGGTAGTTAATGCACTTGCTTGAAACATCTGTAAATTCTTCTCGTAGGTTCAACTCACCATAAAATTGCATAGAGGATCATTGTGTCTGCTGGAAAGCGCAGCAAGCACCATGCAAATCACAGATGTGTGAGGCGTGCAGCAGTGTGAGTAATGCAGCAGTGTGCGGCGTGCAGCAGTGTGAGTAATGCAGCAATGTGAGGCGGGCTGCAGTGTGAGGTGGGTGGCAGTGTGCAGCATGCAGCAGTATGAGTAATGCAGCAGGGTGATGCGTGCAGAATGCAGCAGAGTGTTGCGTGCAGCAGTGTGAGTAATGCAGCAATGTGAGGCGGGCTGCAGTGTGAGGTGGGTGGCAGCATGCAGCAGTATGAGTAATGCAGCAGTGTGATGCGTGCAGAATGCAGCACTGTGAGTAATGCAGCAGAGTGACGTGCAGCAGTGTAAGTAATGCAGCAGTGTGGTGTGCAGCAATGTGAGGCAGGCAGCAGTGTTAGGCGTGCAGCAGTGTGAGTGCTAATTTCGGGAATTGAAATTGACTGCTAATATTAAATCTCGCACTCACCTTGCATCTACGATCCCCCCGGAACTGTTAAGGGCATCAGGGCTCATCTTAGAAGTCTGCGCTCAGTGTTTCAGCCTGCCTGCCCTAGTCCGACTCGGTATCCTATACCGTTGAGCGGAGGGCGAGCCAGACACGCCCAGGCACCCAGGGACAGTCGAGCGGTTATCGCTCTAGCCTCTCATCGGAAAGGGCTATTTAGCCACTCGTCGGCTCAAGCGCGCAGAAGGGCACCTAAGACGAGCCAAAGATTAGCCAGTATGCGCCCGTCCGCGACAGGACGTGGCTAGGGACTATGGCTATCTCCACTAATGTCCAAACAACTGCTCCCAATACTCCGAGAATATATACAGCCCAGGTACTGTTAGGCGTATGAAACTGCCTCCCGAGGGGTTGTAGTAAGCTGACAGATATCAACCTGGAAGGTCTGTTCTCCTGTAACCATTGTAAAACCCAGTTCCACATACTACCTGAGGACATAACCCTGAGTGATAACCAACCACAGCCACTCGAGGGGGAGTCGATACACTGCAACACCACCCACAGCCACAAGGAAGATTCGGACATCTCCTTGGGGAGCAAGAATCTGCTCTGTAACATCAGATCCCTGTCCAAACACTCCACAGAGATCTGGGACCTCATCACCTCTGAAAAACCGGACATCTGTTTCGTGACGGAAACATGGTTAAAGCCCCATTCAGTCCCAGCTATAACCTAAGGGATTCCAGCTGGTTACAAAATAGTCAGATTAGATCGGCCCGTCCAAATAGGAGGGGGAATTGCAATTGTACATAAGCAAGAAATGGGCATCTCGGTAATTGAAGAACTATGTACCCCCGAGCTAGAACTTCTGATTTTCAAATTTAAAACCGCACCCAAAGGGAGCAAGAAAGGAGCCTTAGTATACCGGCCCCCCGGTCCATGTACCATTTCTCCATCTCACTTTTAGAATCCTTGGCTCCATACGTACAGGAATGTCAGGATTTCCTGCTTCTAGGTGATTTCAATGTTCATAGTGACTTAGCAGAATGTAAGGAAGCACAACCTATTAGCAGATCTGACCTCACTGGGATTGAAACAAGTTAATAACGGTCCGACACATAAGGCAGGACACACCCTGGACTTGGTCCTGACCAACTCTCCTTTGATCAAATGTCTACCTCCTTCCCAAGTAGAGTGGACTGATCACTTTATTATTGAATTTTATATTCCCATGGTTAACCCCCCACCATCTAGTCGGATTTCTTTACCTACTAAAAGAAGACCATGGCACAAAATGAATCGGGAGTCTTTCAAAGGCAGATAAGTTGAACCCACCCTGACCTCTATTGAGAACATTGAGACTGCTATGGCTAAATTTGAAGGGGCGATCACCACAGCAGTAAATGACATTGCTCCACTAAAACTTTTTAAAACATGCCCTGCTCAAAAACAAGAAGTCTGGTACTCGGAGCATCTAAGATCATTAAAACAAGCAGCCAGAAAACTCGAAAAGATATGGAGAATATCCAAATTGGCCGGGGACAAAAAATGTTACTGGCACTCTCTCACCACTTCTCACAAAGCCATTCGTGCTGCACGAAAGAACCACATTGCATCCCAGCTTATGACTGAGGGAAACTCTCCCAGAGTGCTCTATCAAATACTGCAATCTTTCGTGAAGCCAACGACTTGTGAAAGTCCTGGGTTGGCCTCGCAACAACTCTGCAACGACATTTCGCTATTTTTCACCCAAAAAATAGACAGAATTTATGATAAAATTATCAGCTCTACTCAATCCTTTGGTGGAGGAATATCACCTAGGTCAGCGGTAGAGACAGTTGCAGAAACCTCCCCCACCCACTCCCTCGACATGTTTCCACCTATCTCTTTAGAGGAGGTAATATCCTTAATCTCCCAGATTAAGAGTGGATGCCCAACTGACACCATTCCGGCAAGATTAATGCCCATGCTTGCCAATGATCTAGGCCCTGGGATTCAAAAATTGGTTAATCTCTCCCTAAACAACGGAGAAGTCCCCAAGGAATGGAAAAGGGCCTTGGCCAGGCCTATTAGGAAAAACACCGCTATCCCATGGACAGAACTCACCAATCTAAGGCCAATATCCCTTCTCCCGTTCTTGGGCAAACTTATTGAAAAATATGTCAACCGCCATCTATCTAATTATATTGAATTGGCAGGTGGATTGGACTATTCTCAATCGGGTTTTAGGCCCAAACACAGTACTGAGACTACCTTGATGTCAGTCGCAGACGATCTACATATGTACCAGGACAAGGGCTTCTCCGTGATCCTGGTACTATTGGACCTGTCTGCGGTCTTTGACACTGTGTCTCATAACATCCTGACAACTCGGCTGGCCAACATTGGCTTAGAACACAAGGCTTTAGCCTGGCTTAGGAGTTTCTTATCTAACCGGACCCAACGGGTGACCTTGGGGGCCTGTCGCTCTGAGGAGGCTGAGATCTCAAAAGGGGGGCCACAGGGCTCTTGTTTGAGCCCCACCCTCTTTAATATCTATGTGGCACCCCTGGCTAACATCATGAGAACGTATGGCTTCATTCTGGTGTCCTACGCCAATGATACTCAGCTCCTTTTCCCTTTTAAACACCTCACCACCGAGGTCAAGAACTCCTTCTCCCAGGGTATGAAGGCTGTGGCACATTGGACGTCCTCCAATTACCTTCAATGAAATGTCGGTAAGACCGAAGTCATGTTGTTTGGAGAAGCTAAACTTCTGTGGACTCCGGACTGGTGGCCACAAGATCTTGGCCCAGTCCCAGAACCAAAGCAGGTCGTAAAAAATCTAGGAGTCAGACTAGATCAGGAACTTTCATTAAAGCAGCATAGCAACTACGTTGTGGACTCATGCTTCCACGTAATTGGGCTCCTACGGAAAGTATTCCCACTGCTCCCCGACTCAGTCAGAATAACACTGGTGCAGGCTCTTGTCAAGCCGCATAGACTACTGCAATGGCCTGTTTCTGTCCGCTAATGAAGGAGTTCTGGCAAAACTCCAAGTGGTTCAGAACACTGCAGCGCGACCAGTCCTCAACGCCCCTTCCCGAACCCCTTCCAAACCTCTGTTGGCAAAACTTCATTGGCTGCCCATAAAACAGAGAACCAAATTCAAAACTTGCTGCATTATTCATAAATGCCCTAACGGTTCAGGGCCTGAATATCTAATAAACAAATTCACCCCCTATATCCCTGCACGCTCCCTCAGGTCCAGTGACCAAGGTTTAATGTGTGTTCCTCGAATAAGAAAGCTAGACACGGTGGTAAGGCACGGTCTGTGGCTGGACCATCTCTATGGAACAGTCTCCCTAGAGCTCTCAGACTATGCTCAGAACACCTACCATTTAGGAAACAACCTAAAACCTTTCTGTTTCAACTTTAACATCTATTCTAGCTAAAGTTCCTATACATCCTGCTGTTGTGGCTGCCAAAGCGCAGAGATACTTCGGGAGTCGAATCAAGCGCTATACAAACCCGCAAATAAATAAATGAGGCGTGCAGCAGTGTTGAGGCGTGCAGCAGTGTGAGTAATGCAGCAGTGTGTGGCGTGCAGCAGTGAGTAATGCAGCAGTGAGGCGTGCAGCATACAGCAGTGTGAGTAACGCAGCAGTGTTAGGGAGGCGGAAATGTGCAGCATGCAGCAGTGTGTGGCGTGCAGCAGTGTGTGGCGTGCAGCAGTGTGTTGCATGCAGCAGTGTGAGGCGTGCAGCATGCAGCAGCGTGGCGGGCAGCAGTGTGCAGCATGCAGCAGCAGTGTGAGGCGTGCAGCGATGTGAGGCAGGCGCCAGTGTGCAGCATGCAGCAGTACGAGTAATGCAGCAGTGTGAGGCGTGCAGAAGTGTATAAAAAGGATGGGAAGGAGCGGAAGACCTAGAAATCAGAAGGGGCAGGTGTTCCGGGACTCCAGGGTAGCAACAGAGGAACTAGTCTGTAGCCAATAGCAAGAGAGAGAGTGCGGCAGTGTCCGAGCTCCGGAAAAGGAACTCTGTGCCATGGAGGGGAAATGAACGCCGGATCCTGGACGGAGGGAAGGGCCCAGAACTGGGAGGAAAGTCATTTATCAAAGATGGGTGAAGGCGAGGGGCCCTGCATCCTGGATGGAGAGGAAAGCCTGTGTCTGATTGAAAGAGAGATGCCCCCTGCGTTAGAGAGGGTGGAGTCCAATACCCCCTGTGGAAAGGGGAGCCCGGGTGGAGAGACAGAATCATACTGCCCCTGCTGGAGGTCACGGGGCCGCGTGTCTAAAACAGAATGGGAGAGCGTGAAATCGTATATCCAGCTGGTGAGACAGGTCCTGAGGAGAGAGTAGGCCAGGTGTTCACAAAAGAGACTGAGCCCTTGTCCAAAGGGGGCCCTCGTGCCACGGCGAGAGGGCGGAGACATTTCAAACGAAGAGCGAAAAGGGCTGGAATCCTTGGAGAGAGAGCGGTCCGCGCGTTCGAAGCGGAATGTGACGTCACACGTTCACGAGAAAGAGAGGTGCTGGCTGGGGAGAGTGTCCAGGGGGACAAGAACGTGCCCCAGTGTTCGGGGAGCAGCAGCCCTGGTGGGGAGAAGATACACCATGCTTTCCAGGGTGAAGGGAGAGAAGAGCCCTTCATGAGATCAAGAGAGGAGCACTGTCCGTTAGAGCGGAGGCCTCCCTGAGTCCAGGATGTAGGTAACAACCATCACCTCGGTGGCAGAGAGGAGTCACATGATTAGTGCAAAGCGAGAAGGCATTGCGCCATCAATGGAGGGAGTGGAGAGTCCTGCTAAGACTTGTTTTTTTAAGGAATAGTAGCTTGCTTATACTAAACGTTACACCAAATGTCCAAGGGCCAAAAGATATTCAGTTGAAGCCAACTAGTATGTGGTATTGTGTATGCAGGTATTTGACAGCTTTGTAGAGGTTTGATATGCCTGTTGACATGTCTGCAGCTGAAATGGTGGCAGTGGTAGGGATGTCTGCAGCATCCTTGCTGTTCCTGCAAGCTAAAATGTTCTGAAGGGACCTCCTCCCAATGATAAGATACAGCACACGCATGCGTCGGATGACTGGTCCACAAGGACTGCTTTGCTGGCACAGTAATAAGAACTGCTCTGGGGTATAGGTGACTGTGGTTCCAAGGAGGATGTGTGTAAAGTAACTGGAGAGTGGGGACGCGAGGAGGGGAGTGTGCAATCTGGAACACGACCAGAACCTCGCCAGGGGGTGATACTACTACAAGTGTAATGGGGCGAAGAGATTTAGGGGCATGCTCTGGAGAGCAGTGGGAAAGTCTGACACAGTACTGGAGACGTATGTCCTGGAGATCCGCAGTTTCATGAAAATAGCAGACTGTGGGCAGTTGTGCTCATAAAGAGACCAGGGATTTATACGACCCGTGCCGTTTTTAAACAGAAAACCACTTTTGACTGTCTAAATTTATTATCGTTCCCCAAAGCATCCGCACCGTCAGATCACGGGCAGTTCTGGCTGCCGACGAGACTTGGGATCTATATACCCTGCCGTGCCAGTATCACAATTGGTAGACAAGAAATTTCTTGTGGTTTTGTGGGCTGATGCTTCCAATATATATCGGCACTATCAGATAACCATTCTTATGGTATCGCTGTCTAATATCGGGGAGTTTGAAGTACCATTCGGCGAACTTCATGAGATACTTTATCTTTGTGTGGGATCTTTGTATTTTAATCCTGAAGAAGGTGCTGGCTCTCTATTTTCATGCCCACCGAAACGCGTCGATGCAACTCTTGAGTCATACTACATTAAGTCTTTAAAACAACCGCTCCAATTACGATACTATACGAATTGTGTAGTGTGATTGTTTTTCTTGACTAGTGTAGTTCTCTCTAAACTATAGGAAATATTTTCCTTATTATTTTTGTTCCCACTGTATGTTTGTAACTCATTAATGGTGACCATTGTCTTTTTAACAATGTACAATGTTTTTTACTGAAATAAATTGTATACTTTGTTATGCACTTTTCATTGTTATTATCTTTATATGCTCACTTTTTGCTCCACTTTTTTTAATGTTGTGTTGGTAAACATCTATGCTTTTAGGCTGGGCTTATAAGTAAAAGATGCAAGTGTGAATATTAACCAAAGGGGATTTTCTGCTTTGACTAAAAGTCTCTGGAACTCCAGACTGGATCTTTAGAGAGAGAACATGGGATACTTGGGGGAGAGGAGAGCAAGCCTTGGTAAACCCATGAGTGTTGCACGAGAAAAAGAAAATACCCATTTGATCAAGAAAAGGTAAGACTGCGGCTATATAGGCACGTGACCTAAAATACTGGGCATCCGAATTCGCATGACAACTGTGACATTTATTTGGAGTCAAACTCGCCTTGATGCGCTATTAGGCGTAATAACTGCGCAGCACCAAACAAGTGAAAATACCAGGGGCACGTTTCGCTTTCTGAGACATAGACATTAAAAGGCCTGAACGTTTACTCAGTATCGCAAACAGCCAGCCCGAACAACTCACCAGCGCCCGTGGTGGGACGGGGCACTCTTTCCAGCGCAGAAAATAATCTGAATTTTTTAACAAGCGGCACTTCAACAGATCGCGAAAGCGATCCAATTGTAAAAAAAAGCCTGAAGTGGTGCGCGCGCCACTGCGAGCATATAATTCAAAACATATGGCATCTGGTGCGTGTAGCAGACACCAATAGGCCGTAGGCGGAGCTACAAGCACGCACCCGAAGGCCAATGTATGTAAATGTATGTAAATGAAATTGGACCTTGAAAATCCACATGTGGAATTTCAAGATCCATTTTCAACACGCCCGGAATAGGACTCTCGCTGCATGACACTGCATGCGCAGTGTACGCAGAGCCCGAGCCCTAACAATAGATAAACTTGCAAAGGTAGATGGGCAGACAGATTGATACATAGGGTTGGAAAGGTAGATGGGCAGAGTTGCAAAGATAGACTAGAATAAGTGGTAGAGTTAACTGTCTGTAGTAGCAGGACACACAAGAGCAATGAAAGCACATAAGAATGCCATACAAGCAGGACATACTGAGTAAATTGTTTTACGTATATAACGATATACAAGAGCTCTGAAAGCAAGTGTTAGAAAGTCATATGAACAAGACATTGTGAAAGAGATAAAGGCAGTCACTCATAGTGAAGTTATTCCGTGGCTGAAGAGGACTGGTCCCCTGCTGCAGTGGACAGGAGCAAAAAGTGAATAACACAACAATGGTCCAATAGAGGAACACAACTGGCAGAAACCCCATTTAAATAAGTATATTATACATAAAGGTTTTGGCTTGTGCAGACCTAAAAAGGCAGCACTCTGACCCCCTCTTTGGATCACTCCTGGTCCTGTGGATACTTCAAAAGTATGCTCTCCAAGGGTCAGTTGACTTTCCTCCTGTTCTGAGCTGCAGTGGCACAACAAGCTCCAGAGGCCTCTCAGCAACTGCCCAGCTGACCTGATGCATCTGGACCTGCCTGAGCAATGCTTGACTCTGCTGGAGTGGAAAAGAGAAGTTTTGGACTCTACGCAACTGCGAACTGGCCTGTTCACGCCAATATCTTGCACATGCTCTGGCTGCAAGCGCGCAGTTCTGGTCAACCCAACTGTGCTGCAGCGACTGCCAGTGATGGCTCACAACAGGAGATCTGCGCTTCGCGCTACAGCATCGACAACCTGCGCTGACTGTAACTATTTTCCGCTAAGGCCAGCAGGATTTTCACCGCACAGCGGTGGCAGTCTGTGATACCCGGTCTACCCATCGCGCTACAGACCATCCATAACGCTGTCCCTGCTCCTCGCGACCTTCTCCACTGAGAGAACTTAAGAATGTAACTTTTTCAGCTGGGCTAACGTCCCTGTATCCAGCCCACACTTTATTGCCTTCTGCCTGAAATTGTGAAATTTGCTCGGTCTCTCACAGCCAGATAAGCATGAGTTTGCTTTGTGCGGAAGGCGGGGCTAAGGGGCCAACGAAGGATGGACGCGGGAGCTGTGAGCTCCGTGCCAACCCCAGTAATTCTCCTGTTCTGAGAGAAGCAGACCATCAACCAGGGGCCATAGACAGTGCTGGCTGGACTTGGGAGCGCCAGATAGCGGAGCCGGCGAAGAGCGATCCCTCATTGCCGGCTAAAGGTTAAAGCACTGGGGAAAGCTCGGTCTGGGCACCTCCAAGATGGCGCTGGAATCGGTGATTTGTTGACTGTGGGGTGTCTGGAGGTCGACAGAGTGCGGAGCGCCGAGAGGGCATGGCAGGAGGCAGTACCCGGTCCGCCACATGAGTAATACCAGAGATCAGCGCGGAGTGGGGCCAATGAAGCGTATGACCCGGGGGGGGGGTGTCCGACAGATGGCGGGGACGACCGTGTGAGCTGCCACTGGAGGAGCGAGGAGAGGAGGCAGTCGGACAGGCAGTGAGAGCCCCTGGTGAGCGGCAGCCTGCGGGAAGACCGGCGCAGCTTCCTTTGGTGTGGACCCGGAGGGCGGCGGCGTACGACATCGAGAGCGCTGGGGTAACCGCCACCTTGGAAGCTTGGATGAGTGACGGAAGACTGGCGGAGATGCCCCAATGAGGTAACCTGCCCCGGAGGAGCTCTGTTGATTGGGCCCAGGTATGCATGAAAGTGTCAAAAGTGGAAACTGCAGGGTACGCTGAGTGGGGGCCATTGCGATGCACAACTAGTGGGACGGATTGGCAGCAGGAGTGCCTGAGGTCCCAGAGGGTCTCAGTAGAGTGCGAGTGGGGTGGCTGGGTAACTGGAAAATATACCGAGGAGTGAGGTCTGGCGAAGAATCCTGTGGAGTCTGTTTCCCTCGGGCCTCAGATGACTGTACTCCTTGGAGACCTGGAGAGGGTCGGGCTGCCATTTTCACCGTATCAGCGGAAGGAGCATACTGCGCTGGGGGGCCAGTGATAGTGCGCAAGTGGAGGTGGTGGAGGGGGAATCCCCCCGGAGCTGACATTTACTTGACTCCTCTAATAGTTTGCATGCTCAGACTGGCAGGGAGCGGCATCCCTTCTGCCACTATTGGTTTAGTGAAGCGGGACTAGGGCTGCGAGGGGATCGATCATGCCAGCGGGGCTCCTGACAGGGGCAGACTGCCCCCTACTTGAGGTATTACATTTTGGCCAGCGGGTGAAGAGTGCAGGCGGCAGAAGAGAGTGCATTTCCTTTGGGGAGCCTGGTGGACAAACCACAGGTGGGAGGTAAAACTGTGCTGTCTGGAGAAGTGCAGACTCAAGGGTTTGGAACTCCTTTAGACAGGCCGAAGCGTCCTAGAGGCTGCTGCGTTCAGAAGGGAAGACTCCCCAGGAGAGCTGCCCGGGTCAGGATTTAAACATTGTATATTCTAACGAGGCCCAGGACCGGAGCAGGTAACTAGGAGCACGACAGGGCATGGGGAAACCAGGGGGGTCCGTCCCAGACCACCGAAGACTCAGTGACGGACATGGGGAAACACAAAGTAGCGTAAACGCTGACTGGGACTTTAATGCAACAAGTAGATCAAATATTGCACGCCATCACTGACACAAGAGCTGCCCTTCAGCAGGATATTGCGCAGGTGGCATCGGGCCTGGACCTTCTTCGAGCAGATCATGCTAAGCTAGCGGATTGGGTAAAGCAGGCAGAGACAACATTGGAGACCAGGGCGCCAGCACATCAGACGTTGGAAGCCCGGATGGGGGACGTTACTGCACGATTACAGACCCTGGAACGGAGGGCCGAAGACGCTGAAGGCAGAAATCGTAGGAACAATGTAAGGATGGTGGGTTTGACGGAGGGAGTGGAAGGGACTAATATGGTGGATTACCTGGAACATTGGCTATGAACCAAAGTGGCGCCGGAGGGGCTGTCGTCATTCTACACCTTAGAGAGAGCACATAGGGTGCTGGCACGCCCACTAGGCCCTGTAAGGCCACCTAGACCAGTAGTGGCACGATTGCTTTATTATAAAGACAAGGACCGGTTATTGTGCAACGCCCGATCAATGGGTCCTTACAAGGTAGACAATGGCACTGTGACTCTGTTCCCGGATTACACCTTCGAAGTACAATGCCCTTGAGCCTCTTACTTGGCAGTTAAGAAGGCCCTGCGGGAAAAGGGTCTGCAGTATTCATTGATGGTCCCTGCACGCCTGAGAATAGTAATGGAAGGCAAAACATATTTCCATGATACCCCGGAGGAGGCATGGGCATGGTTTGAGACTTACTGTGCGTGTGCGGGAAAGGCAGGGCACGGTACGAAGCAGCCTGTTGGGGAACCGCGCCCTCGCAGGTCGCAGCGAAACTGACGGTGCCATCCCGGTACGAGAGGACCCACTGTGACCCAACAGAGATGGAGCGATCTGCAGCGTTGAAGGCCGTCTCTGAAATTTCCCAAGAAAGGCTTTCCCAGTCGGTGATGGACTCGGGAGTCGGAGAAGGGTTCGGAAGGGACAGACAGGGATGGGACTGGAACTGGAAGCCATACTTTCCCCCATGTTACGCCTGGGACAGCAGACAAAATTGTGGATCCTTAATGAGATGGTGGAGAACTCTGATAAGTATTGCACGGGACTGCAGGCTGGGGTTGTTAGAATGTGTACAGTGGCGGCTTCCACAGAAATGCGGGTCCTCTGAGGACTTGGAAGTGCATGGGGGGGTAGGGTGATGGGCAGGGGTGAAATAAGTCGGGTCTTCTTGGCCGCCTCCCCTGCTTTTGGGGTTATACGTCTTCAGTAGATACTGGAGGACATAGTTGGGGTGTGAGGTTTGGATGGGAACTAGAGTAGTAGCGCGTGTTCTGGGGGGTTTGGGGCGTTCTGAGGTGAGGATGTTGGGGCGGTTGGTGGACTTTGCTGGGGAAATTTGGGCCAGTGGTGTGTCTGACGGGAGGGAGCAGTCCTGCATGAGACTCCAATTGCAATATGGGGGCGTTACCTGAGGTGAAATGTATTACATGGAATGTGTGAGGGTTACATACAAAGTTGAGACGTCATAGGGTGCACACTTATTTGGTGCGCAGGGGAGCCCAGATTGCGTTCCTCCAGAAAGCACATATTAGCCATACTGAAGGTTTGGCGCTGCAGCGTAGCGAACACAAGAGTTGGAGTATGGAGTACAGGATTTACAGGTTAAAGTTCAGACGAATATTCAAGAGGTAGTTCGTTTTAAGCAGAGAGAATGGGTACTAACAGAAAAGCTTGAAAGGCTGGAAAATATTGCCAGGAGGAATAATATTAGAATCCTGGGTGTGGCTGAGGGGTTGGAACGTTGTGACATCAAAAATTTATGATAAGTATGCTGAAAAATTCCTTTCCACAGGAAGTTTCACTGTTAAACCTAGATACAGAAATCCAACAAGTAAACAGAGACCCCTTTAAATTCCTTCCTAGTAGGAAAAAAACCAAGAAAGATCTTCGTAAACATTACGTACTCTGTGAAAGAACTTCTTTTGGCTTAGCTCTAAAAGAAAAACCACTGCAAGCGTTAGAAGCCACCTACAGAATTAGATTGGATATTTCCAAAGAAACAGCAGATAGACAGTGGGAGCTGGGAAACAGAATGGATGAGCTGAAAAAACTGGGAGCATCTGTACAAATGAGATTCCCCCATTTCTAAAGGTGATGTGGCAGAACAAGATGAATAACTTCTCAGATGCTGAAGAGGTGGATACATTTAGGGAATCTGGGTAGTAGATAGCTGACAAATGGAGGAGGGATGACAATATAGGCACTCCTCGACATGAGCTCAGTAGGCAGCAGTGATGCCTAGCAAATCAAAAGGGAGGGTTTCCTCTGGAGGGTGCACTAGTGGTGGAATCATGGGGAAAAAACTCAAGGTCAAGGAAGGAAAGTTAGACAGAAATCACCAATTAGGAAGGTAAAACCAGAGGAGTGCGGAAAGAGGGAGATTAAGGAATATGAATAAGAAAGAATTGGTGATTTTATGTTGGAATGTGAATAGGTTACAGGTAAAAAAAAAGGCAGAGTACTAGCACAATATTTAAAAAATCAGAATGCCCAAATAATTATGCTCCAGGAGACGCATGTCCTGTAAGGATTTCTTGATGGATAGGAAACTGGGTCTCCACAAATCAAATGCACTGTACCAAAGGGATAGTTATACTATTAAAAGCAAAGGCAGGGATTAAGCTACTTAGGTACAGAGCAGACGAGGGCTGAGGCTGGATAATCACTGAAATTAGAATATATCCTACAGTATATACATTAGTAAGCTATTATGGCCCAAAAACCATGATGTAACCCCTCTGACCCAGCTCTTCTCTAACCTGGCCCTCATTATTTTAGGTGGGGATTTTAATGTATTCTTGGATAATGGCCTCAACAGATCCCCAAAGGTTACCTCCCAAAAGATGAGGGCATACCTATTTGATATGGTGGAGAACTTTATTGTCAGATGTTTTTTGTAGAGTGAAGGGGATTGTTAGAGATTATACCTTCCATAGTAAGAAGAAGGGGCACTTTTCAAGACTAGATTATCTGTTCATAGATAGGAAAGAAGTGGAGAAGGTAGTGGGGATAGACCATCTGTCCATACATATGTCAGATCATGCAGCATTATGTCTAAAAATCGAGAGCAGGGATACTTGTAGTATTGGAAGGTGGACGGTTAATAGAAGGATAATGTTGCAGACCTAGATAATGGCACAGATACGCTGCAATACAGAGGCATGTTTTTCCTGAAATGTGTTGTTAGCCCTCCTGCATTCGTAATGGGATGCATACAAGGCCTGGTTAAAAACTTGACAGTGAACTGGGCAAGAGAAGAGAAAAAATACCTTACTAGTCTAGAGGAGGAGATAGATAAACGGGGAGTTTATTAAAGGTTAATATAGAACAGAAAGGAGAAAGAAAGGAGCGGTCAGATAAGCTACAAGATATGCAATTGAAGTTTAGAGACAAAATGGAAAAGAAACTGGCTCAGCAATGGAAGGTTAGTAGAGCTAGAGACATTTTACAAAAGGAATGCTGTAGGGAACATTTGGTCTGGAAATCAAGGTTAGAAAGAAACCAAAACTATGTAGGTAAGATCATAGATGGGAAGACAGGGCTGTTGATGGACGAGATCAACAACATTTGAGCTGCATTTACCAACTTCTTTCAGGATCTATACACAGAAGATTTAGGTTACAGAGGAATAAAAATAAGATTGGCTCCAAGAAAAACAGCTACCCAAACGTACAGATATCAATCGCAAAATCTAGGACAAAAAATCAGCGCCAGTGAGATTTTAAACATACTGAAAAAGCTAAATAAAAAGGGAAAGCCGCAAGCCCAGATGGGATTCCCAGTGAGTTGTACTCTGTATTGCTGAAGGAGATCATTCCCATTTGGGTTAAGTTATTTAACTCTATACTGATAGAAGGTAGGTCAATCCCCTCATCATGGAATGAAGCAGTAATTTGCCTAATCCTGAAGGCAGGCAAGAACCCAGTATATTGCAAATCATTCCGCCCAATCTTCTTACTCAATATCCTTGTGGCTCATCAGAATAAAGTGGTGGGACAGCTAATACATCATGATCAAAAGTGCTTTTAACCAGGGAGGAACATGAAAGAGCTCAACCACAACTTGATAGGTTCTATAGACATTGCTACAACGCTGGAGGCTCCCCTCGTGATGTCACGTTGGATGACGGAAAAGCATTCAACAGTGTTATTTGGAGGTATTTTAGGACTACACAAGATCATTTTGGTCTAAGTGAAAATGTGATAGATACAATGTTCAAAATGAACAATGCTCCAACCGCAATGATATTGGTGAATGATAGTTTGTCATCTCCAGTATGAACAGAGAGGGGGACAAGACAAGACAAGGCTGTCCTCTCTCCCCCCGTTCTATTTGATCTTTATATAGAGCCTTTTGCTCAAAGTTTGAGATTAAATTAAGGTATTACACCTTTCAAAACTGGTGCATACACAAGGAAGATCTCACTTTATGCAGATGACTTAATGGTCTACACATCGGATATAGCATCTGCTTTTCCACACCTCACGGCTGAGGTGAGGAAATTTGGTACATTGGCAGGATATGCGGCAAAAGAAGAAGAAACAGAGATGATTATCTGGAACCAAAATGGTGAAGAGATATACAGTGTCCAGGAAATGAGATACGTGGGGATCAAAATGACTAAAGACTTTGGGAAAATAACAGCTGTTAATCTTGAGAGAGCAGAAAGGAGATAGATGGATAATTAAAAATATGGCAGAACCGCCCACTTTTGATTTATGACTGGATTAATCTGGTGAAAATATCTATCCTCACCAAACATACATTTCTCTTTGATAACATTCTGTTACACTTTGGAGAAAAAACACTCTTGCAACTGCAAGGGAAGATAACATATTTTTCTGGGCTAGAAGAAGAATATGTCTGTCATGGAAAAAGTTGCAACGGAAAGTGGGACTGGAGGGTTTGGGTCTCCCAGATTTACAGCTCCATTGCTGGGCGTTCCAATTTGAAAACCATGATTTGCTTCTTCAACATCCAGATGAGTCCTTAATAGGAGACATGTTTAAAAAAAAGCTGGTAGGCCGACCTGAGGAAGGATTTTATTAAAAATATGGGGCTCCAAATATTTTTTGAACGGTCAGACTGAAATGCCTGCACACAGCGGCAACAACTTGGTACAAGATAAGAACAATTCTGGGTATAGCTTACTATAGTAGGTTGTCCCCTATATCGGACTCTCCAGGTACTCCAAAATGTTTAACTGATAGTTTGGCGAAACATTTGAAACAGGAAGATGTTATTCAGTGGGGACAGTTGGTGGACGATGGACAAAAGTTAACATGGACCTTCTTGAACAATAAGACGAATGGGGCTATTTCTAGATTTAAAATCGATCAAGTTAATGTTTTGCTTAAGGGTCAGAACTGGTTGGAAGCTGGACAAATGGAGCTACTTCTTCAGGATACAGTGGTAAGGAAAAGATACGTGGCACATTGATATCAATACCTACTGGCAGCTGAGGTGGCCGAGATGAAAACACTATACAGCACGTGGGATGGATACTTGCTGGATGCGGAACTGGCAGAGTTATGGCAAGTATCTTATGCTACACTTTATTTGGTGGTTAAACCAGCTGCATTAAGAAAAATACATTTTTTTCCTTGCATAGAATCTACTGGACCCCTAACAAGCTGGAAAAGATATGGGAAAGTGTTGACCTAAAGTGTAAACGGTGCGGCAGCGAAGAAGAAGATGATGTGCATATGTTTGCCACTAGTTCAAAGTTGGAAGAATTTTGGTCAGCAGTAGGTAAGACTATCTCTCACTCAGTGGGAATTAACATAGAGGTAAGCAGTGATTTAACTATGTTTGGGATATCTCAGCTGGTTAAAGATCTACGCGATCTGCAAGTAAACTGATGCCATCTGATCTTATTTTAATCCTACAAGCAAGGAGAAAAATCTGTAAACTCTGGACTAAGGAAGAGGCCCCTTCGTGGCAGGGATGGAAGAGACCTGTGGTGTTTTTAAGGAACTGGACAGAAGTAGGGGAAGATTTTGGTAATTGTTAAAGATCTGCTGTCTTTTCTGTCCAATGATTACACCCTCTCAATTCAGCAAAACTGGGAGGGCCATGCATTTTCGATATAACCCAGTAAATCTGATTGGTTCAGAGCTGATACCGGGCACATACAAAGAGCAAGTCGATTGATGCCAATTGGAGGTGACATGAGGATGGGAAAAAAAGGTAGTTCCTATCTTTGGGATCAACATCCCGCATAGGACACAGCTTGTGGCCTCAAGAACTTGGATCTATACCCACACCGACCGACCGACCGACCATGCACGCAACCATGGCATCATCCTCGTCAGCCAACTGACCATGAAACGACAAGTCAACTCGGTCAACTCCTCCTGCTACCATACACTTTGCATGCTCTGCAGAACCTTCAGCTGGAGCCCAACCAACAACAGAAAGACCGTCACTCAGGCTTTCATCACCAGCCGCATCGACTGTGGCAATACCCTCTAAGCTTGCATCTCAACCCAGCTCCTCAGAAGCCTCCAGACGGTACAGATCCCCGCAGCCAGACTTATCTTGGACCTCCCCAAACGAACCCACATTGCCCCACACCTGAGATCTCCAATGGCTACCCAACCAGAAAAGATGCCAGTTTAAGGAACTTATACGCCTACAAAGTCCTCCATGACCTAGGACTTGCCTACATCAACCCTCGACTGAACAGTCACTAATCCTCTATACAACTGCACTCCTCTTTGTAGGAGAGTAGGGTCTGCTATCCTATGGTCACCCCAACTTTTTGCTTTTTGCTTCACTGGTTTATGACTTAATGTGGCTGTGGGCCTGCTAATCAGACCCACAGCCTGCTGTTCTCTCTCTAAATTACTGCCAATGCACTTTAGGTGCATTACGAATTGGAACTGGTTCACCTTATTAGCCCCTGTAGTAGTGTACCCTAGGTACCCAGGGCATAGGTGTTTCCAAGGCCTACCAGGGGCTGCAGCATGTATTGTGCCACCCCTGGCCTGGCCTCCATATTTGACACAACTGGCTGATCACTCAGCTGGGGTAAGTTGGTGTAACCACCTCTTACTTAGGTACAGTATGCCTGTGCCTAACCCTAAACTGGACACATATGTTCCTATCAGCCACTCCTATGGAAGGCCTCATCAATCCTGGAGGCAGAGTGCGTGGAAATATGTGAGATGGTGCTCTAGCATGAGCTGAGCCTGTCTGCAGCTGTCGGGAACCACTTCCTAAGCTGTTCCGGGATATTGCCATACCATATACTCTTAAGTGCATTATAATCCTCACGGTTAAATGCTATCTTTGGTTTGGCTTTATCAAAACATGTCGAGTAAGGTGTCATACGAATTGGAATACTATCCCCTCAACAGTTCTGTCGACGGGGATAGCATTCCACCCTTCTAGAGGGACACGACATGTGTGTAGCCTTAACCCCGGTTAAAGTTAACCAGAGCCTCAGCATCACCAAATGGATGCTGCCACCACAGACACGAGTCTGGCCTCCTGCTGCTGACCGAAACTCGGCAGATGGTGGCCTGGACAAAGGGTTTCCTGCCTTGGGAGGTGCGAGCACCACCCCAGACAGGGTTTTGTGTATTGGGTAGGACAGGGCTGAATAGAATCAGACATGCCCGGGGCACACAAGGTGTCCCCGTGCATAGGCCAGTCCAAACCGGTCCTGGGACTTTCCAGACCCAGGGCTGGCGAGGAGCTGGACAAAGGAAAGGGGGTGTAACCGCCCCCCTTCCTGGTTCCTCCCAGAGGAGGGACCTAGTAGGTGATCCACCCCTCAGATTGGGAATAAGAGTGGGAGCAGTGCCATTGCACAGCAGATCATCCTGAATCAACTTGAAACTAAGAAGACGACAGGACTTCGACATTCTGCTGCTCAGAAGACTGAAGAGAATCTCCCTTGTGGCCTAGGAGTGGCCACCCTGTGAAAACAGGCACCAACCAGCAACTCGACGTCTGCTTTGCCGCTGCCTCCCGCCGGAGCCCGAGCCCAGAGCCCGACAAGAACCAAACTCTCAGACCTCTCAGAGCCCGATCCACAGTCCCTGCAAAGAACTGCGCAGCTTCTGAGGTATCCTCGACGTTGTGCTTTGGGGATTGAGAACCCCCACCATCGAGCAGCCCTTGCACCGAAGATCAGCCCCCCAGCATCTCCACGATCTGCGTGGGGCCCTTTTACATTGTGCCACTTGACGCGCCATCCCGGCCACTAGCCACGTGGTCAGCGGCCATCTTGGCGACGAAACCGACTAACTACACAGTGGGTCTGGTTGCTCCAGACTCACCCAAGCTCCTGTGAAAAGGAGCACTCGCTCTGACCTTGCTGGTCTGAGTGTTAAGCATCTTTTGATTCCTGCGTGGCTTGCATTAGCCAAGGCCTGTTTCCTCCGATCAGGTCGCCGACACCGCCAACAGCGAGAAGCCTGCGTGGGACAGCTCGTGACCGACTCCTGGACGTCCTCGACCCCCGGTGTCCACGTGGCTGCAGAGAGAAGCTACCCGACAACGCCTGTTTGCACCCGACATCGCCTGGTTCCAATCTGGTTCCACGATAGTCACTGGCTAGTGACTTTGAACATTGTCCCCTCTGCTTTCAGGTCTTCACATCTTCAGATCCACCCTTGGATCCACCGGAACTCTTCACATCGAGCCGCCTGCAGCATCTTCAGCTCCAAGCACCATCGACCAGCGTGACGAAACCTGACACTACTTCGACCCTGTGCACCCGCTTCCTGTGGGTGAGGTAACTCAGCTCCGCCAGTGTTCCTACACTGGTACACATCTCAAGGGCCTGTGTCTTAAGTTTCAGCGTTCTAGGTCACTCGGAAGGTTCCTAACTCTTTAACTTTGTACTTTTTACGCACCATAGACTTTACATTGGAAAGTGCGTGCACTTTGAACACTGCACCCAAGTCCCGCGGGCCTTTCCCGACTTAGTCACTGCTAGTCTCGAATAGCTCCAGCGATTCCCAAGGCCCTAGGCCTGTTCCCTTTCCTATTGGTATCTCTTATACCACTTTCTTAGTATATGGTTTAGGTGGCCCCTAGGGCTCATCCATATTGTGCAACTTTTGTGTATTTTAAACTGTCTTGTGATTTAACGCTTGTGCTTCTGTGCTCATAAAGAGACCCGGGGATTTTATAGTTAATAAATGAATATATATTTTCAATATATATCTGTGTGGTGTCCCTTTCATTTGGTATTCAAGGGGGTTGTGTATGGTATTACAGCTGGCTTCAAATGCCTTTCAGAGTTTAGCCTAAGACTGCTTTGTCCACGTTACCACTAGGATAACTGGTCTACAAGGTTGAATTACAACCAATCATCATAAGGGTTGCTTGGCATGGTACAAAGTGATCACTAAGAATTAGTGAGCATTATATACCAGGCCAACTTCTCACATTGGTGGCAGCGGTGGGATCTGAGCTTGCTGTTGTTTTACCATTACAATCTTTTAGATTATCATTTGAAAGATCATACAGGTACCTGCTAGGTACATATAAAACAAGACTAGTATACTTAAGTTCTACTGAACTTAGTTGTTGTAGAGCAAAGGGAGTAGCACACCCTAGCTACAACTACTAGATAGGTTTAGTAGGTAAACACCAGTGTAGGTAGATTGCAACACATCCACCCACACTAGAGCAATGTCTGGAGCAGAGGGTTCCACTGGGAACATCCCTGTTGAGAGTGACCCTCCAAGGGCACCATCCAAATTTGCTATTTTTTCCATTAAGGAAGTAAGACAGCTTTGTGTCTTAAGGGGTCTGAGGACAGGGCCTTCCCCTACCACAGACCACCTAAGAGAGATCTTGGATCAGTCTGAGACTCTAAAGACCTCTAAGGCAAACCCCACAGGGGATGCTGAAGGAGGCCATCCTTCAGAGGATGACACTGTAGATACCCCTGGCCCTATCATCCTGGTAGATGAGGAAGCCCCCATCACTGGAGCTCCTCAGGTAGATGAGGAGGAAGAGGAAGAGGAAGAAGAGACAGAGGGAGGAAGCAGTGAGTCAGATGATGACAGAAATAGTCAGGTGCTGGTCAGTAGACTGAACCAGGCTAACTTAAGCCTACTTGGGAATGAATCTGGTAACAACCCATTCAGACCCCCAGGTGGACTTAACCAGAAGCCTAGGAGGAGAAGGACTCACTCAGGTGACTCTGACAACTCCCATGCTTCTAGAGGCTCTCATGGTCACTCCAGAAGGGAAATGACTAGCCCTCAGAGAAGGGAACATGAGGCCAAAATGAGAGAGGCTGAGCTTAGGATCCAGAAGCGAGAACTAGAGGTTGCCCTGGTCCAAGAGAGACTTGCTAGAGCAAGACAGCCTAGAGAGAGTGGGGTAATAGAACCCACTGGTGGCAGCAATATCCACAAGCATAAAGACACGTCTTTTGATAACAGAAACCTGAGTAAGATTGTGCTCCCCTACAAAGCTGGGGATGATATCCATAAATGGATCACTGCAATGGAGAGAGCCTGCAGAGTACAGCAGATCCCTCAAGAGCAGTGGGCAGCAATCTTGTGGCTCTCCTTTGAAGGTAGAGGCCGAGACAGACTCCTCACAGTTAGTGATGGGGATTCTAGAAACTACCTGGTCCTGAAGAGTGCTCTGATTGATGGGTTAGGCTTAACCACTGAACAGTACAGGTTAATGTTCAGAGATACCCAGAAGACACAGACTCAGGACTGGACTGACTTTGTTGAGTGTGCCACTAAGGCTCTGAAGGCATATGTCAGCAGGGAAGACATGGGCTTGCTCATGGCTACAGATGAGGGACAGGAGGAAGAGAGTGACCCTCTCCCAGACCTGCTCACTCAGAACCCTGAGGATGGCTCAGTTGATGGTGTGGCCTTAGGTGGCAGCCTCACTGAACATCAGCAACATGACTGCAGACAAGTTCTACAGGCATACAGGCATATGTTCTCATTGACACCCAGTCAGACTAACTGGTGTACCCATGTGGTGGACACTGGTGACAGTCTTCCTGTAAAGAGCAAGATTTACAGGCAACCTGACCACGTCAAGGACTGTATAAAGACTGAGGTGCAAAAGATGCTGGAATTAGGTGTTATTGAGCCTTCAGAGAGCCCCTGGGCTAGCCCAGTGGATATGGTCCCCAAACCTCACACCAAAGATGGCAAGAGAGAGATGAGGTTCTGTGTGGATTACAGAGGACTCAATGCTGTCACCAGGACAGATGCACACCCTATTCCAAGGGCAGATGAGCTCATTGACAAGTTGGCTTCTGCCAAATATTTGAGCACATTTGACTTGACAGCTGGCTACTGGCAAATCAGGTTAGCTGAGGAGTCTAAAGCCAAGACAGCATTTTCTACCCCTAGTGGGCATTATCAGTTTGTGGTAATGCCCTTTGGTTTGAAAAATGCACCTGCCACCTTCCAAAGGTTGGTGAATCAAGTCCTTACTGGGTTGGATGACTTTTGTGCAGCTTATCTAGATGATATTGCTGTCTTTAGCTCCACCTGGGAGGATCACCTGGTCCACCTGAAGGAAGTGCTTGAGGCTCTGCAGAAGGCAGGCCTCACTATCAAGGCAACAAAGTGCCAGATAGGGCAGAGCAAGGTTGTATACCTGGGCCACCTTGTGGGTGGAAGCCAAGTTCAACCACTGGAGAGTAAGATCTAGACCATAAAGGACTGGTCCCCTCCAACTACCCAGACTCAGGTCAGAGCTTTCTTGGGCCTGACTGGGTACTACAGGAAGTTTGTTAAGAACTATGGGTCCATTGTGACTCCTCTTAATGATCTGACATCTAAGAAGATGCCCAAAAAGGTTCAGTGGACAGAAATCTGTCAAAAGGCATTTGATGACCTGAAGAAGGCCATGTGCTCTGCACCTATCCTGAAGAGTCCTGACTACTCAAGAGAGTTCATTGTCCAAACAGATGCTTCTGAGTTGGGAGTGGGAGCAGTGCTTTCACAGCTTAATGTAGATGGCCAGGACCAGCCCATTGCTTTTATTAGCAGAAGGCTGACCCCCAGAGAGAAACGTTGGTCAGCTATAGAGAGGGAGGCCTTTGCTGTGGTGTGGGCCCTGAAGAAGTTGAGACCATACTTATTTGGCACTCACTTCAAGATTCAGACCGACCATAAGCCCCTCTTATGGCTTAATCAGATGAAGGGTGAAAACCCCAAACTACTCAGGTGGTCCATTTCCCTACAGGGGATGGACTTTACAGTGGAGCACCGCCCAGGGACTGACCATGGCAACGCAGATGGTCTCTCCAGGTACTTCCACTTAGAACATGAAGACACAACTGGTCAAGGTTAGTCTAATGTCCCTGCGTTTGGGGGGGGGGTTATGTAGGAGAGTAGGGTCTGCTATCCTATGGTCACCCCAAATTTTTGCTTTTTGCTTCACTGGTTTATGACTTAATGTGGCTGTGGGCCTGCTAATCAGACCCACAGCCTGCTGTTCTCTCTCTAAATTACTGCCAATGCACTTTAGGTGCATTACAAATTGGAACTGGTTCACCTTATTAGCCCCTGTAGTATTGTACCCTAGGTACCCAGGGCATAGGTGTTTCCAAGGCCTACCAGGGGCTGCAGCATGTATTGTGGCACCCCTGGCCTGGCCTCCATATTTGACACAACTGGCTGATCACTCAGCTGGGGTAAGTTGGTGTAACCACCTCTTACTTAGGGACAGTATGCCTGTGCCTAACCCTAAACTGGACACATATGTTCCTATCAGCCACTCCTATGGAAGGCCTCATCAATCCTGGAGGCAGAGTGTGTGGAAATATGTGAGATGATGCTCTAGCATGAGCTGAGCCTGTCTGCAGCTGTCGGGAACCACTCCCTAAGCTGTTCCGGGATATTGCCATACCATATACTCTTAAGTGCATTATAATCCTCGCGGTTAAATGCTATCTTTGGTTTGGCTTTATCAAAACATGTCGAGTAAGGTGTCATACGAATTGGAATACTATCCCCTCGACAGTTCTGTCGACGGGGATAGCATTCCACCCTCCTAGAGGGACACGACATGTGTGTAGTCTTAACCCCGGTTAAAGTTAACCAGAGCCTCAGCATCACCAAATGGATGCTGCCACCACAGACACGAGTCTGGCCTCCTGCTGCTGACCGAAACTCGGCAGATGGTGGCCTGGACAAAGGGTTTCCTGCCTTGGGAGGTGCGAGCACCACCCCAGACAGGGTTTTGTGTATTGGGTAGGACAGGGCTGAATAGAATCAGACATTCCCGGGGCACACAAGGTGTCCCCGTGCATAGGCCAGTCCAAACCGGTCCTGGGACTTTCCAGACCCAGGGCTGGCGAGGAGCTGGACAAAGGAAAGGGGGTGTAACCGCCCCCCTTCCTGGTTCCTCCCAGAGGAGGGACCTAGTATGTGATCCACCCCTCAGATTGGGAATAAGAGTGGGAGCAGTGCCATTGCACAGCAGATCATCCTGAATCAACTTGAAACTAAAAAGACGACTGTACTTCGACATTCTGCTGCTCAGAAGACTGAAGAGAATCTCCCTTGTGGCCTAGGAGTGGCCACCCTGTGAAAACAGGCACCAACCAGCAACTCGACGTCTGCTTTGCCGCCGCCTCCCGCCGGAGCCCGAGCCCAGAGCCCGACAAGAACCAGACTCCCAGACCTCTCAGAGCCCGATCCACAGTCCCTGCAAAGAAGGGACCCGTGGAGGCACTGAGTGACGTGGGACCTGACCTCTTGGAAGACACTCGAAAAGCTGACTGCGCAGCTTCTGAGGTATCCTCGACGTTGTGCTTTGGGGATTGAGAACCCCCACCATCGAGCAGCCCTTGCACCGAAGATCAGCCCCCCAGCATCTCCACGATCTGCGTGGGGCCCTTTTGCATTGTGCCACTCGACGCGCCATCCCGGCCACTAGCCACGTGGTCAGCGGCCATCTTGGCGACGAAACCGACTAACTACACAGTGGGTCTGGTTGCTCCAGACTCACCCAAGCTCCTGTGAAAAGGAGCACTCGCTCTGACCTTGCTGGTCCGAGTGTTAAGCATCTTTCGATTCCTATTGTGGCTTGCATTAGCCAAGGCCTGTTTGCTCCGATCAGGTTGCCGACACCGCCAACAGTGAGAAGCCTGCGTGGGACAGCTCGTGACCGACTCCTGGACGTCCTTGACCCCCGGTGTCCACGTGGCTGCAGAGAGAAGCTACCCGACAACGCCTGTTTGCACCCGACATCGCCTGGTTCCAATCTGGTTCCACGGTAGTCACTGGCTAGTGACTTTGAACATTGTCCCCTCTGCTTTCAGGTCTTCACATCTTCAGATCCACCCTTGGATCCACCGGAACTCTTCACATCGAGCCGCCTGCAGCATCTTCAGCTCCAAGCACCATCGACCAGCGTGACGAAACCCGACACTACTTCGACCCTGTGCACCCGCTTCCTGTGGGTGAGGTAACTCAGCTCCGCCAGTGTTCCTACACTGGTACACATCTCAAGGGCCTGTGTCTTAAGTTTCAGCATTCTAGGTCACTCGGAAGGTTCCTAACTCTTTAACTTTGTACTTTTTACACACCATAGACTTTACATTGGATAGTGCGTGCACTTTGAACACTGCACCCGAGTCCCGCGGGCCTTTCCCGACTTAGTCACTGCTAGTCTCGAATAGCTCCAGCGATTCCCAAGGCCCTAGGCCTGTTCCCTTTCCTATTTGTATCTCTTATACCACTTTCTTAGTATATGGTTTAGGTGGCCCCTAGGGCTCATCCATATTGTGCAACTTTTGTGTATTTTAAACTGTCTTGTGATTTAACGCTTGTGCTTCTGTGCTCATAAAGAGTCCAGGGGATTTTATAGTTAATAAATCAATATATATTTTCAATATATATCTGTGTGGTGTCCCTTTCATTTGGTATTCAAGGGGGTTGTGTATGGTATTACAGCTGGCTTCACATGCCTTTCAGAGTTTAGCCTAAGACTGCTTTGTCCACGTTACCACTAGGATAACTGGTCTACAAGGTTGAATTACAACCAATCATCATAAGGGTTGCTTGGCATGGTACAAAGTGATCATTAAGAATTAGTGAGCATTATATACCAGGCCAACTTCTCACACTCTTCACTCACACACACCCACCCATCCATCGCAGCCGCAGCATGAACCGCTCTTTCTCTTACATTGCTGCCAAGACCTGGAACAACCTGACCCTCCAGCCCTGTACTGCCCCTTCGCAGGCAGACTTCAGAAGGAGACTCAAAACCTGCCTCTTCGATGGAGACACAGTGCCCAGATACCCCTAAGAGTGACAGTGCTGCACTTTACAAATGCTGTTTAATTGCTGATTGATAGTGGGAGATTAAAGAGACAAGAGGTAGAATCAAGACGAAGCAACACACCCACACAGTGCTGGCTGCACTCTTCTGAGCAAGGCTTTGGGCCCCAACACTTATTCTTTTACAAATTAAGCATTGCCAGACTCACAGAACCGCAAACATCTAAAGCACAAAAGTGGAAACGCAGCGTGAACAAGAAATGAAAAGCATCTTGGTCAGACTTGTGGTAGAAAAACACTATGGCCCGAAAAGCTTTTTCAGTCTTGGTGCCAGGACACTTGGACACTGAGATGAATTGCCAGGCTTGCAATTTTAGTGTGATCCTATCAATGCCAATGGAATTTTCATGCAGGTACGATTCAGTCCCAAAACATACTTAGTCACTCTGGTTCCATGGCAACGGCAGGCAACTAAAAACGTCCACTGACTGTGCGTACCTGTTGCAGACACTGCAAGAAATAGTCAGTAGGTGTTGGGAGGGCGCATCCCTCCTAAGGAGAATTTGTTCAAAGGACTTTTCCTACATTGACAGGAACCAAATGACAACAGTTCCTCTTGATGTAATTATAATTGTATTTATATAGCACTTACTACCCCAGATGTAAGTACACTACTCCGGAACCCAAAAAGGATTAGTGGTGAATTAGCAAAGTGAAATATTAAATTCAATTGAGCAGTGGATATGTTAGTCTGTTATTTGGATCAAAAAAGGATAGTGGAGGCATAGAAGAGTTTGCATTTATATATTGCTTCCCTGATGAGGTGTCAAAGCGCTTTTCTGCAGGTCACACACTACCGCAGAACCCAAACGGGATTAGTGGGGAAATTAATGTAGGGGAATATGAAATTAAACGGAGTGGGGGACACTAGCCACCCTCGCTGGGTATGGCCCCCATCCCTAAACTACATGCAAGGAATCTGGGCGTCATTATGGATGACGCCCTGTCCATGAAAGATCATGTGCGATCCCTCTGCGGTAAAGGCTTCGCCATCCTGAAGCTTCTTGCCAGACTATTTCCCTGGATACCCCTGGACTGTAGACGTTCAGTTAATCAAGCCTTATTGGTCACTCACCTGGATTATGGCAACGCCCTATTTGTAGGTATGAATGAGCAACTGTTTTCACGTCTACAGGTATTGCAGAACTCGGCGGCTAAACTCATCTGTAACAAAGGCAAGCTCGAATCGGCCTCGGAATGCCTGAAGAAACTGCACTGGCTGCCAATGCGCCAGAGGGCGGTCTTCAAACTGCTCATTCATGCCCATAGGGCCCTAAATAAGACTGGCCCCACTATTCTTCAAGGGAAGATTGAATTTTAGGTCCCGACAAGGAACCTACGCTCACTCCAGTCTGCCGTGGCCAGGACTAAACGTATTTATAAAGTAAGGACAGATGGCCGCTCATTCTCCCACCTAGCAGCAAAGAAGTAGAATGAGCTTCCCCCAGACCTAAGACACACCACTAACTACCTCCTGTTCCGGAAAAAACTAAAAACCTACCTCTTCACCAATTCCTAAATTTCCTCTAATGTCAGTCCCTAGCAGCTTCCGCCTTGGTATAAGCGCCTTGATATCCCTTGGGATGAGTGTTGCGCTCTACAAATACCGCAAAATAAAATAAAATAAATAAATAGTCTGTTATTTCGATTGAAAGGGATAGTAGAGGGATAGAGGAGGGATGGGTTTTGAAATGCTTCTATTTTTTTATGTAGAGTGATGTCTGTGTAACCGGTGGACTTCTCAAAATGTAACAGGCAGTGGCCGGTCAGGATAGTGTAGGTAGTGTCCTCCACCATCCCAGAAGAGTAAACTCCATGCACCAAACTCTAAATCAAGCTTCAATTCTGAAGTCACGGGAAACATCTGTATAAGGGATTGGGCAGAGAAGCAAGTAGAGATACCGGCCATTTGGCACCCCCTCTTGGTCTGTCATACAGGCATAGGCACCGCCAGTATGCTTAGGAATAACGAGTTCAGAGAGCCCAATCGTGCACCTGTCCATGATGCCATCACTCAGCCGAGGCACTGTGAAAAAATGAGGCCTTTGTAAAATTAATAATTCAATGTGGTAAGTGTACCAACTTTTGCTTCACACCTGCTTGTATTTACTTTTCAAACACTGGAGGCGGAATATGCCAGGCTTAGGATAGCTTATTTAGGTCATCTGATATACTTTCAAACTAAACACAATGGTGGTAAAAAAGGGACCGCCTTGCAGTAGGATACCTGTTCTGTCATATACAACTAGTGGTGGTGAGGGTGAAGATTACATGAAAGTATCAGACCATATAAAGTGCCTGACAAAACCTTCTCACATTAAAAAGTAAACATTAAGCTAATTGTTGGAAAATTCTGTAACTTCACCATGTGCAGCTCTTATTAGTTCTTATTGCCTAATTTATTCAGCTCACAAATATAGTTGTATTGTTTAATTCCCCTGATCTGATAAATGTTGTCATTCATCCTGGGTTACGCCAAGTTCCAACCCTAAATATGTATGGGCTTTCAGGCACCGTTTTCTTGTGTTACCTAAGAGTCAATAGCCTTTTGTCTACAGTGATACTAGTAAAAGTTGCACTACAGGCATTCTGAGTGTGTTTGAACAGAGATTAAGTTTGGGGGAGTGTTAGAAATTGGATTTTTGGTAGGCATGGGCACATGCCAAAGCTAGGCAGATACCACCACTCTAGTCAGGATAAGGGAGTTACACTCCTAAAATATCCCCTGCTCACCCCCTTGGTAGCTTGGCACGAGCAGACCGGCTTATTTTAGAGGCAGTGTGTAAAGCATGTGCACCTAGCCAAAAGTACTACAGTGTGAGCACTACAAAAGGACACCACACCAGTTTAGAAAAATATCCAATATTTTTATATACTTAAGACAAGACCAAAAACGATAAAAATCCACAAAACATTACTTAAAAATCTTTGGTTATCAAAATATGCTTGAAAAACAGTTCCGTACGGGGCTATCACTGCGTCGTGAGCAACCAAATCCAAACAGTTCTGGCTGAGTGCAGTGTCGCGGGCCAGCTACGGTGTCAGGAAGACCCGCAAACAATACCTTTTAGAAATGCAGGGCATCAGCGACCTCTTGTTGAGCTTCCGAAAGCACGGCGTCTGTTCCGGAGATTGGTGCAGGAGTCGTCCGGGCCCTTGAAGTCTCACGCGTTGGCAGATCGAACTCCTCTCTGTTGAAGCTAAGAGCGCTGGCGTCGGCAGGTGTCAGGTGCTGCGATGCAGAGAACAGGGGTGCGGCGTGTGGTGCCCTCAGGTCGTGGTGCGAGTAGCAGCTTGGTGGCGGCGTTAGATGGCTTCGTCGGTGAGACAAAGGTCGTGGTGCGAATTGAATGCGGTGCTCGTCGCAGTGCTGGCAGGTCGCAGTGCAAGCAGCGGCGTCGTAATTGCCAAAGCGCTGTCATCAGCTGACGAACTGCAGTCGATGGCGCCGGAGTCGGTAGGCCATGGCTGCGGTGTGGAATGAGAGCGGTGCGTTGTGCAACTTTACGAGCAGTGCCCACAAACCACAGTGCAAGCAGCGGCGTCAATTTCGGCGTGGAGTGTCCTCGTCGGGGATACCAAGGCGTCATCGTGAAGTGAGGCACTGCGGATTACAGGGCTCACAGGTCGTGGTGCAAGCAGCGGCACAGTGGCGGCGTCAGGAGGCGTCATCGGTGAGACCAGGGTCACGGTGCGGCGTTGCCCTCTACAGTGCCTTCAGGCCACCGAGTCGGCAGTAGCGTTGTTGACGTCGTCAGATTCCTTTTTTTCTGTTGCAGCACACGTTAAAAGAACCATGTGTATCAGTGGGCCCCTATAGGAGGTTTATATTTCTTCAACACAGTTCCCAGTGCTGAGGGCAGAAGAGCTTGAAATCTTTGTTGCACCTGAGACTTCTTGAACAGGGGGCAAGCTCTACCTCAAGCCATTGGAGAATCTCACAAAAGTAGATTGCAGAAAGTTCTGTCCAGTCCTTTCATTGCCCAAAACAGAAGCAGCCACTGCAGGCCAATACAGCAAAGCACACAGCAAAGTGGTAGTTCCTCCTCACAGCTTCTCCAGCTCTTCTTCTTGGCAGTCTTCTTGGTCCAAAATAGTTCTAAAGTACAGGGGTCTGGCTCCAATATTTATATCCCAAAATGCTTTGATCTCTTAGGCAGAGAGTGTCTGTGCCCAGCCAGAACAAGTTCTGCCTTCTCTGGTGTGATTTCCTGGCAGGAGGTGGAGAAGGCATGGCCAGAGGGAGACCAATCCCTTTGAGGTGCAAGGAAATCTCCTACCCCTTCCCCAATTGCAGCCCAGGTCTATTCAGCCCTTTCCTGCTCCACCTAGACTATCTGGAGCCATTCCTGCTTCCCAGCCTTCTGTCATCCAAAACCCAAACAGGCAAACCACATTCCAACAGAGGCACAAGGGATTACTGAGCAAGAAAATACCTACTTTGTAAAAGTGGTACTTTTAAACACAGAATGTAAAAATCACCTTCACTAAAAGATGCATGTTTAGATTCTGAGTTCAGGAATACTAAACTTTATTTTCCTACCTAATTCCCTGGGCTAGTTAAGTTTATAAGTTGTTATAAATAAACTCCCCATTCTGTCCTATGGGGAACAGGTAGCCTTGTAATAGAGAAAAACGAAATTGGCCATAATTTGCTATCAGGACATGTCACACACACCAAGGCATATCCTACCTTCGTCATGTGCAGCCCCTAGATAGGGTTTGTACCCCAGCGCACAGCATCGTAAGAAGTTTAACACCTTGGCTGCTAGGGGTTTTCCCTCCTATGCTGACCCTTGGTGAACTCCATTGTTCATGACGAGCTCAGCTCGTCATAAGCACAGCTCAACTGTGCTTCATGACGAGCTGAGCTCGTCATGAGCATCGAAGAGGTTAAACAAACTTGAATCCAAAATTAAAGAGTCAATGTAAACCAAGTCCATAAACTAATGTTTAATGACCACTTATTTTCAATGATCATTGCATTCTTCAGTGTAGCGTTTTCCATGTGAAATCAAACATATATCACTTGATATTCATTTAAAGTTCATACATCATCCCAATGCATTTCGGGCACAACATCTGCCCTTGTCAGGGGCCATCTTAGAAGGAAAGGAAAATGATAATGTGTATGGTCTCGAGTGGGGAGATCCTCGCAAAGTCTCTAACGTCTATAATAACATCATGCAACGATAAGGATCAGGGTAGCAACGTGATGGTAGAAGTTGGCTATCTGTGTAGTGGTCAATGCGTGCAAACGCGGTGCTGTGACAAGTAAATAAGAGCATCATCAGTGTGGGTAAAATGGTGACATGCAAGGAAGGTAAAGTGTCCACAAAAGTAACCTCCTGTAATCACCTCGTAGAGTAAAGCATAACCTGGGGGTACCGGGGTAAGTGAATCGGTGATGGAGTGAGATAGTCGGCAAACAGGAGTGAAGCCTGAAATGAAACATATGGTAACGAAGGAATCGAAACGAGGGTGCCATGCACATTAGACTGGTTCAATAGTTCAAGATAGCTCACGTGTAACGTGGCATGTCACGAAATGACCTGTAAGGTATAAATAGTGAAACATGTTAAAAGTCAGAGACTGTCACACTGGATAAATGCGAGATTATTATTTAACAAGCGTCTCCCTAAAGGAGTACTTACAAGTGTCTGAAGTCGGTATCTCGCATATGGGGTTCCTGCTGGTGAAACGCGTTGTGAGGAAAAAGTGAGTGCGGTCGCCATGATCGCATTATGGAAAGTTCAGAATCATAAAGATGAAAGAATGACTACCGCGCTAAAGCTAAAGTGAGCGCCATCTTGGTAAAGGGTAAAAGACGCGATGAAAAGTGAAAATTAGTGTGAAGTGTCAGAACTGAAATGCCTCAGAAACGCCTGTAGAAAAAATAAAAGAAAGCAATGGTGTAAACAAACCTAAACAAGACATTCAATGGTTGAAAGCAAAGCAGTTATTGAACAATATTATGTAAATCAACAAGGTCATCACAGATAGCAAAGGAATTCCATTCTATCATTTAGCCCATTAGGCTGCATCATGACAAGAAAACGGATCCAGTAGTTCTCTCTCTGTAGTAGTCTGTTTTTGTTGTTAACCCCGCCAATCTGTTTAATGATTTCTAATACCAAACATTTCAATTGTGAGATGTTGTGTCTTTGTTGTATGAAGTGAGCAGCCACAGTAGATTTCAAATTCTTAGTACGAATGTTACTCTTGTGCTCTAGTATGCGTGTGCGAATTTTTCGTTCAGTGTGGCCAACATAACACATTCCACATGGAAAGTTTAACATGTAGATGACGTTTGGAGTGTTACATGTAGCATTGACTTTGAGTTTGATTTGGGTCCCTTTCATCGGATGGTGAATATAGTTGCCGGGTATTGAATTGTGGCAGTTGCTGCAATTATAGCATGGTGTTAAGCCCTTGTATTCAATGCATTGTACATCTGTCGCGGGTTTGTTTAGTAGGTCCTTTAAGTTGGGTCCCCTGGTGTAAGCAAAAATAGGTTTATTCTCGAATAATTCTCTGAAGTCAGGTCCTCTGCTCAAGAGTGTCCAGTGTTTCAGAATGAGGTTGCGGAATTTGGTACTCGTTGTAGAGTAGTTAGAAACCACCACCATGCGGTTTTTACTCTCTTTAATTTTCACTGACAGTAAGTCTTGACTGTTGAATGCCGCACATCTTGTTTTGGCTATTTCTAAAATTTCTTGTGGGTAACCACGATTACTGAATCTGGTCAACATTTCATCGATTTGCTTATCACATCCCAGAGATGATGATACAATACGGTTTACCCTGAGTAGTTGTGAGATGGGTAAGTTGTTTTTTAGACCCGGTCTGTGAAAACTGTTATAGTGAAGTAAGCTGTTGCGATCAGTATCTTTGCGAAAAAGATTAGTAGAAATCTTGCCCTCAGTGAGGTTAATTTGTACATCCAGAAAGTTGATTTGTTGATGATTAAATTCCCATGGAATTGTATCAGAGTGTCGATATCATTCAATTGGTGTATGAAATTTTGGAGTGTACTCTCGGATCCAGACCACAGGATGAAAATGTCATCAATGAACCTGAGGAAAAGTCTGCCATGTTCTAACCATGCATTGGTGTTGACGATGTGTTGCTCTTCAAAATACCGCATGAACAAATTTGCATAGGCTGGAGCTGCACAGTTGCCCATGGAAGTACCATTTAATTGTAGGTACCAACTGTCATCCCATTTGAAATAACTGTGATACAGAGAGAATGTTAACAGTTCCATCAGGAAAACCTGTAATTTAGATTCAATGGTGGAGTCCAACAGTGCTCGCTCAATAGCTTCTATACCAAGGTTGTGAGGAATTGCAGTATATAGCGATTTAACATCCCTTGTGCAAAGCCATACTTCTTCATTTGGACAAATTTGAATGGAGTTGATCTTGTTCAAGAAATCTGTGGTGTCACGGATGTAGGAATTGGTTTTGATCACTAATGGTTGTAAATGTTTGTCAATAAACTTCCCGGTTGCTTCATGGATGCTGCCTTTCGTCGAGACTATGGGTCTGAATGGGGGTCTCTGTAAATTCTTGTGTATCTTGGGCAGCATATACAATGATGGTGATCTCGGGTGATCCTGAATCAAAAAGCGTTTAACTCTTTCGTTGATGGTACCCATCTCTCGTGCATGTTGAATAATATTCAGGAGTGTAGTGGCAAATTCCTACGTGGGATTGTAATTGAGTTGAGCGTAGGTGTTGGAGTCGGAAATGTGAATCATCACTTGTTCACGGTAGTATTCACTGTCCATGATGACTAATGCACCACCTTTGTCAGCATTCTGACAGACTATAGATGGATTCTTGGCCAGGTTACTTAGTATGCTTCTGTCTTTGGCTGTGAGGTTGCAATGCTTCGAAGTCGGTTGGAATTTCATAGAAGTAAGTTCTTGTTTGAAGAGATTTTCAAAGGTATCAATGATTTTGTGACAGGTGCTAGAAAAGTGCTGCGGGGGCGTAATCCTAGGAGGATGTCATCATCTTGGGTAGTTGTTTGCACCAGATTCTCAAAATAATGTCTTAATCTGATGTTCCTCACCAATTTGAAGAGACTGACTTCAAGTTCCAAGGTGTTCGTCGTGGTGGTGGGTACAAATGTTTGTCCCTTCTGGAGAGTGCGAGTCTCATGTTGTGTTAGTTCATATGAGGAAATGTTGATGACCAGATTGTTAAAGTCCATTATTTTCTCCTGCCCTTCTTGTTCTTGATTTCCGGGGGAACCTTCAGTGCATCTGCGTTTTTTGCCCCGCCTGGGTCGTCCTGCACGCTTGGGCCTTCCTCTAAAAAATGAACCGAGGTCACAGTAGATGTAGAGGGTGTAGCAGTGGCTCCTTCCAACTGTTGGGAAGTCTGATCGTGATTCCCCTTCAGATGAGGAAGTGTCAGTTCTAGTATACGGATTGTACGGACGGTTCTTGCGTCGGTGGGCATACACTTCAGCCCACGTGTATACCTCTACAAATTTATAGTCAATGGTAACACGCTTGAACTTGCGGATCTTCCGCTCTTGTACTTCCTGGGTATATTTATTCAATTGTGTGGTGATGTCTTCCAAAGTCTTCGTGAAATCCAAAGCTTCCATGGTGTTGGTTAATTCAGTCTTAATGATGTTAATCTCTGTGGTTAATTCTTCCAGGGCTTTCGACAGTTCCTCTATTATGAGTAGGATAAGATCAAGAGAGCACTTGTTGAGAATGGCTTACCATTTCTCAACAAAATGGGAGTTGTTTTTGTAGAGTAGGGGTTTTAATGGGAACCTCAGGCCCCTGGGTATCCGTTGTGCACGGTGATATCTAATGAGCGTACTTGCATGAAGCCTTTAGTTAGATTCCTTTTTCAATAAATACAATAGCTTTTTGATGTTACTCTCTTTGTTTCTTGTGTTCGACAATGGGGAGATATCCTCCTGTACAGGGGTACCTTGAGCCTACCTTAGGGGTGGCTGACATGTAAGAAAAGGGAAGGTGAGGGACCCGCAACTGTGTGCACTGGCCAAGTCGACATGGCAGGTCTGAGTTACCTTTTCAGGGCTACTCACTTGGGTGGCACAGTCAGTGCTACAGGGCCACTAATAGCATTTGATGATCATGGCACAGTCAGTGCACTCTACTAGGGACTAACAAGTAAATCAAATATCCAATCATGGAAACACCAATCCAAATCACAATTTACACAGAGAGCACTAGCACTTCACCACTGATCAGCGGTGAGAAAAGTGAGCAGAAACACTAAGCCAGCAAAATGGAGTCAAAACTGGGAGGTCAGAAAGCAAAAACTCAGGGGAAACACCCCAAAAGATGCCAAGTCTAACAGCGAGTCTATTTCGGGGTATATTTTGAGCTTGCACTGGGAGACAAGACAGAAAGTATCTTCGTTGTTCTCTGTTCCCTGAAGTCGCTTGAAAGACATGCTGTGATTGGCTGTTAGAGCTCGCGAGATTACTCAACTGGCATAGGAGATTTGTGTCACACAAGGGTGATTACAAGGCCAATTTTATGCTTTGCGGGGCCCTGGGTAAAATAATTAGTAGGTAGTTTTAAAGAAACAAATCAAGGGGCTATCATGGAACAAAGATAAAGAGGCGTTAATAAAAGAAGACATGCAGGGGGCATCATTGACTCTTATAAAAAGCCCGTTCGCAGCCGTATCTAATAATGTTACTTGGGTCTTTTAATTTTTTTAAATAAATGCTCCACCTGCGCTTTGGCCTGTGTGAAACAATGTACTGTATTCCCAAATAGCTACTAAAACCTTTGACTTCTAAGTGCATGCTTTGTCATCTACATGAAGAAAACTTGGCGCATATTTGATCGATCTGCCACATACTGCTCATTGAACGCAAGAGTTTGCTGCAGAGAATTTTGAACTAGCATGGTATCAGGTCATGTCGACATTATTGGACTAGTTTCAGTTTGAAGGGCGAATTTCCTCAAGTAACTGCAGCCATGATAACATTTATTATAAAAGCAGAGAAGTTAAGCGAAAAATATAATGAACGCACTGCATCAGACACAGAAAAATGTGTTGTTTAACCTCATCGCTGCGACGGTAATTTTTGCGCTACACAGCTTTTTTCAAAAAGCCGCGTTAGATGACGAGCTCAGCTCGTCATCCGCACACGCCCCCCGTGGCTGATGACGAGCTGAGCTCGTCATCAGCATCGAAGGGGTTAATCAACTGTTCTGCACTTTCTAGCGACATTTCCACCATGCTTTCCATTGTGGTTGCCGCTAAGGAAATAAGAACATATGGAGGTGCCAACTGTACTTTTATCAGAATTGCACTAATACCTTGCACTTAACTTGAAAGTATGGTTAAAATAATATGATGTTTCTTCCTTTGCATATACATTAAGGTTTTACTGGGGCTGAACTGGGCTCTACTCCAGTCATGGGCAGTGCTGATTTGATTAAATCTCCTCTTACAAAATGGCCTCTTAATTAGTCCTTTCTCAGTGCAGACAGAGCCTCTAAAACTATGTCAGTGGTGTTTGTTTAATTTCTGCTACAGAAATTCAATGAAATAATTTTTTCAGAAATTCAATTAAAGCATTACGATAGTATTATTTTATAAAGAAGAATTACAAGTGATTGAACTGGGTCTGCACACAGGAAAAAGGCTGTAGAGTCTCTCCTTGTATCCGGTCATCGTGCTGATATTGGCAACCCCCGCTTAGCAGTAAAATAATATGTCCAAACAAATGTTGTTGGAAAGCAGTGTGCTGCAGGTTTATTTCATACAAGGAGTATGCCAAAGTGCACCGTGGCCAACCCAGTCAGTGCTACCTTTTATGTGGGGATTATCCCCCTTAATACCATGGACTACCAGTCCATAACTTTACTCACACCGTAATAGGGGTAGAGCGTTGCATGGCAAACCCCTGGTTGCTCAGGTTTACAACCGCCCAAAGGACTAGCGGGATGCCGACATTTTCATCCATGGTCGTGCCGTAAACACTCCTGGAGTTTGGCATAAGGAACCCCTATTGTGCTCCTGAAAGGGTACCCCAATGTGCCAATCAGCCTCCAGATCACCATGTAACTCCGCCAACGCCCAGCTTGTGGTAGTCGAATATCCGGCGCCCCCCACCATGGCAGGCTCCATAACCTCCTGTAACCTGCGTTACCAGTCCTTCTAGCTGGGCCATTTCCCTAACTACCTCTGGCAGGTGTGCCCTGTCCCTATCGGAGTACGTGTGCTGTTTGCACAAAAGAGGCCATGCCTACTTTACCAAGTGTTGGACAGGCCACATGAAGGGCCACTCTCCCCCGGCCCAACCAGGCCCGAGAGCCGCCACAACAGTACCACGCATCATCATTGTACATCTGCTGCCCTCTCAGGGCCCCTGCCTGCGAGGCAAGCTAACCTCGTGGGCCCGATCCCCTGTCGGCCCACGCGGCCAACCTGAACCGCCATCTTGGACACTTCACCCCGAGGTCGCCTGGCCCCCGATCGACCCCGACCCTGGGCCTGGCCCGGCCTCAGACATCTCGGCACCACCATCCACCCAGGAGGTGAGCGGGCTACTTGGCAAGTCAATGGGAGAAAGAGGTGTCGATGGCTCTCCCCGCCAAGTGCCGCTCGCCCATCGCCTCCCCGGGCGCTGGCTCCACCCCCCTGCTGGGTGTCTGGAACCCCGCATCCCGGACCCCCCGACCTCCAAGTGCGAGGGTCCGGACATCAAAGCACGCCAGCCCTATAACTGGGGCAGCTCCAGAGCAGGAAGGCAGTTGTATCTTGGAGTCGAGAGACGTAAAGAGGAACTCATCCTGAACGGACTACTGGCGCTGCCGTAGCTCTGTCCTGTGTACCATCATCCTGCCTGTTGGCGCTGCCACAGCCGTCGTAACCTTCATCCTTCATCGTCGTCCGGATCTGCTGGCGTGGCCGCGGACCGTTGTAACCGTCATCTTCATCGGGACCTGCAGGCTCCGCCGCGGACCGTCATCTTTCATCCGACCATCTCGGGACCTGCTTGGCTCCTCCACGGCCCGATCATCAAGAACGCCGAGCTCAAGGATTGAGAGCTATTTTTGAACTCACCGGTAACTAAAGACTGTCCCGCTACCCTTTCCGCAACCAAAGACTAAACTAGAGGGGACCCCTGAGTCCAGACCTCCTTGTACCATATCATCGTAACCTAGGAATTGCATATAAAGTCTCGTTAACCTTCAGTCTTGTGTGGTGTCCGTCTGTGGGGGGGAAGTTATTCATCTGTACAGTCGTTGGAGACGGCTCTCCCTGGAGACCTCTCCCCGTACCTCGGCCGACCCTCCCGGTCCGTCTAACATTGGTGGCCAGCGGCGCGATTCGAATCACCGCATAACGTACAGAAAATAGCTCACCCCACAACGAACCATAATGACAACTAAAGAAAGCGGATCAACCGAGAAGTTCCAAATGGAAAAACTAGAGGAGTACAGCCACCGGGAACTAAAGCAGTTCTGCATCGAACTAGGTATCGCTACCACCGGACTAAGCACCAAGGACGATTTTAAACATGCCCTACAATCTTGGGCAGAGACCGGGGATACCGAAACCCCTGAGCAAAGCACCGCAGAAAAAACCACCACAGCCCCTGAAGGGCAAAGAACCGGTCTCCCGCAAGACGAGATCCAAGAAAGAGAAAAAATCCGACTACACGAGCTAGAAATGGCCCGACTCAAGATGGAAATAGAACTCAAGTTGGCCGAACAAAAAATCAACTTAGAGCACCTACGTCTCCGAGAAGAAAGAGAAGAGAAACAGAGACAAAGGGAGCTCGAGGAAAAGAAACTGGCGTACGAGCACGAACGGAACATAGCCGAGATCAACCTGCGCAAACAGCATAAAGAGTTAGGGGTGCCCGAGAGACCACACACCCCGGGGACCGCGGAGAAAAAAGTACACATCCCCAAGGATGTGGTCCGAGAATATTTCCGAGAGGACGACATCCAACAATGGTTTAAGGCCTATGAAATCGCTATGACTGCGCACCGGATCGATAGAACCGACTGGGGTGCCGGCCTATGGGGCAGATTCCTCAATGAAGGCCGCGATACCCTGTTACAGCTCCCAGACCACCAGATGACCTCCTACGACCATATGAAAGCGGCCCTCCTCACCCGCTATGGTCTCACGCCCGAGATGTACCGCCAGAGGTTCCGAGACTGCACACGCATCCCGGGTACAACTTGGGTGGACTATGTAACGTACTTTAGCAGAGCTTTCGAAGGCTGGATCAAAGGAAACAACGTCACGACATACGAGCAGCTGTTCAATCTGATGGTATGGGAGCATCTGTCCAACAATTGCTTCATCGAACTACGCCAACACCTCCTCGACAGCAAGTTGACCGATCCCCGGCAGCTCGCAGCCGAAGCTGACCGGTGGGAGATAACCAGAGTGGGCCGGTATGGGTCCTACGAGCAAAACAGGAACAACAATGGACACCACCGACCGAGAGGAGGGGGAGGGGGCCAAGGACGAGGAAGAGACAACACTCCGGCCGCCCCCGCTGCCAGCACCACCCCCCCGGCCAACCGGGGCAGCACCCCGGCGCGACCGGGGTACAGAGCCAATGTCACATGTCACCGATGCCAGCGAGTCGGCCACTATGCAAATGACCCAAGCTGCCCACAGTATCAGAGTCCAAAACCCCGCCAAATGGCCGCCGCGGCACTAGGGGAAGAACAGATCCCCGAGGAACAAGAAACAGACCAGCAAGAGTATCCAGAGTGGGAGCCAGCCGCCATGACTCTCGCGTGCTTAGGGGGAAGAGACATGGTCCCGCGGGTCCCCCTACCCGCTAACACCCAGAAGTACAGCCAATGGGTAAGCATCAATGGACGACGGGCCGAAGCCCTTCGGGACACCGGGGCCAGTGTGACAGCCGTCCGCTGTCACCTGGTGACCCCAGAACAATATCTACCGAACATCCTCTGCCCTGTGCGATCAGCCGACAACTCGGAAAGTCTGTGTCGGATGGCCTGCGTCCCCTTTGAGTGGGGAGGGGTCTCCGGCATGCTGAAGGTGACGGTCCGAGACGACTCCCCCGTGGACTGCCTACTCGGAAATGACCTGGAGAGCTCCCCGTGGGCAGCCGTGGAGCGAAAAGAACACTTGGGGATGTTAGGCGTCCCGGACTGGGCGTGCGTCACCACCCGGTCCATGGCCACCCGGGCCAACCCTCACCCAGAAGAACCAGAATGGCCGGCGCCGCCGCCTCCGGTCGCCCCAGCCGAGACCACCGACCATGACACCCCCCTCGAACCTGCTCAACCTTCCGACATCGCTAACCTCGACCAGTGGGCCCAAGAGGGGGGACCCACGCAAGAACAATTTCGCCGGGAGCAGAAGACCTGTCCCTCCCTAGAGGGACTCCGTCAACAAGCGCTCGCCCAAGGCGCAGGGGATACTTCCGGAACTCATTGGGTCTACTGGGACAATGATCTACTGTACAGCGAGCAAAGAATCGCCGAGCTGGGGGCCAACAGAGTACTAGCGGTACCCCTCCGTTTCAGAGACTTCCTGTTAAACTTGGCCCACGATGTCCCCCTGGCAGGGCACCTCGGACAAGATAAAACTTACAGCCGCCTAGTGACCCACTTCTTCTGGCCCAAAATGAGAAACGATGTGCACCAGCATTGCCGATCTTGCCCCACGTGCCAAGCCAGTGGGAAGAGCGGCCGCAAACTAAAGGCCCCCTTGCAACCCTTTCCAGTAGTCACGACCCCATTTGAGAGGGTCGGAATAGACATTGTGGGACCCCTAGACCCGCGTACAAAACAAGGCCATCGCTTTATTCTGGTGCTGGTGGACCACGCCACCCGCTACCCTGAGGCTATACCTCTCCGGACCGTGACAGCCCCAGTGGTCGGCCGGGCCCTGATGGGGATCTTCTCCCGTGTGGGGTTCCCCCGAGAAGTCGTCAGCGACAGAGGCACGAACTTTATTTCTAAATACATGAAATCACTCTGGCAACAGTGTGGGGTCACCTACCGATTCACGACCCCCTATCACCCCCAAGGGAACGGACTGGTTGAGCGGTTCAACCGCACACTAAAAGGGATGATCGGGGGATTGGAAGAGCCCCTTCGTCGCCAGTGGGATGTACTGCTGCCGTGCCTCCTCTTCGCCTACCGGGAGGTCCCACAAAAATCACTAGGCTTCAGCCCATTTGAACTGCTATACGGGCACCCAGTGCGGGGGCCGCTCAGCCTGATCAAAGAAGGCTGGGAGATGCCTCCGGCCAAGAACCCTCCAGACGTCTTCCGGTACCTCCTCACCCTCCGCAACCAGTCCCAGCGGTTCAGGGACCTAGCAAAAGCCAACCTAGAGGCCAGTCAAGAGGATATGAAAAAATGGTATGACCAGAACGCCTCATCCATTGAATTCGAGCCGGGGCAACAAGTATGGGTAATGTCCCCCACAGAACCTTGCGCTCTCCAAGACAAATGGACGGGGCCCTTCAAGGTGATCGAGCGCAAGGGTCCTGCCACCTATCTGATCGATATGGGGTCCTCCCGGAACCCACTCCGGGTCCTCCACACCAACAGGCTGAAACCTCACTTTGCACGAACCGAACTCAGCCTACTGATGGCCACAGACAACGGGGCTGAAGACGACTCCGAGCCTCTCCCTGACCTCCTGCGGACCCAGGAGCAAGACGGCTCCGTAGATGGGGTCCGCCTCTCGGAGACCCTCACCAGAGAACAACGCCAAGAGTGCCAAGCCCTCCTGTCACAGTTCGCCAGCCTGTTCTCCCTCACCCCAGGTGTCACGTCCTGGTGTGTGCACGATGTGGACACCGGAGATAGCCCTCCTATCCGCCACCGGGCCTACCGCGTACCTGATCGGGTACGGGCCTGCATCCAGGCGGAAGTGGCCAAAATGCTCACGCTCGGGGTCATCGAGCCCTCAGACAGTCCATGGGCCAGCCCGGTCGTGCTGGTCCCCAAAGCAGCCGCCCCCGGAACCACCCCAGAACTCCGGTTCTGTGTCGACTACCGGGGCCTGAATGAGGTCACCCGGACGGACGCACATCCCATCCCCCGGGCAGATGAACTGGTCGACCGAATGGGAGCTGCCCGCTACCTCAGCATCTTCGACCTGACAGCAGGTTACTGGCAGATCGGCCTCACACCCCGAGCACAGGAACGTTCTGCCTTCTCCACCCCCGATGGCCACTATCATTTTACGGTCATGCCTTTCGGCATGAAAAATGCACCAGCGACTTTCCAACGGCTCGTCAATAAGGTCCTGGCGGGGCTCGAAGGGTTCAGCGCCGCCTACCTAGACGACATCGCTGTGTACAGCCACCACTGGACCGAACACCTCCACCACCTCCGAGCAGTGCTGCAAGCCCTTCAACGAGCTGGCCTCACGATCAAGGCCAGCAAATGCCAAATTGGACAAGGGTCTGTGACCTACCTCGGGCACCAGGTGGGAAGCGGCCTAGTGGCCCCTCTACAGCTAAAAATTGCTGCCATCCAGGACTGGCAGCCCCCCATCACCCAAACCGAGGTACGAGCATTCCTGGGCCTCACAGGCTATTACCGAAGGTTTGTAAAAGACTATGGAACCATAGTGGGGCCTCTCACGGAACTCACGTCAAAGAATCAACCAAAGAAAGTGAACTGGACCCCAGAGTGTCAAACGGCATTCGAACAATTGAAGGCCGCCATGTGTTCCGCTCCTGTGCTCCAGGCCCCCGACTACAGCCGGGAGTTCCTCGTCCAGACGGACGCCTCCGACCAGGGCATTGGGGCGGTCCTGTCCCAAGTGAACACCGAAGGCCTTGATCAACCCGTGGCCTTCATCAGCCGGAGGCTCCTACCCCGGGAGCAACGCTGGAGCACCATAGAGAGAGAAGCATTCGCAGTGGTATGGGCCCTCAAAAAGCTCCGGCCCTACCTTTTTGGCACCCACTTCCGGGTGCAGACCGACCACCGACCCCTGCAGTGGCTGATGCATATGCGGGGGGAAAACCCAAAATTGCTGCGCTGGTCCATCTCCTTGCAAGGTATGGACTTCACAGTCGAACACCGGCCAGGACCAGACCACGCCAACGCAGACGGCCTGTCCCGGTTTTTCCGCCTCGACGACGAGAGTCCCCAAGAAGATGGGTGACTCTCCCCGCCTTCAGCTGGGGGGGACGCATGTTGGACAGGCCACATGAAGGGCCACTCTCCCCCGGCCCAACCAGGCCCGAGAGCCGCCACAACAGTACCACGCATCATCATTGTACATCTGATGCCCTCTCAGGGCCCCTGCCTGCGAGGCAAGCTAACCTCGTGGGCCCGATCCCCTGTCGGCCCACGCGGCCAACCTGAACCGCCATCTTGGACACTTCACCCCGAGGTCGCCTGGCCCCCGATCGACCCCGACCCTGGGCCTGGCCCGGCCTCAGACATCTCGGCACCACCATCCACCCAGGAGGTGAGCGGGCTACTTGGCAAGTCAATGGGAGAAAGAGGTGTCGATGGCTCTCCCCGCCAAGTGCCGCTCGCCCATCGCCTCCCCGGGCGCTGGCTCCACCCCCCTGCTGGGTGTCTGGAACCCCGCATCCCGGACCCCCCGACCTCCAAGTGCGAGGGTCCGGACATCAAAGCACGCCAGCCCTATAACTGGGGCAGCTCCAGAGCAGGAAGGCAGTTGTATCTTGGAGTCGAGAGACGTAAAGAGGAACTCATCCTGAACGGACTACTGGCGCTGCCGTAGCTCTGTCCTGTGTACCATCATCCTGCCTGTTGGCGCTGCCACAGCCGTCGTAACCTTCATCCTTCATCGTCATCCGGATCTGCTGGCGTGGCCGCGGACCGTTGTAACCGTCATCTTCATCGGGACCTGCAGGCTCCGCCGCGGACCGTCATCTTTCATCCGACCATCTCGGGACCTGCTTGGCTCCTCCACGGCCCGATCATCAAGAACGCCGAGCTCAAGGATTGAGAGCTATTTTTGAACTCACCGGTAACTAAAGACTGTCCCGCTACCCTTTCCGCAACCAAAGACTAAACTAGAGGGGACCCCTGAGTCCAGACCTCCTTGTACCATATCATCGTAACCTAGGAATTGCATATAAAGTCTCGTTAACCTTCAGTCTTGTGTGGTGTCCGTCTGTGGGGGGGAAGTTATTCATCTGTACAGTCGTTGGAGACGGCTCTCCCTGGAGACCTCTCCCCGTACCTCGGCCGACCCTCCCGGTCCGTCTAACACCAAGCCCTTCTTATTTTATTCGATTTTGAATTTGAGTTGAACCAAGCCCTCCTGCTTAGTGGGCTTGTCAGTGGCTTTATGTACCCTTCTGTATGAGTGTTCGAAGGCCTCCCCGGAAGTTGGGACTGCTGTTCTCTTCTTTAACCACGGCTTTATTTACCCCTCTGTAGGAATGTCCGATGGCCTCTCTGGAAGTAGGAACTACTGTTCTCTACTTTAACCACCATTCTGAATGATGTCCCTAAGGTGTCCTCTGTGCCAAATTGTTTTCCGATTAGGGGTTGGCTGACCCCTTACCATCCAGGCCCTGAATTCAAGATTCACTATTAACCATTGTGGAGTTTGCCTCCAGCCATGAGTATATTTGTTAAAACGTTATTACTTGGGGCCAACAAAACCCTCCTCTCTACCCGCTGACCTCCAATTGTATGGGAGGGCAGCATCAGCAAGAAATAGGACCGCTTGAGGATTTAAAACTACTGCTCTCTTCGTAACCACAGTTCTGTGTGATATAATCCATTATGCACTGAGTGCAAATTCTGCATTTACATTTGGGGGTTGACTAAGCCCTTGTTTACCACCCCCTAGCCCCCCCAATTGTTGAGTCCCAAATTAGGGTTCAAACTGATAACCATGTGCTGCATCAACAACTGACATATGGACCTCCCAGGAGAGGGTCATTGTGCAGGGACCGGGGGAGTCTTGTGACCGATGGTACCCCCCCCCCACCCCCCCACGGCCTGAACTAGCACCTTTGGTATGACCCTCTTACCCATAGGAATCGTATGACATGTATCGAATTTAAGCTGTCTCGAGGACGCCAGGTGGGCCTCCAAACCTAAACCAAGACAAAGGTGAATCTAACCACAGGGGTTTAAGTCCTGAGGTCCCCCTAGGAAACAACCTGCAACACGCATTTGTTTAGCACATTTCCTGTTGAAATAAAAATTACATTTGCACAGGCGTTTAATTGATAAAACAGTGCAAACAAGATAATAATGGGTCAAATCCGGTTTCAGTGCATGTTTGTCTTTTGTGCATCTGCCGGTAAGTACCTTGATTTGTTTGGCTGTGTTCAAATTGTTGCTTCCTTTACACTTCAGGATTACATGAAAAGTGCTTAATCTTTTGCTTTCTAAACTGCTGCGTGTGCCCAGTACATTCACAGATATTACTTTACATTTTCCGTTTCTGACTGTAAAAGGGAAGATTGCAAGCACTGATCCCAGTGCAAATAAATGAAATGTCAGCATATTCCGTCAGGGGGCGTGGCCTCATCCTTGCCCTCTGTGGTGTGATATGAACTGCTAAGACTATGCGTCAATGAAGGCCTCTGCCAATCACGTGTACCCTGTTCCGTCTTGAGATACACCTCCACTAACTGCAATAAATACCATGCTCCATAGCCATGGTACTTGTCATCAATCAATGCTGTCAACAGCAGGGCCCTTGCTGGACAGTGTAAGAATATTAACATGCATGACTCTTTGACCCCCACATGAGGCGGGGTTCCCCACACTAGGTGCTAACCAGCTGTGACCCTTGTTGCTTAATCCAGCAATTAGGCCTAGCTCACTTGACTTATCCCCAGAATTGGTTGCCCTCCACCAGAATCGAAGGACTGCTGTGTTTCTGCTTACCTTCTAGTAACTTTGTAATTAACGATACAAAACATTTCTGCTCAGCTTAGACTGACAGTCTTGTGTTGCCGTTGCCATCACTCGTCCTATGCCCTTTGAAATCACCATTTATCCTTCTTGCCCAAGTGGTCATTTCGCTAAAGCCTGGTGGGTACACCGTAGGCATGATGGCGCTGAATAACAGATGTTTATTGATACCACACTCAATAATACTCATTTAAATGACCTCAGAAGGTTGGAAGGCTGGGTGAATCCAGCCAGGTTTGATCCTATGACCGTGAGGTCGAACCTAGGCCCCCGCAGTGGATGCCACCAGACCCAGTAGATGAAGGGGTCCTGGTCAGCTGCAGGTAAAGCTGGGTCTGAACTTGGGTGGCAGAGTGAGATAAAGAACGATGAGGGATTCAACCCAGATCTGTGACTGGGGTGAGTGTCTGAAAAGTTTCAGCGCTCCATCCATCATCTCCTTGTGTTTGCTTTGAACCTGTGTTGGTTAACAGCTGGAGCAAAAGTCAGTTTCTCAGCATTTTACACTATAGAAGCTCTGCTGAGGTTAGAATCCTGGGGCCTTGCACAATGGAAGTCTGTGTTCAATTGCAATATGACCCCTATTCCATCAAGGAATCTCCCCACGCACAGTAAATACTAAACGGATCTGCTCACAGTCTTCCCAGGCTGTTAAAATGTGAGTGGTCCAAGGACAATATCAGAATCTAGGGGCCAGATGTATCAAGATTCCGTTTTGCGAATCCTAAATAGCGATTTTTTGCGAATCGGCTATTTTGAATTCGCAAAATGGAATGTATGTACAAAATCGCTATTTTTTAGCGATTCCTTATTATTCTTTATTTGCAAATTCGCATTTTGCGAATTCGCAAATAAAGAATAATTTCCAATGCATTCCTATGGGCCACGAGGCCCATAGGAATGATAGTGCAATAATTCTCAAATTGCGAATTCGCAATTTGCTAATCGCAGTTTGAGAATTATTTCAAGGGTGCAGGGGTGTCTCAAAGACACCCTGCTGCACCCCTGAAATCTACATGTGTGTGCATGTGGCACACATACATGCCCTATGGGCATGTATGTGTGTCACATGCCACCCTCACAAATTCCAAATAGGGCATTTTTAAAAGTAATCGCAAATTACCACCAACTACAAGTTGGTGGTAATTTGCGATTTCTTAACACAAATTCTCAATTTAAAAATGTTTCATACATATCATTTAAGGAATCGCAAAATTTGCGATTCCTTAAATGCTATGGCAAAATAAGGAATTGCAAATTATTGCGATTCCTTAAATTGCGATTTTTTCATACATATGAAAAAATGCAAAAAGGCCGTTTGCGAGTCGTAAAAGCCTTGATACATTTGGCCCTTAGATTCCCCGTACATGTTTTAACACATCCCACCTTTTTGTGGGTCCCACTGAGACCCTCTGCATCACTGTAACATAGATACTTGATAAAGCTCACTTGACACACATGTATGTCAGTCAAGAAAGACACCTGGCAACACTTGCCGCCCTGCCGCTAGGTGCAGATTCCAGTCCGGTGCACCTTGCACTAGAGAGACCTCTAGTAACGTTTGGATGGCCTGAAGCCTTGGCATAGGTTTTCTGCAGCTGCTTCTGACTCAAGAGGAACATCTAAAAAGAATCCCTTGAGGTCCTGCAGCTATGTGAAATACCACACCTGTTGGCTTTGCCCGTCAATGTTCCTACTGTGAAGATAGTCATTTGAGATTAGTTCCCCGGGGGCACGCAAAGCACGCCTGGATTTAGAGGCCATACGTACCCTGATAAGTGTAGCTACAAGTCACACGTTTGCATAAAGACTGGCCGTCGGTATACCGTGGCCTTCTGCCACTTGGGGCTGTGGGCTACTTGTGTATGCTTCACCTTTGAGAGCATGGCTTGTTTTGTTACTATTCATTTTTAACTTGCTTGGTAAATTAGTGAGAGAGGCCAGTAATCCCATTACCGGGAATGTACTGCTGTGTGTGTGGTGAGGAAGGGTGTTTGTTCGCTGCTGAGGCTGTTTAGACTGCTGTATCTTAAATCCTCCTTGAAAAGCTTGCCCGTAATTCATACAGGAAGGAAGGAATCAGTTTAAATTTAAAATCTATAGAACATTACAAAATTCATGTGTTTACCCTAGCATTCCACACTGTACTTTGCTATCTCAGCCATATGTCTGGCAGATGCTAACCTGTGTGTGTTTCCTGTCCTTACCGCAGGAGGAGGAAAGGTGGCCAGTAGTGATTGACCGACTATGCCACACATGTGTATTTGTTCGCACCTACCCCCCTAGAGATATCCTGGCGCTGGGTGTTTATTGATACCCAACTTAATGGTACTCATTTTATCGCCCTCTGAATTTGATTTGATTTGTGTGTTTGTATAGGCGCTTGAATCACCCTCAGCGGGGTATCTCAGCACTCGCGAGCTCACAAGAGAAAGCTATCACAATGATACAGATCTAAAAGAGGGCAGTTTTCAGAGCCTACTTCAATTTCAGATGGTCTGGGCACTGCCTTAAAGCTGTGGGAAGTTGGTTCCTTAGGGAGGGCGCCAAATATGAGAAGGCTTTTCCCCCTGTGCTTGCTTTCTTGATCAAGGGAATTTTAAGCAGAGATTTTGAACCTGAGCGGAGGTCTCTTTGGGGAGTATTTTGGTGAAGCCTTTCTGCCAAATAGGTTGGTCCATTTCCCCATATTGCCTTGTGTGTTAGACAGTAAATCTTAAATTATCCAGTATTATGGGTATCTTTCATAGATTCACATGCCTGAATAATTCCCCGTCGTCGGGGTGGGAGTCCCCGGTACATAACAATAGTAATGTCATATAGACATATACATACTAATAGGCCAGAGGCCTCACATTAGTAACCTATCTAAGTCCTTTTGTAAAAAGGGCCAAACTTTGGCCAGGAGCTAATCAGCTACTACTACCCTCTAGAACCTTCCTGGAAGGAGCCCTAGTCCCTCAGATTTTCTACCGCACGTCGTGCTAAGGGAGTCTCCACTGAGCTCTGCTCAGCTTTCTTGTATTTCTGGATTTATTCCATATTATTCTCACAAAACCTATTCTTGTGGAGGAGTACTTCAGTCCACCATGTCTGACACTCCTAAAATAGGGCTCTTTAGACCCTGTGCTTCATGCAGCAAGTTGAGACTACATGTGGATGACAGGCATGAAGACTGCCTCTACTGTCTCTATCCTGACCACTCTGCGAAAATTTGCAAAGTCTGCCGCACTTTCTCTGCCAAGACCCTGAAGGAAAGAGAGGGGCGCCTGCTTTTATGGCTCAAGAGACTTAAAGAGAAGGATCAGACAGTCTCTTCAGGTGAGAGCGAGTGTTCCTTTAGGAGCTTACACTCCTCCTCCAAAAGGCCCAGACCGTCATCTCCAGACCGGTCTGCAAAGCCACCTCAAAAGTACACGCCCAAGTCTTCAGAGGTTCGTCCACAGGCCATGGCAGGGAAGAGTTCTCTTCAGGATGCCACTTTCAAGAAGCCTTTGCTGGTAACTTCGGCCATGTCTGTGACGACGTCGACAGCAAATATAACTAGGTCAACGGCATCGTCCTTCTCCGCCATGACGACTACCATGGCATCGTCGTCGACAGGTAGGTCTATTATATCTGCCATTGCTATTAAAAAATCGTCGACGACACCGCCGTCGACGACCTCTAACACGTCGACGAAAGCAAAGTCATCGTCGTCGACGACAGTCACATCAGCGTCGACGACATCCTCATCGACGGCATCTAAGGTACCGTCAACGGCTCCATCGTCGATGAAGCCATCGACGTCGACACCAGCGTCGACGAAGTCATCGACACCAGCGTCGACGAAGTCATCGACGTCGACACCAGCGTCGACGAGGCCATCGACGTCGACACCAGCGTCGACAAAGCCGACGTCGACGCGATCGTTGGCAAAGCCATCGACGACCGGTCCAGCGTCGACACTGCCGTTGACGAAGAAACAACCGTCGACGCTGCCGTCGACAGCATCGTCGTCGATGAAGACAGCAGAGACATCTGCTATGGCCGTAGACGCTTCACCGTCGACGACCACCCCGTTAACGGGCTCATCGACGACAGAGTGTCCTACGCCGAAGTACTCTTACACACACTACAGACTGACAACGAGTACTTTAACGCCGGAATTGACGTCGCCTAGCAGAGTCCAGCCACAGCCACCGGCCCATCTGCTGGACACGGAGGATTCTGATGACGGTTCAATGTTCCAAGCTGCGACAAGTCCATCAGAACTCCACGTTAAGGTCCATGAAAGCTCAGACTGTGAAGACCTGGGTCAGGATGAAGGGCGATATCAGGAGGAATGTCAAATTACTCCGCCTCCTTCTTCACAACCTATGGTGTGCCTCCCAGCATCAATAGTGACGGACCTGCAATTTCTCATAGCGGACTACAAGCAACGGTTTCCGCCCACTCCGCCTCCTCCAGTAAAGCAACCTACACCTGGAATACCTCACCAACTTCCTCGCCCTAGACCACCTCCACTGGTCATTCGTCAAGATCCTGTCACTTTACCACCTCTACCTTCTTCTGATGAAGAAGAGGAAGTAGTAGAAGAAGAGGAGGGACAGCAAGAGGAAGGAGAAATACAGGACGATGAATGGAATAACTATGTCATTCAGGATCTGGCATCCCCTGACTAGGCACAGGCGGATTCACCCCCAGAGGATATTGGGGGGGGTTTATAATATTGTGGAAAGGGCTGCGGCAAGATTTAAAATCCAAATGACCACTCAAACCCAGGATTGCTTCCTGTATGGCTTTAAAGAGCCATTCAAGAAGGCTGTGCGATCCATCCCTATTATTGATTACATCTGGAATCAGGGGGTAAAGATAATGAATAACCCCTCATTTCTGCTTCCAGTTCTGCCCAGGCTCGACAAGAAATATAAGGCCCCAGACACGGCTCCGGCATGCCTTGTAGGCCAAACGAAACCGGACTGTTATTACGCAGGCTGCACAGCGTAAATCTAGTAATCCGTCGACCGCGCTGACTGCGCCACCAGATAAGGAAGGCCGTAAACTTGATAATATTGGTAAAAAGTTTTCGTCCATGTCAGCCCTTTCTATCTGGGTGGCAAACTCACTGGCCCTCTTAGGACGATACAATCGCCAGATGTGGGCGGATATTGCCCCATATTTAGGAGCAATACCAGAAGAACAAAAATAGGAGGCAAAGAAGATACTCCTTGAGGGCGAGCGATCCGCCTCGGAAATGATAGATGTGGCGATGGATATCGCCTCTATAGGATTTAGACAGATGGCAGGGGCAGCAGTCCTAAGGCGACAGGGGTGGCTTAAAGCCACATCGTCCGGCCTGAGGTACAGACCAAGGTACTGGACATGCTGTTCGATGGAGTACTGCTCTTTGGGGAGCATATAGATGAGATGCTGCAGGGTATCAAAAAGGATACAGAGACCGCGAAAGCCCTGGGTACCCTCCAGTATAAAAATACTTCCTTTCGGGGCGCCAGAAGAAGAGGACAACAAGACAAGAGGTGGCTATCGGGGATACAAAACCTCCTATGGCTCATCACAGCAATACAAGCCGCAATACCAGTAGAGACAGCAACAAGGCCTCTCATCGTACAACAAGTCTTCCTTTCGAGGACGAGGAGGAAAATAGGACAAAGCCTGAAGGCAAGGATCTCTTTCTCCCACAGGCCTCCACTTTTTCTCCGCATTACGCAGTTGGAGGGAAAATATCGAACTTCCTCCACAATTGGCAAAAAATCACAACGGATCGTTAGGTTCTCTAGCTGGTTCGGTTCGGACATACTTTGGAGTTCGTAGAGACTCCTCCTCCGAACCCCCCACGTCCTATGCAGCACAAGAATCTGCATCTCCTTCAAAAAGAACTCTCACTAATGCTCCAGAAAAGAGCCGTAGAAAGAGTTCCCCGAGGTCAGAGGGGGAAGGGATTCTACTCCTGATTCTTCCTAATACGAAAAAAGGAGAAAAAATGGAGACCTATATTGGACCTAAGAAGCCTCAACAGATACCTCAAGAAACAATCGTTCCGTATGGGATCCATTTAAGAGGTGTTACAGATACTCAATTCCAAAGATTTCATGGTGTCCTTAGACCTCCAGGACACCTACTTTCACATACTGATCCACAAGAGTCACCGACAATTCCTGAGATTTGTGGTGGCAGGAAGGCACTACCAATTCAGAGTGTTGCCATTTGGCCTGAAGTCGGCACCACGCATTTTTACAAAATGCCTGTCTCCTGTGGCAGCGTACCTTCGCCAACTCCATCACCAGTTTTTCCCCTACTTGGACGACTGGCTCGTCAAGGCTCCTACTCTGGTAGGCGTAACCAGATCTTCCAACGCCTGTCTTCAACTCTTCCAGAGCCTAGGACTTACTCTCAACCAGGAAAAGTCTGTCCTTCAACCATCGCAACGTCTCACCTTCCTGGGAGCAACTCTAGACACACGCCAGGGAAAGGCCTTCCCTTCACAGGAGCGCCAAATCAAACTAAGATCTCTGGCAAGCCGAGTTCGGACCAAAAAGACCATCAAGGTGCGACTCTTCAAATCATTGTTGGGGATGATGTCCTCCAATATCCTACTAATTCCACACTGCCGCCTCCATATGCGCCCATTACAGGAAGCGTTGTCATCTCAGTGGATCCAGTGCTTAGGGTCCTTCGACGATCTGATCAAGATCACGCCAGTCATGAAGCAGGTCCTGCACTGGTGGCTTCAAACAAAAAATCTGAACCAGGGCCTTCCATTCCTGCTTCCAATCTCACCTCACGTAAAATAACAACAGATGCCTCTCTGGAAGGATGGGGTGCGTTCCTGCAGGAGCTCCGGATCAACGGCCAATGGTCACTGGCAGAAAAGCAGCTGCACATCAACATGCTCGAGTTGAGGGCAGTATACCTGGCACTTCGAGCATTCCTGCCTCGGATCAGGAACTCCCCAGGGCTTGTGAGAACCGACAACACCACCACAATGCACTATTTGAACAAACAAGTGGGTACTCGATCGATGACGTTGTCTCAAGAATCTCAACAAATTTGGAAATGGCTACTCCAACACAACATTTCTCTTCAAGCCGAGTATGTCCCAGGGGCAGACAATACCCTGGCGGACACTCTAAGCAAATGAAAACACTCTCTAAGCAGACAATGCTCCATTTGCCACGAGTGGGAGCTCGACCAACATGCTCTCATCGCAATGTTCTCCAGCTGATGCACACCTCACCTGGACCTGTTTGCGATGGAAATCAACGCACAATGCCAACATTATGCAAGCTGGCTTTCCCAGACAGGATCTCTCGGGGATGCATTTTCGATCGCATGGTGCAACGTCTTTGCTTACGCATTTCCTCCATTTCCCCTGATTCCCAGGGTTCTCCGGAAACTGAAAACAGATCATTGCACCCTGATCCTGGTAGCCCCAGTGTGGCCGCGCCAACACTGGTTTACAGAACTCCACCTTCTATCGCTGGAGCCGCCGATTCCATTCAGGCCATACCCGAATCTCCTAACTATGAACCAGGGGCAAGTCCAGCATCCAGATCCGGCATCTCTCAGATTATCGGCTTGGCTCCTGAGTTTAGAGAGTTCCAGGACTTAGATATTCCTCAAGGGTGCAGAGCAGTCTTGGCCCGGGCTGACAGTACCAACAAGACGTAGTCCCTTAAGTGGAAGAGGATCTGTATGTGGTGTAAACCTAACAAACTGCATCCATTTTCGTCATCCCCGGCGCAAATATTGCCTTACTTACTTCACCTGGCTAACTCGGGATTGGCCCACGCCTCAATAAAGGTCCACCTGGCGGCCATCTCTCGATTTAGGCGCTCTTCGTCTGGAATGTCACTATGGTCCAATAGATTGGTCAAGCAATTTCTGAAGGGGTTATTCAGAATATTCCCTCCAGTGAGACAGTTACCACCTACTTGGCAACTCAACATTGTCTTGGCTCAGTTGATGAAACATCCCTTTGAGCCAACTCATAAAGCAGATATCAAATACTTGTCATGGAAGACGGCTCTCTTATTGGCTCTCACGTCAGCAAGGAGAGTAAGTGAGCTTCAGGCTTTATCTATTCAGGACCCGTTCCTTCAGTTCAAACAGGACAGAGTCATCTTAAGGACCAATCCTAAGTTCATACCAAAGGTTCCGTCTACTTTTCATCTCATTGAACCTATTGTTCTAAAATCTTTCTTTCCGAATCCATCCACGGCAGCGGAGAGATCTCTCCACTCCTTAGACCTGAAGAGATTTCTGAAGTTCTACATCCATAGGACAGAACAGTTTCGAAAATCCAACCAATTATTCATTGCCTTTAGCAGGCCCAGGAAAGGTAATCCGTTGACAAAGCAGAGTATTTCAAGATGGATCTCTGCGGCCATCGCCTTCTGCCACCAACAAGCGGGACATCCTCTGCCTTTCAAAGTTCGCGCTCATTCCGCAAGAACAGTCTCCACTTCCATGGCACTCTTTGCTGGGGTGCCCATTGTCGACTTTTGTAGAGCGGCGACATGGAAGACACCGCATACGTTCACCAGGCACTATTGCTTGGACTCAGAACTTATGAAGGATGCATCAGTGGGACAAGCGGTGCTCCGTCATCTATTTCATTAGAGGTGAGCCTTCTTCCTCTCATCCCACCTTCCTATTGCCTTCTTGCACATTTCTTCCTCCTGATAATGTTTCCAGGTTCATGGTATTGCACTAATGATAAGGTATTATTAAGTGTCTTACATGGTGTATTATACGAAATGTGCTGCCTATTGCTTGCTACTCTGATTCAGGCATGTGAATCTATGAAAGATACCCATAATACTGGATAAGAAATGCGTTACTTACCTGTAACTGCCGTTATCCAGTATTGGTATCTTTCATTGATTCACATGCAACCCACTCGCCTCCCCTGGAAGGGCTCACCTTGGTCCTCTCAGTAGGTACTACTTAGCACTGTGCTTACGAAAATCTGAGGGCTTAGGGCTCCTTCCACGAAGGTTCTAGAGGGTAGTAGCTGATTGGCTCCTGGCCAAAGTTTGGTCCTTTTTCCAAAAGGACTTAGATAGGTTACTAATGTGAGGCCTCTGGCCTATTAGTATGTATATGTCTATATGACATTACTATTGTTATGTTCCGGGGACTTCCACCCCGACGACGGGGAATGATTCAGGCATGTGAATCTATGAAAGATACCAATACTGGATAACTGCAGTTACAGGTAAGTAACGCATTTCTTTCACTTGTTTACCACAGGCAGCCAGTGGAGCTGTTTAGGAGGAGGAGTGAAGCTGTTCTGTGTGGGGCATCAAGGTTAAACGAGCTGCCATGTTTTGTACTACCTGAATGCGGTTCTGGGAGGACTCATTGGGACTGCTGGGATTTGAACCTGTGAACATAAGGTCAAACGCAGACCCCTACAGTGGGTGCCCTAGTCTGCTAGTCACTACACCTGCGTCGGAATTCGATGCAGGGAACTAATGCTTTTGTATTTCTGCAGCAAGGATTTGCCATGCATGTGGTGCTCCATCCTACCAAATAATAATCTGCACTGGCACGTTGAAAAGGAAGTGGGTATTGCCTGCACAATACTGTTGAGCTGGGCTCTAATGCAGGGGGGGACTTGCGTTGCAATCTGCAGGTTCAAGCTTGGATTCTCCCGATGGCACCAATGGTCAACATACCTGCTGCACAGTGCTCCCCCTTGCTGCTGGGTCATCTTGGCCAATTGAAGTGCACTTTGAAAGACTTTGGAAAATGTAATCACACTCTAATCTATAAGTTGTTGTTTGTTTGCACGTAGCTCCTGGTGACAAACAATAGCACATTTGCTATGTTAGGCTTATAGGGCCAGATTCACAAAAGTAATCTGAGACAAAATCCTAACTTTACGATTTTCGGTATTCACAAAGTGCATTTAGGAATCCTAACTTTACTACAAAATGCCCTTTGTGAATACCAAAAGTAATAAAGTTAGAATTTTGTCTCAGTTAAACTTAGGTTTTGGTTTTAAGTTACCAAAACTTACGTTTAACTGAGACAAAATCCTAACTTTGCAACTTTCGGCATTCACGAAGGGCATTTGGGAGTAGTAAAGTTAGAATTTCTCCTAAATGCACTTTGTGAATACCGAAAGTCATAAAGTTAGGATTTTGTATTAGATCATATTTGTGAATCAGGTCCATAGATTTTTACTTATACGCAGCCATACAAAAATACCTCTCAGACCAGCAGAGTAACCCAATGACCTATTCACATTATTTGCGCTTGCGATCTAGCTAGCAACAGGAAAGCCGGCTCCATTTACCCAGCATGCTGCAAAACTCCAACTACTCGCCCCCACATCTGATGCTCTGCTGCCTTTCCCAGCTCCCAGGTTGTCTTTCATTCCCCTTGTGTTTAACAGCAGCTGTGTGTTGCAGATGTTCGATCTGAGATACAGGTTATGAAGACCTCTACGTGTTCCCTTGCGCTTTTGAATCTATATCTCTTTGTTATGCAGATGATGATGCTTTTCCACGCTCTTTCACATATGAAAAGCGCCTCGTGACACTGGAGTTCCAATCACTCTAGCAGCAGTGACTTGTGTTCCAGCACAACCCTCCAGCCACCGCTCACTGGGTCCACACACTGAGCAAAACTAGACAACATGCAATGCAATCACACTGGACTATATACCTACAACCAGCCGCGACTCCCGAGAACAGAGGCTCCCTGCCAGCAACAGAATGAATGAATGAATAGTTTATTGTGTCAATTAATAAAATTGTTAGAAAAAATTCGGATAAAATCTCCCCAGGACTTACTTACTTCGTTACAATTGGTACGTACCTAGTGAGTTTTTGATATATTGTATATACTAAAACAAACAAAAATTATCTTTACAAACGGCACTTAAAAACAGAAAAAATCAATGAACTGGTATTAAACCAATAAATCAATTCAATATTGAAGGGTCCTTCCCCCTGTGTGTAAACTTTGCGAGTCTTGCGGGAAAGGGTTGGAGCCTCCGAGTTATAAAGTGCATTCATAACAGTCTTAAAAAGGTTCAAACCATATTTTAAGTAAACGATTCAATGTTATTGTAAAGTGCATGAGTCCGACAATGGCATGTATAAACCGAGTACTAAGTATACTCAGGCGATTCCATTTCAATAGAGTGCAAAATGTACAATCCTAAACGAAGAATGGGTTCCTCTTACCAAGTAATTTCATTTTAAAAAGGTGCGATGTTCGTGGCTTTACTTAACTTCTTTAGCCTTTTGTGCAAACCTTGGCAATTCCATTGGAGTCTCCAGATTAAAAAGGAGTTTCATAGCTTCAGTACAGGTCTTCACCCCATGTTTTAAGAACAAAGGTTTCAATAAAGTGTGTTGTGCGTGTGACAAACAATGACTTATACAAACCAAATGGGCCAAGTATTCCTCGTATTGGTGGCAAAGTCTACAGGTTGTTATTGCCGCTAAGGCTTTCCAGCGCCTGTTGATTTCTTTAATTAGCAAAACCATAAGTCTCACCATAAACATTTGCTTTAAAATCGACCTATTTAACGCAGTGTCAAGCTATGGCTACTACAGGCGTTCTTAATAGGAACTTGCAAGTATCCCAATATTGCTACTGGAAGAATTCAGTTCCTTTATGTCCTCTTCCTTTGATAATAGTCTAACTTGTTTTTTCAGTATAGACATTAGGATGCCAGGCTGGTGAATAAGATACTGCAGTTTGGTCAGGTCGAGGTGCAATTCAGTACAGGCAGTGTGCAGACCTTCACTCCACGGATTACTTTATTTCATAAATATTATCTTTAAAATTGACTTCATTGTGTGCGGGGACTGCACAAACCCCTCGATGGAGCCGCACCATTGAGGCCCAATGCTCGTAGCTCTGTATTCAGCCCAAATTCCAATCTCACTAGAGCATTTCGGGCATGAGTGGGAATTCTAAAGATTCGCTTATATGCATGACAGTTGACATGTTCCATGATATTAATGAAAGCCGCTGGGAATGCTATCTGACCGTAAGTAATTGACGGAAGCAGTTTGGCATTTATAACCTTTCTGATTGGTTTGGGCGACGGGCTGCTTAACTTGGAGTACAGTTTGCACAGAGCAAATGTCACTGCTTTGGCTTTTGTTTCAACGGAAGCGATATGAGCTGTGGGTAAAATACCTCAAAGTCCTTTTCCTCAACCGCTCCCCCCCCCCAAAGGGATAGCCTCTGCCGCTTCAACGCAAATCTCTACTCGTCATTTCTCCCTGACATTGCATCACAAATACCTGCTCCCTGACCACATCCTGATCCTCCCCCTCCCTAAGGGTCCATCCCAAGACAAAGTGAACTAATCAAGGCTATCTCAGGTGACACGTACTACCTCAACACTGCATAGCCAAATTGGACTTCTCTATCCTATATGTATAACTGCTTTCTAACCTCCTCTTCCTGTTCCTCCCCCTCCCCCTTAAAGATTAATCCCAAGACAAAATGCACCAATCGACGTTATCTCAGGACTCACGGACGAGGTATAACACTGCTCTACTATATGACTCTTGCGAAAAACTGCTGTGGTTCAACCCAAGACTACGTGCACTAATCAGTGCTATCTCAGGACTCATGTACTACCTCAATACTGCACAGCACACTTGGACTTCCGAACCAATATGTATAACAAGATAACAGGCTCTATTATATGGCTCTTAAACTGCTGTAATATGCTCCGATATCCCGGGGTCCGGCCAGCGCTATATAAAACTCCTTAAATAAATAAATAGCCCCACTGGGCACATGAGATGGGGCAACTGAGCTCCCGTGCGCGAGGCAGGCCGGGCCTTGCCAGTACTGACCTTCTCTTGAGGAATGAATAGGCCACTAAGTGCAGGCACTGCTGCCTGACACCGGAGGCCAGCATCTCTGCCCTTTGCCCTGTCCCTTTGGGGAAGTGGAGTAGATTTTCTGCACGACCGGGGCCAGCAGAAGAACGCTTGGGCCTGAAGCCCGGACCTACTGGATACAGCCTATCTCAAACCGAGGCCATGGAGACAGGGTGCCATTGGGCGGGGGACTCTGCTGTGGGCAAGGGGAGCCCTTTTCCACCTTCCCACATCCTGAACGCTTTACCAGACCATGCAGAGGCGCACCTCGAGGTCTGTGTCTACTGGACTCAACTGCTTGCCTTCCTCTAGGAGCAGGGCTTTAAGTTGGATGAAAAAACTGGGGGGGGGGGGGGTCTCCCATAGGGACGTGGCCGATGTAATTAAGGGCGTGACTTAAAATACTTACGCTAAAAATTTGTACTTAGCATAGCCTGCTGCCCCACTGGTATTTTTCTGCTTCTGACCATTCATCCAGATATATACCAAAAGTAAGATTATACCTACAACAAGCCAGGGCTATTGGCTTTGTAAATGGTTGTAAATTGCATAGCAAAACTATGACATTGTTGTATATAATATTGAAAATGCTTCCGTTGTTGTGGGCGAGAGCTACTAAACTGAGAAAGCAGGTTTGAGCCTCATATCGGCTCAACATACTGTGATTCAAAACATGAATATGTCCTTGTTAATGTAACTGGTGCTCATGTTTGCGCTATATAAAACTGAAAAGAGTCTCTTTGAAGTTACGTCCGAAACAAACTACCTGTTACATATAGACGTTATTTTATTTTTTTATTAGTCCTCATACGCCAAAAGATATTCTCGAAGTACATTCACCATTACCAACCACTCACAACAAATGTGCCCGATATAGACGTTATGTATCAATCTCTGTAATGCATGACTGAAATGCAAAATGTCATTATGATGCTAATTGTAAGCAGCTGGATTTTGTGTAAGGTGTTATGTGAAATGTAAATGTAAATGTATAGGCATTTATATAGCGCACTACTTACCCGGAGGGTCCCAAGGCGCTTCGACCGCTGCGAAACCCTTCCTGGCTTCCCTGAGAGATGGTCCCTTAATGGGTATCTCCAGGGTGAGTCCAGGCATCCCCGGCGGTCTGGTGGGGCTGTTAGTGAAGATGAGGCAAGCTAATGCCCAGAGTTGCCGAGTGTGATCGCTGATCAGAGTGGGCACCGAAGCGAGAGAATTATCGAGTCCGCTGACCCTGGTCCAGAAACCTGCCGCGCCGGGAATCGAACCCTGGTCCCGGGCCGTCCTCTGCTCTCGGGTCTGCTGCCTCTAACCAGTGAGCCACACTACTCCACAAGGTGTTGTGGAGTTCAGCAATACAAGAAATGAGGAAATATGAGAAAAGAAAAATAAAGATATTTAAACAAAAAATGAACCTCTTTGAAGTTACATCAAAAGCAGTGACTGGTGGTACTATTGCAGAACTAACCTTTTTTTTCCCCCACCCTGAAGTTAAAACGGAGAGCCCGGTAGGGACCCATCTCGGCACCTGCTTTTAAGAATTGACTGTGCTGAGCACCAGCAGGACCTGGCACACTTAAAGCAGTGTCTAGGAGAGATACCTCTCTGGTTGCTGGGAGGCAGCGGTCACCCTTCTACCAGACCTGCTCTTCTGGCCATTTAAGGGCTCATGAGGGGGAGCACAAACTCAGGGTACCTGGTAAATTACTCTAGCCCATGACGGAGGACCTAGCAGAGTATTGAACTGTGCAGCACCCCGCTGGCACCACAGCTGGCGTCCCACCTTATACAGCGCCCCCCTCCCACGGGCTGGCCTGTGAATTTCACTGCTGCTGACCTACTCAGGAGCGCCTTTTCTCCTGCTTGGCTACCATCCACTCCAGAGGTGGACATAGAGGAACTTAATAGAGCTGTGTGCCATCAGCTCGTGCAAGTCCCTTCATTGCATGTACCCAGGGATTGGAAGAGTGCAGGAAGGCCCGCACTCAGATGCTCAATAATTCACACCTATCAGTTGAACTGTATTGGCACTCCAATGGCGCTGTGACCTCAAAGAAGAAGTCTCCAAAACCACTTGATGACAGCAGCTAACCCACCAGTAACCTGAGGGCAAAAAAGACAATAACTGGCCCTTGAACAAACTTAAAATGAACAGGAATGTGCACCACCAGGAAGAAAGGAAGCTTGGCTCTCTGGGTATGGAGAATGGTTGCCCCTCAGCTGATGAGGATTGCCCCACCTCTACTACAAGCTGGAAATAAAATGCTAAGAGCAATCACTTACACCAGAAATGCCTTGGAGGATAAAACTGAGTCCATGGTGACTGCCTTAAGCCACCTTAGAGAGGATCAAAGAAAGCTCTCCAAAAGAATTGGTCAAACCTCCTAACCAGGACAGGTGAACTTCAACAAAGGGTGGAAGATCTGACCGAGAAGAACAGATTTCTGGAAGTTAGAGCCAAAGACGCCGAGGGAAGAGCTTGCTACAACAATTTTGAAAAAATTGGGATTCCAGAGGAGAGAGAGGAAGCTAGGACTCTACAAGATTCAATGTAGATTCATTTAAAATAGTGGTATCACCATAGAATCGTTCTCAGTGGTTTATCGTGGCAAAAATACAAAGGGTCCTAACCAGGCGTTCTCCCCTGGGAGATCTCCCAAGTCCAATCATCGCAAAGATCCTGTTTGTTTGAGACAGGGAAGCAAAGTTACAGGCATTAAGGCAGGCCGGCCACATGAATGTGTAGAGACACAAACAACGATATTACCAGATACGCTTTGGCGGTCCAGAAAAGGTGCGTCTCTTTCATGGGGTGAAGCTCAAACTAAAAGATATCGGAATAAAATATACTTTGCTGTTTCCTACAAAACTAAAGATCATGCACAAAAAATAACTTGTTCTTGCTGAGGCCACTAGATACCCCCAGTATGTTGTTCAGAGAGGACCAGGACCTGGCCTGGCATCTTGTGGTGGCCTGTTCCAATTGGAGCAGGGTCAAGACCGTTGTGCATACAGCCGAGTCCAAACTGAGGTGGCTGATGTGTAAAATAACAGTTTACTGGGATGCGGCCCCAAGTGATTACCAGTGGCAGAGATTAATTCAAGCATTCCATTCATCACTTTTTTGTATGCCCTTCTGAAAGAGGTAATATTACTGTTGCTTAAACTATGGACCCTTCTCGACACTTATTATTACAGACCCCTTGCTATACTAAACAACGATTACACAATATTTAGCTACACTCTTTCCATTAGCCTCTAAGTGATTCTATCCAATCTGATCTATCTAGATGAAAATGGGTTACACCTGGCAGGAACAGCTCTCTTTACATAAGAACGCTTGTTTATGTATTAGATTATGTACCCGTAGACAGGTCCAACTCAGCACTCCTTGTTTTGGGCCTTGAGAAGGCCTTTGGCACTAGAAGATGGCAGTACATATTTGAGGCCTTGTGGTTTGGCTAGAGAAATATAATACTAGGTTTAGGACTGATAGATTTATTTTGGAAGCAAATAAAGGCACTCAGCAGGGGTTCTCAATGTCCCACCTTCTTATGCCTTGGCCACAGTGATGACTCATGCGGTGTTGCATTATGCTGAGGACATGATGCTATATATTGAGGACCTACCTGCTGCAACAAGCAATATGGCCAATACACTAAGTACATTCAAAAGACTAAGGTTTAACTGGACCAAATCATGCAATTTCCTCTTACACCCCTCTTGTACTGAACACAGAACGGATAGTGGGAGACTTAATTAAACGGGAGCCAACAACCTTTAGTTAAGTGGGAACACAAATATACCACTTAGAACAGGACCCGATGGTAATCTTACGATCCCTAGGATCCCAAATCGAAATTCTGTAAGACAATGTCAGTATATACAATTGGCAGTCGCCCTCACAAAGATGACTATGCTTCCCAGACTGCTGTATTATTTTGTAAACCTGCCTTTACACCGCCCATAAAATTCTTCCATACCCTAGAATAGATGTTGGGTGACATTCTGTGGCGCTTCAACAGATGCAGAGTTTCCCTGGCCAACCTACAACTACTGATAGACCAGGGTGGCCTGGGGCCCCCGATCTTGAGCAGTGCTACCTCAGAGCTCAACTTTATTGGGCCTCCCATTGGCTGGCAGCTCCCTTATCGACTGTGACAAATTCAAAAGAGACTCCTTGTAATCCAACTTATTCAGCAGAATAATTTTTTTCATGAAGCAAACTATGTATGGGCTCTCCCTGACTGCTTTATGTTGCTTAGAGCAACTGTAGAAGGGGCCTGTCATATTCTCGATTCCATGGTCATACCGCTCTATATTATACCCAACGTTACACAGGCACACTTCAAACTCGCCCTTAAAAACCGAGAAGATTCAGGCAATTTGACACTATGAGGTTTGCTTCAGGATAGCTTCTTGATCCTACTTGACATCCTAAAAGAATAAAACTAGATTCATAAAGATCAATTTTTGACTACTGGAGGTTCGTCAAAGCAATACACAGTACTGAAACATAGCTGACATGGAACCCGACCACATATCATAATACAAACATAACACACGATGGGCAAGGGCAAAAAGTGTATTTTGTAGAATAGAAAAGCACACCAATGCCAATCTAGCACCCCGCTGATCAACTTGCGAGAACGCTGAGAAGCTGACATGGCTGTTAATGACAAAGAATGCAAGAGATGGTTGGCTTACCCTCACAAGGTATCGTGTAACACAGGGTTCAAACACATCCAATTCCATATACACTACATAGGGCTTACCTTACTCTGGAAAGAGTCATACGCAATGGGACCAACCGAGAATGATCCAGAGGCCATGCCACCACTACTGGCTTAAAGCACATGGTGTGGGGCTGTCCATAAATACAAGATCACCGGGGCAAGATCACTGACAGCCTAACTACCAATACACATAAAAGCAGTTCCTGACTCTTTGATGACAAACCTGCTTCAAAGTGTTTTATTTTATTTATATTAACTTTAATGACCAGCCATTCCTTTTGTCAACACTTTGGGTAGCCAGTTAGATAGTGGTTTATTTTCTATTAAAGCTGCTGTTATGAAGGGTTTATATCTGTGTGCAATGTGATTGCTTATTTAAGTGATAATATATTCGTGTCTCCTTCGCAAATAAATAAATACATGACACAGCTAAAAAGCTTTTCATTTTTAGGTCTCGCACCTGGCGATGCAGCGCGAAGCGCTGTCGCCAGCGAGACCTATAGTCGTCGGCTATGCTTTCAAGGGCTTAAAGGGAGACAGGAGATGGGCACGTGCACGCTGCAGGCCGGACTGGGGCACGTGCAGGCTGCAGGCCGGACTGGGAATGTGGACGCGCGTGTAGCGCGACGTGCCTGTCCCCTGTCCCCCTTCTGTCCTCACCAGGCTCTCGTAATTTCTTTGTTTTAAAAAAGCGCACGCGCGCTCTAAATGTACATCACAACCTACTTACTAACTCATGTGGGGACAGTGCGTTGGTCTCGTGTCTTCAGCGGCTTACTGCACCACTGCGCGAGGCTCAGTCTTGATCACAGGAGCCCCGGAAGAAATCCTACTTTGGCCGCAGCATGCGGCATTCACGAAGGCGGGTTAGGCTCTTGACGGACTTCTGCTTTGTTTTTCCTTGGGCGCTTTGGCGGCCCCCTCCCTCGTCCACATGGTCCGCGCCGCACTCACTAAAGTGCAGCGGCTTTCCATGTCCGCATGCGCAGCCACCAGGCATGAGCTGCCCGCAGAACACGCGAAAGATCCACGTACAGCGGACAGCCCTCGCTCTCCCAGGTCTCCTCCCGACCCGGAAGCTTTCTATTTCGTTTTTTTTAAGAGTGCGATGTTGCGCTTTAGTAGACCCCCTTTCTACCTTGGGAAGCAAGCGCGTGGGGTGTAGTGTGTTGTGGCACAGCTGTTAACAGGACGCGCCCCTCCCTGCACACAGCCTAAATACACATAGCAACTCTCTACACAACAGCCAGACCCTGCGGGTGAATAACTTCCTCCATGCTGCTCTTCAGGAGTGACGCGATCCTGTCTCTGTGGACACGGTGTAGTGTCGGCGTGCAGTAAGTGCGGAGTTGTAGTTTTTTTTTATTTATTTCATTTATTTATTGTATGCGTTTTTATATAGCGCAGACTTTACCCAAAGGTGTTGGAGCGCTTCACAATAGGAACAGTACTGATACATGAACAGAACATTACAAGTGAACAAATTACAAAAGCAAACGTTATGTTACATGAGGCAAAGGTGACAATTGTGAGAAAACAAAATTGTGAGCACTATTTTATTTATCCAGTTTCTCTTACTGCAGGCGCAGCGTGCTTTGGTGCCTTCTTTACAACATCACCCTCCCTGCCATTATCCGTGCCTTCTTTACCCCCATTCCACCGAGCCTCACCCCCCTCCCTCCCTCCTGTTTTCCTTTGAGAGGTTTTAAAACCTAAATCATGAAATCAACACCTGTAGCTTTTGCTCTGGTGAAATAATCTTTTGAACTGTTAAAAATACACAACACAATGGAATTTATGTGTCTTCTTATTTATTAGAAGTTCATACTTTCTATTATCTACCGCCTACGATGAAAATCTGCAGGCCTGCTGTGAAAAAAAGTGGTGTATGTGGTTGGAGGGGGTGTTAATGCACAATTTATGGTGGCCTCTGCACAGAGTATGGTGGCCTCTGCACACAAGACTCTTCACAAGCTCACCGCCCTACCTTACCGGGACTTGTTCGTTCCTCTTGTGACCCCACTGTCACTGCCATGCGCTGACTTCTCACACATCAAGGGGCCCCCAACACAACATTCTACTTGCCTATGTTGGTAGCGCTGCCCTGTAGCAGTGTAATGCAAAACGATGTGCCCCCCGTAGAATGTAATCAGCCCCCTCACCCCTGAGTCTTGGAGATCTGACAGATATGCACAGGTGGCCCTAGACTGGTGGCCCTCTGAAGGGTTGCCCCTCCCTTCCTGCTGCAGTGCAGGGGATGGCAGTACGTCCCAGCTGCTAGCTATAGCCTTTGCAAGACTACCGTTAAGCACTGTAGGCCCACGGTGATGTACAAGCTCTTCCCACTGCGGTGTGCCGGGCACGTGACTACTGTGGGATGGGAAGGTTGGCATGCTGGCCAAAGCGAGGTGGCCTATGGATACAAAAGGAACCGTGGGGGCTAGAAGACGCTCCTGTATACCTTGCAGTAACATCAGCCATACCAGCATCACCTACTGGGTTCGAAAAATTCTCAGTCACTGAAAAATCGCTTAGATCATATTCCACTCCACTGTTGTTTGTTTGTTTACACATTGTGCACTCCAGACTGAGCAACTAGATGTAAATCAATCTTGAACCTGCTCCAGTATGAACAATTAAACTGCCAGGAAACTGCTCCCCTGACGGGCAACATAAGCAATCCCAGACAGACTCTAGAAACGCCATTTACTCAGTTACTGTCTTCAGTGGCACAAAACAACAAGCATTTACAATGCAATGGTCTCGGCTTTATTAAAGTTAGAGCTATTGGCATTGCAAATGGCATTTTTTTTTCATTTTCCGTTTTTTTAAAAACATAAATAAATGGTATTGTCATTTACAATGGCAATAGGCAGAGCTTTAAATGGGAAAAAATAAGTGCAGGTACTCATTAAAATTAGCTAGATGTGTGGCAAGTGGGCGGGGCTAGGGGTGGGGCTAAGGGCAAGACAGGATGTACATAATGACTTCTATACCAGTTGCAGCGCTTATTAAAACACGGGAAATGTGTTTAAGTAAACAAAACAGGTTAACTCATTACACAAAATGAAAGCTAAACAGGATGATATTTTAACATTTCCTTGTATATAAATATATACCTTAACAAGAAATACAGCAGAGTTTCAATTTTACACACATTTGTGTAAAAATGCAATTTCTAAGCCCCGATTTCAGAACTGAACAAATATCTGGTATTTTTATTCTGAAAAAGTGTCGACCTTAACTTCACCTGTCACCTCACTCACTTTCGTGCATTCCCCCTACCCCATCCTTCAATGCTCACCTTGTTTTTCCACAAACCAGACCCCCTGACAGTTGTCACAGGAGCTCGTTCCTGGGGTGCAGCAGCGTTTCCTCCCATTCATTGCTCCTTGGTTGGGGCTACCTTCACACCCATGGATCCCTCCTTGTGATGTAAATGCAGCCATTAGTGCTGAGGGGCACACAAAGGGAAGCAGCTCCAGCGCTGAAGAAAACAAAAATGAAAAGAAACACGGCTTTGGGGAAGGTGTAGGATTGTGCTGCACTGCTGCTCGCTTTAGTAAGGCCAGTGCAATACCCTAAATAGGACTGGATTACTGACCACAGCCCCAGCCCAGGCCATTTCATGCAGGAGAGGTCTGGGGGCGGGTGGAGGAGGGGAAGGGGTTAAAGCACTTGCACCTGAATGGTCGTTGTTCGCCTAATTAACAGTGCAGGGTCTGCCTGCTCATCACAGTGTGATCCAAGCAATCTCAAACCCCTGCAGTGTGAGGAAATTCAAAGTGCACCTCGGACTTTAGTAGCGTCGGTTTAAAAGTCTACTACAGAGGAGGCTCAGTGCAATTGTGAGATCCGGAAGCAGAGCGGCATCTGTTCTGCGTTGGAGGAGATACCGAACACGAGCGTGCCGTGACATCATTCAGGGTACCGGTACTCTCCCTGACTACAGAAAAGTGCTGGTACTGTCGGCTAGAAAATTTAGAAGTGCCGGTACTCAGTACCGGTGAGGACCGGTCCATTTAAAGCACTGGCCTTATCTGTCCGGCACTGAATTGGTGAAAGCCCCTGCTGCTCTCACCGGGGGTTACACAGCTCAAGTGATGGCTGCCTGCCACTGCTGAGATCTGCTAGTCCAGGTCAGATCGGCGACTGTGCCGGCCAGCTGAAGTATTCATTGCCTCACGTATATAGTAGTTAGTGTCAAGTCTGTTTCGTCACTGAACTTCTTTACTCATGTCGCAACGCTTCACCAGCACGTCCACCCCCTCTGACAGTTCTGAATGCACTTGTTACCTCTCTACTCCTAGGCCCATAAACACTCGAAGGAGGGGGTCCTCTTTGGAAAGAACAGGTTTCACCAGAACATGTAGGGTCTCAAAGAGGGTGAAATATGATCCACTCCTTTATGGCGGCGCATTCGTATTTGCTCCCTACATGTGTACTCATGTAGACCGCAGGAGGCATTATATAAATAAAGACGCATAGTACTGCTTCCATTTCAGGGGGGAGGAGGGCAAGGCAGCCCGTGAGCACGAGCCCCTGCTAAGGGTCGCAGGTGACAGAAAGTCACACATGCTTCCAGAAAAGTGACAGAAAGAGCATCCTACGAGTCCCACTCTCTATCACCCAACCGCGGCCTAGTTGTCCCAGGGGATCGCCACCCCCGCATGACCCAGCACCCGTCTCCCTCGGTGGATATATGCCAAGCCTGTCCACAGAGTTGATCATTGTCAGTTATAATTATTCAAAATAGAACGTGATGTTGGCCATTTGGGGGATAGCATTAAAGTCAAAGGGGTAACACAGGGTCCCTCACAACCTGGGTATAAACAATAAAAAAAAAAATATATATATATTTTTATATTAATAAATTCTGTCGGGGAGAAATAAAATTGCTAAGCAAGCAAGACTGGATTAAAAGGATAACGCCAGCTGCGTTGTTATTATAATAGAGGGCGTGGCTGAAATTAATGTGCCAAAAAAAAAAGAAAAAAGGGGGGGTGCTTAGCTTAGTTTGGTGCATGACTTGTATTTTGTGTCTGTCATTGCACCTATATACATGTCACAAGAAGTAGCAGCATACTGACAAGAAGTCGGGTCATGGACTTTGTCAATGGTGGTTAGTTGCATTAGATAAATAAGCAGCAACTAAGGCTTGAGCTAAAGTATGTGGCAGGGTTGAAAAATTATGCGGCAAAATAAATAAATACATTAAAAATAAATAAAATAATAATAATTAATTATGCAGTATAAGGCAGCACATTTGGGGCATGTGGAGACTAAAGAGGTGAAAGCTGCCGAAAGATAGTTGGAGCACAAGTCAGAACTACAGGTGAAATGTAAAGGGACAAGGGGATGAAGGCACTGGGAGAGGATATTGCTCACTGGCTAGGGCAATAAAATAATGTACACGGGTAACAACGTATGATGCTAGGCAAAATAAATAAATACATTCAAAAAAATTCAACCAAAAAAAATTTAAATAAATAGCCGCTACACCCGAACGAACGGTGTAAAAAAAAACAGCGAAAGAAAAATAAATACATTATTTAAAAAAATAAAAAAAATAAAATATATATATATATATATTAAAAAAACATACATATATTCAACAGGACAAATCTCTTTTACTAAGGATGGAGCTACTAAGGCTACCATAGCGTTAAGGCATGTTGGTCAAGAAATAAGGCAGGCATGCATGAATGGGGGAAGTGATAATGCATATGCAGACTCCCTTTTACAGCACGGTATGTTAACAGAGTTGTTAAGGTATCTCTGCTGTCTAGCCAAAAAAAAAAGAGCTTGGGTAACTTTCCATGGACAGGGTTGTCCCTCGTTACAGGTCACTACAAGGAGGTGTAAAGTAGATAGTTCCCTTCGGAATATTGGCACAGGGGAGGCATATGGCACCAAGAACTTACAAAATAACTCTGTAGCCGGTCACATCAAAAAAATGTCAGGACAGACATTAGCAGATGCCAGGCAGGAGGAGCGGGCTGAACAGTGCCTGCTAGGGACATTTGTAAGTGGTATGGCACAAAAATTCAGAATGAGGTGCCTGTGGCGAGTGTACGGGATAGACGGCCATCATAAGGGGGACTCGGCGACAGGTTGGACAAATAGTACATTTTCAAGCGCTGAGAGGGCCGCATCGCTGCTGTCTGGCTGAGGGAGGATCAGGGGGTCAGGATAGGGAATACTGATCATGGCGCCAATTGGGAAGGCAGAAACATAATCCGAGTTCGAATGAGCTGGTGTAGTAGGCCCTTAAGTAATGTAAGCACTGTAAAGATCAGTATTTTCTTATTCGAAAGGCCAGGAGCTAGGAGCAATAACACAACGTAATACACTTCTTCAACAAATACAACTGTTAATGCAAGGGCTTATGACACTAAGGGCAGATTTAATCTGCTTTCCAGTCCTTCATTACAGATGTAAGGGCAGTGGCAGTACGTTTCTCCCACAGGAAGTGTCCTTCGTGTTGAAGTCGCACTACCCATGTTCATGTAGAATTGTGGTCACTGCTCGTTAGCGAGTCGACAGGAAGTGACAGAGCTACATATTAGGGGGGCTCCTGGCAATAAAATTGGGGGGTGTTGTGGTGAGGGAGGACCTGGGTCCAAACTACTGAGGTAGCAGGGTGTGTAAAAGAATGAGTTTGGTATATGGTCCAACAAATGAATGAATTTAAGTATTCCATTGATCGCTTTGTATACTTAGTAATAGAAATGGTAGTATTCAAACATAACAATACGAAAAGAGTCTCTGATTTAAGAACTAGGAATTCACTAAGATTTACCATCCCTGCCAAAATATGTTTTTGTGGTTTGTTTTCCTAGCCTCAAGGGTAGTTATTTTCAAAATTAGGTGCATGGATTGCATGACAGGTGGTGGTGCGGGATTACTAGCTGTGGTGAAATGGGAAATGCGACTCCACCCCGGCCTTGGGGAGAGGGGCAAGGCTCATGCCGGGGGTTTGGGGTGGGGGATGTTGGGAGAATGATGAGCTTCTAACACCCTCTGCCCCCCTCCCCAGCAGCCTCCATCAATATCGGAGGGGGGGGGGGGGGAGTACAAGGGTGACATGAATTTGGTAAAGGGTCAGTGAAGAGGATAGAGCGTTCTTGGTAGGTCACACGCTGTGTGGAGAAGTGTGGCTCAGGGGTTAGTGGCGGCAGACCCGGAAGCTGAGATCGGCCCTGGACCAGGCTTCAATTCCCCGCCTCGGCGGGTCTTGGGCTAAAAATTCAACGGACTCGATAATTCTCGCTCCGGTGCCTTCTCGTCTCACGGGTTCACACTCTGCGACTCTGGGCAATAGCTTGCTTAATCTCCACAACGGCCCCTCGCGGCGGGATGCTTGGCTTTCACCTTGTAGATACCCTGCCGGGGTTATCTCACAGGGGAATACCAGGACGGGTTCCCTAAGCAAGCGCCGGGAAACCCACTGCGGGTAGCTGTGCGCTATATAAGCTCAAATACATTTACATTTACATTACACGCTGAGAAGTAGTCCACATGTGTTTGGGGTAACAACATAGGGAATGTACGGCGCACAAGGGTTGTGAATAAGAGATTAGGTACTGGTGGTATATTACAGTGAGAGTTATGCTACCATCAATAGACACGCCTGGGGCTCAACACTAGGGGGGTGCCTATAAGGGGACAACGGCCCCCCCAAAAAAATGTGCATGTACGGTTAACAAGGGCGTGTACGACGAAGTCTGGGCACAGGTGGTGCGAATAAGAGGGCTAATATGTTGGTTTTAATTGGGATTATAAGTAAAGGAGCAGTGCATTCGGACAGAGAAAGGGGTCAGTAGTGGTGGAGATCATGGACTGGGCAAAATATATATATATATATATATATATATATATATATATATATATATAAATTGCAGCACATATCAACTTGATAAAGTCGAAAAACGGCAAGCACACAGGTATCCGATTTGATGGAATTTTAATTGCAAACCCCCCTCACCCCAGACAGACGCGTTTCGATATCAAAGCTTCGTCAGTGTCAGTTAGTGTTGAAACATGATCGCCATTTTAAACCCCACCATTCATTACTCTATTCATCAACATAGAAGATGGTAAATCATGATGAAAGCGGTGGCCATCTTTGAGTATATGTATCCACATATAATACAATTGTTAAACCTGGCGAATAATAAAGTGTTCAAGTGCAAAATATTAAAAAACATAAAAACAACACACATTTCATCATTTATGTACATACTGTTAGTTTTGTTCCTAAGGAAACGTGACCGGATCCTACATAGTGTTGTTAGGATATCACAGAATTAAAATTTTAAAAGAAAAAAAAAAAAATATATATATATATATATATATATATATATATAGCGAAAAATGTCAATGGTAGGGCTAAATACTTGTGCTTCCAAAAGAAAAAGGCACCAATGTGAGATGTCTAGTCGAGCTTGCCGGTACAACGTCTTAGTTTGAGGCTAACTACGATGCAGGAGAGAGTATAAATAGATAATTATGCAAAAGAAACACACAGGGAGGGGAGAAACGTATAATTTGCACATAATACTATAGAAGGTATATGGGAAGGCGTAAAAGGTCCAGGTTTATACAACAGAAGAAATTTCGCATGGAAGGAGTGTCGAGTTGACAATGTGGTTATCAAAAAGGGCAAACACGATAGCTGAGAAAATGTTAAGAAAAAGGAGTTTCCTCTACAGGTTCTTCAATGTTCACATGTTAGGAAAGTAAAAAAAAAAAAAAACAACGATTTAGCCTTTAGTTTGTAGGGAAAGAAAGGGCATGCAGCCCGGAGGCAATTAGCTTCTGCCCGGTGAAAAGTGTGAACAGCTGAAGTATGAATTAATTGGTATGGAAATGAGTTAATTCGGACCACACAACATAGCCTTTTCATTAAGCCATATAAAAGAGATCAAATGAGCAAGTAACTCTGAATAACTGTATATAGCGTACTGGTGGATGGCCAGCATTTCCCAGTTAGGCTCCTGGCTGGGTACAGGTAATAACAGGCAGGAGTCCTTTATTAGAGTACATCCTAACTCAGAAATATGGGATACCAGAAGCAAGGGAAAGATTGTGTGGACATCGGTGCAAGAAGTCAAAAGAAAAAAAAATGTAATGCTTAAGCGGTATATGAAAGTAATTCCTAAGAGATTATTAGTCACCATTGCTGTGTTTTTGTTCTACTTCAATGAGTGCAGAGCAGTGTTGGGCGATCAAGTACAGTGACCTTTCCAGGGCTACAGACAGAGCTGGCGGCAATAAAGGGGGAATTCAGCATTGCTTTTCAACGGTCAAGTGTGCACTGCTTGAAGATTAAATAATGCCGCAACTAGTCAACAAATGCTAATGTGATTATTGAGTTCTGTAGGAAATAACTTCCCATCTAAAGGGGCAACTTCTTTCTCGTTATAAAGATATACATCCGAACTAGGAAGGAGCATGTATTACACAAAGTGGGGTACTCTGAGAGTATGCCCTGGAGGTCCCTGGAGGGGGCTCAATGCCAAGGAGGGAGCTATACGGTGGTCGGTTAAAAAAAAAAAAAAAGTACGGCCAAATGTTCTACCGAACATATAGGCAATATTTAATACAAAATGTGGTAGGTGTATTAGTAGAATTCCACACCTGTGTGAAGGACCCGAGTGTTTTAATAAGTCACCTAGGGGGATATGACTTTCCAGGGATGGGGCGGGGGGGAACTACTTCACATGTAAAAGAAGGATCTCACCAATTTAGCTAGGATCATGGACACCACTAAAGTTGTATGGTCCGAAAGAATTCCTAGAAGGGGATAGGCTGGTGCGCACTCCCAAAACGGCAGGGAGATGTCAAGGAAGAGGCTGAACAGCCTCATGGCCAAATTTTTAAAGGGGGTAGGTTAAGGTAGCATCAGGCACACCCTGATTAACTTGCAGCAGCCGCACTATTACAGAGCAGATGGTGTGTACCTATCGGACACGGGAACAGATGTCCTTCTACGGAATATGCTAGCAGCATTGAATGCAAGGGGCTGTTGGTAGTTCGTAAGAATGGGGCCGCAGAAATGGCATGGGGGGGCCAATGGAGAGGATTGGCGGGAGATAAGGGAAGGGAGACAAGGAAGGAGACAGAGTGGGCCACCCAATAATAGGGCTGGGCCAGCTTAGTTGTAAATCTAGGGTTAGGAATGTGGTAGGGAGATAGGGAGATAGGGGTATTTAAAGGTGGGCACCGGGCACAAGGCCCTCTTTCTCTGGGGAATTTTGTCAGGAAAAGACCCGCCCACCCACCCGCTGAGGAACAAGATTTCAGGGGGGGCTTGGAGAAGGAGGTGAGATTTGTCGCAGAGGCATAGTGGACTTGCAAGAGGACCTTTGGTTCGGAAGAAGGGACAGCAGGCGGTACGTACAAAGCGATCCAAGAATAGTACAAAAAGCAGGTTGCGAAGCGGGCACAGACCGCAAACGGGCAGTCAGGACCCAGGGGGTCACTGGCAAGCTCCCCGAGCCCTCTGTGTTCAGGTGAACCGGAAGTAAACAATTACACAACAGAGGGCAGAGCCTGAGACATGGAGGAAGTTGGGGTACCGGTTACAGGGGCACCTCGCAGAGATAGGTGGGGGAACAGCCAACCAGGTTTGGCGGGTGCGAAGCACTTCGGCTTGCCCAGGTAACAAGAGGGTACGCACTGGAAGGGAAGAGGCCCCGGGCTGGGATGGGAGCAAACGCTTACCCGGAAGGAAATGTGTGGACACCGGAAGTGAAAGGTCACCCGGTCGGGTGGGAACCGGCTGGTTACCCGGGAGTGAGTGGGCACCGGAAGCGAAAAGGGCCATCCGGTTGGGTTAAAGCAGACGCTTACCCAAGGAGTGCGTGGCAACCGGAGGTAAAAGGTTACCCGGTCGGGCTGGAAGCACAAGCTTGCCCGGAGTGAAAGGAAAGGGTGCGTCCCCAGGTGATGGGTTTACCTTGGCAAAGAAAGCTGCACTGAATGTAGGGCACAGTGCAGAGAGGATGGTGTAAGGGCACAGGCTCGCCAGACAAAAAATAATGGTGTGTAAAGGATCGCTTGTAAGTTGGAAATGCCTAATAAACTGCGGCCTCAATTCTTCCATAAAAAGAAACTTGTGTGGTCTGAATTTATTGCGTTTCGGTTGGTGCGACCATGTGGGGGGTGCCTCTGCTGTGATACAAGTCATACTTTGGCATGAAGTGACGCGGCAGAGGGCTGGAGAAGAGTGTTTTGTGTCCAGTTCAACACATCGCAAAGTGCTCGCAGTGAAATGTAAAGGCCACTCAGGAGCCGCTGGGATCACTGCAAGTTGAGCTCGGTGGCACAAGCCAGAGGGTATCCCCGGGTGGGAATGGAAGGCCTCCGCCCGCCATGGGCCAATCAGTGAAAATCATTGTGGGTGAAGCTCGCGATCCGTGCTCGGATGTCCCCTTACTTCCGCTGCTGGCAGCCTGCCCGTGTCTCTGGGCGTGGCACCCTCCTTGGGTCACCCCGGAGTTGGCAGTGCCCGCTGGACTGGTCTGAACAGATCGGGTGTGGGACGGTTTTTCAGCAGTTCGTGGGCCTCTTTTTATGGCCAGGTGGGCCGGTTTTTACTGTTAATTTCCTTGATATTACCATATTACTATAAGCATTGCATGCAGCAAACTAATCCATGCAGCCGTCCATACCGTGTAAAACAGCTATTCAGGGTGGCTTTAAAACTTTAAAATAGGCTTGATTTGCAAATGTGGGACATTTTTTTAGCTCCCTGGTGACCCAGGCATATTTTTTGTCCCAGTCCGACCCTGCAGTCGACCTTTAATTCTGCTTAATTCAACCTGCCTGTGCCGGGCTACAGTAACTGTGACGTAAGTCAGTGTACCTGTATGTGTAATAATCTCAAGTTAACCATGCTAGATCCTCGCCAGGTAGTCACAAAAGCCAAAGTTGATGGAAAGGTCAGTGCTTAATTTGAGCCTGTGGTTTCCAGTGCTCAGCGCTGTTCCTTAATTATTACCAGTGCTTTTTATGAGCACCAATTTTGGGAACATTAATTTATGGGGCGATTAAGTGGCTTGCCCAGAATCACAGAATGTTGAGCCAACGCTAAGATTCAGACCTGGTTCCCCAGCTCCAAAGTCGGCAGCTGTGGCCATTATGCCACATACTTTCCCAAATTTCGTGGTTAGTAGTTGGTTGTTTTAGGCAGTGCTAACAGGAGAAATGGCCAGGTACAAGCTGCCTACTGATGGGGGCCCCGTACTTGTATTTTAACAAATTAACCACTTGGAAAGGTCACCAGGTGTTGCAAGCTGGAAGATACACCAGCTACATACTAGCTACAACCTCAAAGGTTTCAGGAAATGGCTTCCGAGTGCTCATACAGACTACTGTTTGAAGGGTCTTAATACAAAAGGGGAGGGAGAGAGGTCTAACAAAATTCTGGTCCATCCTCCTTCACATCGCATACCTAAACACAACAAGCATTGGCATAGCCAATAGGACTCGCCTTTGGGACCTTGTAAGTGTTTAGTTATCCAGAACAATATCCGTGGTGCAACAACCTCAAGTGTTGCATGGCTAAACACTTATTAGGTCCCAAAGGCGAGACCTTTTGGCTATGCCAATGCTTGTTCTAATACCCCTCGGTTGCACTACCCGGCTCCGGCCTTGGCAAGGGACGTTAATGCCCCTATTACGTGCCAGTAGTCTTCATTACTCCAAGTCCTTGTCATAGTCCTAGATAAGGGTTGTTTTTATCACTGGGCCGCGGAGGGGTTCAGTATTTCACAGCAGGAAGTATTTGTTTTTAAGTTTATTTTATTGGTAAGGCAGGGAAATCCCGATATGTGATGCGGAAAACCTCTCAATGTAAGGGCTGGGACTAATGCAAGATATACGGTATGACTCCGTTTTGAGAAAGCCGCAGCTCCGTTTTGAGAAGGCCGCAGCTCAGTTTTGAATAGGCTGCAGCTCCGTTTTGAGTAGGCCGCAGCTCAGTTTTGAGAAGGTCGCAGCTCAGTTTTGAGAAGGTCGCAGCTCAGTTTTGAGTAGGCCGCAGCTCAGTTTTGAGTAGGCCGCATCTCCGTTTTGAGAAGGCCGCAGCTCCGTTTTGAGTAGGCCACAGCTCCGTTTTGAGTAGGCCACAGCTCCGTTTTGAGTAGGCCGCAGCTCCGTTTTGAGTAGGCCGCAGCTCCGTTTTGAGTAGGCCGCAGCTCCGTTTTGAGAAGGCCACGACTCAATTTTCTGTATTTTGACAGAATCTTCAACATGTCTGCCTTTGACGCAGAAGTCATCTGTCCTTATTTTTCCAAGAACTGTGACAGTGTCAAGCAGTGCTTTAAATGGGGAAAAAAAGTGCAGGTACTCATTAAAATGAGCTAGAGGCGTGGCAAGTGGGCGGGGTTAGGGGCGGGGCTACGGGAAGAAATGATCATACATAATGACTTCTGTAAGAGTTGCAGCATATATCAAAACACATGAGAAATGTGTTTGTCAACAAAACAGATTACCTCATTACACAAAATGACAACCAAACAGTGATATGCTAACATTTCCTTGTTTTGAGGTATTTGCTGGAGGGGTGGGCAGCAGCGTCACTAGGGTTGGTGTCACCCAGTGCTGTAACTCATGGTGTCACCCGTGCGGTCTGCACCGCCCTAGTGACGCCACTGAGCGCCGGGGCTCTGTTGGGCAGAATACTAATCAAGCTAGTTCCCAAATGAACTCTTTCTCTTTTGATTTACAAGTATTCATGGTCCAGAAACCTACGCCTGTGAAAGTAAACGAATGCGGCATGCAAGTTTCCTTAGGGCAGAAGGTTCTTTCCTTTGCAGCCTCTCCCCTGATCAGGACAGGAATACAGAAAGAGATTAAATAAATATGGAACATAAATTAATTTTCGTTACACCATTGTTTGTGCCAAAGAAATACAATTTACAGGGTTTTAACTTTGTAAATAATCATTGTAATTAGTTGGTCGCACTATTACCTTAATATAAATATAATGTTTATTTTCTGAAAGGAAAGCTCTTTTTAGGTACTTTTAGATCCGTATCAGTAATCCGATTCAATATGTATGAAAATCCTGGCGTTTTCTTTGATCTGCTTTTAAAGCACGTAAGGAGCTGAGAGGGCATCCAAAGAAGTGAGCTGCGAGAGCCTACCTCCCAAGCACGGAGCCATGGCATTGAACGCAGACCGGGTGGGGGTAGGGGCGCTAAAGCACTTTCATCGCTGCACACCAGATTGACAGTGCAGGGTCTGTCTAGAGACCCTGCCCTGTTAATCACAGTGTGACAAGTGCCCACTCAAACCCCTGCAGTTTGGGAACAATGAAATGGGCGCTGCTAATCTTCAGCAGCAACTCTGCAAAAGGGCGGCTACTTCACGCCTCATTTACTTGCAAGCTGCTCGGAAGCACGGGAGGAGATGGCCTTGCCCTGAGGTGCAGGAGATGCATAACCTGAGCCTGCCGTCATGGTACTGGTACCCTCCTGGTCTACAGAAAAAGTGCCGGTACTGACAGCACAAATATTCGGAAGTGCCGGTACTCAGTACCGGTGAGTACCGGCCCATTTAAAGCACTGGCAATAGGTGAGCATTAGAGAGTAGTAGAGAGTATTAGCGGACACAGAGCCACACACACACAGAGCCACACACACTAACACACACAGAGCCACACACACTAACACACAGAGCCACACACACTAATACACACAAAGCCACACACACTAACACAGACAGAGCCACACACTGACAGAGCCACACACTGACAGAGCCACACACACACAGAGCCACACACACTAACACACAGAGCCACACACACTAACACACACAAAGCCACACACACTAGCACAGACAGAGCCACACACAGACAGAGCCACACACAGACACAAAGCCACACACAGACAAAGCCACACACAGACAAAGCCACATACACACACAGACAAAGCCACACACACACACACACACACACACACACAGAGCCACACACAGACACAGACAGAGCCACACACACACACAGAGCCACACACACACACAGAGCCACACACACAGAGCTACACACACACAGAGCCACACACACACAGACAGAGCTCTCTGCCCAGTAACGCCTTAGGGAACAGAGGCACGAAAAACCGAATCACAAGCAGGGCACAGAGGCACAAGCAGGGAACAGAGGCACAAGCAGGGCACAGAGGCAAAAACCGGATCACAAGCAGGGCACAGAGGCACAACAAGCAACGAGGGGGCAGGGGCAGGAGAGCAAGCACAAGCAACGAGGGGGCAGCAAGCACAAGCAACGAGGGGCAGGGCGGCACAGAGGCACAAACACCGGATCACAAGCAGGGCGGCACAGAGGCACAAAAACCGGATCACAAGCAGGGCACAGAGGCACAACAAGCAACGAGGGGCAGGGGGGTACAGAGGCACAAAACCGGATCACAAAGGCACGAAAACCGGATCACAAGGAGGGCAAAGAGGCACAACAAGCAACGAGGGGGCAGGGGCAGGAGAGCAAGCACAAGCAACGAGGGGACAGCAAGCACAAGCATGAGGGGGCGGGGGGCACAGAGGCACAAAAACCGGATCACAAGCAGGGCACAGAGGCACAAAAACCAGATCACAAACAGGGCACAGAGGCACAACAAGCAACGAGGGGGCAGGGGCAGGAGAGCAAGCACAAGCAACGAGGGGGCGGGGGGCACAAAAACCGGATCACAAGCAGGGCTGCACAGAGGCACAAAAAACGGATCACAAGCAGGGCACAGAGGCACAACAAGCAACGAGGGGGCAGGGGCAGGAGAGCAAGCACAAGCAACGAGGGGGCAGCAAGCACAAGCAACGAGGGGGCAGGGGGCACAGAGGCACAAAAATCGTATCACAAGCAGGGCAGGGCACAGAGGCACAACAAGCATCGAGGGGGCAGGGGCAGGAGAGCAAGCACAAGCAACGAGGGGGCACAGAGGCACAAAAACCGGATCACAAGCAGGGCTGCACAGAGGCACAAAGACCGGATCACAAGCAGGGCACAGAGGCACAACAAGCAACGAGGGGGCAGGGGCAGGAGAGCAAGCACAAGCAACGAGGGGGCAGGGGGGCACAGAGGCACAAAAACTGGATCACAAGCAGGGCACAGAGGCACAACAAGCAACGAGGGGGCAGGGGCAGGAGAGCAAGCATAAGCAACAAGGGGGAAGCAAGCACAAACAACGAGGGGGCAGGGGGGCACAGAGGCACAAAAACCGGATCACAAGCAGGGCAGGGGACAGAGGCACAACAAGCAAAGAGGGGGCAGGGGCAGGGGCAGGAGAGGAAGAACAAGCAACGAGGGGGCAGCAAGCACAAGCAACGAGGGGGCAGGACAGCAAGCACGAGCAACAAGGGCGGGGAGGACAGCAAGCACGAGCAACAAGGGCGGGGAGGACAGCAAGCACAAGCAACGAGGGGGGCAGGACAGCAAGCACAAGCAACGAGGGGGGCAGGACAGCAAGCACGAGCAACGGGGGGCAGGGGAGCAAGCACAAGAAATGAGGGGGCAGGACAGAAAGCACAAGCAACGAGGGGAAAGGACAGAAAGCACGAGCAACAACGGGTGTAGGATAGCAAGCACAAGCAACGAGGGGGCAGGACAGCAAGCACAAGCAACGAGGGGGCAGGACAGCAAGCACAAGCAACTAGGGGGGCAGGACAGCAAGCACAAGCAACAGTGGCAGGGGAACAAGCAACGAGGGGGCAGGACAGCAAGCACAAGCAACGAGGGGGGCAGGACAGCAAGCACAAGCAACAAGGGGGGGCACGACAGCAAGCACGAGCAACAAGGGGGCAGGACAGCAAGCACAAGCAACGAGGGGGGGCAGGACAGCAAGCACAAGCAACGGGGGCAGGGGAGCAAGCAACGAGGGGGCAGGACAGCAAGCACAAGCAACAGGGGAGGACAGCAAGCACAAGCAACGAGGGGGCAGGACAGCAAGCACAAGCAACGAGGGGGGGCAGGACAGCAAGCACGAGCAACGAGGGGGGGCAGGACAGCAAGCACGAGCAACGAGGGGGCAGGACAGCAAGCACAAGCAACAAGGGGGGCAGGACAGCAAGCACAAGCAACGATGGGGGCAGGACAGTAAGCACAAGCAACAAGGGGGGCAGGACAGCAAACACGAGCAACGAGGGGCAGGACAGCAAGCCCGAGCAATGAGGGTGGCAGGACAGCAAGCCCGAGCAATGAGGGGGGCAGGACAGCAAGCACAAGCAACGAGGGGGGGCAGGACAGCAAGCACAAGCAACGAGGGGGGCAAGAGAGCAAGCACGAGCAACGAGGGGGCAGGACAGCAAGCACAAGCAACGAGGGGGCAAGACAGCAAGCACAAGCAATGAGGGGGGCAGGACAGCAAGCACGAGCAACGAGGGGGGGCAGGACCGCAAGCACGAGGGGGCAGGAACGTAAGGGGAGGCAGGACAGCAAGCATAAGCAACGGGGGCAGGGGAGCAAGCACAAGCAACGAGGGGGGAGGACAGCAAACACAAGCAACGAGGGGGCAAGACAGCAAGCACAAGCAACAGGGGGGGCAGGACAGCAAGCACGAGCAACGAGGGGGGGAGGACAGCAAGCACAAGCAATGAGGGGGCAAGACAGCAAGCACAAGCAACAAGGGGGGCAGGACAGCAAGCACGAGCAACGAGGGGGGCAGGACAGCAAGCACGAGCAACAAGGGGGCAGGACAGCAAGGGGGGCGGGACAGCGAGCACAAGCAACGGGGGGCAGGGGAGCAAGCACAAGCAACGAGGGGGGAGGACAGCAAGCACGAGCAACGGGGCAGGGGAGCAAGCACAAGCAACGAGAGGGGGCAGGACAGCAAGCACGAGCAACGAGGGGTCAGGACAGCAAGGGGGGGCAGGAAAGCAAGCACGAGCAACGGGGGCAGGGGAGCAAGCACAAGCAACGAGGGGGAGGACAGCAAGCACGAACAACGAGGGGGGCAGGACAGCAAGAACAAGCAACGGGGGCAGGGGAGCAAGCACAAGCAACGAGGGGGCCGGACAGCAAGCACAAGCAACGAGGTGGGGGCAGGACAGCAAGCACGAGCAACGAGGGGGGGCAGGACAGTAAGCACGACCAACGAGGGGGGGCAGGACAGTAAGCACGACCAACGAGGGGGCAGGACAGCAGGGGGGTAGGACAGCGAGCACAAGCAACGGGGGCAGGGGAGCAAGCAAGAGCAATGATGGGGGAGGACAGCAAGCATGAGCAATGAGGGGGGGTGCAGGACAGCAAGCACGAGCAACGGGGGGCAGGGAAGCAAGCACAATCAACGAGGGGGCAGGGGGGCACAGAGGCACAAAAACCGGATCACAAGCAGGGCAGGGGACAGAGGTACAACAAGCAACGAGGGGGCAGGGGAAGGAGAGCAAGCACAAGCTACGAGGGGGCAGGGGGTCACAGAGGCACAAAAACCGGATCACAAGCAGGGCAGGGGACAGAGGCACAACAAGCAAAGAGGGGGCAGGGGCAGGGGCAGGAGAGGAAGCACAAGCAACGAGGGGGCAGGACAGCAAGCACGAGCAACAAGGGCGGGGAGGACAGCAAGCACGAGCAACAAGGGGGGCTAGAACAGCAAGCACAAGCAACAAGGGGGGGCAGGACAGCAAGCACAAGCAACGAGGAGGGGCAGGACAGCAAGCACGAGCAACAGGGGCAGGGGAGCAAGCACAAGCAATGAGGGGGCAGGACAGAAAGCACAAGCAACGAGGGGGGAGGACAGAAAGCACGAGCTACGAGGGGTGTAGGATAGCAAGCACAAGCAACGAGGGGGCAGGACAGCAAGCACAAGCAACGAAGGGGGGGCAGGACAGCAACCACAAGCAACGAGGGGGGCAGGACAGCAACCACAAGCAACGGGGAAGGGGAGCAAGCAACGAGGGGGCAGGACAGCAAGCACAAGAACAAGGGGGCAGGACAGCAAGCACAAGCAACAAGGGGGCACGACAGCAAGCACAAGCAACTAGGGGGGGGTCGGGAAAGCAAGCACAAGCAACTGGGGCAGGGGAGCAAGCAACGAGGGGGCAGGACAGCAAGCACAAGCAACAGGGGAGGACAGCAAGCACAAGCAACGAGGGGGGCAGGACAGCAAGCACAAGCAACGAGAGGGGGCAGGACAGCAAGCACGAGCAACGAGAGGGGGCAGGACAGCAAGCACGAGCAACGAAGGGGGGCAGGACAGCAAGCATGAGCAACGAGGGGGCAGGACAGCAAGCACAAGCAACAATGGGGGCAGAACAGTAAGCACAAGCAACAAGGGGGGCAGGACAGCAAACACGAGCAGCGAGGGGGCAGGACAGCAAGCACGAGCAATGAGGGTGGCAGGACAGCAAGCACGAGCAAAGAGGGGGGGCAGGACAGCAAGCACAAGAAACGAGGGGGGGCAGGACAGCAAGCACAAGCAACGGGGGCAGGACAGCAAACACAAGCAACGAGGGGGGCAGGACAGCAAGCACTAGCAACGAGGGGGGCAAGAGAGCGAGCACGAGCAATGAGGGGGCAGGACAGCAAGCACAAGTAACGAGGGGTCAAGACAGCAAGCACAAGCAATGAGGGGGCAGGACAGCAAGCACGAGCAACGAGGGGGGCAGGACAGCAAGCACGAGCAACGAGGGGGGGCAGGACAGCAAGCACGAGCAACGACGAGCAACGAGGGGGGGCAGGACAGCAAGCACGAGCAACGAGTGGGCAGGAACGTAAGGGGAGGCAGGACAGCGAGCACAAGCAACGGGGCAGGGGAGCAAGCACAAGCAACGAGGGGGGAGGACAGCAAACAAGCAACGAGGGGGCAAGACAGAAAGCACAAGCAACAGGGGGGCAGGACAGCAAGCACGAGCAACGAGGGGGGAGGACAGCAAGCACAAGCAACGAGGGGGCAAGACAGCAAGCACAAGCAACAAGGGGGGCAGGACAGCAAGCACGAGCAACGGGGGCAGGACAGCAAGCACGAGCAACGAGGGGGCAGGACAGCAAGGGGGGGCAGGACAGCGAGCACAAGCAACGGGGGCAGGGGAGCAAGCACAAGCAATGAGGGGGGAGGACAGCAAGCACGAGCAACGAGGGGGTGCAGGAAAGCAAGCACGAGCAACGGGGGCAGGGGCGCAAGCACAAGCAACGAGAGGGGGCTGAACAGCAAGCACGAGTAACGAGGGGTCAGGACAGCAAGGGGGGGGCAGGACAGCGAGCACAAGCAACGGGGGGAGGGGAGCAAGCACAAGCAACGAGGGGGGAGGACAGCAAGCACGAGCAACGAGGAGGGGCAGGACAGCAAGAACAAGCAACGGGGGCAGGGGAGCAAGCACAAGCAATAAGGGGGCGGGACAGCAAGCACAAGCAACGAGGGGGGCAGGACAGCAAGCACAAGCAACGAGGTGGGGGCAGGACAGCAAGCACAAGCAACGAGGGGGGGCAGGACAGTAAGCATGACCAACGAGGGGGCAGGACAGCAAGGGGGGTAGGACAGCGAGCACAAGCAACGGGGGGCAGGGGAGCAAGCACAAGCAATGATGGGGGAGGACAGCAAGCACGAGCAATGAGAGGGGTGCAGGACAGCAAGCACAAGCAACGGGGGGAGGACAGCAAGCACAAGCAACGAAGGGGGCAGGACAGCAAGCACGAGCAATGAGGGGGCAGGACAGCAAGGGGGCAGGACAGCAAGCACGAGTAACGAGGGGTCAGGACAGCAATGGGGGGCAGGACAGCGAGCACAAGCAACGGGGGCAGGGGAGCAAGCACAAGCAATGAGGGGGGAGGACAGCAAGCACGAGCAATGAGGGGGGAGGACAGCAAGCACGAGCAACGAGGGGGGCAGGACAGCAAGCACGAGCAACGAGGGGGGCAGGACAGCAAGAACAAGCAACGGGGGCAGGGGAGCAAGCACAAGCAACGAGGGGGCGGGACAGCAAGCACAAGCAACGAGGGGGGCAGGACAGCAAGCACGAGCAATGAGGGGGGGCAGGACAGCAAGCACAAGAAACGAGGGGGGCAGGACAGCAAGCACAAGCAACGGGGGGCAGGACAGCAAGCACAAGCAACGAGGGGGGCAGGACAGCAAGCACAAGCAACGAGGGGGGCAGGACAGCGAGCACAAGCAACGAGGGGGGCAGGACAGCGAGCACAAGCAACGAGGGGCAGGGGAGCAAGCACAAGCAATGATGGGGGAGGACAGCAAGCACGAGCAACGAGGGGGGTGCAGGACAGCAAGCACGAGCAACGGGGGTCAGGGGAGCAAGCACAAGCAACGAGGGGGGCAGGACAGCAAGCACGAGCAATGAGGGGTCATCAGGACAGCAAGGGGGGCAGGACAGCGAGCACAAGAAACGGGGGGTAGGGGAGCAAGCACAAGCAACAAGGGGGAGGACAGCAAGCACAAGCAACGAGGGGGGGGCAGGACAGCAAGCACAAGGAACGGGGGGCATGGGAGCAAGCACAAGCAACAAGGGCGCAGGACAGCAAGCACAAGCAACGAGGGGGGACAGGACAGCAAGCACAAGCAACAAGGGGGGGCAGGGGAGCAAGCACGAGCTACAAGGGGGCAGGACAGCAAGCACTCACCAGAGGACTCGGCAGCTTCTCCACTTCTTCCGGCGGCGGTCGGGCAGAAATGGCGTCACAAAAGCTGCAGCATTTTCGCATTTGGAGGCGTGGTTTTTGCAGTTGAGTGACGGATGATGTCACGGCGAGAAAGAACGCAAAAAAAACGCCCCCGAATCCGAAAAGGATGGGGCTTGAATGGAGTGACGCCACTCCCCTCCAATGGCTGGCCTCTTTTTAGGAAGCCAGCCAATGGAGAAGAGGGGCAGGTTCAAGCCCAACTCAAGAAAACATTAATTCTCTGACCGAGACTGCGCAAGCGCAGCCTACAGTCCTTGACCTAAAAAGCTTCTAGTTTTCCTTCCAAGTTTAATTAAAGTACTTATCCCTTGGGCGAGGACTAATTTATCAGCAGAGAGCTAGTCCAAGGTGGCTTGCCGAAGGTCCCTCCATCAGCCATGCAGGCACCTGGGGTAGAGTGGAAATCCATTAATGCAAGTCCAACTTAAACACAAGGATTTTGCCTTAGGAAACGTGGCCTCTCCACTGTGGCTATCCACGCAATTCTGAGAATTTATGCCATGATATTTAAGCATGTCCATAACGAGGTATATGCAAGAAAGAAATGTTTACCTTGGGTAGAACAAATTACATTTGGCTGCTGAGTTACTCTTCCAGAAGAGTCTTAGGGTGGTTGGTCCAGTGTAGAAAGGGTCTGATTACTTGCTATCTATCATTTCATTAAAGTTTGTGCTGATATCACAATGCAACAAACAGTATGTTAGATGTAAGTGGCCAATGGAAACCTCCAATGCCCTCAAACAGGTGTCGAATTCGAACTACAAAGAGCCAAGCCGGTGCCAATTCAAAATGTACTACCGGTCAAAGACAGACTTCGGTCCTCTGAAGACACTCTGCTAACTGCTAACCCTAGAATGGGGCACACAACTGCTTGTTTATATTGGTTTGAGGTGTATTTATTCTTGACCTAGTTGTCTGCCTTTTGGCCAGTGAATATAAGCTGTGCTTCATGAGAAGCACAAAACAATATTGCATTCTACCACTCAGAGTTTTCATACATTGAACAAGACTTCGAACAAGGATTCCAAATTAGGGATGAAGTCTGGACAATTCTAGCCACACTTCAAAGTGGGTTGTGTGTTTCTAACAAACGACCTGGCAATCTTTGACCCCTGACCCTCCTGGTAGGTCGCTCCCCCTCCACGCAGCTCCGACTGTGTGCTCCTGCTGCCGCTGCCACTGCCGCTGGTAAGTGTCCTCTGTCATTTTTGCTTCTGTCCCACTGTCACCTCCTCTTGTGCCTCGTTTTCTGCTCTGTGCCACTCATTTCCCCCCCCTTGTGCCCCATTTTGCCTTCTGTACCACTGTTTCCCCCTCTTTGTGTTTCGTTTTCTGCTCTGTGCCACTCGTATCCCCCCCCTTGTGCCTCATTTTGCCTTCTGTACCACTGTTTCCCCCTCTTCGTGCCTCGTTTTCTGCTCTGTGCCACTCGTTTCCCCCCCCCTTGTACCCCATTTTGCTTTCTGTACCACTGTTTCCCCGACGCTGTGCCCCCTGCGGCCCCGCCCCCTGCCCACTTGCTGCTCCCGCCTCCCAGCTGCTCCTCCCTCCCACCTCCCCATATATGCTGGATGCTGAACAGCCGTGCAGCGGACGCGCGCAGCCGCGCCTAAGGCCAGCCCGTCTGCGCCTGTCCGCGCATGGACCGTGCACAGTGCCAGAACCCCTGGACTCCACGAACGCCACGACACCAGACTCCACTACGACACCAGCACCCTCCACGCACTCAACGCCGGCCGAAACCACACCTGCTTCCAGGCCACCAGAGACACGCATGGTCATGAACTCCATCCACTCAGGATCTCCGTCAGACCCGTGCCCACACCACGTATTCAACAAAGCAGACGCAGCCATCGCACCCCAACTACGGAAGGTCATCAACATCTCCTTGGAAACAGCGACATTCCCGGAAAACTGGAAGCACGCCGAAATCAGCGCCCTCCTCAAGAAACCCAAGGCGGACCCCAAGGACCTCAAGATCTTCCGTCCCATCTCCCTGCTCACGTTCCCGGCAAAGGTCATCGAGAAAATCGTCAACATGCAATTGGCCCACCACCTGGAAGACAACAACATCTTGGACCCGTCCCAGTCCGAATTCAGACAAAACCTCATCACCGCCACAGAAGACATCAGGCGCCAACTAGACAACGGCAAAACATCAGCCCTCATCCTCCTGGACCTGTCAGCTGCCTTTGACACGGTCTGCCATCGCACTCTAAAGACACGCCTCCTAGAAGCCGGAATCCAGGAGACGGCCCTTGACTGGACCACGTCCTTCCTCTCCGGCAGTACCCAGAGCGTCCGCCTCCCACCCTTCCGATCCGAAGCCACCAACATAATCTGGGGCGTCCCCCAGGGCTCATCTCTCAGCCCGACGCTGTTCAACGTCTACAAGGCCCCCCTCACACAAGTGGCCCGCATTCACAACCTCAACATCATCTACTACGCTGACGAGACCCAGCTCATCCTCTCTCTTACCAAGGACTCACACACCGCCAAAACCAACCTCCACGAGGGAATGAAGGCCGTCGCCGACTGGATGAGGAGCAGCTGTCTGAAGCTGAACTCGGACAAGACAGAGGTTCTCATCCTCTGACCCACCCCCTCAGTCTGGGATGACTCCTGGTGGCCGACCACACTGGGAACAGCGCCACCACCCACTGACCATGCATGCAACCTAGGATTCATCCTCGACTCCTCCCTCTCCATGTCTAAGCAGGTCAACGCCATCTCCTCCTCCTGCTACAACACCCCCTGCATGCTCCGCAGGATCTACCAGTGGATCCCGACTGAAACAAGAAGAACGGTGACACAGGCCCTCGTCAGCACAAGACTGGACTACGGCAACGCATTCTATGCAGGAATCCCAGCCAAACACCTACGACGACTACAATGCATCCAAAACGCCTCCGCCCGACTGATCGTCAACGTACCCCGCCGCAGCCACATCACCCCCCACCTGAGAGACCTACACTGGCTCCCAGTCGACAAGAGGATCACCTTCAAACTCCTCACCCATGCACACATAGCACTCCACAACACCGGACCAGCCTACCTGAACAGGAGACTCAGCTTCTACACCTCCACCCGCCAGCTCCGCTCCGCCAGCCTCGCCCTCGCTGCTGTCCATCGCATCCAACGAACGACTTCCGGCGGCAGATCCTTCTCCTACCTCGCCGCCAAGACCTGTAACGCCCTCCCTAACCACATACGGCAGACCCAAGACCTACTCACCTTCAGAAGACACCTAAAGACCTGGCTCTTCAAGCAGTAGCAGCACCCCCCCCCCCCATAGTGCCTTGAGACCCTCACGGGTAAGTAGCGCGCTTTACAAGTACTCTGATTGATTGATTGATTGATCCTTGGTCTTGTTTGGGTGGGGAGCAGTCCAGTAAACTGACTATGCAGCAAACTCCTCATTCGGCCATCCCTAAAAGTGGAGTGCTGGTGTCCTGCTCAAGTACTTCACAGCTCACTCACACTAGCCCTTGGTTACATGCTAACCAAATTCAGGTTCGATTTCAAGATTTATTGCAGCCATAGATAAAGACAAGCATTTACAATGCAATAGGTCTCGCATTATTAAAGTTTGAGCTATTGGCATTGTAAATGACAATGCCTTTTATTCATTTGCATCGGTGTGTAAAAAAGCACTTTGTACTTATAGTCCATGCTTATGAGAAGCAAGGCTGGCAGTCTCTTTTACTGCCAGCCTTGCTCATCGTAAGCAAGGACTATACGTTCAAAGAGCGTGTTTATGCACCTATTGCAGGTTTTAAAAACACATGAATAAAAGGCATTGTCATTTACAATGCCTATAGCTCAAACTTTACTAATGCGAGACCTATTGCATTGTACATGCTTGTTTTTAAAGTCACTAGTAACATGGTCACTTTAGTGAATGCTTTTTACTGAAAATTTTAATGCAACAATAATGCAGCCACATTTAGGTCGCTGCATATATTTTCTAATACGTTCATGGAATATGCTTTCATTAAAACATTTTTTTAATGTAACCATCACACCAACATGCAAGTTAGACCTATTGGCTTTGAGAATGCTTGTTGGTGATGCCACACTTGGCCTCTATTTTGCTCATTGACCCTTGGCTGCTTTCCCTCTCTCCCTTCACAGCCAATCCCCTCTCCCACCAGCATGCAGCTAAATGATGTGTCCAATGCCAATCACGGTCTGCATCCACAAAAGCACAGCAGCATCGCCCCTTCACATGGGGTAGATGGTACATATGGAAGAAGAAAAAGTACTTGCTCTGTGTCTGGCCAGGAGACAGACATTAAGCAATGCCATGATACATCTGGCAGCCCACTAACACACTTAACATAACAACAATGTTGAGTGGCACACTTACACATTAAACAGCCTTTAACATGGGGAGCAGTTCAAGATGTTGAGCAACCAACTAATACAGTGAGCATCTGCTAACACATAGAGCAGCCCGCCGACATGTTGAGCAGTCCAATAACCTGTCGTTAGAAAGCCTTCAATACATTGAGCAGTCCACCAACAGACAACCAACACGTTAAAGTCAACTATCACATTAAGCACCCAAGTACCACATGAGTAACCTGAAAGTATGTGTAGAACCTTAGTCCTCGGAGATTCACCATAACATGTTGTCCACCACCCTCATGACAGCAAAAAAACAAATTAAGCAGTACTGATATGAATGGACGAATAAGGAAAACCAAAATTGCAATGACTGATGTTGATTTAAATTTAATTTCAGACGCTGGTAGTTACTGAGGCCGCATTCAATCCCATTATGCTTTGGCCGATAGACCATTCCAGGCACAGATTAGCCAAGCCCCACGCTAATTAACATCTACATGGCCTCCCTTGCCGCCATCGTGAGACAGCACGGACTCAGCATAATATCCTATGCCGACGACACCCAGCTCATCCTCTCCCTCACCAAGGACCCCGTCACCACTAGACTCAACTTCCAGGAAGGAATGAAGGATGTCGCATCCTGGATGAGCAGCAGCTGCCTGAAGCTCAATTCATAGAAAACAGAGGTCCTCGGACCCTCCCCCTCTGCATGGGACAACACCTAGTGGCCCACCGCCCTCAGCAGCCCGCCCACCACCACAGACCACACACAAAAACTGGGCATCTTACTCGACTCCTCCCTCTCCATGACCCGACAGATCAAAGCTGTTACCTCCAGCTGCTTCAACACCCTCCTTATCCTCCGAAAGACCTTCAAATGGATCCCCCCCCGAATCAAGGAATACCGTCACCCACGCACTCATAACCAGCAGGCTGGACTACGGATATGCCATCTACGCTGGGATCAACAAGTCTCTGCTCCACAAACTCCAGACCAATCAGAACACCGCAGCCAGACGCATCCCCCGACACAAACACATAACCAAACACCTGCGTAACCTCCACTGGCTCCCCGCTGAGAAGAGAGTTACTTTCAAGATACTCACCCACGCCTACAAGTGCCTCCACAACACAAGATCCCAATACTTTGACATGAGAATCTCTTTCCACGCATCCACGTCCGCTCAGCCGCCCTCGCTGAAAGCCTGCGTATCCGCAGAGCCAGAACATGTGGAAAAGCCTTCTCCTACATTGAAGCAAAGACCTGGAACGAGCTCCCGATCGACATCGGAAGCGACCCCCTCCCTTAACATTTTCAAGAGGATACTCAAAACCTGGGTCTTCGACTGAACAGAGCTGCTTAGCCCCCCCAGCGCCTTGAGACCCTCACGGGCGATTAGCACGCTCACAATTCCCCTTATTGATTGATGAGCAATATGCAAACTAGTCTTGGTAATGTTCCTATGAGAACAGTCTACCCTAAAAAGCTATGCTACGTACCCTAAGCAAGGGAACCCAAGTAACCCCAATATTCCCGTCAGCAGCCTTGTGTTGCTAACAGTACACTAATAATAATAGGATGCCAGTGACCCTGCTAATGCTAGTAGTATGTTGGAATAGTTGGTCATGGTATGCTAAAAACAGCAACAACATTGATTTTCGGTTTATTTACCTATTCTCTCACACATACATCCATGACAGAATTTGCTGTATGTCGAGTCAACAGTTAACATGATAGGATAAGAAATAAACAGATATATGCAAATGTAGAAGACCAACATGGCAATATCAAAACATTTTATTAAACCAATCAATAACAAATTTTTATTTACAAAAAAACAACGCATTGAACTCAGGCACCCATGAGCCCTGCTGTAGGTAACATTATCTGTGCACTTCAGTACGTTGTCAGCATAAGGCAACTGGTGGGTCAGGTTTGAGAACATTCACATTCAAAAGCCATATACAGAGCCAGGAAGTTCATAGCTATACCTGTCCTCATGCTACTAATTTCTTTAATCGATCCAGAGTTTGCCAAGCAAGGTTTTCGTTACTAATGTAGATTACTATTTTAACCTCCATAGTAGCTCAGAAGAACTTGTTGCAGGTACGGGGTGCGTACTTAAACACTACAAGACTGCAAGTGTGACCTCACGTAAAGGTGAACTCTAGTGCCATGGCACTTGGGGTGTGGAATAGACTCCTTCCTAACATTTAATATTAAAACTGGGCATAGAAATAACTTCACAATAGTACCCACAGGATCTCCACCAAATCTATAAGATTCCGTTTAAGTAAGAGTTGTAAGTGAACACAGCTAACAGCCAGGCAGTACATTAGGGGAGCTAAGCAGTGCAATCTGATGCAGTAGAGTGTAGGTGATCCTTTAATTGAGCATGCATTATTTAGGTACGAGGTTCCATTTGTCCTGTGCTCAGATAAGAGTTAAAAATAGTCCGAATGCCTCCTAGGCTGTAAGGTACAAGGAAACATCACTGCGATCTAATTTAATTTTTGTGTGCTGAAACCGAAATGTGGATATGTAAAGAACACTATCAAATAAAACAAATGCTACCTACAAGGTACTTCGCAACTGCTTAGTATGGCGTCCAATTTTTAAATGAGATATTTGATGTAAAATGTTCCTAAGACCAAAACTTCATCCAAAACATCAATACTACAACTGCTGAAAACAAAATAAGCTGCCACCGTTATAGGCTGAACAGTTATTCTGAAACATTTTACAACTGAAAATAGACTCCAGTGTAAGGACCAACAGTTTCCAACATTGCATAATAATCATTTGACACGGCAACACAACGCAGTTGCCAACTTACATGCTTTCAATCTCACACTAAAATTAGTTCCATGCCAAAGACTGCAGATAAAAGCTAAACTTTGTAACTTAACCTACTGTATCATATTCGCCCAGTGCCAGAGAAACTGCGCAGAACACAGTGGACGTGGGAGTGCAGGGCAGCATGACAACAAATGTGTGCACATTATCAAAAGATTATTTTTATTCAGCGTAGAAAGAAAGTGTCTTCTATGAAGTTGTTGTGAGGCCACATTATTTGCATATTGATTGGCTGAAGCATCCTTGAAAATCTGTATCTTCATAAGCATAGATTATCTCAAGGACTATGCAAGGCTTATTTCTAGGTCCCATGTAGCCTTTCACTAGACACGTTTTCTGTCACTGTAATTTGTTTTAACAGGAACCCTTCTGTTTGTCATCTGCAGCCGGAGCCCAGACTGAAAGAAAACTATCAGCAGCAATCTGCACTCTTCTAGATGTACTTCAAAAGAAATGCAAGTTTAAGTAACAAAAGTCAATGCGCTACAGGATATGAAATATAAGATATGTAAAAATGGGAATAAAGAATAAAGAAAAATATCTTCCTTAATGTTAACATTTTAGCTCGACCAGTCAAGTCCTTAGCTATAAACTTGGTCAAAATAGTCGAGTGGTATGTTCTTTATAGCTTTACTTTCTAACAAACTTACACGAAGGGCTTTTTTCAGCAAGTCTTCAGCTTTTTGTTGACAGAAAGGTATATTTTCCTGATTTTTGCCATATACCTGTAGGTCTGCTAAACATATCTCCATAAAGGACAACAGAACCAAAAAAATCAATCTTTAAACTATGATGAAAACGACGTTTAAATTGACTTAAAACACAATCCAGGCACGTTATATAATCTGGAAAATGCTGCTGGCATTTGATATCTCTGTGGAGGTGGTTTTCAGCTGTGCACTGAAGGAAAACAGTGTAAACCCAGGATTAGATTGAAAAGCAACCCCCATCCAAAAGAAAGGCGTCTTAGTACCATTTTTCATTCTGGATAATGGATTCTGCCTCCTCCCAGCACATATATTTATCCTTTGGGTGCCTTAAGCTGTGAGAACTTGCACTGCAAAAGCATTCTGTGTTTTCACAAGCTTCAACATGATGCAGGAGGCAGTCTCGACCCACCCATAATGCGGAGGTACCTGGAAGGTGAAATGCAAACACAGGGTTGTTCCACACCCACGGGTCGTGGGTTTGAGGGAAGGGCTTCTTTTCCAGGACACAGTTGGAACGGGAGATCTGCCAGGTGAACTGCTCAGTCATAGACTCTGGCGCCCACATGAGGTTGCCATCCCGAGAGAAAGGACCCTCCGGGTCCACTGTGGGCAGGTGGTCGAAGTCGTTGCAGCCCGGGCTGTGGATGAGGATCCAGTGCACGATCTCGAGGCTGTAGGCCTCGGTGCCCAGCACCCTCAGCACCGGCTTCTCGCCCTCGCAGTGCTGCTCCCTGTACATTTGCAGTAGCATCTTTATCCGGAAGGAGAACTGGAAGTTCCCATAGGGGGATTCTTCTCTCACCGCCGGGGAGTTGGCCAACATATCCTTCACTTCCTCGCCCTCCTCAGGACCGAGATGCTCCCACGTTAGTTCATACCATTCTGTGGCAGTCTCTGCGAATTCCCAGGCGCGTTTCGTCTTGGCGCTATCCACGTCCTCCTGCCAGAGGTGCACCCCCCAGCAGGAGACGCGCAGGCTCCTGCGCTCCCCCTTCAGCAGGAACACCCGCTCGCAGCCCCGGAAGCTCTCCTCGGCCAGGATGCTCATGAAGGCGTCGCACACGGTGACATGCCGCAGGTGGATCACCGGGAAGCGCTTGGGCTCCAGGTTCTCATAGACTTCCAGCACGTCCGGATAGCGCGCCCTAGCATTGTGCATGGTGTGCAGCATGGCCGGGGTCTTCCCCTCTCTGGCCGAATATTTTTCCAAAGCTTCTTGTACTTCATCAATTCGGAGGAGTTTCCCTTCATAGAAAAAAGATTCACTGAGCCACTGAGGGTAGAGGGCATCTGTCTGCTCTATGCGATTCATTGTGGTGGTCGCCGGCCCTCTCTTCCCTCTGCTGGAACCAGCTTCAGGGGCCTGGCCCAGGCAGATTTGCCTCTCTGCTTCCTTCCCTTTATCACTCTGCCTGGCGGTCTCGCTCTCTCTCTGTTTCCACTCCTCGTCTGCTCTTTTCTATTCTTTCCTCTCCTCCTCGCCTCTTGTCTCTCCTCCTCTTCTTTCCTCTCCTCCTCTTCTCTTCTTCCCTCGCTTCTTCTCACTCCAGCCGCTCTCGGTCCCTCCACCACCGGCCTTGCTCTCGCCGACCTCCGACACTTCCGCTCTCGCGCCTCCACTGGTTAAAGAGTGGCGTCACGCGGCCGGACGCTGGTGAGAGTGACGTCACGCAGCCGCAGGGGCGGGACTGCGCAGTGTCTCGCTTGCACAGCCAGGAAGCGACAGGCTACACATTTGGCCAGGGAGGAGGTGCGCGTAATGTGCCTGCTCCGGGGCGGGACTACCACGTAATACCGCGGATGAGCCAATAAGAAGCGAAAGGAAATGAGCAGACGAAGTAAGTAGTGGACGACTTGTGCGTGCGTTACGCACGCGCGGTCTACAACTGATACATAAAAGACGACAACTGGCTGAGATTACTTTTTAACTGTTATTATGGCGTCAACAGCCAAGTAAGGTGGACCCTCCCTGATAGCGAGATAAAGTATCCCCGGTCCTGTCCATGCATGACTGGAGAGACTCGGCACTGTTCCTATTCTTAGAATTCTGATCTTGTTGTCCCTGTTTTATACTTGGCTAACTAAGACTAGAAATTGTAGAATTGTTAATTAATAAACAGGACTGGCCTTACTTTTAACGCATGGAACTGGTAGACCTGCAGGCTATGAGCAAGTTGATCATTAAGTAGAGTGATTAAGGGGCATATGTATGAAAATCCGTTTTTGCGATTCTCAAAGAGCGATTTTTTGAGAATTGCAAAACGGGATGTATTTAAAAATTCACAATTGTTTTGCGATATCTAAGTATTCCTTAATTGCGATTAACAAATTGCGAAATCGCAATTAAGGAATACCTTCCCATTCATTCCTGTGAGCCAGGAGGCCCATATGAATGAATGTGAAGTCATTCTCAACTTGCGTTTCGCAATTTGAGAATCGCAAATTGAGAATAATTTCAAGGGTGTCATAATGACACCCTGATGTACCACTGAAATGTGCATGTGTACGCATATGGAGCACATACATGCCCTAAGGGCATGTATGTTCGCCACATGACACCTAGAAAAATGCCAAAAAGTGAATTTTTTTAAAGAAATCGCAAATTACCACCAACTTGAAGTTGGTGGTAATTTGCGGTTTCTTAAGGAGAAATCTCACAACTTGGGTGCTTGTTACATAGCATTTAACAAATCGCAATTTGTGATTCCTTAAAGGCTTACACAAAATTAAGGAAACGCAAAATTTGCGATTCCTTAATATTGCGATGCAATTTTGCTCATACATCACGTTTTGCTCATTTTTAGTCGCAAACGCTGTTTTTTGGCGATTCGCAGCGTTTGTGACAAAAAATTTGTTTCATACATATGCCCCCAGATCTTGAGAACCAAAAACCAGGAAATTTTGTAAAAATTGAAGATGGACTACAGACTGGATGTGTTCATGCCTCCGGGTTTGACTCTGGGTCTCAGGGATATTCCCGGCACCTTGGAATAAAGAAGTTGCTCTCGACATACATGCAAATAGACTTGATTCTGGAGGGAGTCTACCAATTTTTGAAGCCAAAAGTGACTTTATTTTAACTGTCTCCTGCCTTAACCTCCTCTTCTTCAATAGATGTCAGTAAGGAAAATACATTTCCCTGATTTTTTCCCCCAAAATATCCCACTTCCTCCTGTTCTAAAATGTTTGCATGAATGTCTCAAGATCACCCATGTGTCTACACATTAACTCTACTAGATGATTCCTAATCCTATCAAATGAATCAATGTCGTCAGGAACATTATTGTGCGGTTGTGGGTGTTTGTAGCGTGTGGGATTTGTTCTCTTTTGCATCACTCTATGTCTATGCTTCATTGCTGTTTTGTTGTGTAAATTTTTCCATATTTACCGACCTTATTGGAATCATTGTTCTCAACGTCCTAACACACGATCAACTTGGATGCAGAGCTTTTCAACAGCATTCCACTTGTAGCTGTTGTTGATAGCCACTGGAGGCTTGCAGTCCTTCTTCCTCGCTATGGGCTTCTTTGTGAATTTACTTTATCTATTCCTTTCTGAATAAACTTGCTGCTTGGATCTCAGAGTGGCACATCTAATCTACTTACTCTTCTCAACATGTTGGCGACAGGCTATTTGCATCAGCAAGGGCAGTTTTGATAGAGCAGAGTCTGACAGGCTATTTGCATCAGCAAGGGCAGTTTTGATAGAGCAGAGTCTATCGACAGTATTAAAGGCATAGGAGATTTTGCAGAAATGTTTATGTTGAAAGCTTTGTGCAGATTTATCTTTAACAACGCTACAGCCATTATTGTCTGCTTCTTAGATTGGCAAACATTTTGGGCAGTTCATCTCAGCTAACATCAGAATAACTGTACGCACTCTGAAGCAATGCGTGTGCTCAACTGACACTGTCAATCTCCTGTTGCACATATGTGAAAAAACATTTAGGAAACATATGTTTCCTAAATGTTTTTTCACATATGTTATGTAGACCCTAATTTAGAAAACGTCATTAGGGGGTACCCCTTTTTAATACAAATTAATCTCCTGTTGCCCACCAGCAACAGCCTTTCACAGGATTCTCTTCAGGACAGCATTGTAACGTGCCCACAGTGTGTGAGCAGTCATCAGTTGGAGTGACTAGGTGACGTTACAAGGCATGCAATTACATCGCATGCAGTTGCAACACAAACGTTTACTCCGACTTTCTGTCGGGGGGCACTGGAAGTTGGAATAGATAGTTCCGACAACCTTTTCATATTTGGAGAATGGCCTGTTTTAAAAGTTGATCTTGATAACAGTGGTGTTGAATACATTCTTCAATCCTTTCTTGAGATGTTTGCCAACTGAGTAGTTAATGTGAAAGTTTTCGAGCATTACATCAAGCTTCAGACTCAAGTGTAACCTGTTGCTCATATGGGACGCCCTAAACCGTTAAGTGTACATTATTTATTTTATTTTCAAAGGTTTTATATAGCGCTGCTGGACCCAAGAGTATCAGAGCGCTTTACATGGAATGTGGACAAAGTGAGATAAACGTATAATTGTGCGAAAAGCAAAAAAGAAAACATATATACATAATGATATTGCAATCGGCAGATCAAAGGGGGCTAAAAGAGGATAAAAAGATATAAAATTATGGGGAAAATGAGAATTAAATGTTAGGAGAGTGAAGGGGTGTGGAGAGGGGGGGTGAGAGTATGAAGGAATTGAGAGGGGGAGGGGAGAGGAGTGGAGATGGGAGAAAAGAGTATTGAAAGTTAGGCGAGAGAAGGAGGTGTGGAGGGGGGGTGAGAATATGAAGGGATTGAGAGGGGGTGGGGAGAGGAGTGGACATGCGAGGAGAAAAGAGTGAACATGATCAGGGTCAGTAACATTAGATACCACAATATTTGTTGAGAAGAAGTACTTTGAGTTCTTTTTTGAAGAGAAAGTAAGAGGGGTTGCAGCGAAGATCCTAGGGTAGAGAGTTCCAAATTGTAGGAGCGTTACCAGAGAATGCACGGGATTGTGTCTTTTGACATTTGAGTCTAGGAGGGATAAGGACAAGGGAGTTTGTGCTCCTCAGGGACCTGGAGTATCCTGCTTTGTAAAGTTTGGTTGCAAGGTAAGAAGGGGTGTTTTGGTGAAGAGCGTTGTGAGTGATGCAGGCGATCTTGTAAGTGGATCTTCCTTCTATTGGGAGCCAATTGAGATTTTTGAGGACGGGGGAGATGTGGTCAAATTTTTTACAGTCAGAGATGAGTCTCGCAGCTAGATTGAGGACAGATTTAATCGGAGCAAGATGGATTTTACGAGTGCCGGCCAAAGTGGCGTTACCATAGTCAATCCTGGAAAGGACGAGCGATTGGACAACAAGCTTGAAATTGTCCGCTGGATTAAATGGTATAATTTTCTTGAGATGGAGAAGGGTGAAAAGAGCACTTTTTGCTGCATTTTTATTGTGTGGTATGAGATTTAGATTCTGGTCGATACTGATGCCTAGGGATTTAACGGAATTAGAGGTGGAGAGTGAACAGTAAAGAGCTTTGATGTCATCGATCCAGAGTTGGATGGGAAGGGAATTGTTTTTGGGGGAGAGCAGGATGATTTCAGTTTTTTTCGGGGTCAGTTTGAGATGGTTCCGATGGAACCAGGTTAGAACTCTAGTCAAGGTATCATTGAGATGAAGAATGTCTTTGTGGGATTTGATCTTATAGTATAATTGGGTGTCATCAGCATAGAGGTGGTAACTGATATTAGCTTGTTTGAGGATGAGAGTGAGTGGTTCCATGAATAGATTGAATAGGGTTGGGGAGAGGATGGATCCTTAAGGGACGCCGAGTGAGTCGGGTTGAGGTTTAGAGAGGAAGTGGCTGAGCTTGATTTGCTGTGATCTATTTTGAAGGAATGAGGAGAACCATTGGAATACATTTCCTTCCAAGCCAAACCGATCTTTTAGAGTATTGAGAAGGGTAGGGTGGTGTACAGTATCAAATGCAGCTGAAAGGTCGAGGAGGATTAGTAATGAGGATTCCCCTTTGTCTAGTGAGCGATGAATGTCATCAGTAATGTTAAGCATAGCAGTTTCTGTACTGCATCCCTTTCTAAAGCCGGATTGGAAAACATCGAGGAGATTGAAAGAGACAATGTGTTTTTCTAATTCCAATAGGACATATTTTTCAAGGGCTTTAGAGAGGAATGGAGAATTATAGATAGGGTGAAGGTTGTTAAGGTCATTAGGGTCGGCAGTGGGGTTTTTAAGAATGGGTGTGATTTGACCAGGTTCAAGGGAGGCGGGGTCGCAGCCAGTGGAAAGAGAGGAGTTGATGATATTGGTCCATATAGGGGCAATGATAGGTTTAAGTTCTTGAACCAAATGGGCAGGAAGAGGATCTTTGGAGTGGGAGGAAGGTTTGAGTTTGGCAATGATATTAGTGATCATAGATTCTGATACAGGATTAAAGTCACTCCAAGAGACATTGTTTTTAGCTGGGGGGCTTTTTTCCGGAACGGGGTCTGGTTGGGAGAGAGCAGGGAGGGTTTGAGAAGGATCAAGAGGTGTGGAAATAGTGAATGAAGGTGAGTTAGGGGTCTTGGGGAGGGTGTGTTGGATGGTAAACAGTCAAAATATCGATTGCAGTAATTTCGACCACACTAATATCGAGTTGCAAATATCGATAGGACAGAATATCGATGGCCAGAATATCGATGGCCAGAATATCGACCCTAAGGTAAGTAATATCGAAATTACTTATATCGATAGCATATATATCGATGTAAGTAATATCGAAATCACTAATATCGATAGCATATATATCGATGTAAGTAATTTCGATTTACTAATATGTGTTAGAAATTTTAGTTAAGTATTTAAAGTAATTGTTATAATATGTGTTTAATATGTTTTTATAACTTAAAGAAATATAAAAGTAAATTATATGTTTTACTACCGGAGCGGGTTGTGGGTTTATAGGGGAATAGGGTGGGAAGTAATTTATTTGTAATTAAATAATTATTTTTTAATGATTAATTTATTTTTCAATTAAATATTAATTGCCAATGAATTATTTTAATTGATTAATTGATTTATTAATTGATAATTTATGTATATTTTTAAGTAAATTATATGTTTTACTACTGGAGCGGGTTGTGGGTTTATAGGGGAATAGGGTGGGAAGTAATTTATTTTTAATTAAATAATTTTTTTAAAAAGATTAATTATTTTACAATTAAATATTAATTGTCAATTAATTATTTTAATTGATTAATTGATTAATTAATTGATAATTTATGTATATTTTTTAGTAAATTATATGTTTTACTACTGGAGCGGGTTGTGGGTTTATAGGGGAATAGGGTGGGAAGTAATTTATTTTTAATTAAATAATTATTTTTAAAAGATTAATTATTTTATAATTAAATATTAATTGTCAATTAATTATTTTAATTGATTAATTGATTAATTAATTGATAATTTATGTATATTTTTAAGTAAATTATATGTTTTACTACTGGAGCGGGTTGTGGGTTTATAGGGGAATAGGGTGGGAAGTAATATAATTGTAATATTAATTAATTTTGGGTAAAGGACTACTTTTAGTGTTAGGGTCAGTTTTCAGTTTTTGGGTAAAGGGGTATATTTATGGTTCAGAGTCAGTTTTCAGTTTTTGGGTAAAGGGGTATTTTTAGGCTTCAGGGTCAGTTTTCAGTTTTTGGGTAAAGGGGTATTTTTAGGCTTCAGGGTCAGTTTTCAGTTTTTGGGTAAAGGCGTATTTTTAGGCTTCAGGGTCAGTTTTCAGTTTTTGGGTAAAGGGGTATTTTTAGGGTTCAAGGTCAGTTTTCAGTTTTTGGGTAAAGGGGTATTTTTAGGCTTCAGGGTCAGTTTTCAGTTTTTGGGTAAAGGGGTATTTTTAGGCTTCAGGGTCAGTTTTCAGTTTTTGGGTAAAGGGGTATTTTTAGGGTTCAGGGTCAGTTTTCAGTTTTTGGGTAAAGGGGTATTTTTAGGCTTCAGGGTCAGTTTTCAGTTTTTGGGTAAAGGCGTATTTTTAGGCTTCAGGGTCAGTTTTCAGTTTTTGGGTAAAGGGGTATTTTTAGGGTTCAGGGTCAGTTTTCAGTTTTTGGGTAAAGGGGTATTTTTAGGCTTCAGGGTCAGTTTTCAGTTTTTGGGTAAAGGGGTATTTTTAGGCTTCAGGGTCAGTTTTCAGTTTTTGGGTAAAGGGGTATTTTTAGGGTTCAGGGTCAGTTTTCAGTTTTTGGGTAAAGGGGTATTTTTAGGCTTCAGGGTCAGTTTTCAGTTTTTGGGTAAAGGCGTATTTTTAGGGTTCAGGGTCAGTTTTCAGTTTTTGGGTAAAGGGGTATTTTTAGGCTTCAGGGTCAGTTTTCAGTTTTTGGGTAAAGGTATTTTTAGGCTTCAGGGTCAGTTTTCAGTTTTTGGGTAAAGGGGTATTTTTAGGGATCAGGGTCAGTTTTGACTACTGTTGCACTCTCTGGAGTAGGAATAGTAATTTTTACCCTTATGTTATCCAATGTTTTATATAATTAATTGTAAAAAAATTTTTTTTCATTTTTTATTACTTACATTTTATTTATGTTATTGTTTTATGTTTGTAAATGTTAATTAGTAAATTAAAATATATTTTATTAATTTATAAATTAGTAAAATAAGTATTAATACTTATTGTTCTGTATTTATATATTATATATTTAGTGTATATATTTAATTAATGTATTAGTAATATATATGTATTAATTATTTAATTTTAAACATTTTTAGATACTTTTAAATATGTATAATTTATTTATTAGTGTTATATACTTAATTTTACATTTATATATATTTAAAAAAATATCGATATTTTTAACATCGATATTTTTTACATCGATATTAAATTTTCGATATTTTTGTACTTACCATGTTGTAGATAGGATGTCGATATTTTTGCCTTCGATATTGTTGACTCGATATTCTTGTAGGTCGATATTTGTGATTTCGATATTCTGTCAGTGATCCGTGTTGGATGGGGGGAGGTTGGAGTGAGAGTGGGAGGGAAGACAAGGATAGTTCGATCTTGTTGATTTTGTTAGTAAAGAGGCTGGCAATTTCTTCGCATCTATCAATAGAGGCTAATATTTTAGGAGGGCCAGTGGAGGTTTGTTTTTTAACAATGTTAAAGAGTTCTCTAGGGCGGTTTCTCGCCTGATCAAGCTGTGACCGGAGAAAGGAGGCTTTTTCATTGAAGATATGTTTTTTGTATTGGGCTCTAGCAGTTCTAAGGAGAGCCAGATTATCAACGGTTGGATGGTTCCTCCAAACCCGTTCAGAATGTCTATGGGTCCGTCTTTCATTATTAAGCTCGGAATTGAACCAAGACTTAGGAGGGTTGCTTTTTTGTTGTTTGAGTTTGATTGGAGCAATTTGGTCGAGGGCTTCAGGAATAGAGTTATTATAATGGTTAGTTAGATTGGTGGTGCTGTCAGAGAGCGGGGGGGAGCAGTAAACGGTTCTTAATTGTGGATTCCACTTCGCCAGGAGGAATAAGGTGAAGGTTGCATGTGGGTTTCTTTGGTAAAATGCTGATGCGGTGGGGAGAGTAATGTATCTATTCATGGTAAAAAGGATAAGGTAGTGGTCAGACCAGTCTACCGGAAGTATATTAGAGAGGGAGGCCAGATCACTGCTAGTCATAATAGCATCGAGGGTGGCACCTTTGTTATGGGTGGGAGAATGGCAAAGTTGGGTCATATTGGTGACGTCCATGGTATAATTAAATAGGATGACAGCAGGGTCATCACCTTTATTCTAATGGATGTTGTAGTCACAGAGGAAGACATTTTTAGAGTGTGAGAGTGAAGCTTGGATAATAAGGTCAGTCATCTCTTCAGTAAAGGGGATGTTATTTCCAGGGGGGAGGTAGATAATATGCAACCGTGTGGTGGGGGAGTCAGGCATAACAAGATCGGCGCAAAGGTATTCAAAGGATGAAGGGTCTTGTAGATGGACAAGTGATATGTTAAGTTCAACTTTAAAAATTAGGGCGAGTCCTCCTCCAGTTTGTTCAATTCTATCTTTCTTAATGATAGAGTAACCAGGGGGAATAAGCAAGTCGAGGATGGGAGTGGAGTGGGCGGTGAGCCAGGTTTCAGTTAGGGATGCAATGTCAATGTTTTTACTGAGAATGGTTACAGCAATCTCAGTAGCCTGGCAGGAGGCGGATCGGCAATTAATCAGCATGCAACATAGGGGAGTGGGGTCGGGCGATTGGGAGGGTGGACAGGGGGGATAGGTCTAAGTTGTTGGGGTGGTCTAGGGGAGGTCGGAGGAAGGGGGAGTCTGCTTGTCCCTAAGAGAATTGGGATAGTAAACTGATGAGTAGGGGGAATAGTGGACGAGGGTGGAGAGGGAGAGATAAGAAAGTTTGTGGAAATGTTAACTTCCGAGGTTGTTGGGTGAATACCAAGTTGCTGCGGTGTGGGCATGTTGGCATTGTAGGGAGGGACGATTAAGGAAGGTTGAGCGTGTAAGGAACTGGTTGTATATATCATAGTGAGATATTCCAGGAGTAAACAAATTGAGTTGAATTAAGTTAAAAGCGCCACAATAAAATAACATAACATAACCAAAGGATACGAGATAGAGTGCAAATATAAAAACATTGTATACTGTAGGGGAAAGGTTAGAGGTCAGTCATAATATACAATAGAACAAAATATATAGTAAATGAATTAAATTGAGATAAGTTAAAAAGCGCCACAATAAAATAACATAAACAAACGATACGAAATAGAGTGCACATATAAAGACATGGTATACTGTAGGGGAAAGGTTAGACGTCAGTCACGAGGGGGCAGAGATAGAAAATGGAAAACAGTGAGGCTAACTGATAGAGAGGGGGTAAAGTTGATGAATGCAAGAGCCTGTTGGACCGTGTGTGTGCAGATGGCATAATTAGGTCAATAGACTCTACCAAGTGGGTGTCAGCAATAGTGATAGCACATAAAAATTCCGGCAGTGTACATTTATGTCCTGCATGCTTAATAAGACCAATTTTGCATCATGGGCTACCTAAATCTGACCAAATCTCCTGCCTGAACATTCATGTATGAGCCCCGGCCCTTCCTTCTATCCATTTATCCAGCCCTTTTTTGTATGCATCCACCACGTCCGGTACTTCCTTGAACTCAACAGAAGAATCTGTCACGTTTTATAGCTTATTCAGCAAGGAGCAAGACAAATACCAGGCTTCAGCCTCACACATCCTCAAAAGGGGTCACACTTGTGACACTGTTTGTAGTCCCATATGTGAGTAAATTAACTGAAGCTCGTTTCTCCTTTCGGTGTCTCCCTCAACAGCCAGGTGAATAGATTCAGTAACTATCCTGTTAATTCTCTACACAGAGCAGATTAGTTGTACTGAACACCACACCTGGTTATAAAAAACGTCAATAGTGCCACTAGTCAATTGAAGCACACAAGATGATGGACGGAATGTTGCACAATGGCAAATCATTCACCCCCAGTCACAGAACTGGGTTTAATCCATCATTATTTTGCTCACCAAGCCACCCCAGTTCAGACATGGCCATATGCAAATCAGTCTTGACCCTGTGCCTCATGGGAACAGTCCAGCCCGAACTGCCAAGCCATGTCTTCCCTGGACCGAAATCAAGCATCCTAGGACCGGTTTCTGGCTATCATCCGTCTTCAGCCATGTCTGAACTGGGGTGGTGTGGTGAGCAAAATAACGATGGATTAAACACAGATCTGTGACTGGGTGTGAATGTTTTGCCATTGTGCAACATTCCATCCATCATCCTGTGTGTTTTACTAGTCAATTGAGGCCCATGTCTGAAACAACCTCAGGGGTACCTTCCCAACAGAACACACAATATGAATAAACACCACCCTGGGCTCGGAAGCGACCATGCTTACCATCCCTTCCTTCAGCTACTTGGAAAATAATCATGACAACTCTGCCATAAAGCCCTTGCCGAGGTTTCACTGACAAGGGATCAATAATCAGGAAAAGACACTGGATGAGATGCTACAATGTACGCCTTAGCAGACATATCCTTATGGTGGTAAACATAATATTTGCCGACCCATTCATCTAGTACAGCATCCATTGAAGGCCACCAGAAGTACTCTTTAGCACGTCTCTTTGTGGCTGACATACTCAAGTCTCCCTCATTGAGCACATTGAACAAACCTCTGCTTAAGACTGCATGTGTAACATTCTTGCTCCCTTTTACCAAGATATTATTCTCAAAAGTAAATTCATCATAAACCTTCCAAAATGTGGCCAGTTCACCACACAAGTGTCATTCATCAAGCCATCCCTGGAGCATATGATTAATGGCTGCCATCAAAACAGAATTCAATCTCGTTCTTTTGTCCCACATGTGGAAAATTAGAAAAATTGATGTACATAAGCAGCGTTCATTTGCCCTTTCCCACTCCTCTCCCTGTAAGCACCATGAATACCGTAAAATATTGACCGCATCACTCCGCCAGTAAAAGCCCGTGCCCATATGTACATGACAGCCATTTTAGGCACCCTGGCCTTTTGCCCGCTCATTAGAATCACCGGCTTCCCTTCTGCGCGTATTTGAACCCCCCCCCCCCCCTCTCTCACATGCATAGACCATGAAACCCTCTCCCTCTGCGCGACCCTGACCTGAAAGGCAACCCTCCTGCTTGACCCACGCAAACCCCCCATTTTCTCTTGAAGAGGCATCCTTCGCCTCAGCTGACATAGCCCTCCCCAGCTGCACCTGACTGCCCCGCTCTCTCATGTACGGGTCATAAGACCTCTCCCTCTGTGCGACTCTGTCCCTGTGCACACCCTGGCTCCCCCCCCCCTCCCCTTCTCCCTCACACGGGCAAGTCATAAACCTTCTTCTTCTGCAAAACCCTGTCCTTGGGAGTCACGGCCGCGCCTGACCAACACCTCCCTTCCTTTCGTGAATAACCTCTCTGTTAGTAAACCCTCCCTCCGCGATTGACTGACCACACATGTCTGAGGTCATCGCCTAAGCCAGGAGATACTGTTTACTGCCCCTTATTGTATAGAGTCACTCCTCTTCAAAGGACCCACTATTGATCCTGGCCACCCCACCCCCTGGGCTACGATCAGGCGCACACATCCTAAAAATCGGCGGAACACTCATCTGCGTGATTACCCTCCCCTCTTATCAGCAGGTCAAGGGTCTCTATTGTGAACATATGTGGGGTAGGATTGACACGAGGATTATGGGGATGTCTTTTCCTTGTTTCACAATGTCGTGATTGTGATGCTAAGTGTTTTCTAAGGTATAAAAGACGATGTCTCAGCTCACTTGTTAGAGCACCTCCCGAAAGACACTGCGTTTCGTGTCCGAAATGACAGGCTCTCCTCATGAGTAATAAATCCTGTTCTGGTGACTCCTGCTTCCAGCGCCCGTCTCTTTATTTGGTAACTATTCAGAATGGGAACTAAGAGGCGACTTGCGCCAGCAGCCCGGGCATCGATAGTAATATGGGCTCCTGTTACACAATTGGCGTCCCAACGCGGGGTCCATCAGTGACATAAGGTCCAGTAAGAGAGATCCAGACGATGAGGTGAATATCTAAATGATCGGAGTATACCTGCCTTGAGAGGGCCCTCGTCTGGCTGCCGATTGAATGAACTTCACCGATTCTGAACGGACCTCTCTCGAGTGACCTACTGTCCTGACTGGAATCCCACAGGAATGCTGCATAGAGTAAGAGAACGATCGGGCGCTGGAGGGGGAAGACGAAGAACTATCCGCATGGTCCGGTCCGGGTAAGATTAAATAGGGTGTTTTTACGCCTGATTGGTAGGGTGGTTTTATCCACCTGATTGATTGATTGATTGTATTGGAATCGGTATTTGAATACTGATATTGTTGTTATTGGTTCATTTAGCTTTGGATGCTACTTGAAATATTGGTTCTCTTCTCGAGAACGAGACATTCTCTGTTTGCAAACAGCGGTGAATAGGAACGTTCGTCCCTCTTTGCAGATAGAGAAGGGTAGGTTATGCCCCTTTATGATTCGTCAGGCCTACCTTTCTCCCCACTGATTGTTTGAAATCGATTAATAATCGATTGTTGCTCTTTGAGATCTTCCCTGTCTACAAACAGAGACGAATAGAAATATTCTGTCTTCCTTTGCAGATAGCGAAGGGCAGGTAATGCAGACGTTTGTCCCCGTTGTAATCCGTCATGCCTGTTTTTCTCCCCACTGATTGATTGATTGGCTGGACATTGTTGTCCAAGGAATTGTTTGTTTGAGGTATTTTCTGTTTGCAAACAACTTGGAATAGAAATATTCTGTCTAGTCTTTGCAAGTAGTAAAGGGTAGGTTATGCCCCTTTATGATTCGTCAGTCCTACCCACTCCCCACTGATTGACTATTATTTGGGGGTAGCTCACCTGGTCCGCCCAGGAGGCTACCCTAATGGAGGGACACATGCTCCCCACTCATTGACCACTTATTGGAGGTAGCCCATCTGGTCCGTCCAGGAGGCTACTCTAGTAATTGGAGGTACATCATTTGGTCCGTCCAGGATGATACCCTAATGAAGGAACATGTGTTCCCCTTTGATTGATAATCTCGTTCCACCCCGGACCATTTATTGGAGGTAACTCATCTGGTCCGTCCAGGAGTACCCCTAATGAAAAGGACACATAAAAATATGAAGTGATCACCGTACCCTGTTAACAGAAACTTTAGCTTGAAACACGCTAAGGAGAAGAAGGAAAAATAAAAGAAATCGGGCTAAGTCAGTAACCCCCTGATGAGCTTTCGACTTCACTAAAAATAAGAAACATTAGAAACAGTTCGTAATAAGAAATATAAAATGGCGAAAAGTTTGACAGCAAGACAGCCACGAGGTAGCTAGGTTCCGCTGCCTACTCCTGCTCCAAACATGTCTGCCTCATTGCCCACCACCCCCAAATAACGGTCACATGAAATAGATACAAATCAATAGGTACCTACCCCCATTCCGGAAGCTCCCGAAGTGCAACAGGTCCGCGGTTACGCCCATCCGGAAGGCGAGGCCTCGATGTGTGCAGGGCTCGGCTGGCCGCAGTCGGAAGGGGAGGCTGTGGGGCGGACGGCCCAAAAATCGTAATGACCTCTCCTTTTCCCCTCTTCTGCTGCCCTGCAGGCCACGGGGGGGATGTCTTGCCTCAGCCACCGACCCCCCCCCCCCCCCCCCTCTCTCGCCTGATCTGGCTCTCATCGAAGGCCGAAGCCAAGGCGAGGACGGCGGCGCTTCTTTGCGCAATAATGGCTGCAACTGCACTCGGCCCCGGATAATTGCAGGTAGCCCCGCCACATGGCAACGCCTGAGAGTGACAGGTAGTCCAGCCACACGGCAACCCCTGGATAGTTGCAGGTAGTCCCGCCACATGACAAGGGGGGGGATGTCTTGCCTCAGCCACCGACCCCCCCCCATCTTCATTGCCTGGCATGGCTGTACCAAAGCGCTGGAGACGAGGAACGGCGCGGGGTCGCTGGAGGGGGAGGCGGCGCGAACGAGCCTCCCCCACCTCCCTCCAGGTGGAGGCTTCCAGCGACACCCCAGCGCTCCTGCTTGAAGAAGGGGTCCATATCAAAAAGCGGGTTTCCTTGCCCGGGACGGGCACACGCCCTGTACTCCTCGACCTTGAAGATTCTAAAAGAGCCCGGGGGGCCGACCTCTCCACGAGGCGCCCCCCGCCCCATCCTCCGATGGAGCCACGAGACGTCGGCGCACTCCTGCCGGCGCCAGCCTCAGTTTGGAAATGACTAAAATCCTGCAAAGATACAGATTTGTTCAGTTTCGGTGGAACACCAAAATGACCCGGTAGGAAAAGATTGTTGCCTCCCTCCCCACTTTTTTGACTGATGATTCATATTGTTAGTCTGTCACCCCACTACGAAAACTTTTTGAACTGCCAAAAGAGGTTCTGGTCCAACCACGAGTCATTGGAGACATTCTGACTATACTGGGACCTGCCTGACCTCGCCCAAAATGGCGCCGATACACAAACAAAACTTTCAAACTCCTTGTTCACCCGGATTGCTCAAACCTTGATGCCCGAGATATGTGTGCATTTTCTGGACAATGAAAGTCGATAAGATGGATAGTGATTATGTGCTTAGAAAAGAAAGCGATGTAAGATAGATATTGATTATGTGTCGGGACAATGAACTGATTTAGGGTGGGTACTAATTATGATTGGGAGCAATGAATTGGTGTAATGTAGGCATTGAGTGAGCATTTGGATAAAGAATTAATGAATTAATTGAAAACTTGAATTCTTGACATGCATCATGCTCGCCCTGTAGGAAAGTTCGATACGATTTTATTGCACTGCTGCACTTTATGCAATGAACGGCCACCGACTTCGTTCCTCTTATGTACAGTTCCAGTCTGCTCCGTGGCCGGTCCACTGGGTTGTAGGCCCGTATTTGTACACCAACACTTTTTATTAAAGGTATTTTGAAAAAGAAAGTATAATTGTAGCGGTTGCATTAATGAGTTTTGAATGTGTTACTACTGTGAGCGAAGAATAAGTATGATTAAGGCTGAAGGTTAAAAAGGGCCCGATATTTAGCAGCTACATTATGTGTCACAGGCAGCCGGAAAAGTGTTTTAGACGCCCTTAAACGACACCACAGAAATACCACCTGACCGCCACCCTTGCACGCGACCTAAAGGGGTCACGACCAAGTGACTCATGTAGATACGCAGACCATCAATGATTATCTATCTGACACTACTGGTCCCTCTGGGCTTAAATGCCGAGATGGTAGAGAAATGCACTACGTGGAGATAGGTCGAGTATGTGGTAGGTAAAAACATTTTCGGACTACTGCATGCTGATGTGGTTTGAATGCTGCCCCCACCCCCTTCTTTCTCCTCCCTTCTGCAGGTCGCGTCGGAACGTCGGCTGAAGTATGGAAGAGCGATGATCGAACGACCGACGAAAAGGGAAGGAGGGGATCTGAGCATAGTCCTTATGTTGATGAGTTTTTAAAAGACGTAGACTTAGACATGACTGTTCCTCCTTAGAACGTAGCGACTGGGAGGATGGACTGACATAGAAACTTGACGGGTACTGTATGACGGAAATTGACTCGAAATAGCACGTTAGATAATGTAACTAGACGTTTAACTAGATAGGGAAAGGACAAAGAAGAGTCCTGGGGTAAGGGTTACCCAGGCACCACCCGTCTGGGAAGCTAGAAATGTTGCTGATGTTCAAAATGTACCACCTCCTTCTCACACTCTTATAGATATAGCCAAGCTGTCCGACTGTTCTCCAGATCAATACCCTCCGTTGCCTCAGCCTGGAGAACTTCCTACCAAAGGAAGAAACTCAAAAGTGGTTTAAGATCCAACCGTGGGTAAATAGCCCGACCAGGTTAATTTCTGACCGGCTGACCGAGGTGTAAGTATTGGCAATTGAGAACGCTCGCAAAAATAGCAAGCGAGAGGGAAAAGGAGGGAAAGGTAAAAAGAGCTAAGCACGTAGGTAAATAGGATATTAAAGATACGTCCAGGATGATACCCTAATGAAGGAACATGTGTTCCCCTTTGATTGATAATCTAGTTCCACCCCGGACCATTTATTGGAGGTAACTCATCTGGTCCGTCCAGGAGTACCCCTAATGAAAAGGACACATAAAAATATGAAGTGATCACCGTACCCTGTTAACAGAAACTTTAGCTTGAAACACGCTAAGGAGAAGAAGGAAAAATAAAAGAAATCGGGCTAAGTCAGTGACCCCCTGATGAGCTTTCGACTTCACTAAAAATAAGAAACATTAGAAACAGTTCGTAATAAGAAATATAAAATGGCGAAAAGTTTGACAGCAAGACAGCCACGAGGTAGCTAGGTTCCGCTGCCTACTCCTGCTCCAAACATGTCTGCCTCATTGCCCACCACCCCCAAATAACGGTCACATGAAATAGATACAAATCAATAGGTACCTACCCCCATTCCGGAAGCTCCCGAAGTGCAACAGGTCCGCGGTTACGCCCATCCGGAAGGCGAGGCCTCGATGTGTGCAGGGCTCGGCTGGCCGCAGTCGGAAGGGGAGGCTGTGGGGCGGACGGCCCAAAAATCGTAATGACCTCTCCTTTTCCCCTCTTCTGCTGCCCTGCAGGCCACGGGGGGGATGTCTTGCCTCAGCCACCGACCCCCCCCCCCCCCCCCTCTCTCGCCTGATCTGGCTCTCATCGAAGGCCGAAGCCAAGGCGAGGACGGCGGCGCTTCTTTGCGCAATAATGGCTGCAACTGCACTCGGCCCCGGATAATTGCAGGTAGCCCCGCCACATGGCAACGCCTGAGAGTGACAGGTAGTCCAGCCACACGGCAACCCCTGGATAGTTGCAGGTAGTCCCGCCACATGACAAGGGGGGGGGATGTCTTGCCTCAGCCACCGACCCCCCCCCATCTTCATTGCCTGGCATGGCTGTACCAAAGCGCTGGAGACGAGGAACGGCGCGGGGTCGCTGGAGGGGGAGGCGGCGCGAACGAGCCTCCCCCACCTCCCTCCAGGTGGAGGCTTCCAGCGACACCCCAGCGCTCCTGCTTGAAGAAGGGGTCCATATCAAAAAGCGGGTTTCCTTGCCCGGGACGGGCACACGCCCTGTACTCCTCGACCTTGAAGATTCTAAAAGAGCCCGGGGGGCCGACCTCTCCACGAGGCGCCCCCCGCCCCGTCCTCCGATGGAGCCACGAGACGTCGGCGCACTCCTGCCGGCGCCAGCCTCAGTTTGGAAATGACTAAAATCCTGCAAAGATACAGATTTGTTCAGTTTCGGTGGAACACCAGAATGACCCGGTAGGAAAAGATTGTTGCCTCCCTCCCCACTTTTTTGACTGATGATTCATATTGTTAGTCTGTCACCCCACTACGAAAACTTTTTGAACTGCCAAAAGAGGTTCTGGTCCAACCACGAGTCATTGGAGACATTCTGACTATACTGGGACCTGCCTGACCTCGCCCAAAATGGCGCCGATACACAAACAAAACTTTCAAACTCCTTGTTCACCCGGATTGCTCAAACCTTGATGCCCGAGATATGTGTGCATTTTCTGGACAATGAAAGTCGATAAGATGGATAGTGATTATGTGCTTAGAAAAGAAAGCGATGTAAGATAGATATTGATTATGTGTCGGGACAATGAACTGATTTAGGGTGGGTACTAATTATGATTGGGAGCAATGAATTGGTGTAATGTAGGCATTGAGTGAGCATTTGGATAAAGAATTAATGAATTAATTGAAAACTTGAATTCTTGACATGCATCATGCTCGCCCTGTAGGAAAGTTCGATACGATTTTATTGCACTGCTGCACTTTATGCAATGAACGGCCACCGACTTCGTTCCTCTTATGTACAGTTCCAGTCTGCTCCGTGGCCGGTCCACTGGGTTGTAGGCCCGTATTTGTACACCAACACTTTTTATTAAAGGTATTTTGAAAAAGAAAGTATAATTGTAGCGGTTGCATTAATGAGTTTTGAATGTGTTACTACTGTGAGCGAAGAATAAGTATGATTAAGGCTGAAGGTTAAAAAGGGCCCGATATTTAGCAGCTACATTATGTGTCACAGGCAGCCGGAAAAGTGTTTTAGACGCCCTTAAACGACACCACAGAAATACCACCTGACCGCCACCCTTGCACGCGACCTAAAGGGGTCACGACCAAGTGACTCATGTAGATACGCAGACCATCAATGATTATCTATCTGACACTACTGGTCCCTCTGGGCTTAAATGCCGAGATGGTAGAGAAATGCACTACGTGGAGATAGGTCGAGTATGTGGTAGGTAAAAACATTTTCGGACTACTGCATGCTGATGTGGTTTGAATGCTGCCCCCACCCCCTTCTTTCTCCTCCCTTCTGCAGGTCGCGTCGGAACGTCGGCTGAAGTATGGAAGAGCGATGATCGAACGACCGACGAAAAGGGAAGGAGGGGATCTGAGCATAGTCCTTATGTTGATGAGTTTTTAAAAGACGTAGACTTAGACATGACTGTTCCTCCTTAGAACGTAGCGACTGGGAGGATGGACTGACATAGAAACTTGACGGGTACTGTATGACGGAAATTGACTCGAAATAGCACGTTAGATAATGTAACTAGACGTTTAACTAGATAGGGAAAGGACAAAGAAGAGTCCTGGGGTAAGGGTTACCCAGGCACCACCCGTCTGGGAAGCTAGAAATGTTGCTGATGTTCAAAATGTACCACCTCCTTCTCACACTCTTATAGATATAGCCAAGCTGTCCGACTGTTCTCCAGATCAATACCCTCCGTTGCCTCAGCCTGGAGAACTTCCTACCAAAGGAAGAAACTCAAAAGTGGTTTAAGATCCAACCGTGGGTAAATAGCCCGACCAGGTTAATTTCTGACCGGCTGACCGAGGTGTAAGTATTGGCAATTGAGAACGCTCGCAAAAATAGCAAGCGAGAGGGAAAAGGAGGGAAAGGTAAAAAGAGCTAAGCACGTAGGTAAATAGGATATTAAAGATACGTCCAGGATGATACCCTAATGAAGGAACATGTGTTCCCCTTTGATTGATAATCTAGTTCCACCCCGGACCATTTATTGGAGGTAACTCATCTGGTCCGTCCAGGAGTACCCCTAATGAAAAGGACACATAAAAATATGAAGTGATCACCGTACCCTGTTAACAGAAACTTTAGCTTGAAACACGCTAAGGAGAAGAAGGAAAAATAAAAGAAATCGGGCTAAGTCAGTGACCCCCTGATGAGCTTTCGACTTCACTAAAAATAAGAAACATTAGAAACAGTTCGTAATAAGAAATATAAAATGGCGAAAAGTTTGACAGCAAGACAGCCACGAGGTAGCTAGGTTCCGCTGCCTACTCCTGCTCCAAACATGTCTGCCTCATTGCCCACCACCCCCAAATAACGGTCACATGAAATAGATACAAATCAATAGGTACCTACCCCCATTCCGGAAGCTCCCGAAGTGCAACAGGTCCGCGGTTACGCCCATCCGGAAGGCGAGGCCTCGATGTGTGCAGGGCTCGGCTGGCCGCAGTCGGAAGGGGAGGCTGTGGGGCGGACGGCCCAAAAATCGTAATGACCTCTCCTTTTCCCCTCTTCTGCTGCCCTGCAGGCCACGGGGGGGGATGTCTTGCCTCAGCCACCGACCCCCCCCCCCCTCTCTCGCCTGATCTGGCTCTCATCGAAGGCCGAAGCCAAGGCGAGGACGGCGGCGCTTCTTTGCGCAATAATGGCTGCAACTGCACTCGGCCCCGGATAATTGCAGGTAGCCCCGCCACATGGCAACGCCTGAGAGTGACAGGTAGTCCAGCCACACGGCAACCCCTGGATAGTTGCAGGTAGTCCCGCCACATGACAAGGGGGGGGGATGTCTTGCCTCAGCCACCGACCCCCCCCCATCTTCATTGCCTGGCATGGCTGTACCAAAGCGCTGGAGACGAGGAACGGCGCGGGGTCGCTGGAGGGGGAGGCGGCGCGAACGAGCCTCCCCCACCTCCCTCCAGGTGGAGGCTTCCAGCGACACCCCAGCGCTCCTGCTTGAAGAAGGGGTCCATATCAAAAAGCGGGTTTCCTTGCCCGGGACGGGCACACGCCCTGTACTCCTCGACCTTGAAGATTCTAAAAGAGCCCGGGGGGCCGACCTCTCCACGAGGCGCCCCCCGCCCCGTCCTCCGATGGAGCCACGAGACGTCGGCGCACTCCTGCCGGCGCCAGCCTCAGTTTGGAAATGACTAAAATCCTGCAAAGATACAGATTTGTTCAGTTTCGGTGGAACACCAGAATGACCCGGTAGGAAAAGATTGTTGCCTCCCTCCCCACTTTTTTGACTGATGATTCATATTGTTAGTCTGTCACCCCACTACGAAAACTTTTTGAACTGCCAAAAGAGGTTCTGGTCCAACCACGAGTCATTGGAGACATTCTGACTATACTGGGACCTGCCTGACCTCGCCCAAAATGGCGCCGATACACAAACAAAACTTTCAAACTCCTTGTTCACCCGGATTGCTCAAACCTTGATGCCCGAGATATGTGTGCATTTTCTGGACAATGAAAGTCGATAAGATGGATAGTGATTATGTGCTTAGAAAAGAAAGCGATGTAAGATAGATATTGATTATGTGTCGGGACAATGAACTGATTTAGGGTGGGTACTAATTATGATTGGGAGCAATGAATTGGTGTAATGTAGGCATTGAGTGAGCATTTGGATAAAGAATTAATGAATTAATTGAAAACTTGAATTCTTGACATGCATCATGCTCGCCCTGTAGGAAAGTTCGATACGATTTTATTGCACTGCTGCACTTTATGCAATGAACGGCCACCGACTTCGTTCCTCTTATGTACAGTTCCAGTCTGCTCCGTGGCCGGTCCACTGGGTTGTAGGCCCGTATTTGTACACCAACACTTTTTATTAAAGGTATTTTGAAAAAGAAAGTATAATTGTAGCGGTTGCATTAATGAGTTTTGAATGTGTTACTACTGTGAGCGAAGAATAAGTATGATTAAGGCTGAAGGTTAAAAAGGGCCCGATATTTAGCAGCTACATTATGTGTCACAGGCAGCCGGAAAAGTGTTTTAGACGCCCTTAAACGACACCACAGAAATACCACCTGACCGCCACCCTTGCACGCGACCTAAAGGGGTCACGACCAAGTGACTCATGTAGATACGCAGACCATCAATGATTATCTATCTGACACTACTGGTCCCTCTGGGCTTAAATGCCGAGATGGTAGAGAAATGCACTACGTGGAGATAGGTCGAGTATGTGGTAGGTAAAAACATTTTCGGACTACTGCATGCTGATGTGGTTTGAATGCTGCCCCCACCCCCTTCTTTCTCCTCCCTTCTGCAGGTCGCGTCGGAACGTCGGCTGAAGTATGGAAGAGCGATGATCGAACGACCGACGAAAAGGGAAGGAGGGGATCTGAGCATAGTCCTTATGTTGATGAGTTTTTAAAAGACGTAGACTTAGACATGACTGTTCCTCCTTAGAACGTAGCGACTGGGAGGATGGACTGACATAGAAACTTGACGGGTACTGTATGACGGAAATTGACTCGAAATAGCACGTTAGATAATGTAACTAGACGTTTAACTAGATAGGGAAAGGACAAAGAAGAGTCCTGGGGTAAGGGTTACCCAGGCACCACCCGTCTGGGAAGCTAGAAATGTTGCTGATGTTCAAAATGTACCACCTCCTTCTCACACTCTTATAGATATAGCCAAGCTGTCCGACTGTTCTCCAGATCAATACCCTCCGTTGCCTCAGCCTGGAGAACTTCCTACCAAAGGAAGAAACTCAAAAGTGGTTTAAGATCCAACCGTGGGTAAATAGCCCGACCAGGTTAATTTCTGACCGGCTGACTGAGGTGTAAGTATTGGCAATTGAGAACGCTCGCAAAAATAGCAAGCGAGAGGGAAAAGGAGGGAAAGGTAAAAAGAGCTAAGCACGTAGGTAAATAGGATATTAAAGATACGCAGGATGTAAAAATAGATCTTTTTGGCCAATAATTGTTTTATGTTTTGTCGTGAATGTCTTATATATGTAATACATGTACTGTCTTCCTTCATCTGAGTTTGTGTGTATGTACTGTAGGGGTTTATATCCTCCCTCTGTTTGCGTCTCTCCGTTACCTGACCCCCTGCTGTTCTGTGTTGTGAGCGCACTAAATGACCTATTTTTGTACACGTCTCTCTCTCTCTCTCTCTCTCCCCCTCTATCTATCTCCCTCTCTCTATCTCTCTCTCTCTCTCTCTCTACATGTCATACGTGTACCGAATGGCTCGTTTAGATTGCGGACGACTCTCACTCTCTATGAGAGTATCCCTATTCCCTCTTCCTTTTTGTGGTAAAATTGTGCCCCGCCGGCACCAGTCTGATTGGATACTTATTGAACGCGAAGGTGTTCAGCGAAATTGACAGAAACTAAAATGATTGTATCTCGCCATATTACTACCTCTCCTTTCTGCAAAATGAATGAACTCGAATTGGCTAAGAAGGAAAGGACAGGTAAGACGACTAAGGTCCCCCAATCTGGTCTTTTATAGGGGAACTATATGTCAATGGCACCTTATTTTTTAGTTCATCAGAGACGAACGCCAACGTCTAGATTGACCCCCAATGCCCAGATTGCCCCACCCCCTTTGCACCCAAGCGCGAATGCCCGAAGCATCCCCGCCCCACTTGATTGACCCCAGCTGCTGTCCCCGATATAAACATGATGACCATGAGTAACTGTCGTCCCTCGAGAAAAACCCGTTTTACCCTGACTCTCGATGATAGCGCCCCCGCCCTGTTTGAAAAGGTTAGCCAGCCTTGAAGGGAAATGTTAGACTGTTAAAGGCTCGGGTTTGAAAGGCAAGTCTCCACTGGAGGTTCCGAAATGTTGAATTTGATGAAATGCGCAGTTGATGGGAGTCTTATTTCTCTCCATTTGTGTTATAAATAGACGATGAATAAACTTGGCATGAACTCAGTAGGAATGCCGACATATGCACTGCTTAGTAACAAACCTCTGACTGTGACCGATGAGCGTAGCTCCTAAGTGCGTAGGATTGAGGGAAGAATTCACGTGCATAAATGTCTTCTCCTGCCAGTTCTCTAAAGCTTGTTTTGTACCTATTCAAAGATTTACGATCACCGGAGGAGAAGGGTCGGACGTGACGTACAGCCTGGCTGCAGATCTTGAGACACATGTGACCTCGACCAAAGGTGGAGCTGCAGAGCAACAAGATGCGGGACGAGACAGCAATTTCAAACGTGGAAAATGAAAAATGACGGGCTGCCCTGAAGTCCTCCGTCTGCTAACCCACGTGTGCCTAGAGTCTCCGTCCCCCTTTTTTGGGCCCGATTGATGGGCCTGCCTGCTCGTTATCCTTTGCTCCCTTGGTCCCATTGGTGTGTCCCAGGAAATCTGACCCCACTCCGCCCTCTCTCCTATCGACTATTTGAACCACACACCCTCTTTTCCATGTGACTTCTTGCCAAAAGGAAGAACAGCATTCAGGTGGGAATAGGGTGTTGCCACGGAAATATAGGTGCCGAGCATAAGGCTCCACTAAAAGGATTGGTTAGGGAACAGGACTGTGGTCTAACAGCAGAGGACTGACCGCACCCTGCAACGCGTAAGGATAGATCCGAGCTGGACCAATAGCTCCACCGCCGGTGCTCAACAGCGCCAACTAAAGGACACGGACTAGAGCCTACCAGTGATGGCTCACTGCTAAAAAGACACTGTGACGAAGAGATCTTGTGTATTGAACTGAATTCCGCCCTCAACTACTTGGTCAAAATGTTCATTGGTCACATTTTTTGAGAAAGTCAGAGGCATTTATGCTATGTAGTGCGTTTGAAATGTCAGGAACTCAACAAATGCAATTTCCTATGTGCTGCATTCTGCCAATCCCATCAACTGTCCATGATTACATGCCAAATGTTAGTATTGACAAATGCTAATTCTTCAACGGCGCCTGTTTATATGTACCCCCATCAATTAGAAAAATGAACTCTGTTATGTAAAAAGCGGCGACTGTGGAAAATTAGAAAAATTGATGTACATAAGCAGCGTTCATTTGCCTTTTCCCACTCCTCTCCCTGTAAGCACCATGAATACCGTAAAATATTGACCGCATCACTCCGCCAGTAAAAGCCCGTGCCCATATGTACATGACAGCCATTTTAGGCACCCTGGCCTTTTGCCCGCTCATTAGAATCACCGGCTTCCCTTCTGCGCGTATTTGAACCCCCCCCCTCTCTCACATGCATAGACCATGAAACCCTCTCCCTCTGCGCGACCCTGACCTGAAAGGCAACCCTCCTGCTTGACCCACACAAACCCCCCATTTTCTCTTGAAGAGGCATCCTTCGCCTCAGCTGACATAGCCCTCCCCAGCTGCACCTGACTTCCCCCGCTCTCTCATGTACGGGTCATAAGACCTCTCCCTCTGTGCGACTCTGTCCCTGTGCACACCCTGGCTCCCCCCCCCTCCCCTTCTCCCTCACACGGGCAAGTCATAAACCTTCTTCTTCTGCAAAACCCTGTCCTTGGGAGTCACGGCCGCGCCTGACCAACACCTCCCTTCCTTTCGTGAATAACCTCTCTGTTAGTAAACCCTCCCTCCGCGATTGACTGACCACACATGTCTGAGGTCATCGCCTAAGCCAGGAGATACTGTTTACTGCCCCTTATTGTATGGAGTCACTCCTCTTCAAAGGACCCACTATTGATCCTGGCCACCCCACCCCCTGGGCTACGATCAGGCGCACACATCCTAAAAATCGGCGGAACACTCAGCTGCGTGATTACCCTCCCCTCTTATCAGCAGGTCAAGGGTCTCTATTGTGAACATATGTGGGGTAGGATTGACACGAGGATTATGGGGATGTCTTTTCCTTGTTTCACAATGTCGTGATTGTGATGCTAAGTGTTTTGTAAGGTATAAAAGACGATGTCTCAGCTCACTTGTTAGAGCACCTCCCGAAAGACACTGCGTTTCGTGTCCGAAATGACAGGCTCTCCTCATGAGTAATAAATCCTGTTCTGGTGACTCCTGCTTCCAGCGCCCGTCTCTTTATTTGGTAACTATTCAGAATGGGAACTAAGAGGCGACTTGCGCCAGCAGCCCGGGCATCGATAGTAATATGGGCTCCTGTTCCACACACATTTCTTCGGTGAAGGCAGCCTTACTACCCATACATCCTTCATTGTGCACAAAGTCATTAGCTTTCACGCTACACTCAGATAAAAGCAATCTTGATAAGCTATCCACATGGACATTGTCTCTTCTAGGCATGTATTTGATTTTGTTTTGGTAAGCCTGCAGCTTGGATGCCAATTTGATCAATCTGATGGTCAGATATTAGGGGTCCATTAGGATGACGGGCGGTGGCACCACCGCGGTGCTGGCGTGGCGGAAAAACGCCTTTTCCCGCCCTCGAGCAGCGGTACTTATGTCCGCCACATTAGTATAGTAAAACATAGGTCATTTCCCGTCCGCCGCGGAGCGACGCGCACCGCCATCAAAGTACGCCCGCCACCGCGGCAGTGGGAGCCAATGGAGACTCACTGCCGTGCGGAATGACGTCCGCCCCGCTCCACAAATTAGGATAGCCCAAACAAGCAGGCGCACCGAGGCGGAGACGCCGCCCAACCTGACACGGCGGAAACTCGACAGCGGAGCGCGATACCAGACACCCGGTCATGAACGCCATGGACACAGCCCTACACATGCATCCGGTGATGTACCTGCTACAGCACTATCATCAAATGGGCCGCCGCGGATGCCGCCGCTGGTACGCAACTACACAAAAACAACACACAAGCCGACACAGGGTCCAATTCCTCCACAGACACCCTGCTGGGGGTCACAACACATCCAGAAGGGCACCCACACATGACCCACCTGCCACCAAGTCACCCCTCTGCATCTGGGACACACATCGACCGTGAACTAGCCGCAACGTCCCGTTCCAGCTTATGTCACCGCCGCGGTCAACACATGCGCACAATGCAGAAGGCAGGGCCACTCCAAGGCATGGGCAGGGCACAAAGACCACAGGGACACACCACATCCAACCACACAGCAACACACCCCATCAAGTCACAGGCCAGGTGCCCATCCTGTGCACCCCCATGCACACCAATAAGCACAGCAACAAGCAAGCACAATACACACCTTCACCACACAACAAACAACCAGGGAGACAGCCACTGCAGGAGTGGCTGACAAGGAACATACAATATCAGTGCCAATCACACTGAAGGATGCCTACACTTCCCAGCACAAACACACACAAACAAACACACACCCTGGGTGTAGGTACAAACAAAACACGCCTTGCGGACATGACCATATCACATGTGTGCAAGATTCCCCGGCTCAGCCCAGGATTCGCACATCCTGAGGAACAGCATTGTGCCCCGGATGATGGCAAATCTGGTACCAGAGCATGCTTGGATTGTGGGTGAGTGTGCCTAGTGGTATGGTGTGCTATGTGTGTGACCTGCTGCCCTCTGCCTGTGCAACATTGCAATGTGTGTTTGTCATTCCTAGGTGACTTTGCATATCCCAGTCGGCCATGGCTGCTAAGCCCACTACGAAATCCCAGGACCCAGGCTGACATCAGGTACAATGAGGCCCATAGCAGGACCCGACGTGTAAATGAGAGAACGTTTGGCCTACTCAAGTCAAGATTACACTGCCTTGACAGGACAGGAGGAGCACTGGCATACTCGCCTGGGAAGGTGTGCAAGATAGTTGTGGCATGCTGAATGCTGCAGAACATGACCATTCACAAGGGGATTTCCCTGCTCCTGGATGATGGTGAGGACCCAAGACTCCCGCCTGTTTAGGGCCCTGAGTCCAGTGATGAGGACAGCGGAGAGGAGGAAGGAGTTGACATGCGTCAACAACTCATCACCTGCTACTTCACTTGAAGGTGGATGACGAGGTATGACTTGTACATTGTCGGCTGTGCTTGCTGTTGTTGTGAAGGGCTAGGTGCGGATGGTACACACAGGCACATGTTGAGTAACCTGTGTGTAGAAATGTAGCGGTGACATTTCACATGTAAAGGTATACAGGACTCTGTTTCGTGACACTTGCTGCACATTGTGTTGTCTGCCTGTTGACTTCTGTGGATGTTTTGTGTAGTGTAATGTCTGTGATGCCATACTCACGCCAGTGACTGTTGTTCTGTTGTGTCTCTGTAGGTGCCTCGAAATTCTCCAGGATTACATAGTGTACATCTTTTGGATACATCATGGACAATTACAACAGTGTAGATGGTGCAATAAAAACCAAAGTGCACAAATTCAAGTGTGTGAGGTATTTTATTTCCAAAGTTGACATGTGAGGGGTGCGGGCATATTTACATGAAGGTGGTGATGGAGCAGTGAGTTGACAGTCATGGTAGATGAGATGCAAGAGTAGACACCACATGGATGTGGTGACCCAGTCCAACAGACAAGTGCCATTGACAAGGCAGTGAGGGGAAGGACAGTCCAAACAGTCAATGCAGTGGGGGAGAGGGTTGCCATCAGGACTGGCGTGTGGCTGGTGCTTTGCCTCAAGGGACTCGCAGGCTCTTCTTTGGACGCCCCCTTGATCGCTTTGGTAGGGGGTGGGCCTGCTGCATAGATAGCGGCATCTGAGGACTCACCCCTCTCTGTGGCCGCAGGGGATGATGGTGCACTGTCTTCCTGCAGCACAACAGAGGGGGGCGGAGGTGTTGTTTGGGATGCTGGCCTGTCCCTCAGTAACGCCACTTGCTGGGCCATAAGGTCCACCATTTGTCCCATGCAGGTGTCGATGGACCTCATCAGCAGGATGAGCTCACGCAATAGTTCGACAGACCGGCCACTTTTTTCCTGGACCTGTTCATATGCCCCGATGACTCTGGTGAAGTGGTCCAGGGATGGTGTGCCAACCTTCTGAGGTTAGGGGGTGGCTCTGGCCTTGCCACCTGCCCTGCTGCCACGGACCTGTTGCCTCACCACTGTGGATCCTCGCACACTGTCCCTGCCCTCCACAGTTGTTGTTGTGTCCTGGTCATCCCCTGGGACAGGGAGGGTGCTGCAGGTGGTACTGGTGGTGGTGGTGGTGGCCGAGGTGTTAGCGGTGGAAGCGCAGGACGTGTCTGCAGAGGTCTGCTGTGCTGATGTTGTTGCAGCAGCCATGGTGGGTGCTGTATGGGGGCCTGGGACCTGTTGGGCCCTGGCACACCAGATGGGCCAGCCTGGAGCCCATCGTCCAAATTATCCTGGGAGTCAACATCTGAGAGTCCATGTACCCGGGGTGGAGACTGGCTCTGTTGGTCGTTGTTGTCCTCGGCAGCGAGTACTTCATCACCTGTGGATTAGATTGTAAATGGTCAGTGTTGGGCACTGTGCAAGTATTCTGTTAGCTGCATGTAATCGAGTCTATCCACTACACAATTGAGAGATCTTCACTATCATTAGTACTACCATTACTGTGCGTAATTACATGGTGAAGAGGAACATCACTTACTCGTACATGTATGGTATTGATGCATTGCATGCAACTTCTGCTGTGTGTAGTGGTACAGTCCTCCCTCCCCCACACATACCTCCCAATCAAGATGGCTAGCTACCTGTTAGGTGAGGTGCAATGGCTGACACATGCTCCTGGGTAGGGTGGGGGAGGGCTCCATCTTGGTAGGCTGTGGGTCAGGGGGCATGGTGGGAGTAGTAGTGCAGGCCTCCCAAACACAAACAGGCCTCCCAGGCAAGGTGGCTACCTACCTGTTAGGTGAGGGTGAACAGTGCAATGGCGGACACATGCTCCTAGGTGGGGGAGGGATCCATCTTGGTAGTCTGTGAAACAGGGGGCATGGTGGGAGTAGTAGTGCAGGCCTCCCAGCCTCCCAAGCAAGATGGCTATCTACCTGTTAGGTGAGGGTGGACAGCGCAATGGTGTTTGGGTTGTACAAGGTAGTACTTATCAGTGTGTTGGTTGCCATTAGTTTGTACTTACCAGCTTCCACTCCCTGGATACTCCTGTGAGACTCTCAGGATGCAGGATGGCAAGCACCTTCTCCTCCCATGGTGTGAATTTTTTCTGTGGGATGGGAGGGCCACTGCCAGTCCGGTTAGCCAGCTCCCAGTTCTTACTCCTCCTTTCCTTGACAACCCTCTTGAGATCATGCCACAGTTTCATGATCTCCTTCTTGGATCTTGGGGTGGTCCCTACTGCATTGACCCTTTGAACTATCCTTTCCCACATTTGTTTCCTTGTGGCTAATGGTGTCTGTTGGGCCAGGCTGCCAAACAGTTGTGGTTCCACTCTCACTATCTCATTGACCACGACTGTCAACTCACTCTCTGTGAATTTGGGCATTTTCTGTGCTGCCATGGTGCATGGTGTATGAAGTGTTTGTGGGTGCAGGGGTGTGTGTGGTGGGCGTTGTGTTGAGGTGTGTTGTGTGGTGGGTGATTGTTGGTGATGGTGTGATGGTGGTTGTGATGGTGGTAGTGGTGGTGGTGGTGGTGGTGGTGTGTGTGGTGTTATTTTGCCTCTCCTGTCAGATGTGGTGTATGCCCTTCTCTTCTGGGGTGTTGCAGAGGATTGTGGTCAGTGAAGGGGCTGGTGTTATGCTCAGCTGTGTGGGTGTGTCCAAATGGGATTTTGATGTCAGGTGTGTTGTGGGTGTTGTCCATGGAAATGTATTATCTTTTGGGCATCTGTTTTTTCCTTTTTATGTGTTTTGTGTATTTGTAGGGCATAGATACTTTACTTTGTGCAAGGTTTGGCATCTTTGCGGTGTTTTGGCATCGTCTGCCATGTTTTTCGTGTTTAATCCGCAGCGGTGACTATGCTGCAGCTCTTCTGCTGTCTCTCCCATTCACTCCTGTGTGCGACCGCGGCGGTCGGAAACAGCGGATCGTACCCCGGGACCATCGGGGATATCTCAATTTCCCGTGCGGTGTCTCCGCTTTGCTTGTGGCAGGTAGTAGCTTTTCCGCTGTGTTTTTGGACGTCACTGCCCGCGTTGAGCGGTTTTGGTTCGCCCGCTACCGCCGGTTCATCCGCGGTACCGGCGGGCGATTGTTTCCCGCCTCCAAGGCGTTCGGGTTGGTTTTCCGACCGCTATCCTAATGGGGCCCTAAGTGTTTACTTTCTTCGACTAGTACCACCTGGTGATAGTTACTGGCTAAGTCAAGACTGGAGAATATTGTCACAACTCTAAAAGTTGAAACCATCTTGTGCTAGTTCGGAAGAGGATGCGAGTCTACCCAAAGAGAGTCATTTAAACTCCTGTGATCGATGTAGAGTCTTTACTCTCTAGAACTTTTGAGGGTGATCATCACATGTGAAGCACATTCAGCAGATTCAACAGGGTCTATGATTTCATTTTGGCATAGATCCTTTACAATTTCATTAGGTTTATCCCTGTTATTCAAGGGCACATTTATTTCACTCTGTTTGACATGGATAGCATTCCTCTTTATAATGATCCAGTGCTTGAAACCCAAACTGTTATTAACCAAAACCATATTGCACTCGTTATTAGGTTCCCTAAATCTCTCCTAACACTCTAGCTCAAACAGATTGGCACAATCATTGGACATAATAACGTATGAGAGAGGCTCAGATCTAGTGTCCAGTTTTATCCCCACAGCCTCCTGGTGTGTCCAACCCAGGATTGCCTCACCTTTCCCCCACATAAATCTCACCCTTAGTGCACCTACCATGAAAGTCCAATTCACCCCTTAAGTAATACACTAAAACAAACATGCCCAAATATTATTGAGGGCACATATCCGGCGTCACCAGGGACATTCCACCCATAATTTTGAAAATGGGAAGCACCTCCTTACTGTCAATGCTGGCTACAACTCTTGGGAACCCATTTCTATTACATTCACAGTCAGATACAGTAAGCACCATATCATTATTCAATACCTGCCCAACCCCTGCATTTCTCCTTCATCGGTCACCAAATTAATTTGTTTTGAAATGTTACACACTGTTCCGAAATGTCCTTTTCCTGCACTTTATACAAAACAATGACAACAGTCTCTTGTCTGTGCCATGGTTCTCTCTATTCCCATGGCTTTTCCTAACTTTTTGACATTAGGTTTCTTGCTAACCAAATTGATCTGGGAACTGCTTGTCTCTCTTATCTCCAAAAAGAAACACTCAGATTGTTCAAGCCCTCCTAGCAGTTCAAGTGCTCTTAAATCTTTTTACTGCCAGTGTGCATTAAGAGCCAGTGAGGTAATTTTTCGACTTTTGTACAGCCCAGATACAGGCAACCGCCTCCCTTACAATAGTGCTATAATGGATTTCAGCCTCCCTCAATGCTCTGGAAGCAAATGTGAATCTGCTCCTTGACATGCAGCCACTGAACCAAAAGAGCACCAGACCTCTCAGACTGGCATCGACAAAGATGATACTCTTCTCATCAGACATAAACAGTTTAAAAGCAGAGAGCTTGCCTATGAAAACCTTTCATTTTTTCAAAAGCGTCATTAGTAAAATGTGACCATTCAAACCTATCACCTTTATCAATAGGTTGGCAACCATGACATTCCCAGGAATGAAGCACTCACCTAAATCTAAGAAGGAGTGCAAATATTCTTTGTCAGCAGAGTGTGAAGCTTCTTTACCGGCCTGTGCCAAGTTAATTTAGGGTTTTATGATAGAATCAATGATGGCATATCCCAAATAATCAACACTTCAAGTGAGAAATGTGCTTTGCCTTTACTAACAGTCATACCCCTATCTCCTACGATGGTTGAAACTTGGTTGAGTGTGAACTTATAATGTTGAGGAATTTGCACAAATCAGTGTATCATCCTGAAAAGCTTGAAAATTCAAGGTTTTTCCAGTCAAAGCATTCATCGTTCCCTGAAAGACTCTTAGCAAGACTGAATGCTAATCATAAATATTTGAACATATCAAATGGAGACACAATAGCAGTCATATCTTATGAATACTCCGCAAGTGGTATTTTGGTGGTTGGCTGAGCGTAAATGAATAATTGAATTTAAAAAAAACACGTCTTTCCGAAATGATTTAACATGTTTTCTAGGTTATGTGTAGCTATCCACCACGATATTCTTGTTAAAAGTGCAAAGGTCAGCCCTCAATCGTATGTCGCTGAACTTTTCACACATTATCACTATCACTGACATCCACTCGGAAGAGTCAAGAGGCTGAACCATGCCATCAGCTCACAAAGAATCCAATAGACTCTTAAGCTCAACCCTTACACTAACAGAACAATGTGTACCTTGTGAACAACAGGTTTTGGTTGAGCCTTAAGCATGATGAGGCCGATTCACAGAACTAATCTGAGACAAAATCCTAAACTTACTACTTTTGGTATTCTTAAGACAAAATCCCAGTTTAAGACAAAATACTAACTTAAGAAAAAATACTAATTGAAGACAAAATTCTAACTTAAGACAAAATCCTAACTTTACTACTACTAAATGCCTTCTGTGAATACCAAAAGTAGTAAGTTTAGGATTTTGTCTCAGATTAGTTCTGTAAATCGGCCCGATGTAATCCTTTAGAACTTTTACGAAACCTTCTCTGTTAGCAAACACTTGAACAAAGGATTGAAGCATCTCCTCAACATGAGTTATCACAATCAACTTTTAACAGAGCCAAGTATTCCAATACAACAGGGTCGTCAGTAACCAATATCAGTAATATGCCGAGCTTTGCCAGACCTCAGCAGCCCAATTATACTTCTTCCTTTGATGGCCACATAAATATTGATTTCCATGGCAATTAATTTTAATGTGCTCACAAAGTACCCTATCATATTGATGTTGTGTTCCCTAAATGCCTTGGTATTAATGTCAGCCTGATAATTGCATGCCACTGCCCAACTTGCCATGAAAGTGAAACCAGACAAAATTGAGATGGTCGAATCTTAATCAGCCAGCACATGTACCAACACATTCCCAATGTGTACCGTGCATAATGCGCCTTTGGCTGGTTGATTGTGAGTAGAAGAAAGTTATGAATCTACTTTTGTGATCAACGTCTTGATTCTTTTCGAGGGGCAGTTGATCATCAGGGGAAGCTTGCGGTGCTGTTTTCTCGTTGTGGACTCCTGTGTGAATACGCTTAATACTTGAATCTGTGAGCAGCTCATTTCATCCTCTTAATCCTCTCTGCAGTGGCCCTTTGACAAATTATCATTTTCAGGTGTGTTTGTCCATATGGTTATTTTGAAATGAACCAAGACTACAGCTCCCAGAAAACACTATGTTAACCGCATCGCTGCGGGCAATATTTTCCTCCTGTGCTGCGCCCCTATGATAATGGGTGTGGTAATGACTGAACCATTCCGTCATCAGCACAGCCCAACCGTGACTGATGACGGAATGGTTCCGTCGCCAGCATCGAAGTGGTTAAATGAATGCAAAGAACTAGAAAATGATGTCCCTGAAGACATTAAATAACTTCTTACTGGGTTGCTCTGGCACAGAAACACTCACACTTTGCTTATTAGCCCTGGAATCTTGTTCACGTGCAGGAATACTATATTATTCTCCTTAGAAACTCAGATGCCTCAGTGCTTACAGGAACCAATGGGATTCAACAGCTCGGGTTGTTTGCAACTGTTGTCCGGTGGTCTGTCCTTCTATGGCTCTGCAAACTGATCCAAGTACACCGTTTCAGCACTAGACTCCCAGGGTAGCAAGTGCAAGCGATCAAAAGCTACCAAGGGGGGTAGTGTGTGAGCTCAGAACTCAACAGTCAAACAACAGAACCAATAATGCACTGCCCAGTCCAGTGCTTGACCTAGTAAAAAGAAAGTGCTTCAATTACACAACAAAATGTAATACTACACAATTTAATGGGGCTCTGCTATTGCCTTTTGATACCAATTATGATTCCTTGATGAGCATTAACACCTTCTATGGCACCTTCACCCCAGATTCTTGGGACCTCAACATAAGCATAGGCATGGATTAAGTAGATACATGCGACATTCATTAGGTCTTTACTCATGTGAAGTATTTGGGAGTTCAGTTCTACAGTTCCTACCCAAACTATTATTGCATGATTAAATATCACTCATTCTATCACGTGTGAGACCCTGTTATCCACTCATGTTGAGGCACTCGTGGTACTGGATGGTATTCTGATGTACAAAGCTCAAAGCGATGGCTCTGCTGACTTAAGATCACAGTAAAAGCTTCACTCGCAATGTAACCCACTATTGATGAGCACCACAGCAGGCCTGCTCAGAGGAGGCCCTTTCTGGCAGATGCAGCATCTGGGCCATAGTCGTCTAGCAGGTTTCCACTTCTGCGGCGTTGAAAGCTTCTCCACTGGATTTAATGTGAGCCAGCCAGCTGCAGCAGTATGCTACCAAAATATCAAATAAAAACTATTGTGGATTAAGAATAATGTGCCAGTAATATCATGATGTAAAGAATATTGTAGAATGTAATGTCACATGTAAGAATATCATTTTTGAAATACCTTTTTGATATCTTTGTTAATAATATCATTTTTTAAATTTCATATTAAATGTTGTTTTAGGTTACATTTTTGTTCAAAAGTTATTTTTTTAATGCTGAAAATTTAAGGAGAAGGATGTGTAGCTCATAGGAAGATAGGATGGGGAATAATGTATTAAAAATGCATGTGGTTTGTGCTGTGTTTTTAATTTTACATACTTTTTTATTATTGTCATATTACAATTTTTATATATTTTTATATGTTTGGTATTTTGTTTTATATTTTAGAAATGTTTTAGGAGTGAGATGCATAGTTTATTGTGTTAACTTGGTACGTAGTTAGAAAAGTATTTTTAATTGCATATTGTTATATGATTTGAAATTGCAATTTAAAAAAATGGTTTACATATTTCTTAAGTATTTGATTTAATTACGGGTTGGAAAGTGTTTTTAATTGGTTCATTATATATTTGTTTTGTAAATATTCATTGCTGTTTACATAAAATTCTTGGCACATTATTTCAAATCTATTGAAATTAATATTACATGTATTATTATTTATTGTTATTTACAATTACAATTAAATGTTTCAGAATTTTCAGAAAATCTTTTTTCAATTATTTTCAAAAGCAAAAAGTTTGTAAAGTGTATCAATCAATCAATCAATCAGTCAGGATTTATAAAGCGCTGCAAATCACCCATGAGTGTCTCAAGGTGGTGGCTAGCTGCTTACCTGTGCTCTGTTCACTCAAGCAACCAGGTCTTGAGTCCTTTCCTGAATTCTCAGAGCAATGTGGCATTCCTAGGGTGCAGGAGAAGGTCATTCCAGGCTTTGGCTGCCAGGTGAGAGAAGGAGCTGTTGACTCAGCGGTTCTGAGGGGTTTCTGTGAGGAAGAGGTAGGGAGATCGCCGAGATGTGGTCGGTTGGTGGAAAGTCATTCGTTTGTTGATATATTCTGGTCCTGCATTGTGCAGAGCTTTGTGTGCGTGGGTCATCATCTTGACTACTTGCTTGCTGCCGCGCGGTCCGTTCTGTTTGGGCTAATTTAAATTGGAAATTAAAACTGTGTCAGGAATATTGTGGGAATCTTTTAAATTGTGACATACTGTGTTTTTAAAATTTACTTATCGAATCGCGTGGGGCATTAAATCTGATCGCCTACACTGCCTGACACCCTCCTAGCGGCCTTAGCCAATCAGCTAGAGCGGGGCAGAGCTCAGAGGCGGGGTCAGACCTCAAAAGGAGGAAGTACGCGAGGGGCCAGCTACTACTTGCTTGCTGCCGCGCGGTCCATCCTGTTTGGGCTAATTTAAATTGGAAATTAAAACTGTGTCAGGAATATTGTGGGAATCTTTTAAATTGTGATATACTATGTTTTTAAAATTTACTTATCAAATCGTGTGGGGCATTAAATCCGATCGCCTACACTGCCTGACACCATCCTAGCGGCATTAGCCAATCAGCTAGAGCGGGGAAGAGCTCAGAGGCGGGGTCAGTGCACGTATATTATGTGCATAGGCACGCGGGAGCGCAGCGGACGCGCGCAGCGGGTGCGCCGGCGGCGCGCCAAAGGCAAGCTCGTCTGCGCCCGTCCACGCCTGCCCGGGCACAGGGGCCACAAACCCTTGTCAAACTACGGTTTATTGCTCAGAAGAGCTTATATTCCTTGAGCAATATGAATAGGGGCTTCCATCGGACATCATGGACCGGATTAGATTGCACCGTATTTCGCACAATAAGGCAGATTACTCTACTCCTTCCCCGCAAACTGCGGAGTCACTTATAAAACCTAAGTTGACTTCCCTGCGGGTTATGTATCTTAATACCCGCTCGATGGTGAGGCATCAACTAGACATGTTTTTATTGTTGACGTCAGCGAAACCAGACATTTTGCTGCTCTCCGAGACGTGGTTCACTCCTGACTCCACCCCAGACATCTTAGCTGCTTTTCCTGCGGACTATTACATTCTCTCAGTTAATAGGCAGGCAGGGAGGGCGGGTGGGGGAGTTGCTGCCATTATAAATAAACGCCATAAGTTCAATAAATTGAACTCCCTGATCCTTCCCGAGGTTGAGAATATGGTTATCAACTTCGATACAAACTCGGTGTCGCTGGCGCTGGTACTCATGTATCGCCCTCCCCAGCCTATGCCCTCTTTTCCCCTCTCTCTCAGCGAACAGATAGCTGACCTTGCAATGAACCACGCTAGAGTCATGCTCACTGGGGACTTGAATTACTGGTTTAACGACGTAGGTGGACGGACCCAGTCGGCAGAACTGACTGAAACGCTTTCTAATTTAAACTTGGTCCAACATATCTTGGCCCCCACGCACATAAAAGGCCATATTTTGGATCAAATATGGTCGTATAATGTTGATCTGACATCTCCGCTCATCTCTCCGTGTATTTAGTCGGATCATCATTTAATCGATTTCACAGTCACTTTTAATGGTAGGGTTAAGTCAGCGAAGGCCGTAGGAGGCATGACCAGAAAATGGAAATCGCTCGCCACCCAGGATTTTTGGGCTACTTTAGCCAGCTCCCTTCCCTCTGCTGACATTAATATTAATGTCGACTCTATGGAAAAGGGCATCTCTAACTGGCTACTAGCTGCTAGTGACATTCATGCCCCTCTTATTAACTTTTCCCGGGCGAGACAGGCCGAAGCCCACAAATGGTTCACTGCGGGACTGAAATGACAAAAACTACTCCTACAGCAGTCAGAAAGGAAGTGGAGGCGCAGTTATGCCAGTGATGAAAGATTACTTTATCTCACTGCTCGCAGGGACTTATTGGCTGCTAAGACCTCTTACTTCTCCACAAAGATACTCGCTGCTCCAAACAAATCCAGAGAAATCTTTAGGATTGTTAATGCCCTCAGTAGCGAAGACAGAGTCACTCCCTCTTTGGTCCTTACTCAAGAGCGGTGTAACACACTAAACAGCTTCTTTGTGGAGAAAATAGAGACCATCAGGGCTAGTTTACCCTTGGCAGCCCAGGAGGAACTCCCTGGGGCTAACCCCGATAACCCATTTATTTTAGATCAACTCATGGAAATTGGCCCTGACACCCTACTTGAACTTATGTCTCGAGTCAAGTCGGCTCTCCCAATGATTGCTGTCCCCCCGCTATTTTGAGGGAAGTCTTCTCGGCCTTACCGCACAGTCTCCTACCCCTTCTCAATGAATCTCTGAGCAGAGGGGAAGTGCCTATTGCTTTTAAAAAGGCCATGTTAGTCCCCCTGCTCAAGAAACCAGGAGCAGATCCTTCCGTCTCTGCTAACTACCGCCCGATCTCCCTCCTCCCCCATCTTTCAAAGATTTTGGAGGCCCATGTGACCAGATGTTTGTCTAAGTTCATTGAAAACTCCAACTACCTTGAATCAAACCAAGCCGGCTTCCGGCCCGCCCACTCTACAGAATCAGTAATTCTGGCGGTGATGGACACACTAAGAGCCAATGCTGACAAGGGTGTCCCGAAGGCACTGGTACTGTTAGATCTGTCGGCAGCGTTCGACACGGTCAATAATAACATCCTAATGCACCGTGTCGAACAAGCGGGGATCCGGGAACAGCCTATGGGTGGATAGAATCCTTTTTGACAGGTAGAACGCAGGCAGTATATCTTGGGAACTATACGGCCCCTAACCTGACTTCCTCATGTGGAGTTCCTCAGGGCTCGTCCCTATCCCCATTGCTGTTCAATCTGTACCACTCACTCAAGGCTAGGAACGCAACTGTATTCAACTATGCTGATGACCTTCAGTTGGTCTTCAAGCTAGACTCCCAAAATGCAGCTGCTGAATTCCAAGCCACAATGCTGCATATTCAAGGTTGGATGGACCAGAACCAACTAAAGCGTAACCCCGGGAAAACCGAATTGGTGTTGTCTGGGAAGAGCCTCACTAGCTGGGGACCTCATTTTTGGCCGGGCGATTTAGGCCCCTCTCCCGTTCCATCCCCATCAGTGAAAAGTTTGGGAGTAACCATAGACTCCGATCTCTCCTTGAGGGGCCATGTGGGTACGGTCATTTCTTCCTCGCTGTTCCAACTACGAAAAATAAGAAAGATAGCATATCTGTTATCTCATCAAGCTTTGATCCAGGTGGTGATAGCGCTGGTACTTTCCCGCCTTGACTTTTCCAATTCTCTGTATACCGGCCTTCCTCTTGGTCTGGTAAACCGCCTACATTCATTCAGAATCAGGCGGCGAGATTGATCTTTAGGCAGCCAAGATGGCAGTCTGCCAGGATGTTATTGCCCACTTTACATTGGCTACCTATGGCGCAACGCTACGCATTCAAATCGGACTGTATAATCTTTAAGGTTTTGCATTGCACCAGTCCTAGATTTCTCAACAGCTTAATCTCGAGACATGTCCCTACTCGCAATCTTCGTTCCGCCCACCTTCACCTTTTGTCTATTCCATCTATCAAATTAAAACGACTAGGCGGGCGTAGGTTTGCCTATTTAGCCCCCAGGCTCTGGAACTCATTTCCTCTATCAGTCAGGAACTGTGATAGCCTTTTGGGATTCAGAAAAGTCTTAAAAACCTGGCTCTTCGGACAAACTGTTTAAACTGGACCCCGCAGCAGCTTATGTCGTAACAGCGCCAAGAGACCTCCGGTGTAAGTGCGCTTTAAAAATGTATCCTAACATAACATAACATAACATAACATAACATAACTGGTATCTCTACTGGATCGGGAACCAGTATACCTTCTTCAGGTGTGGGATAATGTGAGTCCATCTGGGAAGGTCGAGTATGAGTCTTGCCACTGAGTTTTGTACTGTCTGTAGTCTCTTCAGGAGGACTACAGTGATCCCTACGTAGAGAGTGTTACCGTAGTCCAGCCTTCTGCTGATGAGAGCCTGAGTGACGGTCCTTCTGGTGTTAATTAGGAGCCACCTGACATTCTTATGGAGCATGTGTAGGGGTTGGAAGCAGGCAGCCAAGACTGCGTTTACCAGTTTCTGCATAGATAACTTGCTATCCAAGATGATGCCGGGATTGCCATCGTGGTCTGTTGGGGTGGGGGAAGGGCTGATTTCAGTAGGCCACCAAGTGTAGTTCCATGGCGAGCTGTTGTTCCCAAAGATGAGACCTTCCGTCTTGTCCAAGTTGAGCTTGAGACAGCTGTCCTTAATCCAGTCGGCAACATTCATCATACATCTGTGACAGTTGGCTCTTGTGGTGGAGGGGTCTGCTGACAGTGGGCCCGATTCACAGAACAAGTCTGAGACTAAATACTAAACTTATTACTTTTAGTATTCACAGAAGGCATTTAGTAGTAGTAAAGTTAGGATTTTGTCTTAAGTTTGACTTAAGTTTGACTTAAGACAGACTTAAGACAAACTTAAGACAAACTTAGGACAGACCTAAGACAGACTTAAAACAGACTTAAGACAAAATCCTAACTTTAATACTACTAAATGCCTTCTGTGAATACCAAAAGTTTTGGACTTTGTCTCAGATTACTTCTGTGCATCGGGCCCTCTGAGAGGATGAGCTGGGTGTCATTGGCGAAGGAGATTATGTTGAGTCCGTGCAATCTGACGGTGTTGATAAGGGGGGGGGTCAAGTACATGTTTAAGAGGGTGGAACTGAGGGACGATCCTTGTGGGATGCCCCAGGTGATTTCCTTGGGTTCCAGGGTGAAAAGTGGGAGATAGATTCTCTGGGTTCTTCCGGTGAGGTATGAGGCAATCCATTTGAGAGTGTCTTCCTGGATTCCAATTTGGTGGAGTCTGTGGTTGGAGATGGTGTTGAAGACAGCTGACAGGTTCAGGAGGATGAGGGCTGCTGTTTCACTGTGGTTTAGGAGGGCCCTTAGCTCATCGGTGACTGTGTTCAGGGATGTATCGGTGCTGTGGTTGGCTCACAATCCAGATTGAGAGGGATCAAGGAGGTTGTAGTGTTCCAGGTGTTTGGTGAGTTGCTGGTATATTGCCTTTTAGAGACCCTTCACCAGAAAGGGGAGCGGGGAGATCGGTGGGTGGTTCCTCATATCTGCTAAGTCAGTTGTGATGTAGGCATTCTGGACTTTCTTGAGCTCGTCGCCTATCGTCTTATCCAGAGGTTGAAGATGTGGTGGGGATATGGGTCAGTGGGTGCTCTTGAGTGTACGGAATTCAAAATGGAGATTGTGGCTTGAGTTATGAGTGGGTCCCAATGGGTGAGCAGGTGTTAGGGGTTTGTGTTTGTGGGTGTGAGTAGGCTGATGCTGTTGGCATTGGGGAGTTGGGGTTTGAAGTTCTCGTAAATGACAGATCTTGTTGGGGAAGAAGTCTGCCAGGGTGTCACACAGTTCTTGCAAGAGGGTGATGTCATACCCGGTGGCTGCGGGGTTGGAGAATCCCTTCCCGATGGCAAAGAGCTCCTAGCTGTTGTTTGTGCTGGATTCTATGCAGTCTGCTATAGTGTTCCTCTTTGTTTCCGTCAGGAGGGGGTAGTACTGGTTGAGTGCTGTTTTGAAAGTGGTATGGTCTTCTGTCTTTTTTCTAGAACACCACTTACTTTCTAGTTGTCGGCAGTAATGTTTGGAGGATTTCAACTCTGCGGTGAACCAGCTGGCTTTTCTGGATGGCACTTTTGGGTTTGGCTGGCTTGGCAGCAGGGGCGACTGTGTTGGCACATTCAGTGATCCACTGGGAGAAGTTCTTCACAGCCTATTCTGGGTTGGATGTTGTGTCTGGGAGTTGACAGCGCTACTCCACTGGTCTTCTGATATCTTTTTCCAGTTTCTGCGGGTGGGGCTGAGGAGCGTGGTACTAGTATTGGTAGATCCTGAGATGGTGAAGTGGACGCTGTAGTGGTTGATCCAGGTGATCTGTGTGATGTGGTTGTACTTAACTCTGTTCTTGGACATAAAAATGGGTTTAGGTGTTTCTAGTGATGTGGGTGGGGTTGGGACAAGTTGGTGGAGCCAATGTTGGGCATGGTTTTCAGGAAGTCGGTTGTGTTGTATTGGTGTCATTGGGGTCGACGAGGTGGAATTTAAGATCTCCTAGGAGATAGTAGTGCTGAGAGTCAATGGCGATCAGGGCGATGAGGTTAGGGATGGTGTTGCAGAAGATGGGCATGGTCCCAGTGGTCTGTTTGCGAGGGTGACTCTGATGGTGCCTTTTCCGTCTGGGTGAAGTTGGACATTGAGATGCTCCATTATCAGGGTTGGGTCGTAAGAGGAGGTTGTGCAGCAGATGGTGTCCTTGTAGATGATGGCATTTCCACACCTGTGTTTGTCTATTGGTGCTGGTATGTTATCATGTAGCCTTTGGGTGTGGCGATGTCTGGCTATGAGGCGGGGTTCAGCCAGGTCTCTATGAGGAATATGACATCTGGGGCGAGGGATGAGATTATGTCCCACATCTCTGTGGCGTGCATTGAGTAGAATGTACTGGAGTTGTTCTGTGGCTGTCTCAGTCAGCCGGGAGGGCACAGTCGTGTTTGCAGTGTCTCCCGTGTTGTTGGTTGCTTTGGTGTTGCAGGTGAAGCAGCAGTGCTGGCAGGAGAATGGTCCTCTGATGGTGCGTGGAGATGTGCAGCAATTTTGGTCTGTCCATACTGTGCATTTGGCATTTCCCTGGGTGGCTGCAAGGATGTAGGCCAGTTTTGTTATTGGGGGCTGGTTTTGTAGCCGTTTTAAAAGCACTGCAAAGTCCTTGTATATCCAACAGTTTTCTGATAGCAATTAAAGTGCCATTGGTCATTAAAATACCTTCTGGAGAGAGAAGGGAGTTTTGTCTAGTGGCTGGTTTGACTCATCTACGGTAGCGCAGAGGGTAAATATGCCTTCTGCAAAATACGTATATGATTTATATCAAAGAACAGTTTTTTTATGTGCATATCTCAGTGGGTTACTGCTTTTGTCACAGATTCTCTTGTTACTGTGCAAGTCATAAGTTACCATCTTAATCTAGCACAGTGAGCTATGAATTCCCACCTAAGAGATGCATGCAAACCATTATGAAAGAAAGTTATTATTTATCACAGTCTTTCATTATGTTGATGTTTCTAAAACTCCAACCACTGTATTCTGTTCTGGATCCTGAGTTTGTGTATCTCCAGACCAAACACTCTTTAAAAAAGCCCACTGTATTGATCACATATGAATCCCTGACCTTGTGGTCCCTTTTGTCTTATGTAACATATTCTATACAGTGATTTACACATGTAGGATTCATTGTCTCTGTATGTGTGTGTGATGTAAAGTGCTCTGACACCCTACACTGGTGTGAGAGGTGCTATAAAACAACCGAAATACATGTGAGAGAGTGGCTATGGAAAGAAGAGGGGCACTGTTGAAGGGCGATAGTAAGGGAATCACCGAAGAACCCCAAAAAGATTGTTATATCTTGGTGCACAATAAGGTCATCATTTACTATGCTTTAAAAGTTAAAACAAATGAATATATAATGGCAAATGTGTTGTAGAATGCATCATTTCCCCCAAATGTTCTTGGGTGGGGGGTGGAACTGCCGAAATCCTCCCTTTGTAATGGTCATGTTCACTCACTATTTTTATTTATTTATTGTTATTTAAAAAGTTTTCTATAGCACGAACATGACCACTGGGGGTATCAGAGCGCTTTACAGTACATAGGTCAAGGAAGGATACAAGGGGTAAAAAACAGAGCAACCCAACACAGTAAAAACAAACTTAACAGTCTCAGAAAGCACGGAACCCTAGGGAGCAATTGAAGCAGAGAGTCCAGATAAAAGTTTCTTCATCCATAGCGTTTTTACTTCCTTGAGAAAGGAAGTATAGGGATAAACTCAAAGTTGCGAACATGGTAACAGGGGTTATCTGAGCACTTTACCGTATATCAATTGCAAGCTGAAATAGGCGGAGGTGGTAGAGGACCGACAGAACCGAAGACAGTTTTCATATATTCCGACCGGCAAGGATGTCTTCTAGCAACTTGGAAGCTCCATTACAGTGGTAAAAGTTTCTTCATCAGTACTGCGGGGAATGAGATTTTGATACCCTTTCTGATTACTTTGATATCTATCTCATTCGTCTATTTGGATCGATTATTTTCTGTCATTGAGTAAAAGACAAACCCCACATAGGTTAGATCAACCCCATAGACTGACGCGACTCTGAAGAACCACTTACAACTGATAAAGTTTTAAAAGGTTTAATATAAAATCAAGAAAAGTTGCAAATACAATCCTCTCAGGATAAGATTCAATAAGTATACAGGAACTAGAAGGAACATAAATTCCCTAAAGAACCTCAGTCTACAAAAGAATACAATTAAAATCAATTCGAGAATCAACAGATTAAAAAGCATAGACACAATGTGGTTCCGTTGCGTCATCTAAAAAAAGAAAAAAAATAAACAAGTTAAATCTGTCCCTACTCTATGCTAGGTGACATCCCTACTTCGCAAGTTTCTATTACCCTAAAAAGGTGTCAGCAGTTTGACTTCGAAAGAAGTTCAAACTCTCTTAGCCTCTAATGGTAACTTATGTCGAGAAGCAGTACCCTCTCTGCCTACCCATCCGCTCTCTAAGGGTCCTCGGCCTACTGCTCTCTTGCGCTCTGTTCTCTCTGCGCTCGCTCCTTCGCTGCTCTTCTCCCCTGGGTGCTGTCCCTAAATACACAATCACCGTATGGATGGAACGCCCCTTGACGCCCACCACATACACATACATATGAGATCATTTTCTAGGTCTTTCCATAGCTTCGTCTCTTCGCGTCGTCCATTAAGTTGACCTTTCTTCTTAGACGCCATCTTCGTCTTCTTGCTGGTGACTTCATTGACATTCCATTTGACACTTTCGGAGCAAAGTCTATCACCTCATCAGAACTTCATTCTTTACGACTATGTTCTTAACCTCATTTGGTCCTGTGAACGGTCATTTCTAAACAAGACCCAAATTCCAAGCGTCTCTTATCTCACTTAGGCCATAAACTTCGTCTAGCATTGTCACTTGAAATTTAACAAGACCTTTGACTCTTGGCTCGCACATTTAGATCAAAGCTATCCACGACTCCTGTGAGCCCACTAAATTACATACAGCGGACTACACTCCTGCGAACCCTTGGTCAGTCAGGTTAAAATCACACATGACCAAACTCTTCTAACATTCCTACAAACTCTTCTACACAGTATAACCTTTAACACACATTTATATATAATCGAATTTAGTAAATCCCTTGATTATAAGCGAATACATCTTACATAGAATACATCTTACATAGAATACAATATTATATACTCGTGCTTACACCGTGCTATATATGCTCTACACATTTCTTTCGCTTTACATTTCTCGCCGCTTCTCCATTTAGAATTATACACGTACATGAATTCTGTTTGCACGTTCTGGTGTTCGTAAGCATTTCTACACATTTCTATATTAGCCCACTACGTATACGGGCCTTCTAATCTAAAGCATTTTCTAAAGTGAATACAAATACATTTCCTATTACATTTGTTACATCGGCTAATTCATACTTTAAATGCTAATTCACGTTACAACTTCTACGTTTATGCGATATGCTTATGAATATGGTACAGATATGCTTTTTATTCAAATTGCGCTCTCTCAGTTCCCCCCTTTGATGACCTCTAGGGATCATCACTAAAATGCAATTTGAATCCTGCATTATACAGAACTAGTTACAAGATTCCCTCTTTTTCTCGTTTCGAGAGCTCTTAAACTTTTATACTGTTGATCTTGTAAAGCAGCTAATCTCCTCTCTTGCTCTCTCATGGACCTTTGTAACCGGTTCGACCTATACCATTTATACAATTTCACTAACCCTAACAATGTGATTATACAAATCAATATTATCAATACAGGTTTCAATATATACCATATAATGCTTTTACCAAGATTGGCAAACCAATCTCCAACTTTTCCCATTCCATGACCTACTTTTTCCCAAACATTTACTTTTGTTAAATCTTCGATTTCCTGATGTATCTGTGTAATGTTTCGTATGACTTTCTCAAGTGGTTTTGAATTATCTGGAATGTAAGTACAACATTCTTGGACCTTCAGAGCCTTGCAGACTCCGCCCTCTTTTGCTAGCAGAACATCTAAAGCAAGACGGTTCTGAAGAACCATTGCTCTAATCGACTGCATCTCTCCCTCTACTAGCATCAATGACCTTGCAGTACTTGCAGATAATCTATCTACAACTGTAGCTAATCTCCTGATCTTAACATCGTTAAGTATTAAACCTAACATAGGAAACATTGCTCCAAATATGTCTCCAACTACTTCAGCATCTCCTATTTACCTTTTCGTTCTTATCGAAGCCTTTCCTTCTATGATCGCTAAATCCTTTGCATGATATATTTTGGGGAAGACAATTGCCAAGTAACACGAACCATACCAATTGTCAGGCAGTTTTACATAGGCATTTCTTCCACATACAAAATATACATTAGGAATGGCTTGCATCCCTTTCATAAAATCTTTCGTATAGTACTCTAACCTAAAAGCATGTTCGCAATTTACTTCACCTACAAATACACTCTCATAATATGTCTTGCTTCGAGTTAAACATAACTTTCCTTTCTGCGTTCTATCCAAAGCTATTGGACCATTGCTCCCCTTCTTCTTGTGTGCTTTTTCTTCTTCGGTCCAATCAGTTTTCCACTGTCCTGACATTTTTAGAATCTTCTGTCTTCTGTATCTGTCATCTACTTGTCCTATGAATTTCTTCTCAATCTCTGACACTTTGCAAGTCAGATTATTTCTGCGTGCATATGAAGTATCTAGTGTATCCCAAGGAAGAAAGAATTTGGCTAATCTATCCTCCTTTTTATAATAGTCCCACTTATTCATTTGTTTATAATTCGGGACTTCAGGCAGTACCGAATCATAATTTGAAAAGTAGTACTCAAACCCTTCTCTACCATAGAATATACTAAGCAGTAAACTACATGTTATCCCATATGTCAGTGGGAGATGATGATATCTGATACCTTCATCTACAAAAGCCGGCAATTGCATACAAACGTAACAATCTTTGGCCTCCATGGCATCGATATACTCATACAATAGTTTGGCATATGCATTTGACCTAAAGTTTCCCTGCGACTCGTCTACATGTAATCTACGAGCTTCATTTGCCAGTAACGCCTTTTCACGGATCACATTGCTCTCCTCCTTCTTCCCAACAAGAGCAGGTTTCAAAGTCGTTACAGGCTTTACATCTGTGGTTTCTTTATCACTTTCATGTCCTACAATGTATGATATGGTCACTACTGTAATAATGAGAAAAATTACTATTGCTATTAGTGTACCTATTATGCATTTGGCCTTTCGGTTTGGGTTGCCGTTCTCCATGTCATCAAACAGCGTAGCTCTTTCTTTCTCGTGGAAAAGTTTTTCCTTTTTCAGTCTTTATTTTGCTTTATTTGATTTCTCAGTCTGTGAAGCACTCTTAATCAACAAAAGTCTCTTTTTCACAACAATGTCTCTTTATCTTTAGCAACAGACAACCCTAACCCTTCTCCGTCCTCTAAATGTAATCCCTAATTTTATTCTTCTTTCCACTCGGCGCTAGGTTATCTTCTTCTTTATAGCTTAAACACAAAAGTCTTTATGCATCTACAATTATTCTCGTACCTGCAGCTTTAATAACATATTCCAATAGTTCCAAACGAATGACTTTTTCTTCTTGTGCTGGTATTTGATGACCAAAAGTCGGAAACTGTAATCGATTTAGCACTAGATCTTTGATCCGACTTAGGTAAGGGGGTATGGGAAGTGTGAAAGTCAGTAACCCCTCAGTCTCGATTCCAGGCGTCAACATCCATATCTCCACTGCCACAAATGGATCGAGATTGATCACCTTCACGTCTCTCACTCTCCCAGATTTCTGTCCCCAAGACATCTGCTAGATAAGTCCACTCAGGGGTGGCGTACCTTCTGCAGGGCACACGTACCCTTCTTGATCTTCTCGGACTCTCGGAACCTGAATCCGTGGCTTCTTCTTCTTGATCTGAATCTTCAGCGATCGGGACAAGGGTGCTCTCTGGATTTGCTCTCAAGGTTGACCTTCTCCTTCTTTCTGGCCAACTAGCTTCTCCATTCCTTGTCCTCCTGCTCCTTGTTCTTGGACTCGTCTCTTGATCACTTATAGCTTGTTCGGTATCTGACTCGAATTCCCAGCTTCTTTCCTCTTCTGAGACAGCTTCGGTCTCACTGGTGTCTTGACCATCATCAGCCTGCTCCGACACAGGCTCAGCCTCTTCAATCACCTCTACAGCTTGGCTTTCCCTCTCTGTGGCTTCTCCGTTTTCTGCTGGGATTTCATCCGAGAGAGGAGCTGTTTCTTCCAGAGGTGTTGGCACTCTTCGGGTGTGTGAGGCGTGTATCCAGTTGGGCAAGCCTCCACACTTTACTGCAGTGTTCGTAACTAGTATGACTTGAAATGGTCCTCGCCAGCGCACGTCTAGACAGTTCTTCCTGACATGCTTCTTTACAAGGACCCAGTCCCCTGGACACAAGTCATGGCACAAGTCTTGAGCTGACGGAACCTCTGCAGCCTGGACCTGGAGGGACACAGAATGAATGGCATCAGATAGTCCCTTGCAGTAGTCCAAGATCAAATCGTCTGTGATGTTCAACAACGCTGCAGTCGGAACCGATGGCAATCTCATAGCTCTCCCCATTAGCACCTCGTGTGGAGAGAGACCTGTCCTTCTATCTGGTGTGCTACGTATGCTCATAAGAACCAATGGAAGTGCATCAGGCCAACTCAGGGATGTCGATGAACAAACTTTGGCAAGTCTGGACTTGATTGTACTGTTGATTTGCTCTACGATCCCTGAAGCTTCTGGTCGATAACTGCAATGGAGCTTCTGATCGATACTCAAGGCTGAACATAGCATCTTCACTATTTCGCTGTTAAAATGAGTTCCTCTGTCCGATTCCAAAGAGGATGGCACCCCAAACCTCGGTATTAACTCTCTAAGCAACAATTTTGCTACTGTTAGTGTATCGCATCTACGTGTAGGATAAGCTTCAACCCATCTAGAAAATATACAGACAATCACTAAAACGTATCTGAGTCGATTGCACTTGGGCATTTCAATAAAATCCAGCTGCATTCTATTGAAAGGCCCCCCAGACCTCCCTATGTGACTCAATGTGACTGGTGTTCTCTTTCCTACGTTTAGTTGCTGACAGATCGCACAACGCTGACATACTGCTTCTGCCGCTACTCTAAATTTCGGATTAAACCACGTTTGTCTGAATACTCTCACCATGGCATCTCTACCTATGTGTGCTGATCCATGCAATTTCCTTGCCATTGGACTAACAAGTTCGTTTGGTAAAACTGCTCTCCCATCTGCAGAAATCCAGAAATTCATTTCACTTTTAGTACATCCAGCTGTTTCCCAGCCCTTTTTCTCATCATCTGGTGCATTTTCCTGAACACATTTTAATTCGTCCCACGTGTCTACAGTGTCTAACAACATTGTTAACTCAGTTCTTTCCTGTATTCCCCCCACTTTTACATTGGTGTGAGAATATCCCTGTTCTGCACAGTAACGTGCAACTTCATCTGCGTATCGGTTGCCCTGCGACACAAAGTCTACATTCTTTGTGTGCGCGGCACATTTGACAACCGCGACAGCTGTTGGTCCTTGTAATGCTTCTAACAGTAGTCTCACAAATTCCCCATTCCTAATAGGAGAACCCGAGGAGGTCATGTAACCTCTTTGAGACCATAACTGCCCATAGTCGTGAACTACCCCAAAACCATACTGGCTATCGGTGTATATGGTGACTCGAATTTTGTTACCTGCTAAACAGGCACGCGTCAAAGCAATGATTTCAGCTACCTGAGCGGAATGTACTCCTTCCAGGCAAGCGGCTTCCACAACTCTGGTAATTGTACAAACTGCATATGCTGCTCTCAGCTGACCAATATCGTCTCTTACGCATGAACCATCAACAAAGAAAATTTCATCGGGGTCAGTCAATGGCTCATCTACGGTATCTGGTCTTGGCTTGGTGCATAGTTCAGTCACATCAAGGCAGTCATGATCTGTACAGATTTCATCATCAATCTCACTTGGAAGTGGCATCAAAGTAGCAGGATTCAAAACAGAGCATCTCTTCAGGGTCACATTCTCGGCAGCCAATATGACTTGCTCGTAGCGTGTGAGCCTGCTTTTCGTCAGATGCTGAGTCTTGGTCCTGGTCATTAACAATTCCACAGAATGCGGTACGTACACCACTAACTGATGTCCCATTACCACACTTTCACATCTTTCAATGCTGACACCCGTTGCAGCTACGGATTTGAGACATCCGGGCAACGCTGCGGCTACTGGATCTAATGTAGCCGAAAAGTAAGCAACTGGCCTACGCGCATTGCCGTGTATCTGGGCCAAAACTGCTAAAGCGCAACCTTCTCTCTCGCAGCAGTAAAGCAAAAATGGCTTCTCATAGTCCGGCATTCCCAAAGCCGGGGCACGACACAAGTCCTCCCTCAGCTGCAAAAATGCCATCAAACAATCTTTGTCCCATGGTACCGGATCACTCACTCCTTTGTGCGTCAGTTGTAGTAACGGTTTTGCCTTCAGTGAAAAATTGGCTATCCACTGCCGACAATAACCGACCATGCCTAGAAACATCCTGACTTCTCTTTGTGTTTTAGGCGTGTTCATTTTCATGATCGCCTCTATTCTGTCTGGAGACACCTTCCGTTTTCCCTTTTCAATCCTATGGCCCAAGTATTGCACTTCGGTCAGACAATACTGCAATTTACTTGGAGACACCTTGTGTCCGTTCTCGGCCAAGTGATTTAGTAAGGTGATGGTGTCTGTTTTGCAAGCTTCCTCAGTTTCTGACGCAACTAGGAGGTCGTCTATGTACTGGACAAGAACTGAGTTCTTGGGCAGCACTAGACTTTCAAGATTTTTCTTCAGCAGCTGGTTAAAAATCGATGGGCTTTCTGTATACCCCTGGGGAATACGACACCATGTTAAAACGCGATTTTCCAGCTTAAAAGCGAAAAGATATTGGCTATCTTCATCTAAAGGAATCGAAAAGAAAGCCTGGCACAAGTCTATCACTGTGAACCATTCAGCTTGGAACGGTATCTGAAACAATATCACTGATGGATTCAGTACCACTGGACAACATGAAACAACGATTTTATTAATCTTTCGAAGGTCCTGCACTATTCTGTATTTTCCACTAGGCTTCTGCAAACCCATAATCGGGGAGTTGCATGGACTTCCCACGATTTCCTTCAGTATTCCCTGTTTAATCATGGATTCGATCACAGGCTTTATTCCTGCAATTGTCTCCGGTGTCAACTTATATTGTGGTGTTCTCGGGTACTCGGCATTGGGTTTTACCATGATCTTTACCGGTTCTACTCCTTTGATCAGTCCTATTTCTTCTCCAGTAAAATCCCACACCTCAGCTGACACAGTGTCCTTCAAATCCTGTGGAAGCTCCTCCACCGTTAAGGTAGGGTATAGTTCCACGCATCCTTGCGAGTTTACAACTTTAAAATCTGCATCATCATCATTAGTCTGCACTTCTACTCCTTCAGGTGTGCAATATATTGTGCAATTCAGTTTACACAACAGATCTCTTCCTAGCAAACACACAGGACTAGAATCACAAATCACAAACTGATGTTCATCACTGTAATTCCCTATTTTCACTGACACTGGTTCTGTCAGAGGATTCGTCATTCTCCTATTTGCGACTCCTACCACCTGAATCGTCTCTCCCGACATTGGCAGACCTGGGACTACCGCTGATCTCAAAGTGGATCGAGTGGCCCCCGTATCCACCAAAAAGGTCGTAGGACATCCAGCTACTTCAGCTTCCACGTATGGTCCTCTCTGGTCTACCTCCAGGGCTGCTCCTAGAGTACAGTCTTCTTCTCTATTCACTCGTTGTCCTGTAAGAGGATCAACGTAGTAGCATTCTTCTCCTCCTACGAACAGTGGCATTTGTCTATAAGTTTTTCCTCCATTTGCAATTCGAGGCGGTTGAGGGAATGGGACTCGAGGAGTCTGAGTCCCCCCTTTGATAAACTTTCCCTTTGGGACTGTTGTTCCCTTTATCATGCTGGTTTGAACCTCATCCTCCTCCTGTTCTAATTCCCCTGTCTCGACATTATAAGGACACTCGCGTCTCCAATGTCCCACCTCGTTACACTGATAGCACCTCGTTGTCTTTTTCAATGTCGCGATATCTATTCTCGGTCTCGGTCTTTCTTCCTCATCTCTGCTTTGATTATTCTGTTTCTTTCCTAGCGTTCCTGTTCCCTGTTGTCGCTGTCCACCCTTTCCAGCTGATTGCATCTGCACCAGCATCAGCTTCTCCTTAAGTTTCTTTGCTTTCGAATCTATTTCGTCGCTACAGTACCTCGCATACCTCAGGATCTCATCTAAAGGTTTGTTTTGCCAACAAATCAAATGCTGTTGAATCATTAAGCTTATGTCTGGTCTCAATCCTAGGACAAACTTTGACACAAACTGTCCTATGTCTTTAGGATCCATTACATCTAACCCACTGTACTGTTTGAATGCTTTCAGCAATCTCTCATAGAACTCGTGAACGGTCTCTTTAGGTTCCTGAGTTGTTCGATCTATCTTAACCCAGTCTATGTCCTGCACTGGCACTTTCTCTTTTAGCCATGCAATTACTCTTTCGTACTTTTCCATGACTCTATCTGATGGACCGTTCGTCCGGGCATCCCTCGGAGGCTCACAAGTGGGCCATTCAATACTAAGTTTACATGCCGTCCACAAATCTCCGGGTACTACGATATCGAACAAGGTGTTCAAATCGATCCACAGCACTTTAGAGATCTTCACGAACCTCTCTACCTGTTTATACCACTCAACGGGGTTCTCTCTTAACTTGGGGAAAGAATTAGTAAATGCCGCTAAATCCCCCCTACTCCAGGGCACATGGACGTAGTTTCCGTTCGCGATTTCTCGCAAAGGGAAAGCTTCCATTTGCATTAGCTCTCCATCCTGGGACCTCGCAAGTGTACTCCTTCTGACGGATCCCCTCTTAGACCATCTTTCCTCCCATTTATCCAAATCCCTCCACACTCGGATACTCAGGATTAGTTCCTTTATGTGTACTTTTAGCCCAATCGTCCTACGCTCATCTAGATCCTGATCCGTGCAATTTAGCCTATGGTTGCCCTGTAAAGCTTTAGTCCGTGACATGTCTATCATATACCTGTCTGCCAATTCAGATAATTTTTCATGAGCTGACCTTGCTTTCCGAGTAACATCCTTAGATATAAACAGTATTTCATCATGATCATACAGCTCTATCCTTTCCATCGGCAATGTGCCGTCTATGATTTCATCCAAGTCTGATTTTAAACTCATTACATCGAGCCGTTTTGCTTTTATCTCGGCTCTCAGTACCTCACTCCTAGGTGGTTCTTTTACATCCCTCTCACCCCCACTATGAGTCCTACGTCTAGGTACAGGTGAGTTGTGAGGAGTTCTTCTTGCTTCTCTTTGTTCCCACCTCTCTAGATCCCAAGCTTTTCCATCCTCCCTTGGGGTATGGTGGAACAAGGATCTATTCCCCATCACTGCGTCCTGTCTTTTCGGATCGGACTCTTTAGGTGCGAGATAGAATCCCCCGTTCTGTTCTATCTCCCTGTAACTCCCTTGCTGTCTGGTGTCGCTCAATAACCGATAAGATCCTTCACGGTCCTCCATGTTCCCGCGATCTCGTCCGTGATCGCCGGATGTATGGCGAGACCCTTCGCGACTCCCTATATTCTCGTGACTCCAATGTCGCACATTTTCGCCCGGGGCATGGTGAGTGCACCTGAAACTATCTCGGTACTCCTGCGTCCTTCGTTCCCCCTCAATAAGGATGGGGCGAGGCACTCCCCCACACCCTGCGCTCCTGTCATCGCACTCTTGTCTACTGCCACTGGTGGTATGGCAAGTATCTCCTTTGCTTCCTTGACTCCCTCTTTCCCACTCCGGGCTGCTTTCGCCAGCTCCGCAGTGAGAGAGGATCCTGTTATCCTGATCTCTCCATTCTGCTTCTGTTTCTAATCTTTTATTCTGAGTCTCTTCGGCAGCATCCCATTCTTTCAAATACTCCCTTAATTCCTTATAGGATTTCGGTTTCGGTCCCCTCAAATCCATCTGTCCTCTTTGACTCCCCTGTTCTATCCAGGGACCCGTTGCTGAATCTAATGGGGTACTCCGACTCTTTGGTGCTAGCAACTGCCTTTGGGAATTGATCGTATTATTCCTACTTTCCACCTCTGCCCTTTCCCTGTCCCATCGTGCCTGTTCCTCCTGCTGGGCTCCCTCTGGGTTGTAGATTGACACTATAGGACCTATGGTAACAGGTACTTGTAGAGCATCCGGCAATTGATACGACCTTGCATGCTCCGTTTCTGGCACCTTCTGGACCACGAATCTTCCTACTACTTTCTGTACAGGACTAGATTGAGATACTTCCTCACCTTTCTTGGGATCCCACTCTGATGTGGGGAGCGATTTATATTCCCCCCATCTAGCTCCGTCCCCTTGCTGTAGTTCGGGACTTTCGGCTTCTCTGTTGTACGGAGGTGGTCTATCCGTTAATAGTCTCTCTATCAGATCCTCATCTGGCTCGCTATCCTCATCTTCCTCTAGAGGTTTCTTTTCTCCCGTAGTCTCTAGCATTGTGAACAGTTTATCTGCTTCTATCTTTTGCACTCTCCACTTTTTAGCTTCGTCATCCCATTTAGCATCCTGCACTGCTTTTACCGATCGTCTCACTCTTTCTTGGCGTCTATTCAAGCTCTTTTCGTGTGCTGCTCTAAACCATGCATTAAGGGCTTCGAACTGTGTTGGCCTCGGTAGAGGTCTCGTTGCGAGCATTACCGCTTTCAGTTGGTTCAATACTTCTAGCTTAAACGTCCCGTATCTCGGGAACGTCAGTTCCTTATTCCCTTCTGTTAGCTTATTCCACTCAGAGATCCATAGTATTGAGTGTAAGCCTACATTCACAGCCATATAATAAGCTGGTGTGCCTTCTGGTGGAGCTTCTTCTCCTGCATACAAGTTTCCTCTATCTCTCTTAAAGATCGCCCTTAAACGCTTAAAACACTTCATTTTCAGTAATCTACGATTTTCCTTATTAATTCTCTTCCTTATTTACGTCCCAATGACAAACCACCAATCCCTGTGCGGCTCTCGCTAATCGGCCTATCCCAGCGCGGTTCTACACCAACCGGCCAATCTCAGCGCGGCTCTACGCTGACGTCACTCGTCCCCTCTGCAGCAGTTCCCCTCCTTTCTCAGCTTGCCTCGCGGTCTTGCATACGTCTCATTCATACGCCGAAAAATGACTACTTCCGTCCAAGCGATCACTTTTCTCTGACTGTACGGCCACAGTCTAACTGTAATTGTCACCTCAACTGACGAGACGTCTTCCTCTCACTTCGGACGCTCGCCTTAACTGATAGGTTACTTACACACAGTAAACGTACGACCAGCGTCCGTTACTCATACACTCACTCAAACACTCCCCCTATCATCGGTCTGCGGGCGATCAATGGTACCTCATGACCCCCTTTAAATGGTAGACAAATTACTCTGGGTGTTCGATACACCCGAACCACTTAAGCCCTCTCTGGACTTAAGATTTTATCCGGTTGCGCGCGCTCACAACCTTCCCTCAATCACACTACAGGCATTCAACTCCGCTTGACATTACAACACAGGTACAACACAAAACACCGCAATCTGGCAACGCATGACCCTTATACTCACTCTCGACCGACTCTGCTGCTTTTCTCTCGACGCACCGTCAGCACCTTCTTCGGCAGGGATTCTTCTTCTGGTCGTCGATGACTAGGGACCTTGGGGTAATCTAGACCTGACCTAGGTTGTCTTCCTCAAGAAGAAAACCATCCTTCTCTGCTACCAAATGCGGGGAATGAGATTTTGATACCCTTTCTGATTGCTTTGATATCTATCTCATTCGTCTATTTGGATCGATTATTTTCTGTCATTGAGTAAAAGACAAACCCCACATAGGTTAGATCAACCCCATAGACTGACGCGACTCTGAAGAACCACTTACAACTGATAAAGTTTTAAAAGGTTTAATATAAAATCAAGAAAAGTTGCAAATACAATCCTCTCAGGATAAGATTCAATAAGTATACAGGAACTAGAAGGAACATAAATTCCCTAAAGAACCTCAGTCTACAAAAGAATACAATTAAAATCATTTCGAGAATCAACAGATTAAAAAGCATAGACACAATGTGGTTCCGTTGCGTCATCTAAAAAAAGAAAAAAAATAAACAAGTTAAATCTGTCCCTACTCTATGCTAGGTGACATCCCTACTTCGCAAGTTTCTATTACCCTAAAAAGGTGTCAGCAGTTTGACTTCGAAAGAAGTTCAAACTCTCTTAGCCTCTAATGGTAACTTATGTCGAGAAGCAGTACCCTCTCTGCCTACCCATCCGCTCTCTAAGGGTCCTCGGCCTACTGCTCTCTTGCGCTCTGTTCTCTCTGCGCTCGCTCCTTCGCTGCTCTTCTCCCCTGGGTGCTGTCCCTAAATACACAATCACCGTATGGATGGAACGCCCCTTGACGCCCACCACATACACATACATATGAGATCATTTTCTAGGTCTTTCCATAGCTTCGTCTCTTCGCGTCGTCCATTAAGTTGACCTTTCTTCTTAGACGCCATCTTCGTCTTCTTGCTGGTGACTTCATTGACATTCCATTTGACACTTTCGGAGCAAAGTCTATCACCTCATCAGAACTTCATTCTTTACGACTATGTTCTTAACCTCATTTGGTCCTGTGAACGGTCATTTCTAAACAAGACCCAAATTCCAAGCGTCTCTTATCTCACTTAGGCCATAAACTTCGTCTAGCATTGTCACTTGAAATTTAACAAGACCTTTGACTCTTGGCTCGCACATTTAGATCAAAGCTATCCACGACTCCTGTGAGCCCACTAAATTACATACAGCGGACTACACTCCTGCGAACCCTTGGTCAGTCAGGTTAAAATCACACATGACCAAACTCTTCTAACATTCCTACAAACTCTTCTACACAGTATAACCTTTAACACACATTTATATATAATCGAATTTAGTAAATCCCTTGATTATAAGCGAATACATCTTACATAGAATACATCTTACATAGAATACAATATTATATACTCGTGCTTACACCGTGCTATATATGCTCTACACATTTCTTTCGCTTTACATTTCTCGCCGCTTCTCCATTTAGAATTATACACGTACATGAATTCTGTTTGCACGTTCTGGTGTTCGTGAGCATTTCTACACATTTCTATATTAGCCCACTACGTATACGGGCCTTCTAATCTAAAGCATTTTCTAAAGTGAATACAAATACATTTCCTATTACATTTGTTACATCGGCTAATTCATACTTTAAATGCTAATTCACGTTACAACTTCTACGTTTATGCGATATGCTTATGAATATGGTACAGATATGCTTTTTTTTCAAATTGCGCTCTCTCAGTATCAATTTAACTCCCTTTTTGAAAAAGGCAGTGGAGGGATTAAATCTGACTTCAGAGAGTAACGCCTTCCATATCCTCGGGGCGATACCCGAGTAGGCTCGATTGTACGTTTTTATGTTGTTAACTTTTTGTGGTTTGAGCAGTAATGTGCTGGCACTTCTCGAGGATCTTGATCCAGCTATACACCATATGGGGGCTGGTCAGACAAAATTTTCCGGGCTGCTTTGGGTTCCCAGTCCGGCCCTGATGTGCGGTAGCAGTTGATTTCAATGTGTCCGGGGTCCAGGACTAGGAGGTCTGAGGTTGTGTAGCTGTGCGGGGTGGAAGAACCAGCATTCCTGGCACTGGGTGCGGCATGTTTTATTTAATTGATTTGCATTTTATTGGGTTTTGTAAGGTAGGAATATTTTAATTGAAGTTGTTTTCGTTGCTTAGGTTTTTTAATAATTAAATGAGTGTGTAACTATTTCATTTAATGTAAATAAATTGTATTTATAAATATGTTTCTAGTACGTTATTTTTTTAAATATAATTGTTTTTGTTATTTGTTTTACTGTATACTGTTGTTATTGATATGTTTTGTATTATATGGAAAATATTGTTTTTTAGATTTTATAAAGCTTGGGTATTTTACAGTCATTGTTTAGATTTGGAGAGGGAGTAGTTAATGTATCCCCTTCAAAGTCTAACCCTTTCCCCATTATGACTTTGATTGGAGTGGGAGTAGTAAATGTACCCTGCTGAAAGTGGGAATAGCACATCAACCCCCTCCAAGTCCAACAATGTCTCTTAGAAATGTCATTTTCAGTCTATTCCTCAGGCACAGCCTTGGTTAAAGTTGATGACTCTTACAGGAGACAGCAATTGATCTGGCTTCAAGAAAAAGTATCCAAAACAAGGTGACAATAGGTGTGGAATCTCTGCACCTGGCAGGGAAAAGCTTTTCTGAAACAGTAAATGGAGGAGACGGAAGGACAGGCCCTGCGCCCATTAAAAGGACCCACTCACTTTGAGAAGTACTCCTGGTCACAGAACAGGTTCTTGACCTTTGAATTGGAGGGAAAGTCCCAGGGCTCTCTGCACTCACAGATTAGTGTGATGCCAGGACAAAAACAAAGAGTCAGGTACCAGTTTCACATGCTGCTGGCAAGGGTACACATCCACGTACCACGCAAGGGGCATTTACGCACAACAATGACTCAACGTAATATCTAGCGGTCTAGAGGCCTTTTCTCAGCTCAAGCTTCAAATTGAAATTGTTCCCTAATATACACATTTCAATGTAAGACAAATCTAATAAGTGCATCTCTGAGCCCTGATGTGAACCTTGAAAGCTCTTCCTCTCCTGGGCCTTGATCCGGTCTCGCTCAAGGAGAGGCCATGATGATGATGGCTATGCTGATGGCCAGCGTGGCACTAGAAGAAACAATGAAGGAAATCAGAGGCTTCATTATAGCTCTAGAGCATAATGTGGTTCTCTAAAGGAGAGGAGCGTATGACATTGGTTGAAACATTATTTCAGGCCTGCAATGTTGTGACCAGCGACACCAGGGTTCGAGGGATGTCTCCATCTCAAACTTAGAAGACAAAGTAGATTATCCGTAAAATGAGGGTAGCGCCACCAAAATCTGTATCACTGGTTCCGTGACCCAGTAGACTCTGGGCACCTAAGAGCGGATGTAAATGTAAATTCAGTATTTGTAAAGCGCACAGCTACCTGTAGGCATCCCGGCACTGGGGGTCTTCGGGAAGATTAAGCGAGCTATTGCCCAGAGTCACATGGTGCTGAGCTAACCTGCCGCCAGTGATCGAACCGTGAGCCCCAACGTCCGGTGTCAGTCGCCCTGGCCGCAGAGCCACACTTCTTACTCCTTAGTACGGTGGAGGTGGACCCGGGTTGCCCAGTGCTGGCGCAGATGGTGGTTCCCACAGATGTGAAGGCACCTACGGGTGCTGAGAAAGTGGAGCTGAGCGATCGCATCATCATCAGCAGCACATTATAAAGGCCTCAGCCATGTTGTCTAATCTGATGGTGAGGGGTTCCGGGGTGCACGTTATTCTTGATGTAAGTCTCGCAATGCAGAGACACGGGCAAGGCCTACAGGCTGCGAGAAAGCTTCTTTCCCACAGTGTGAAGGAATCCCTTTGGTTCCCTTCAAAGCTAGAAATACCCAATGGGGAGAGGGGTCAACTATTCATGAACCCCAGAGTAGCCTGGGAGGTCAAAAAAGGTCTATGGGCTTCAACTTGGGGCCTGATTGGAGATTCTGTGGACTTTTTTGGGGGTTCTCTATAGGGATGGCCTAGTAGGCCCTAGGTTTGAATCTGTTCATGATGGTCCACAGAACTAGGCTGGGGGCTGCACCGTGATGACTGGGTAGTGCAAACGCGTGGGTGAGCAATGTCCCTGAGTGAAGAGGCTCATTGTTGGCGCTTATTCTTGGAGCGAGGTCGTGCCCCGTTGTCTGCTCTCACCCGTTACCCCCGTTTATTTGCCCGCGTGCTTGCTGAGAACTATAGTGCTGGCACTTGCGCTCTAAGTTCACAGATGTTCAATATTTTATGATGATTCATGCGATATTGGAGATTGTAGTTACCAAATAGTCTCCATTTTGATGTCATTATTCGTGTGTGATATTGTGGCAATTGTCAATGTCTCCCCTTTGAAACTAATTCAAATAATGTTATGTTTATTTTTTTTTATTTGGTCCACATCACAACCATACATTCAAATGCACCGGAAATGAAGGAATATGCGCTCTTGGAAGGTATTTGCACTTTTCTGTAGGTGTCAGTTTGTTGCATGTAGCCATATGAATCGATTTGTCATGTAGATTTGAAAAATATGTATTTAACATGAAGGTCACCATCATTGATGGTGACAATTTACCTATCATTTTTGTAATTTAACATACACATGAAATCAACAGGAAATAACCTTTACAATGCAACTTTTACAACGCACTACCATTACAACGAAACTTTTACAACGCAACATCCATTACAACGCATGCCATTACAACGCACCCATTACAATGCATGACACTACAACGCATTCCACTACAATGCATGTCATTACAACGCTGTCATTACAACGCATACCATTACAACGCATAGTACCCTTACACTATCCAACACTTACCCTACTGTTGCACCCCCTGGAGTTAGAATAGTAATTTTTACCCCAACACTATCCAACACTTACCCTACTGTTGCACCCCCTGGAGTTAGAATAGTAATGTTTACCCCTACACTATCCAACACTTACCCTACTGTTGCACCCCCTGGAGTTAGAATAGTAAATTTTACCCCTACACTATCCAATACTTACCATACATGCAATGTAATAGTATGCGTTGTAATGGTATTCGTTGTAAAGGTGGTATGCGTAGTAACGGAAAGTGTTGTAAAGGTAGTTTTTAAAAATTTGTTATAATGGCATGCGTTGTAATGAAATGCGTTGTAATGGATGTTGCGTTGTAAAAAATGTGTTGTAATGGTATGCGTTGTAAAAGTATGCGTTGTAACGTCATACATCCGAAATCAACACATCTAACATTCGCCAGATAGGCCATTACCTGTAGTTCTGTGAACATATATGTTTTACTCCAATCTTGTCGAATGTTTTTTAAATGTATTTCTGCTTACCACTCTTATGCAGTGGTATGCTGAGTCCACCCTCAAGGCTGGCAACGTGCAGGGTGATAGGAAAGTGCTCAGTTGCTCTAGGATGGATTACACTGCACAAATACCTGTAAATACAGTCATACATCACAGTGGTCACAGAGATAAATATAAATATCTGGTCAGGTGTTCATTAAGATGTAGCCCATATGCTCAAATGCTCACAAAGATAACAGTGTGACTAGAACACCAGCATATTTCATTGTAGAAGAGGATAAAAGATAACGATGAAGAATTGAACATAAGCAAAGGGAAAGAGACTATTATAAATTCATATAATTAGCAGAAATGCAAATGCAAATGAGATATTATTTAAATTTTTTGTAAGCTAAGGATTACAATAAGTAAACCTACTTATTTGGGTGAAAACTTACCCAATGAAATAAAGACTCTCAAACGCCCCTAAATATAACAAATTCATGGAAGCCAGCAAGGCGCTATTGCCCATCCACTCATGAGTTCCAGTCTATGTGTACTAGAACCGCGCATAGCGTACCGAGTCACTTGCACGTACTTTAGTAACATGCACTTCTCGCCAACTGAGGCCATTGAGTTGCTGGATTGTGGTAGTGGTAGGCTAGGCACTGCTGGTTTGGTCTACTGACATGTATAGTCATTTGGTCATGTTAATGTCTTGGATATTACTTCTCAGTTATTATTTTGTAAAGGGTTGGAGATGTGGTGGTGAAACCATCCTGTGAGTTGCAGGGCATCCATTCATGTCATAGGTCTAGCCATCGACTACCGACCACCGGCCGGTGCTCTAGCCAACTCATGCAGTCGATGCCACAATTTCCTTTTTCATTAATGTTATTAATTTGACTATTTTCTTGCAACTCAGCACCTCACTCATCTTACCACTCTTGGTGAACACCTAGTCTACACCAGCACTATTCGAGCCCGCCTCTCACCTGAAGCTCTGTATTGTAGTCTTTTTCTGCACAAAGCTGGCCATTCTTTGGAAGATATAGCTGCTGTGACGGGTGCGAGCTCCTTACAGGTTTACTCAGTGAATGAATACACACTGACCCCTCACTTCCATATAGTCCAAATGTAGACTGCTCAAAAATGGATGAACAGCTGCCTGACATGCAGGCATAAAACCAAGAGATTTATTTACGAACCACAACTGAGAATAGCGGAATCCGTTGGAGGAAAAAGCTACGGCTATGCGATCAGGGTGCCCATGAGACTGGGTATACTGAGAATCACAGTTTTAACTATATGAGTCACCGAGACGTGTTCGGGTTTTTACCAAATAAATGAGTGGTACTTACACTGAAATCATTTAAGTTACAGAGACATGTTCCGAGTTTTATCATATCAATGAGTGGTAAAAAAAATTGAAACATTTAAAGGGAGCTAAGCGAATGGAAATTCATTGAATATTAAAAAGTGTACCTATTCTCACCCAAAAAACCTATAGAGGTATTTCCTGAAGCATCATTTCACCATCTTTATGATCTGGAGAAGCATTCACCTGAGTGCCGTCACACCAGTGTTATTAATGATTGAATAAAGAAGTATTGACAAAGGAGAAAATAGTTGTGTCCTGAAGAAGGTGGTCTAATTGTGATTGTCCCACTGAAACGCGTCAACGCCTAGAGTTTTTTGTGTTAAGTTTGGCTTAAGTCAGCAGTCAGAACTAGACAGGGAATTTATGCCTGTGCTTAGTGCTGTCCATTTCACCAAATTAACAATTGTAAGTCAAATATGGCTGCCTTGATGAGTTCTCCTTTTTTTATGTGAATGAACAATTTCATTGGGGTTTATTGTGTTTTTAAAGTGTTTTTGATTAATTTCTTTTGGATTTAAAAATTGTGTATTTTATGCTTTTTATTGTGACCCTTTCCAATACTTATTACATTTGTACATAAGTGCCTTGAACATCCTGAGTGGAGTGATAATTGTGTGGAGAATGAATGTGGTTGCATATGCCGTGTGTATCAATTCTATGTAGGGTTTCTCCAAAGGAAAACATTTACTTTGAACTTTTAAGTTACTGGGTGCTTCATTTCTTTGGACTCTAGGAGCTCCTCTCCTTGGTTTCAAGATAAAACCAAGAGATCCTGCGCAAGTGAGAACCGACATTCTATGAGAAGCTACACCACAGTAGAGGGTGCTGGTGACTTGTTCCAACCAACCAATGGATGGGTTCTCATGCGTTCCCTTACAGCACGCCATGGGGGGATGCACCTAAGCCCCATGAGGTAGTATATCTATCATACACTCTTCAGAGAAAAGGAGAACTGGAAGGTGTCTCCAATTCTTCTCTCTAGGGAGATGTACTCTTGTGAGCAGGGAGTTTTAGGAGTCAGGCAACACTGCCAGAGGATGTCTCATCTGTAAGGTGTGTGTTAGGAGTCAGGCAGTACTGCCAGAGGATGTCTTATCTGTAAGGCGTGTGATAGGAGTCAGGCAACACTGCCAGAGGATGTCTCATCTGTAAGGCGTGTGATAGGAGTCAGGCAACACTGCCAGAGGATGTCTCATCTGTAAGGCGTGTGTTAGGAGTCAGGTAACACTGACAGAGGATGTTTCATCTGTAAGGCGTGTGTTAGGAGTCAGGCAACACTGCCAGAGGATGTCTCATCTGTAAGGCGTGTGATAGGAGTCAGGCAACACTGCCAGAGGATGTCTCATCTGTAAGGCGTGTGATAGGAGTCAGGCAACACTGCCCCAGGATGTCTCATCTGTAAGGCGTGTGTTAGGAGTCAGGCAACACTGCCAGAGGATGTCTCATCTGTAAGGCGTGTGTTAGGAGTCAGGCAACACTGCCAGAGGATGTCTCATTTGTAAGGCGTGTGTTAGGAGTCAGGCAACACTGCCAGAGGATGTCTCATCTGTAAGGCGTGTGATAGGAGTCAGGCAACACTGCCAGAGGATGTCTCATCTGTAAGGCGTGTGTTAGGAGTCAGGCAACACTGCCAGAGGATGTCTCATCTGTAAGGCGTGTGTTAGGAGTCAGGCAACACTGCCAGAGGATGTCTCATCTGTAAGGCGTGTGTTAGGAGTCAGGCAACACTGCCAGAGGATGTCTCATCTGTAAGGCGTGTGATAGGAGTCAGGCAACACTGCCAGAGGATGTCTCATCTGTAAGGCGTGTGACAGGAGTCAGGCAACACTGCCAGAGGATGTCTCATCTGTAAGGCGTGTGATAGGAGTCAGGCAACACTGCCAGAGGTTGTCTCATCTGTAAGGCGTGAGTTAGGAGTCAGGCAACAATGCCAGAGGATGTCTCATCTGTAAGGCGTGTGTTAGGAGTCAGGCAACACTGCCAGAGGATGTCTCATCTGTAAGGCGTGTGTTAGGAGTCAGGCAACACTGCCAGAGGATGTCTCATCTGTAAGGCGTGTGATAGGAGTCAGGCAACACTGCCAGAGGATGTCTCATCTGTAAGGCGTGTGATAGGAGTCAGGCAACACTGCCAGAGGATGTCTCATCTGTAAGGCGTGTGTTAGGAGTCAGGCAACACTGACAGAGGATGTCTCATCTGTAAGGCGTGTGTTAGGAGTCAGGCAACACTGCCAGAGGATGTCTCATCTGTAAGGCGTGTGTTAGGAGTCAGGCAACACTGCCAGAGGATGTCTCATCTGTAAGGCGTGTGTTAGGAGTCAGGCAACACTGACAGAGGATGTCTCATCTGTAAGGCGTGTGTTAGGAGTCAGGCAACACTGCCAGAGGATGTCTCATCTGTAAGGCGTGTGATAGGAGTCAGGCAACACTGCCAGAGGATGTCTCATCTGTAAGGCGTGTGATAGGAGTCAGGCAACACTGCCAGAGGATGTCTCATCTGTAAGGCGTGTGATAGGAGTCAGGCAACACTGCCAGAGGATGTCTCATCTGTAAGGCGTGTGATAGGAGTCAGGCAACACTGCCGGAGGATGTCTCATCTGTAAGGTGTGTGTTAGGAGTCAGGCAACACTGCCGGAGGATGTCTCATCTGTAAGGCGTGTGATAGGAGTCAGGCAACACTGCCGGAGGATGTCTCATCTGTAAGGCGTGTGATAGGAGTCAGGCAACACTGCCAGAGGATGTCTCATCTGTAAGGCGTGTGATAGGCGTCAGGCAACACTGACAGAGGATGTCTCATCTGTAAGGCGTGTGTTAGGAGTCAGGCAACACTGCCAGAGGATGTCTCATCTGTAAGGCGTGTGTTAGGAGTCAGGCAACACTGCCAGAGGATGTCTCATCTGTAAGGCGTGTGTTAGGAGTCAGGCAACACTGCCAGAGGATGTCTCATCTGTAAGGCGTGTGATAGGAGTCAGGCAACACTGCGACAGGATGTCTCATCTGTAAGGCGTGTGTTAGGAGTCAGGCAACACTGACAGAGGATGTCTCATCTGTAAGGCGTGTGATTGGAGTCAGGCAACACTGCCAGAGGATGTCCCATCTGTAAGGCGTGTGTTAGGAGTCAGGCAACACTGACAGAGGATGTCTCATCTGTAAGGCGTGTGTTAGGAGTCAGGCAACACTGACAGAGGATGTCTCATCTGTAAGGCGTGTGTTAGGAGTCAGGCAACACTGCCAGAGGATGTCTCATCTGTAAGGCGTCTGTTAGGAGTCAGGCAACACTGACAGAGGATGTCTCATCTGTAAGGCGTGTGTTAGGAGTCAGGCAACACTGACAGAGGATGTCTCATCTGTAAGGCGTGTGTTAGGAGTCAGGCAACACTGACAGAGGATGTCTCATCTGTAAGGCGTGTGTTAGGAGTCAGGCAACACTGCCAGAGGATGTCTCATCTGTAAGGCGTGTGTTAGGAGTCAGGCAACACTGCCAGAGGATGTCTCATCTGTAAGGCGTGTGTTAGGAGTCAGGCAACACTGACAGAGGATGTCTCATCTGTAAGGCGTGTGTTAGGAGTCAGGCAACACTGCCAGAGGATGTCTCATCTGTAAGGCGTGTGTTAGGAGTCAGGCAACACTGACAGAGGATGCCTCATCTGCAAGAGGTCATATAAATATGGAGACCACCCTGGCTCCCGGAAACAGTGGCACACACAATAAGTGGTATTTTACAACATATTATTATTTATTATCCTTTATTCATTAGAAATATTATAAATATTATAGTAATCTCAGCACTCATCACAAAATCAGGGTAAACACAACTAATGCCCAAGCTTCTTTTATCACACATCCCAACTCTATTATTCTAAACTTCACCTAAACTGCTCATGAGCTGCAGCCATAGTTTCTTGGCCGTGTTGTCTCGCTGAGCTCTATCATGCCAAGCTTTGCAAGTACCTCTGCATACCTTATGTTGCTGTCTCACCCAGTGCTACAATTCAGTTATTCAGCATGTTTCCTCAGCAAGCGGTCCATGTGTTTCCCATCTCTAATTTTGGCACCCCTTTATTCTCATAGTCTCCAGTGAGTGGGGGGAGCTCTCCTAGGCAGTTGTCATGTTGCTAATTCTCTACATTAACCTCATGCGCGCTATTGTTATTCTGCTCGTATGCTGAGATTTTAAAAAACCCATGTAACATGATGAGCTGGGCTCGTCATCAGCGTGCGAGGAGGCTACACCATGACGAGCCCAGCTCGTCATGAGCGTGGAAGGGGTTAACAATGCCCAAGAAGTGTATGGAATGCAATCAAATGTCACTATCTCTGCTGTCGGATCTACACCCTGCAGATGGGCCTTGTGGCTGTAATCGTAACTTGTAGCTCAGGAACAGAAAGTTTTCTGTGTCTGCCTTGTTAGTGTGTCTAACGCCAAAATGGATTTCTACCCATTGGAACATTTAGTTATTTTCTATGCCCAAGTCTGTCACACTCATACATAATCAGTTGTACTAGTCCATGCACTCAGACCTGGCTTGTATATAACATGCATGAGGTATTCGTAAAGTCGTGCTACCCAGAGAAGAGCAGCATGCACCATCTACTGTGATGAGAGATCTTTTTAAATTGGGATGAACAGCAACAAAATAAAGGTGATATAGGCCCAGATGTATCAAGATACCCTTTAGCGATTCTCAAATAGCGATTTTTAAGGAATCGGTATTTGAGAATTGCTAAATGGTATGTATCTAGAAATTCGCTATTTTTTAGCGATTTCTTAAAATTCCTTAATTGCGATTAGCAAATTGCTAATCGCAATTAGGGAATAATTTACCATTCATTTCTATGGGCCAGGAGGCCCATAGGAATGAATGGACAGTTATTCTCAATTTGCGATTTGCAATTTGCTAATCGCAAATTGAGAATAATTTCAAGGGTGCAAGAGTGTCTTAAGGATACCCTGCTGCACCCCCTGAAATTGACATGTGTGCGCATATGGCGCACATACATGCCTTAAGGGTATGTATGAGCATCACATGGCACCTTTAAAAATTTCAAAAAGTGCTTTTTTAAAAGAATTCGCAAATTATCACCAACTACAAGTCGGTGGTAATTTGCGAGTTCTTAGCCTAAATTCGCAAAGCTTAAATGCTACATACATAGCATTTAAGGAATCGCAATATGCGATTCCTTAAATGCTTGCGCAAAATTTAGGAATTGCAAATTTTGCGATTCCTTAATTTTGCGGTGCGATTTTTTGATACATCGCATTTGCCGATTTTTTTGCGTAAAAAAACGGATGATACATCTGCCCCTTAGGATTGAGTAGTTTGCACCCCCTCTCGCATCCAACATTATAGTTTTTCTTTTCTGCTGATTTGCCTTTCAAGGTGCTTACACCAGCTGTGGGTGTGACCAGCCATTTTGGTATGGTATCCCTGAGCAGGCGAGGGTGTCGCAAGATGCTATGTGGCATGTTGGTACCCATTCCGGAGAGTCCCATGGGGCCGTTTAAATGTTGAAGAAATGCAAGTCTGGTTTAGGTAACACTTGCTTCTCTCTTGTGTAACTGAGTCAAATTCTGCAGGCCCATCTGCGTTTTGTCTTTTTGAGACATATAGGGCCAGATGTAGGTGGCTGAATACCGGTCGGTAACGCCAAAATTCGTAAAATTTCTGCGTTACCAACCGGTATTTAGCCATGTGCAATGTAGGTGACTTTAAACCTACATGCAAAATAAGGTATCGCAAAATAGCAATACCTTATTTTGCTCTTGCATTTAAAGAATCGGAAATACCGATTCCTTAAATGCAATGTACGTAGCACTCGCTATTTACCACCAACTTCAAGTTGGTGGTAAGTAGCGATTTCCTTAGAAAAAGCACTTTTTTGCTTTTTTTAATGTGGCACACATCCATGCCCTTAGGGCATGGATGTGCGCCACATGTGCACATATGCACATTTCAGGGGTGCAACAGGGTGTCCTTTGGACACCCTGGCACCCTTGAAATAGCTCCCGCTATTAACAATTCGGTAATACCAAATCGCTAATAGTGAATCTCTTCACATTCATTCCTATGGGCCTCCTAGCCAATAGGAATGAATGGCTAGTGGTCCTTAATAATGACTCGGAATTACCGATTCGTTATTAAGGAATGTTAAGGAATCACTAATATTTTAGCAATTTCTACTTACATTCCAATTAGCGAGTCCTTAATAGCGATTCGGTAATAATCGCTATTAAGGACTCGCTAAATGGAAGTTACGTACATCTGGCCCACAGTTCCTTAAAGTCACCCACATTGATGGGCTGTGCTGTCTCTACTAATGGAAGGTGTCTAGAGAGAGCAGGTATGCATGGTGTTTGTTGATTCCATGGGTTTCACCTCAGCCAGCAAAGAGGTCTATGGGCCCTTGTGCCAGGTGAATCACAGACCTCTTACCATCTCAGTATGATATCATATAAACTAACTTGTTAGACAGTCCACTACTCAAATGCAGGAAAAGCTTAAATGTTGTTCCTTCAGGGCACCCGGTGCCCCTTTGGGAGTCTGTCAAGCAGGCACAAATGGAATACATTTGAAAAACAAATGTTGGGTCCCACAGGAGGAGGCATAAAAAAACTGTTACTTTAATTATTAAATGGCTGGTGTCCCTACAGGGCCCATTGTTGAACCTCTACGGGAAGCAGGTAAATATCAAATCAATTATTCAATACATTCCTGGTGTTCCTCTAGGGTCCCTTGAGTTCCCTGTAGGAGTTTGGAAGTGCAGGCAAAATAAAAAAATGAATAAAAGAAAAAAAACTGGTTTCCCTCCAGGGCCACCGGGTCTCATATGGGAGGGACAGAAAGGCAGGCATAAATGAATGAAGCTAATTAAAACCACAGCTGTGCACTACAGACTACTACAATCAGACACATATAACAGGAAAAACATATCAGAAAGCATTAAAAAATAAAAATAATTAGGAATTTTTCAAAGGGCCATAACAACCAATGCTCCGAGCAAAAGACTTTTTAAAAGTGTGCCTAATGTGGTTCCTTGAAGATGTGGTCGCGCAGCAGGCAAAGGGGGGTATAACAAACTACAATGGCTTTAGGCAGGCCTTCCAAGGTTTACGTTAATGCGCAGTAGATATGTGGTTTTCATAAATAGGTGTCAGATGCTGGTGAGGGAAGGAGGATGGGCTGATCAGGTACTTTGGCAATGGACTGAAAAGTAGTGTGTTTATGATGTCAAGTACATATACTGCAAACCTATACAGTCAGTCAGTCAAAGAAACTTTATTCGGTTATTTAAAACCATAAAAGCAAGACATGGTATACAAAACAAGTTTAAAATTCAATTAAACATATATGAAAAGACATTACTACACCTTCATAGGAAGTACAAAGAACCGAATTTTGTTAAACATAAGTGACTGTAAGAGCAAGTTTACATGGTGTCCAACAAAAGTTATACAAGTGTCAAATTTTGGTTGTTAGAAGTAGCAGCCATTCTTAGTTTATTTTGTCTGGCAGCTGCTGCCAGAAAACAGGCTACCCCATATGTTGTCTGTACTGAGTTCAGCATCTGTAGATGTAATAATGCTGGCCGTACCTGGACAAAATTCAATTTTTTCAGAATAGGTACCAGAAATTTTTTGCGAGCCGCCAAATAATGTTCACAAAGCATAACTAAGTGGAGGGTGTCCTGTATGGAAAAACAGTCGCAGGTACAGGGGGGTAAGTTCTCTGGTAAGCCCCACTTTGATTGTGAGCCAAGCACTAGGTGTATTAAATTAAACCTGAACCTTATGAGTAGAAAGCGATGGTAAGGCTTGGTAACATATTTCAAATAAGGTTCCATGGCTAATGTTGAGGAGAGTTGAAAAAGTGATCATACCATTGGTTTACCTAATTCAACCGTTTCCCTTTCAGACTCCAACAAGTTTTGGAAATGCAGCTTGACCCACTTTACATCCTCTTTTTTTAAATTGTGTGGTAAAGAGTACATTTCTGGACGCCCTAGTCTCGCGCATGCCGCTCTAACATACGCCAGCCACGGGATGTTATTGGCTTTATCCAGAGACAAACAATCTTTGAGGATACAATGATTTAAACTGATTTCCTCGTTTGTCCACGTTTTAACCCAATATATCACTGGGGCCATTTTTAAGAGGTCAGTAACGTGACCCAAGCCTAATTCATTATGAATTGTGTGTATTGGGGAAGATTTAGGTAGTGATAGTAAGGCTCGTAAAAAATTATTTTCTGAAATCTGAATGCCTGGGCATGAGACATAGCCCCATATGGCAGCCCCATAAGAGGCAATTGCCAAACATTTAGCTTTATAGATACGGGTCATGGCTTCCATAGGTTTTGATCCCAGTTTTTTAGAGAAATGCAGAAGGGCTGTGGTGGATCTAGTAACTCCATTCTGTTTTAATCTCATTTGTGCGCCCCATGTTCCTTTCTCATCGAAGGTGACGCCCAGATAGCAAAAGAAAGGGACCCTGGAAATTGGTGAACTATTACAGCTAAAAGATCTGATCTTCGTGTGTTTTTTCCGTGAACCTGTAACCATAACATGGGATTTGGTCGAGTTAATTTTAAGATCGAGAGCTTCCATAAAGAGGCCAAAGTGATCTAAGAGTTTTTGGAGGCCTGTGCCAGTCCGAGCTAAGAGGACGGCGTCGTCCGCGTATAGGAGGACCGGAATAGGTACCCCCCCATACGCGGAATGTCTGGGGTGACTGAGTTCAGTGAATTACCCAGGGAGTTGATGTACAGTGTGAAAAGGAGAGGTGCCAGAATGCAGCCTTGTCTGACACCTCTTCCAGACTTGAACTTTGCTGTGCACCTTCCATCCCTGTTCACCCTAACAGATGCAAATAAATTTAAATGAAGATCGTGCAGAAAATTAACCAAAGTTGTGTCCAAACCCATATTGCCCAAAATAGTCCACAGTTTAGAACGATTGACCAAATCAAAAGCGGATGAAAAGTCCATAAAACCCAAATAAAGGAGTCCCCCCTTCGCCACTGTATACTTGCTGATAATTAGGTGGAGGTTGAGACATTGGTCCATGGTCCCTCTGTGTGCTCTGAAGCCATACTGTAACTCCGAGAGGATCCTGCTCTCTCCAAGCCAGTCCTCAAGCCTCTGCAAAATGACCCTGCCCAAGATCTTAACGGCAGAGTCCAGCAAGGAGATTGGCCTGTAGCAAGCCGGGTCCCCCCTGTTCCCTTTCTTGAATATGGGCACAATGACAGAGGTGGACCAAGAGGAAGGAAAACCAGCTGAGGGTATTGCGTTAAAAACGTTCATTAATATCTTCGACCAAAATTGGGGGTATTGGATGTAGAGGTCTGCAGGAACCCCGTCAGGGCCCGGGGCTTTGTGTTTACTTGTGTCTCTAATCGCCCTTTCAACCTCCAAACTACTAAATTCCATAACCATGTTAGGGGATTTATGGGCATTATCGGTTAGACCAGGTGCTGTGGATTCGTAGATCTTTTCGAAGTGGGCTACCCATCTATCATCTTCTATCACACAGTCCATGTCGGTCTTCCCTTCATTGGAGAAGAAGGGCTGGTTCACAATGGCCCAAAACTTTTTGCTGTCTCTCAATACATCCGTGGATAAAGGGCTCTCCCAAGCTTCTTCCTTGATTCCAGCTTTGCGTTTAAGAACTGCAGTTTTGTAATCCTTCCTTAAATTGGCCACCAACGTCCTGTCCCTAGGTTTTTGTTTTAGAGCTTTCATCAGAGCACTATGTTTCTGGGAGCATTCTTTATTGAACCATTTCTGGGGTTTCTTAATCCTTTGCCCGGTAGACCTTAGCTCCAGATTCTTAGCAATCCTTCCGCATATCTCCTCGTATGCGACTACTACATCCGGGCCTCGAGAAGTTGGGTCCAGACATACTGCCATATCTGCCTCTGACTCTTGGGCAAGTGAATGGAAGAACTGTTCAGGTACTATTTGTTCCCATTTTAGGCGCCTTCCCTGGTCTTTAGTTATCAAGTCCCTTGGGGCTGCCACATCTGTTGGATTATGGGTCCGGAAACAGTCTAGGTCCAGCATCAGGAGGACAGGATTGTGATCACTGAAACTAGCAGTGACCACCATGTACTCGCGTGCCTTAGCTAGTACCCCAGATGAAACAAAAATGAAGTCTATAATAGTATTAGCGTCTTTCCCCACGAAGGTTGGGGCTCTGGGATCGTTCCTACTTTGGGCAAATTCAAATAGATTTAAAGTCGCCAGGAAAGACTCAAGACACTCACCCTCAATTGTATGCACAAAATGGGGGATGGCCTCCGTCGGTGAACCCCCATAGCTATCATTAAGGCAATCACCCTCACAGGGATGAATATTAAAATCACCCAAGATGATCATCTCTAGGGAAGAGGTGCAGTCGCTTCTGTAGGCTGACAAAAATTGTAGGAAGGAAGTCAAATGTTCATTCACAAATAAAGACTCCCTGGAATTATAAAAATTAACCACTAGAAAAGGTTGGAAGCCAGGTAAGGTCCACTCCACGACTAGCGTGTTTGCAGGTGCAGATTCCAATTGTTTGAATGCCCCTACCAGCTCCAGGGAACACAGTGTAAGTAGGCCACCTTTTGCCCTACCTCTTGCACTAGAGGCTGCGGGGGTAAAAAAGCTACGAAAGCCATCTAGTGCAAAATTAGTTGTGGTGTCCCAGGTTTCTTGCAAACCCACTATGTCGTATTTTTTTACAAACTCTTGCCATATGGGGTCCAACGCCTTTGCATTTAGACCCGCCACATTCCAAGTAAGGAATTTACAAAGTGGGGGAGGTGTGGCTGGGAGAAAAGATGGTGTGCCCGTTCCTGCGCCTCCAACGAACTATCAGAGGGAGTAAAAGAGGGTTTGTCCGTAATCAAGACCGATGTTGCCACTTCCTTATGAGGAGGAATTAAATTGGTCTGAGGTCCCCTTCCCTTTGGAGAGCCCCGCATATGTCAGTCCACCCAGTCTGTATTTGAGAGGCATTCAAAACGATTCGCCATTGGGAAGTACAGAGCATTGGGAGGTCCATTTCGCTGTTGGGGGAAATGATGTAGTTGAGAAGAATGCGGACCAAAGAAAGGGCCACCTTGAGGTGGTCTGCCTCCTCTGTTCCCAACCAGGTTCCAACCCCCACCCCATTCCTCCTCCCATCCAGGGGTTTGTGGCATCCAGGGAAGATTGGATCTCTGTCTGGGTTTACGATCATGAGGACCCTTAAGCCAACTCCATCGATTGTCGGCTTGATTGTGTGGGAGATAAAAATAGGAGAGAGGTCTAGCGGTTACTGTGCTCGCCTGGTATCTCGGGGCCCTTCTGCTACAAATAAATTCTACGACCTCAGTATTCTCGAAAGTGATCACTACACAATCCCCTGGAAGATTTTTCCTATTATGTCCTACCCATGGAGCTCTCTCTATCATCAAGATATTACAGAGAATATTTGGAGGGAGAGGATAATTATTGGCTAACCAGCGGCATACTTTATTTTTTAGGGTCTGATATGACTCTTGTTCAGTTGCGGGTATTTCAGTGACCCCAGTAAGTATAACAACATAGGGACAGGCATCTGGGGGCAGATGGATATTTTTCCGGACCTTACATTTAACATTATCAAGTGCTTCAGGGATTGTCGGTTTGGATAGACCATCTCTAGAAGAAGCCTGTGGAGTTAAATTTGAGTTGTTTTTGGAGGGTGTATGGCCGGAGTCAGTTTTCTTAGTTCCCTCTGCTGAAGGGGGCTTATTGTTAGAAATAGTCTGAATTGGAGTATTACTATGATTCTTAGGCACCCCTTTGGCGGACTCCAATGTTTTTTTAGTAATCACCTGGGGTTTTAGTGGTTTAGGCTGATTAGAAATCTGGACAGTTTTATTATTTAAGGAGAAACTAGGAGCACTTATGTCCTTGTGTATGTTTTTAAGGACAGTTTCAAGACAACGTAGTCTTACCTCTATGGGTTCTAGCAGTGATTTCAACATATTGAAAATCACAGAGTTGTTGATAGTTAAACCATCCTCCTCCTGTGATGGCGCTATAGGAGGAGGATTACCAGTGTCTACACTAAACTGTAAAATTTCCTCCAGACTTTGATCAATTAAGGTGTCGTCTGGTAGATTTAGGGGTAAACCGACCTTGTTTGGGAGTGTCTCCCCTGTTGAGCTAGTTTGAACCTCAGACAGCTTCTCGCAGTTAGGGGGATTGGGGTTGGGGTGTGTCTGGCCCTTCTTTCGTTTAGAAGTAGTTTGTTTATTACCCTTCTGTTTCTGTTTAGGAATAGCCCCTTCAATCCTACCCCTCTCACTTCTAGTGTTAACATCGGTGGTATCACAGGTGTGTGACTCTTGCGGTTGTGTTCCGCTCAGAGTTAGAATATTAAGGTTAGGTGAAGCCTCCAAATCCTGAACGGTATCAGTGTTACTATTAGAGCCATCCATAGCCCCAATATCTCCGTGGCTATGTATTAGAGCCTGGGTTTCTGGACGGCAAACAGTGATAGGGGTTTGGGCCATCGCAATCAGGCCCAACGATGAACGTTTGGCCATGGCCAGGTCTTGTGATACTCTCCTGTCCATTAATACGATTCCTTCGTCAATTAATGCGTGTGTGCGGGTAATAAAGTCATCCAGTGTCCCAGTAAGTTTTTTAGCACTAGCAACTGCCATACTTCTAGTTTTCCGTGTGGACATAACCTGTATGCCCTAGGGGTACAAAGTGCGAGCAAGATGGTTACAAACGACCAGGGTCAGTGGCCCAGCCCGGCCTCCTCTGGCCTCTGAGGGCCACAGAGGGCCCGCCCTTTGCCCGGGCTTAGCCCCGGGCGCTCCCGCGCAGCGGGGTTCGTCACTACTTATGGGCGTGGATAGGGGAGGGGGGATTGCAGGGCGGGGCGGTCAGGGAGAGCGGGCCAGGTGACTTGGCCTCTGGGAAACCGGGACTCCTGGGAAAGCGAGTCCCGGACCCAGCGCTCGCAGCCCTGTCTCTCACTCTCTCACCCAGCAGGGGCCAACAAACGGATGTGCAGCCTCGGCGCAGCGGGACCCGCACAGCGGGTACCGCAAGCTGCTGGTCAGTCCTTCCCTCGACGATGTCAAACTCCTTCCTTCCTCCACAGGGCAAAAGTCAGTGTGGCGTTCCCGGGATCCTAAACAGGCAGAATCCTTTTCAGCTGTTCTGCTGGGCGGGGCGGTCAGGGAGAGCGGGCCAGGTGACTTGGCCTCTGGGAAACCGGGACTCCTGGGAAAGCGAGTCCCGGACCCAGCGCTCGCAGCCCTGTCTCTCACTCTCTCACCCAGCAGGGGCCAACAAACGGATGTGCAGCCTCGGCGCAGCGGGACCCGCGCAGCGGGTACCGCAAGCTGCTGGTCAGTCCTTCCCTCGACGATGTCAAACTCCTTCCTTCCTCCACAGGGCAAAAGTCAGTGTGGCGTTCCCGGGATCCTAAACAGGCAGAATCCTTTTCAGCTGTTCTGCTGGGCGGGGCGGTCAGGGAGAGCGGGCCAGGTGACTTGGCCTCTGGGAAACCGGGACTCCTGGGAAAGCGAGTCCCGGACCCAGCGCTCGCAGCCCTGTCTCTCACTCTCTCACCCAGCAGGGGCCAACAAACGGATGTGCAGCCTCGGCGCAGCGGGACCCGCGCAGCGGGTACCGCAAGCTGCTGGTCAGTCCTTCCTTCGACGATGTCAAACTCCTTCCTTCCTCCACAGGGCAAAAGTCAGTGTGGCGTTCCCTATACAGTTTTGATTCTACCAGCAAGGCTTTCCTGTTTTATGGTTTAACTAGCAGCCCGTCCCGACACCCGCTTGCCCCGACATTTTCCCTGGAGGCTTACCTGATCCGCCGCTCCTCAGTTTACCGCTCCTCGCCTCTCTGCTCCTCACCGCCTGTCCGCCGCCGCTCCTTCCCACGCCATGTCCGCCTCTCCGCTGCTCGTACCGCCGCTGGCCTGTCCGATGCTCCTCAGGACACCGCTCCTCCCCCGCGCCATGTCCGTCGCTCCTCGGACACCGCTCCTCCCAGTGCTTCTGACGTGAGCACGCACTACGCGGCCGGAGTTACTTTGGAGGGACTACTTTTTTTTAAAATATAAATCTTCTACATAACGTTTCTTTTTTAAATTTATATAGCCTATATGCTTCTGCTTGCCCTGACGTTTTCAAACATGTATTGGGTGTTTGGATTGGTGGTGTACTTTTCGAGTTTACCTGGCTCAAAGGACACAGAACTCTCTTTATAATAGTAGTATAGATTGTTCTCATAGTCTAGTTTTGTTTGTCAGAAAGGGCTTTCAAGTTACCAGAGCACCGCCAAAGCACTTTACGGCCTCCTCTTCCAAGGTATTAAGAGCAGTGTAAATGCCGGCTACAATGCTATTTCGCTTGCAGATGACTGAGACAATGTGCCTATTTGTAGCCGTTTTACCAGCCTTGTGTTTCCCCCAAAATATTATATAAAAAATACAGGTATGCCTACCAAAGCTCTTGGTCAGCCCTCTCCATCCATTCGTCTGTTCAAAAGTAATTTACATTTTGCTTCCGTCCACCACAGCATACATTTTGGGGAATGGGTCAGCCCACTTCATCCATTGGTTGTCTTGCTCTGTGAGTGACAGTATTTTGCCTTATCACATGTGCACAGCTGCTTGAAAATGAGTGCACTGTAGGGACAGGGTGGGTGTTCCTGGGCTGTTGGAGTGCTCCTTTATTTGTTTTTGATGTACATAGGAGCCTGCAATTTTGTTACAACAGTCTGACTCTAATTTCCTTATTACAGGCAACTCAGGAGATCCCTAATCAATTGCAATAAAGAAATTACATATTTGCTCTGCTGTAATAAGTTATTACAGTTAAGTTTTGACATCACAATGCATGCTGCCAGAGTCAGCAGGAAGGGCCAAAGGCAGGTCTCGGCGCAAAGCTACAGCCCTAGTTCAAACAAGGGACACCAGAGCTGGCTTTTCCTTCTTCGGATATCTTTTTCTAAGAGGACAAAATTGATGAGCAGATTGGAGATATTCAAGGTAGAATGCTTTTTAGGTCTCGCCTAATCCAGCGCATGCGCTGCTCTTGCCAGACATTTAGTAACTTGCTTCTCAAAGTGCTACCCACAGGCTTTTGGCTGTTGATTTTCCGTTTGAACGGTTAAGGGCTTCTCCGTTCGCTCTTCACGCACCGCAACTTCACTTGTTGTTTTAAGTAACTACATAACTACATAACGTTTACTCTAGGCAGAGCGCCCTACATGTTCTGAAATCTAAAAAACCCTCCACAGTTAGCCATTTTGGCGGCCACCAGTTTGCTGTTACGCGCACAAGCACGAGCGACGAGCACAACTGCCATTTACCACTCACCAGCCTGCCGTTGTGTGCGCGCGCGCCATCACTTTCAGGGCCGCGACAACCCGCCCCCCTCTCTTCCTCATTAAGCAGAACACTTTCGCTTTCCCGTGTGACTTCGTGACGTGCACAGCTGCCATTTGCCACTCGCCCGCGCTCTGTTGTGTGCGCGCACAAATAGGCACCGAGCCTGCAGAGTCTACGGGGGAAAGAGTGGCTGCTTCACTGATCCGAATGAAGGCAGTTTGTGAAAATGAAGGATAAAAACTTGTTGATAGTCATTTATTTTAACTAGCCTCCTTGGTCGGCCGGCGGCGGGCACACCACGCTAAAAGCTGGTTTCTTGAACCTGTACGGGCTCGCAGTCTTGTGGGCTGATGTGAAAGCAGTAAGGATCCTTGTTTTGATTTCTTCAGCCCTTTGTGGCGCTTTGCATAGCTGGAGCTTGGTAGTGTCTGCGCCTCCCAGCCATGGGAATAGATGGGCATTTGAAGAGACGTCTTTCATCCGAGCATGGAACAAAGCCTGTGTGCGTCTGAGCAGGACCCGGGGGGACGTGTGCAGCTGGGCCTGGTGCCCCCGGGTGTGCTTGTTCTACTCGTTATCTATCACCCTTTCTTTACTCAGCCATTTTCACTTCTTCATTCTCCCCCTCCTTAGATTGACTTCACCCATACCTTCTCCATAATTTCTTCATTTCTGCTTCACTTCACTCTCTCTCGCCTTCCTTTCAGCCATTCTTCCTTCACATTCCCTCTAACTTCTTCATTCTCTGCCATACTCGCTTCTTCTTCTGCTTTTCTTGTTCTCTGTCTCTCTTCTTCTCTCATTCCTTCCCACCCTGCTCTCTCTATCCGTCTTTCTTTCTTTCATCTTTACTTCCTCATCCTTTTCAGGAAGGATGCCTACATCTGCAGATCTGTCCCCGCCTTCACTTCACCCCAGCCCTTCCCTCTCCCGCATTCCACTGATTAGTAATATGCAATTCTACAAAGAGCGGAGTTGCGTAAGGGGGCGTGGCCAACAGCATGGTCGGTTAGGACGTGCCACAGCGGAGCTCCCGAGGAGCTGCCTCAAGATCCGACGACGAAACCAGTTTGTTCCCTAACAAAGCGAAGACAAGGCGGCTGAAGGTGTCCTGCAGCGGAGCGGGACAAGCTGCTGGAGAAATTTCGGCGCCACGGTGGGGAAAACGCTCCGGAATCGTTCGCTCGGGTGACCGCCTACACTAAGATGGCGGCCGGCAACAACCGGGCGTGCAGAACACCGAGATCTCTGGTGCCTCGCCCCGCTGCTCGAGGCTCCCGAAGTGGGGGACACTAAAGCGACCAAACCCGCCCTCAGCGAGCCTTGGAATCAGCCCCCCCCCCGTCCTTGCAGAACACGAACGACAAGGGGGAGACCTGCACCAAGATGGCACCCGGAGCTGAGACGGAGCGCCGGCGGCCCTGAAAGGCGTGATCCCGGTCCCCGTCTGACTGGCGCAAGGAGATCGGAGGTGGCGGTGAGTCTATCGGAGCACTGCAGTGGGAGCCTGAGCAGCGGACAGCCACTCTGCCAAAAACGGCGAAGCGCCCTGGAGACATTGACCTGAACCCGCCCAGACCACTGCATAACGGGCTGAGGGACGCTGCTGGGTCCCGTCGCAGGCTTGACCCCAGGGGGTACAAAGGGAGACGAGCAGACTCGGCAGGCAACTCCAGCCTAGGACGGGAAGGGTAACCGGGAGGGCCCCGGGCCCCTGCAGACTACACGGCATCCCATCCATTATCCCCCAGGGGGTTTCTGTGCTGGGGAGGCTACTGAGGTGCGCCTGAAGCGGACTGAGGTGATAGGCGCACACCGGTGCTGCGACGGCTTATGCGACCAAGAATGGGGGCACCTAAGTCATAATTGTGCACAACCAACCACACACAACGCCGCCACACGCCGGAGCAACGAAGGTGATCGCCAGTAAACGCCGCCACACAGCGACTACACAAGGGAGCAAAGAGGTAAAGGCATGAAAGCAGCAGCTGGTGGTGCGTGATCTGGAGAGAGCGGCAGGCCTGGAGTATTCACACCCAGTCGGCAGTGGACCAAAAGACGTTCCTGACGAGGTTTGCTAACCCGTAGCCCGGCCCGACACGCAGGGTAGGCCAGAGAGACCCCTGAGCTACCGGGAGGCACGGGCGAGGACGCAGCCGCCACGGGGTGTAGCGAGGGACTCCGGGACCCGGCACCTGGGAAGAGAAGATAAGAGAGAGGGCACTGCCGGATGGAAACCTGCCGGGCAACTATAGAGGGTCTGGACTGAGGAGGCCCTGAGAAGCGAGAGATCGACTGGAGGCAACATTCAGCGTCCAGGTGGCAGAGAGCGACCTGCCAATGGAGTAACCAGGTTGCGAGTACCCTACGGACCATGGGGAAAAAGGAGATCCCACCGAAAGGACCCAAACAGGGCCCAATGGACAACATCGCCGCGCCGCGCCAGGTGGCGGAGGGCCTCCGCGCGGCCCCGGGCGCGCGTTCAGACACGGATCTACTGATGGCGGCTATCCAGGCTTCACGTACAGACATTCAGGAGTCCAGGGCAGCCCTGGAAGTCAAAATTGGCGAGGTGGGATCAGAAGTGACACTCCTACGACAAGATTTCCGAAATCTCTCAGATAGGGTCACCTTGGCGGAGACACGGATGGGTGAGGCCGAAGACTCGATCACGACCCTACGAAAAGATATGGCGGAGCTTCAGGCCTCCCATCGCCAGCTCCTCTGGAAAGTGGACGATGCCGAAAACAGGGCCCGGCGCAACAACCTACGCTTTGTCGGATTTAGAGAAGGGATTGAAAAGAACGCGTGGCTACGAGAAATATTCCCAATGGCACAATTTTAACCATGCTTCATAATAGAGAGGGCACACAGAGCTCTCCTCGCAAAACCGCCGGAGGGGGCAAGACCGCGTCCGGTTATTGCACGCTTTCTGAACTTCGCGGACAGAGACTTGATACTGAAAGAGGCGAGGAAGATGGGTGAGATTCGGCTGGAAAACGCACATGTCATGATATTTCCGGACTACAGTCAGGAGGTGCAAAAGCAGAGGTGATCCTTTGATACGGTAAAGGCTAAACTTAGAGACTTAAAAATTTCGTACTTGCTACTGTTCCCGGCGAAACTTAAGGTGATATTCAACGAGCAGACACTCTTTTTCACACACCCGGAAGACGCCTGGCAATGGTTGGAGGAGCGCCCGATCCTCAACAGTAGAGAGATCGCCAGATGTGATCTGCTAGATAGGTCCCTGAGGATTGCGACTCACTGGGAACTTCCTAAGGCTCAGAGACTGAAATCCAGGCGATCTAAAATGCAAACCCCAGCGACGCCGTACAGAGGCTGTGGCGCCGGGACGGCACGAAAAGGACGTTCCGCCTCTCCAAGGGGTGCAGCCGCTCCGGGGTCGAGATTTGCAGTGTTGCGCACCACGGCACGATCGGAAGGCGAGGAGGAAGAGACACTCGATAGCCACACGTCAGGTGGAGAGGGAGAAGAGGGACACTCTAATCATCCGCTGGTACGAGAGATCCGGGTGTTGGAACAGGACTTGTCAGGACAACACAGTGCGCCCGAATCCGAGGCACAAGACTCCAAATCCTAACAGATGAGGGTCTGGAACGCAAAGCGCACTATGCATCTAGGGACATGGGAAGACAGATGGAGGATCTCAAACTTGGTGGACTTGCAGGACTGGAGTGGCAGCCCGCTACAGGGAAGCACGCAAGTTGACACACCCCCTTTTGTGTTTTGTTTGACACGTTTGTAGGGTTGTTTGGTGTATACTAGGGAGGGTTTGGTGGGTGGACGACAGGCCTACTCCTTCGGAAAGCCATGTCCTGTTTAGGGACACATCTGGAAGGGGAGCGAGGTGGGGTGGGGGAAGGGGATTTTCAAGTTTGTTGGGTAGGGGACCGGGTGGGAATTGGTGGGGGACACGGAGAACTCAGGTAAAGGGTCAGTTAAGCAAGCCGTGCTTTCGCATGACCTCCAACTACAGGGGTTGGGTCATTCATAGCCACAGCACCCTCCAATGGCAGGTACCGTAGACACATCACAGGGGATAGGCAGGAAGTTGAATGTCAATGGTCTAGGATCAAAGATCAAGAGAGGCCTAGTGAACGCATATATTAAAAAGATCGACCCTGACATTATTTTCCTGCAGGAAACTCACCTCAGGGGTACTCAGTGTGCCTTCATTGCTAGAGGCCGATACAGGGTATTGGTTCATGCGGGATACACATCTGACTCTAGGGGGGTGGCAGTCATAGTTAAAAAATCCCCCCCCTTCTCCATTACTCGCACAGGGCTTGACCCGCAGGGCACATACGCTGGAGTACAAGGTTCCTGGAACAGACACACATATACCCTGATTTCCATCTACGCACCACCCACATTGCAGTCACGCACAAATACAATGCTTGCAAACATCCTCCTAGACACAGCGAACACCTTACAAGTGGTAGGGGGCGACTTCAACGATGTGATGAATGTAAACCTTGATAGATCAGGCAGTACAGTTGGGGACGAACACAGGACTGCGTTATTTCACCAGATGACTACCTTAGGACTGACGGACGTGTGGCGGTGGCTCCACCCGACGCAGCACGCCTACTCATACTATTCTGGGACGCATAAGACGTTCTCGCACCTTGATTATGTTTTCATGTCCCGACAGTACCTGAGAACAGGGGACACCTCAGACTATAGGGCCAGAGGCATATCTGACCACTCACCGCTGTACGTGAGAGTGGGGCATGACAGAGCTAGGGACACGGGATCCTGGCGCCTCGCGGCCTGGGATCTTCAAAACGCTACAATCCTGAGAGATGTGAGGACAGATATAAAGGTATATTTTGCAGACAATGAAGGCTCGGTAGACTCGAATATTATTCTATGGGAGGCCTTGAAACCGGTCGTACGCGACAGGATTAGATCCAGATTAGGCAAGGACAGGCGGAGACTTCAGGCTGAGGTAGCGGCCCTGGAACAGGCTATTCTAAAATGGGAGGGTGAATACTTAACCCGCAAGTCCGAAGACACCCTACGACGGTTACTTGACGTCCAGAAACAATATAGGGAACTGGTAACCAACGAGGCCAGGACCCAATCCCTAGCCACCCTCCATAGACTATATGACGTGGGAGACAAGTCAGGGAAATTACTGGCATGGCTCAGCAAAAAAGAGAGGGCTGAGAGGTGGATAGACAGTATTGACACGGCTGAGGGCACAGCGGTCAACACCCACGCGGAGATAGCAGAGGACTTCGCTACCCATTACGAAACCTTCTACGCAGCTCGAGACCTAGCGACACACGAGGAGGCCTTCCAATACCTAGAAGACACTACCTTGCCGGTCCTCTCCCCGGAAGACATGGAGGTTCTGGAAGCGGACATAAAGACTGACGACATCGCGAGTGCCATAGCCAGGCTCCGGCCGGGCAAAACCCCAGGCCCGAATGGCTTTCCCGCAGAGCTCTTTAAACGCACGGCGGACTTACTGACCCGCCATCTTAAGGGCCTCCTCATTGGTGCCTTCGAGGAAGGAGAGCTCCCACCGGATCTCACTATGGCCACAATAATTCCGCTATATAAGGAGGGCAAGCCGCGGACGAACTGTGCCTCTTACCGACTGATATCTTTACTCAATACAGAAGTGAAGGTGTTGGCAACCATCTTGGCTGTCCGCTTGAGGGCGGTCATCACGGGCCTGGTTCATATGGACCAATCGGGCTTCTTACCTGATAGAGCAACAAAGCTGAATCTCAGGAGAACCCACAACTGGCTCCAAGAGGTGAAGGAGAGAGATGACCCACACTGGTACCTCTCCCTAGACGCCGAAAAGGCATTCGATGCGGTTCATTGGCCCTTTTTGTTTGCAGTGCTTCAGAGGTTTGGTTTCGGACCAAAGTTCATTGCATGGATCAGATTACTCTATACCGGCCCGAGTGCCAGGGTGAGGATCAACGGGATACTTTCACGTGAGTTCCAAATCCATAGAGGTACTAGGCAGGGCTGTCCCCTATCCCCTCTTCTCTTCACGCTTGTTATTGAGGTGCTCGCGGCCAGAATCCGGCACACTACAAACATTCATGGCTATACCGCTGGTGAAACGGCACTGAACCCTGAGAAGATCTCGCTTTACGCAGACGACGTCTTGCTCTATATTACCGAGCCGGAGACCACCGTGCCGAAGCTCTTTCAAGAATTAGAGTGATACGGGGGGATGACGGGCCATAATATAAATTGGCACAAATCAGTGCTCTACGATCCGAGGGGGCGCAATCAGTGGGGAAGACTACCAGAGGAACTGATGACAACAGCCGAAGAATTCCAATACCTCTGGGTTTATATAACGACGGATGCGACTCTTTCATTCCGAAGCAACCTGGAACGAATCATCACTAACGCGATAGCGGATATGGATCGCTGGAGACAGCTCCCTTTAACACTTCTGAGCAGGGCGGCCATGTACAAAATGGTCATTCTACCGAAATTCCTATATGCCTTACAAAATGAATATTATCCACTACCAGTGGCTGTCTTCAACAGGATCCACGCAGATTTAAGATCCTTCCTTTGGCTGGGCAAGCAGGCTAGGGTGGCCCTGTCTACATTACAGAGGCACCAGTATAGTGGAGGAATCTCACTCCCCAATTTGGAGGCCTACTATTGGGCGGAACATCTAACTCCAATTAATGACTGGCTCCATGTGTCGGCGGAACACCCGACATACGCGTTAGAAAGAACTAAACTGGCACCCAAAACATATTACGCTATCTCTATGGGAGCGCTAGGAGGGCCCACTTTTTCCCTGCTACATCAATAATGCTTAGGGCGTGGACGAAAGCTACACGACGCATGGGCTGGGAAAAGAAACCCACGCGGCAGACACCGCTGTGGCACTGCCAATGGTTGAACGAGCTGCATAAACTCCGAGGGTTCCAGAGGTGGGACGACATCGGCATCTCCACTATAGGTGACGTAATAGCAAGGGGGCAGTTGAAGCCGTTCAGAGTTCTCCAAGCTGAGTTTGAGTTAAACAATACGCAATATTTCAAATATGTCCAGCTACGCCATGCCTGGATAGCCCAAAAGATCACGCTTATTGATATTCCTGAGTACGCACCACTGGAGGGGAGGCTTCTTCAAGAGCAAATGGTAGGGAAGGCGGTCTCCCTTACTTACAAAACACTGACCAATCACATGCTAGGTGACTTAACAAAACTTAGACACACGTGGGAGGCAGAGGTGGGGGAGATGGAGGACCTGGATTGGGAGATAGTCCTGATGCATCCTCGGGAAGTGGCTATCAAATCTAGACTACGGCTGATTCAATTTAACTTTCTCCATAGAACATACTTTGACAGGGTGCGTCTATGCAAAATGGGGAAAATAGAGGACTCACGATGCCATAGATGCCTACAGGAGGAGGGAGATTTCTTTCATACTGTATGGACGTGTGATGTAATACAGAGATATTGGGCTCAGATATTTGGGGAATTGGAGGAGGTCCTTGGGGCTTCCATCCCTCTTGACCCCAAGTTAGCGCTGCTTGGAATGACGAACGAGGTCGACCTGACCCTCCCACTACTCACTTTCCTAGTCCTGGCATTGGTTGTTGCCAAACGAGACATTGCAAAACACTGGGGAGCACCAGCACCACCGGACCTGGAGGAGTGGAGAAGAGGCTTAGACCTGTACACGGCAGTGAAGAGGGTCACATATAAGGCCAGGGGTTGCCCCAAAAAATTTCGGAAAGTTTGGTCCAAATGGAGACACTACCATGGGTTTGATGGGGGGCTGTAGCAGGGTTGGTAATGGTAGGGGGGTGCGACACAACTCATGGACAGCAGGGGCATAGGATGGGTCATGAATACATAATGTTGACTACATAGGGCACAATGAGTCACCTGTTACGATGGGCCTTAAACGAGTGGATGTCCCTGACTGATAATGGGAGGGGGGAGGGAGGGGTAAGGTTGCGAAACTGATGCATTGCCTTTCGTCTATGTATACATTGCAGGATCTTAACTTGAGTTCTTCTTCAGCTGAACTAAGGGAGAGGGAGAGGGAGGTGGGAGGGGGGTAAGTTTAAAAATAAAAATGCAGAAACTTGGAATGCCTATGGAATGCCTATGACTGATTGCAGCTGGGTAATTGTGGGTAAAAATACTACATCGACCATGCTCGCCGCCCGACCTCCGGGTTGTGGGCTAAATGGCTGTGTGTCTCTCCGGGGCGAAGGGTAGCAACAGCTGTGATGCATAATGGGGTTCCCCGACAGACTGCACAATGGCTCCTTGTGTATCTGCAATAAAAATGTATAAAAAAAAAAAAAAAGTATGTGAACAAGTTCCATGATTTTCGGCCTCATTCCTTTACATGGTGATGGAGCTACTTGCTGACTTACAATATCCTTATTATGTAGCGCATGGGTTACTTAATTCCATATATTTTGTTGCTATTTTGTCCATATTGCACATTTGAAAAAACTGTAAATTAAACAAGCAATGGAAATGCAATAGGTCTCGCAGCATTAGAGTTAGTGCTTTTAGAATTGTTTATGGGTTTTTTTGTAAATCTTTAGCATTTTTGTTTCCTGTAGCCAATGCTAAAGAATTAAAAAAAAAGCCATAAACATTTCTAAAAGCTCTAACTCAAATGCTCCGAGACCTATTGCACTGTGTGAGGGTGAGGGGTTGAGGGTGAGTGAGGGTGAGGGTGGGTGAGGGTGAGTGAGGGTGAGTGAGGGGTTGAGGGTGAGTGAGGGTGAGGGGTTGAGGGTGAGTGAGAGTGAGGGTGAGTGAGGGTGAGTGAGAGTGAGGGTGAGTGAGGGTGAGAGTGAGTGAGGGTGAGGGTGAGTGAGGGTGAGGGTGAGGGTGAGGGTGAGTGAGGGTGAGGGTGAGTGAGGGTGAGGGTGAGTGAGGGTGAGTGAGGGTGAGGGTGAGTGAGGGTGAGTGAGGGTGAGGGTGAGTGAGGGTGAGGGGTTGATGTTGAGGGGTTGAGGGTGAGTGAGGGTGAGTGAGGGGTTGGGGGTGAGTGAGGGTGAGGGGTTGAGGGTGAGTGAGGGTGAGGGGTTGAGGGTGAGTGAGGATGAGTGAGAGTGAGGGTGAGTGAGGGGTTGAGGGTGAGTGAGGGTGAGTGAGGGTGAGTGAGAGTGAGGGTGAGGGGTTGAGGGTGAGTGAGGGTGAGTGAGGGTGAGGGTGAGTGAGGGGTTGAGGGTGAGGGGTTGAGGGTGAGTGAGGGTGAGTGAGGGTGAGGGGTTGAGGGTGAGTGAGGGTGAGGGGTTGAGGGTGAGTGAGGGTGAGGGGGAGTGAGGAGTGAGAGTGAGGGTGAGTGAGGGGTTGAGGGTGAGGGGTTGAGGGTGAGTGAGGGTGAGGGTGAGGGGTTGAGGGTGAGTGAGGAGTTGAGGGTGAGGGTGAGTGAAGGGCGCCAAAGGGATTGGGGGGATGGGGCACCAACGCAGGCAGCCACAGAAGACCCGGCGTAAGGGGTAAGTGGTAGGAAAAAGGGGTCGGCAGAGTAAAGGAATTGGTAAGACAAGGATATCCTGCACAAGTATATAAATAAGTCCAGACAGGCCACTCTGGATGCACACCTTCCCCCTCGCACGGCGCATGCTCATAGAGACAAGAAGCCGGACATGTAGGGGAAAGGTTTTGTGCACTCCCGGGGTGGGTACCGATCGTGAGCATTTCTTTAAGTAGGGAGGAGGGAGGAAGCATGTCATGGTCCAAGAGGGCAATTAAGGGGTCTAGCAACAAGGAATGTCCCACGCGGCCTCCCGTCCTCCAGCCGAGCAGGAAGTGGGCCGGGCACAACAACCGAGGCGCTGGGAACAATATGATGGGGAAACAGGGGGGCTTCCTCTCACCCCAGGAGCAGGGCCGGCTCTATTACAGAAGAAGTGCTGAGCACTTGACTGACTCCTGCCATGCATGCCTTCGCGCCCGGGCTGCGTTGCCAAGGGGGAGGCGGTTGCTGGGGTGTAGCGGGGACGGACATGGAAGCGATGCCTTGGGAGGTACCGATCCGTGACCACGGAGGGGCCCGTGGAGGGGACACGGAGCGCTGTCCTGGCAAATCCGCAGTGAGGGCTCAATATACAGTACCGGCGGCGCCCCTTCCACCTGCCCTGACACTGGAGGCCAGGCAGGCGGATTTATGCCCCGTGGGGCAGCAGAGATAAATTTCCCGGTGGCGCCAGATCAATATGATGAGTGTTTCGCCAACACGCAAGGTGTTTTATGAGCCTGAAAGAACAGAGCGCGATCACTGATAATTAAATAAAGCCGGCCTATTAAGCTTATTAGGGGACAGAGCCAGTGAGGAGCGCACCATGCAGGGAGAGATAAGACAGGGAGGAAATGTACATACGGAGAAGTATCTGCAGCAGCGAGCCGGCGAGAGAAAAGGCAACAGTGAAGGAGAAAAACACAAGAGGCAGGAGAGAAAGAAAACAAGACGGACGGACGGAAGAGAGGGGAGGGGGGAGGAGAAATGCGACACGGCGGGAAGGGGAGGGGGCGGAGCGGGTTAAATTGAACAAACAAACAAACAAGACGGACGGACGGAGGAGAGGGGAGGGGGGAGGAGAAATGCGACACGGCGGGAAGGGGAGGGGGCGGAGCGGGTAAACAAAGACGGACGGGCACGCGCTTTTAAGCTCAATGCGCATGCGCATTGAGCTTAAAAGTCACGGGCACTGCAAGGAATCGCCGCGATTCCTTGCAGTGTGGATAAAGAGCGGATAAGTCCCAATACTCTCGCCTTGCTCGATGCGCATGCGCATCGACAGGCGAGACCTAACAAAAATCGCGTGTGCCAAACCACACATTCATTGCCTGTTTATGTAATTGCGACACTTAAATCTGTTATTTTGTGTTTGGCCACTGGGTGGCGCTTGTGTGTTAATTTTCCGCAAAGCACGAACCGTGCCACCTGCTCTTAGACATAAATAGGGCTCCCGGTTTTATGGTATTTATTTTTTTGCCATTTCCGTCTGTATTTATCCATATTTATTTTTTGGGCATTGTTTCTGTATTTATCCACATTTATTTTTGCCACACGCAAAAGACGCCGCTTCAGCTAGTATTTTTCCGCATTTATTTAAATTGATAATGCATCTTAACACCAAATAGCAGATGTTTACTGTTACCCAACGATCCTCGTTTTATCGACCTCAGAAGGATGATGGACTGAGTGGGCCAACCCAGATTTGAACCTGTAACCATGAGAACACCAACATGCCCCTACAGTGGACACATTTGTCCACTAAGTCACCAGACCTGACAAGTACGATTGAAAAAGCACCCCTCTAACTCAAGTTTAGATGCACATTCCAAGCACTGTTAAAGTGCGTAAAAAATAGAGCAGCAAAAGGGCCCAGAATGAGTTAAGGATGGTAGGAAGTTAGAGACAGTAGCTGTAAGGTTTCAGTGTGGTGCTCTGATAGGATTGAGATGCTGTGCCTCTGACTGTGTATTACTTTGCTTGCCTGTGTAATGGTGCCGCAAAAGGCTGGTAGCTGGTCTTAGCAGTGTTGGTGTTGCTGGTGCGTGGTACTGTGCGGGTATAGTGACACTAGTAGTTAAGTGCTTGGATGCCATCGGTAGACCAGTTGGCACTATGTTTGTCACCACAAAGCTAGTGCCGGCTCCAGCAGTTCCTGCTTGCACCGATGCTGGCCCAAGATACAGTGGCCTTGGTCGTGTCCTGGCGTGCTGAGATGGTCCAGGTCTGGCACATACCTGCCCACCAGCCTCTCTGCTATCACCACGCAGCTGCAGGTCTTATTTATATCTGTGTTAGTGCAGCCACCATGAGCTGCTCTTCTGGCCCGTTCTCCATCCTTCTTTGGGTGGTTCACTCTCTTCCAGTGTCTGCTCTCCTGTCGGTTTTTCTCCTATAATCCCTTGCTTCAGCGTCCCTTAAGTTCCTGCCCTCTCTGGCCCCTTTTGACCTCTCTCCGTACACTCGGGTTTAGTTCTTCTTTTTCTAAGCTCTAGTCCCCCACCCCGTTCTCTTTTCTAGTGCTCTTCTTGTCCACTATGCTCCACACTTGTGCTACCACCTTGCTGTGTCCCTCTTGCTCTCTCTCTCTGTTTTGCAGTCTCTCTTGTTATCTCTGTTAACTTCCTCCCTGTAATCTCTACTGATTTACAAGTACTCGCACTACATTTAAGTATACAATACAGCTTTAGCATAAGCTTGAGGAACAATCGAGGGAAGGGACGTCACGTAATGCTTAATGTTTTTTAAAATGTTTGAAGTAGAAATGTATAAATGTAGTTGTGCAGCTATCTGAGCTACCGAATCTAAGAACACACATAATTCTCATCCCTAGCTGCAGCAGGAGGACATTTAAAGCAGCAGGGAGGCATCGCAGAGGGACAGAAGTATGGCTCTCAAGTCGGTCGGTCCGATCACCATCCCGCCCCCACCCCCCAGTTCCTTAACCCTCATGCAGTTGTGCAACAAGAGACAGCCAAATTTCGGGGGGGGGGGCTAAGAAAAAATTTCGGGGGGCTGAACCTTTAATCAGTAGGCAGAGTGGAGTTGCCGGGCCTCCAAAAAGGTGTGAAACAACAGCAAGGCCTAATTAGCATTCGATTGGTCTTTTAAAGACCTGTTAAACGTTTGGGTGCGGCTCTGTGTGTGCCCGGGATCTGTCTCATCCCGGACTGCCACACATGACGGGGGGGGGTTGGCTGAAGCCCGGTGAGTCCAATGGTGTTGCGCGCCTGCCCTCATGCTAAGTACGATTTACAAAAGGGGGTGGTGATGAACAGAGTGTCTGAATTGAGCAGACCACTCTTACCCAGTCCAAAGATCAGGGCTTGATCCATCACCGTTATTTATCTCACTGCCCCATCCCAGCTCAGAACCTGGCTATATGCAAATCAGTCTGTCCCTGGCCCAGTGCATCATGGGAACAGGGCAGACTAAACTACCAAGCCAATTCTTTACCAGAAAGGAGACAAGCTACCGGGGACCGGTTTCTGGCATTTCAGCCTCTTCGGCCCGGCTTGCTTGAATCCTGATGGAGCAGTGAGAAAGGGACTCATGTCTGAGTATACCCTGCCACACCTATAGTGGCCAAAATCGATTTACAAAAGGGGGTGGTGATGAACAGAGTGTCTGAATTGAGCAGACCACTCTTACCCAGTCCAAAGATCAGGGCTTGATCCATCACCGTTATTTATCTCACTGCCCCATCCCAGCTCAGAACCTGGCTATATGCAAATCAGTCTGTCCCTGGCCCAGTGCATCATGGGAACAGGGCAGACTAAACTACCAAGCCAATTCTTTACCAGAAAGGAGACAAGCTACCGGGGACCGGTTTCTGGCATTTCAGCCTCTTCGGCCCGGCTTGCTTGAATCCTGATGGAGCAGTGAGAAAGGGACTCATGTCTGAGTATACCCTGCCACACCTATAGTGGCCAAAATCGATTTACAAAAGGGGGTGGTGATGAACAGAGTGTCTGAATTGAGCAGACCACTCTTACCCAGTCCAAAGATCAGGGCTTGATCCATCACCGTTATTTATCTCACTGCCCCATCCCAGCTCAGAACCTGGCTATATGCAAATCAGTCTGTCCCTGGCCCAGTGCATCATGGGAACAGGGCAGACTAAACTACCAAGCCAATTCTTTACCAGAAAGGAGACAAGCTACCGGGGACCGGTTTCTGGCATTTCAGCCTCTTCGGCCCGGCTTGCTTGAATCCTGATGGAGCAGTGAGAAAGGGACTCATGTCTGAGTATACCCTGCCACACCTATAGTGGCCAAAATCGATTTACAAAAGGGGGTGGTGATGAACAGAGTGTCTGAATTGAGCAGACCACTCTTACCCAGTCCAAAGATCAGGGCTTGATCCATCACCGTTATTTATCTCACTGCCCCATCCCAGCTCAGAACCTGGCTATATGCAAATCAGTCTGTCCCTGGCCCAGTGCATCATGGGAACAGGGCAGACTAAACTACCAAGCCAATTCTTTACCAGAAAGGAGACAAGCTACCGGGGACCGGTTTCTGGCATTTCAGCCTCTTCGGCCCGGCTTGCTTGAATCCTGATGGAGCAGTGAGAAAGGGACTCATGTCTGAGTATACCCTGCCACACCTATAGTGGCCAAAATCGATTTACAAAAGGGGGTGGTGATGAACAGAGTGTCTGAATTGAGCAGACCACTCTTACCCAGTCCAAAGATCAGGGCTTGATCCATCACCGTTATTTATCTCACTGCCCCATCCCAGCTCAGAACCTGGCTATATGCAAATCAGTCTGTCCCTGGCCCAGTGCATCATGGGAACAGGGCAGACTAAACTACCAAGCCAATTCTTTACCAGAAAGGAGACAAGCTACCGGGGACCGGTTTCTGGCATTTCAGCCTCTTCGGCCCGGCTTGCTTGAATCCTGATGGAGCAGTGAGAAAGGTCAGATGTGAGTCCCTTGCTCATTGCACCATCAGGATTCAAGCAAGCCGGGCCGAAGAGGCTGAAATGCCAGAAACCGGTCCCCGGTAGCTTGTTTCCTTCCCAGTGTAAGAATTGGCTTATGTAGTTTGGTTTGCCCTGTTCCCATCATGCACTGGGACAGGAACAGACTAATTTGCATACAGCCAGGTTCTGAAACTGGGATGGTGCAGTGAGCTAAAAAACGGTGTTGGATTTAGCCCTGATCTCTTGACTGGGTGAGAGTATTCTGTTTAATTCGGAGACTCTGTCCCTCACCACCCCTTGTTGTAAATATTTTTGTCCACCCTAGGCGTGGAAGGGTATGCTCAGATGTGAGTCCCTTGCACATTGCACCATCAGGATTCAAGCAAGCCGGGCCGAAGAGGCTGAAATGCCAGAAACCGGTCCCCGGTAGCTTGTTTCCTTCCCAGTGTAAGAATTGGCTTATGTAGTTTGGTTTGCCCTGTTCCCATCATGCACTGGGACAGGAACAGACTAATTTGCATACAGCCAGGTTCTGAAACTGGGATGGTGCAGTGAGCTAAAAAACGGTGTTGGATTTAGCCCTGATCTCTTGACTGGGTGAGAGTATTCTGTTTAATTCGGAGACTCTGTCCCTCACCACCCCTTGTTGTAAATATTTTTGTCCACCCTAGGCGTGGAAGGGTATGCTCAGATGTGAGTCCCTTGCTCATTGCACCATCAGGATTCAAGCAAGCCGGGCCGAAGAGGCTGAAATGCCAGAAACCGGTCCCCGGTAGCTTGTTTCCTTCCCAGTGTAAGAATTGGCTTATGTAGTTTGGTTTGCCCTGTTCCCATCATGCACTGGGACAGGAACAGACTAATTTGCATACAGCCAGGTTCTGAAACTGGGATGGTGCAGTGAGCTAAAAAACAGTGTTGGATTTAGCCCTGATCTCTTGACTGGGTGAGAGTATTCTGTTTAATTCGGAGACTCTGTCCCTCACCACCCCTTGTTGTAAATATTTTTGTCCACCCTAGGCGTGGAAGGGTATGCTCAGATGTGAGTCCCTTGCTCATTGCACCATCAGGATTCAAGCAAGCCGGGCCGAAGAGGCTGAAATGCCAGAAACCGGTCCCCGGTAGCTTGTTTCCTTCCCAGTGTAAGAATTGGCTTATGTAGTTTGGTTTGCCCTGTTCCCATCATGCACTGGGACAGGAACAGACTAATTTGCATACAGCCAGGTTCTGAAACTGGGATGGTGCAGTGAGCTAAAAAACGGTGTTGGATTTAGCCCTGATCTCTTGACTGGGTGAGAGTATTCTGTTTAATTCGGAGACTCTGTCCCTCACCACCCCTTGTTGTAAATATTTTTGTCCACCCTAGGCGTGGAAGGGTATGCTCAGATGTGAGTCCCTTGCTCATTGCACCATCAGGATTCAAGCAAGCCGGGCCGAAGAGGCTGAAATGCCAGAAACCGGTCCCCGGTAGCTTGTTTCCTTCCCAGTGTAAGAATTGGCTTATGTAGTTTGGTTTGCCCTGTTCCCATCATGCACTGGGACAGGAACAGACTAATTTGCATACAGCCAGGTTCTGAAACTGGGATGGTGCAGTGAGCTAAAAAACGGTGTTGGATTTAGCCCTGATCTCTTGACTGGGTGAGAGTATTCTGTTTAATTCGGAGACTCTGTCCCTCACCACCCCTTGTTGTAAATATTTTTGTCCACCCTAGGCGTGGAAGGGTATGCTCAGATGTGAGTCCCTTGCTCATTGCACCATCAGGATTCAAGCAAGCCGGGCCGAAGAGGCTGAAATGCCAGAAACCGGTCCCCGGTAGCTTGTTTCCTTCCCAGTGTAAGAATTGGCTTATGTAGTTTGGTTTGCCCTGTTCCCATCATGCACTGGGACAGGAACAGACTAATTTGCGTACAGCCAGGTTCTGAAACTGGGATGGTGCAGTGAGCTAAAAAACGGTGTGGGATTTAGCCCTGATCTCTTGACTGGGTGAGAGTATTCTGTTTAATTCGGAGACTCTGTCCCTCACCACCCCTTGTTGTAAATATTTTTGTCCACCCTAGGCGTGGAAGGGTATGCTCAGATGTGAGTCCCTTGCTCATTGCACCATCAGGATTCAAGCAAGCCGGGCCGAAGAGGCTGAAATGCCAGAAACCGGTCCCCGGTATCTTGTTTCCTTCCCAGTGTAAGAATTGGCTTATGTAGTTTGGTTTGCCCTGTTCCCATCATGCACTGGGACAGGAACAGACTAATTTGCATACAGCCAGGTTCTGAAACTGGGATGGTGCAGTGAGCTAAAAAACGGTGTTGGATTTAGCCCTGATCTCTTGACTGGGTGAGAGTATTCTGTTTAATTCGGAGACTCTGTCCCTCACCACCCCTTGTTGTAAATATTTTTGTCCACCCTAGGCGTGGAAGGGTATGCTCAGATGTGAGTCCCTTGCTCATTGCACCATCAGGATTCAAGCAAGCCGGGCCGAAGAGGCTGAAATGCCAGAAACCGGTCCCCAGTAGCTTGTTTCCTTCCCAGTGTAAGAATTGGCTTATGTAGTTTGGTTTGCCCTGTTCCCATCATGCACTGGGACAGGAACAGACTAATTTGCATACAGCCAGGTTCTGAAACTGGGATGGTGCAGTGAGCTAAAAAACGGTGTTGGATTTAGCCCTGATCTCTTGACTGGGTGAGAGTATTCTGTTTAATTCGGAGACTCTGTCCCTCACCACCCCTTGTTGTAAATATTTTTGTCCACCCTAGGCGTGGAAGGGTATGCTCAGATGTGAGTCCCTTGCTCATTGCACCATCAGGATTCAAGCAAGCCGGGCCGAAGAGGCTGAAATGCCAGAAACCGGTCCCCGGTAGCTTGTTTCCTTCCCAGTGTAAGAATTGGCTTATGTAGTTTGGTTTGCCCTGTTCCCATCATGCACTGGGACAGGAACAGACTAATTTGCATACAGCCAGGTTCTGAAACTGGGATGGTGCAGTGAGCTAAAAAACGGTGTTGGATTTAGCCCTGATCTCTTGACTGGGTGAGAGTATTCTGTTTAATTCGGAGACTCTGTCCCTCACCACCCCTTGTTGTAAATATTTTTGTCCACCCTAGGCGTGGAAGGGTATGCTCAGATGTGAGTCCCTTGCTCATTGCACCATCAGGATTCAAGCAAGCCGGGCCGAAGAGGCTGAAATGCCAGAAACCGGTCCCCGGTAGCTTGTTTCCTTCCCAGTGTAAGAATTGGCTTATGTAGTTTGGTTTGCCCTGTTCCCATCATGCACTGGGACAGGAACAGACTAATTTGCATACAGCCAGGTTCTGAAACTGGGATGGTGCAGTGAGCTAAAAAACGGTGTTGGATTTAGCCCTGATCTCTTGACTGGGTGAGAGTATTCTGTTTAATTCGGAGACTCTGTCCCTCACCACCCCTTGTTGTAAATACTCATGCTAAGTAGGCAGCAGTGCCGGCCACTTTAATGAGCGGATCGCATTTGGTGCCACGTTAAACTGAGTACGATCCCGCGGCTTCCTAACATTAAACGCCGGGGCGGTTTACTTGAAAACGCCCACACTGAGGTTACCGTGTCCTTTTATGTGCGTGGCAGGGACGATACATGTTTTGATTCTGGTGACTCTTAACGAGTTTTGTGTAAAATATAATACTATCTCTACACAGTGATTTGTTCTAGTTAAGATATAATAGAACTAATATATAAAATGTTTTAAAGGAAACTAACATTGTATCCACAAGCCCTCCACTCACTTCATCAGTAAGGACTCGGGATAAGTTGATTTATCCATACATGTATTTTTAAACGTAAGAATTAAGACATAACGTCACATGTATTCATCTGAAATCTTGCCTTGATTTGAATTGGTTGAGTGTTTCTATGATTGTATTTTGCTAAACAGAGCGGTGCTCCTTATTTACCTGAGCTGCAGCCAGGTGAGGTGAGGCGCCATCCCCACAGAAATTGGGTGAGTGATATCATGTCAATCAAATTGTATGTACATGACCACAAGAATATCGCTACTAAGGAGTGCATTCTGTGACAAATATGCCTGTTTTTCTCTTTTTTCTTTCCTTACCCATATGACTGTTTTAGATTGTGGTGGAGAATCAACACCTGACAAACAGGTGATATTTTTCCCTTTTATTTCTTTATCACTAAGTTATGCAAGCAGTAGCAACATCGAGGTCCTGATGAATGCATAGGATAAATTCCATTTATATGCAGAAACATGTCGACCACTTGCTGAGTAGATATTATGTTAAATCTACCTTTCACTGTTCACTTGTTTTTAAACTTAGGGGTCTGAGAGAAAACAATAAAACACTTATTCTACTCAGTTCCACCTAATTTTACTCACTACACCCTTTTTTTCACATGCACTGCTTTCTTTCAGTTGTAAATATCACACCAACACCATACTGACACCACCCAGTGAAACAATTAACATCAGTCTCCTCACTCACACAGTCCTCACTTTTCAACTAGTGTGACTGTCTTCGTACTAACTCCTGGGTAAGGAGAACCCAAATGATGTGATAGTGGTGGTACAGAAAGGCAACGGATGGGAAAAATTCCTACCTTGGTTGCATGTCAAATGTATGAGTGATTGAATGGTATTTATATACAAATAGTATTTAACTCACAATTTAATTTGTTGGTCGTATGGTGGTCAGTCTAAAGTACAAAAACATGGGTGTGACTCCTGGATACTTTTTGTTGTAGTAAGTCTTATGTTGGGGGCATGTGTCCAGTTCAGAGTCATTAAACTAGCCCTTAGACCCTCATTTAAATAGTGTGTGTTTTGTTATTGAGAGGCAATGCCATCCAAGCTCTACACAAGAGAGAATGCAGGCGCTGTACAGCTTCTCCAGAAGTATGGCTCTCGAGTCGGTCTGACCCCCATCCCACCCCCCACCAGTTTGTTAACCCTTGTGCTAACTAGGCAATCATCATGGAATGGCACGACACATGAGGGAGCTAAAAGACCCTGATTGGAAGGGATTTAAATGAATTTCGGCGTGCAAAGGAAACTGCATGCAGCGGCAGCGCGCCAACATTTACTAGTGTTTTGCCGTTTCTATATATAAATACAGACAAAGGAAATATAGATTTCCGTCTGTATTTGTATGTAAATATCCGTAAAAACGGAAAACCGGGAGCCCTAGACATAAACCACCTGAGCAGATAGTGGGCCTATTCACAAAACTAACTTGACAAAATCCTAAACTTACTACTTTTGATATTCACAGAAGTTAGAATTTTGTCTTAGGACAGACTTAAGTTAGGATTCTGTCTTAAGTCTGTTTTAAGACAAAATCCTAACTCCTGTGAATATCAAAAGTAGTAAGTTTAGGATTTTGTCTTAAGTAAGTTCTGTGAATCAGCCCCATAGTACTTTAATTGCACTCCGAGAAACAAACTAACATAACGAGGCAGTCACGTCACTTCTGTTCCACATGGCTGCCTAAAGGAGACTAAGGAGACGATTACACCCTGTCAGCCTTACACAGGAATGGGCTTTCCAAGGGCGCCGAAGGCAGCAGCCTTAGCTTGCCTAGTGGAAGTACCAGCCATGGTCTTCCTACGCGAGGCAAATGGTCTACTGTAGCTTAAATAGGCCGGTGCAGGCTGTGTACCCTTCCGCTATGAAGTACCCGTTAGCACAGCAGCTTCGAGTCGAGGAAACTGGTGCATTTTCTAAAACCAGTATATAGGGGGGGGGGCGACTAGGCCACCCCGCCTGGGAAAAACATCTCCAAGAGCTGCGGTGAGTGCTATTGGAACTTCCAGTTAGTGCTTTATTTTCGGACAGTAGAGCACGGAAACAGTAATTAAAGTTAGACTTTTTCTGTCTCTGTGCTGCCTGAAAATAAAACACGAGAGGGCTTATTCATAAGAGCCATGCATCACTTGGAAAGTGGTGATACGTGATGTAGCGCTCTGAATCTGATTTATAAAGCTGTACGTGATATAGCGCTCTGAATCTGATTTATGAAGCTGTACGTGATATAGCGCTCTGAATCTGATTTATGAAGCTGTACGTGATGTAGCGCTCTGAATCTGATTTATAAAGCTGTACGTGATATAGCGCTCTGAATCTGATTTATGAAGCTGTACGTGATATAGCGCTCTGAATCTGATGTATAAAGCTGTACGTGATACAGCGCTCTGAATTTGATTTATAAAGCTGTACGTGATACAGCGCTCTGAATCTGATTTATAAAGCTGTACGTGATACAGCGCTCTGAATCTGATTTATGAAGCTGTACGTGATACAGCGCTCTGAATTTGATTTATAAATCTGTACGTGATCTAGCGCTCTGAATCTGATTTATAAAGCTGTACGTGATATAGCGCTCTGAATCTGATTCATAAAGCTGTACGTGATACAGCGCTCTGAATCTGATTTATAAAGCTGTACGTGATACAGCGCTCTGAATCTGATTCATAAAGCTGTACGTGATACAGCGCTCTGAATCTGATTTATAAAGCTGTACGTGATACAGCGCTCTGAATCTGATTTATAAAGCTGTACGTGATACAGCGCTCTGAATCTGATTTATAAAGCTGTACGTGATACAGCGCTCTGAATCTGATTTATAAAGCTGTACGTGATACAGCGCTCTGAATCTGATTTATAAAGCTGTACGTGATACAGCGCTCTGAATCTGATTTATGAAGCTGTACGTGATACAGCGCTCTGAATTTGATTTATAAATCTGTACGTGATCTAGCGCTCTGAATCTGATTTATAAAGCTATACGTGATATAGCGCTCTGAATCTGATTCATAAAGCTGTTAGTGATACAGCGCTCTGAATCTGATTTATAAAGCTGTACGTGATACAGCGCTCTGAATCTGATTCATAAAGCTGTACGTGATACAGCGCTCTGAATCTGATTTATAAAGCTGTATGTGATACAGCGCTCTGAATCTGATTTATAAAGCTGTACGTGATACAGCGCTCTGAATCTGATTTATAAAGCTGTACGTGATACAGCGCTCTGAATCTGATTCATAAAGCTGTTAGTGATACAGCGCTCTGAATCTGATTTATAAAGCTGTACGTGATACAGCGCTCTGAATCTGATTCATAAAGCTGTACGTGATACAGCGCTCTGAATCTGATTTATAAAGCTGTATGTGATACAGCGCTCTGAATCTGATTTATAAAGCTGTACGTGATACAGCGCTCTGAATCTGATTTATAAAGCTGTACGTGATACAGCGCTCTGAATCTGATTTATAAAGCTGTACGTGATATAGCGCTCTGATGAATCTGAATAACGAAGCTGTACGTGATATAGCGCTCTGAATCTGATTTATGAAGCTGTACGTGATGTAGAGCTCTGAATCTGGTTTATAAAGCTGTACATGATATAGCGCTCTGAATCTGATTTATGAAGCTGTACGTGATACAGCGCTCTGAATCTGATTTATAAAGCTGTACGTGATACAGCGCTCTGAATCTGATTTATGAAGCTGTACGTGATACAGCGCTCTGAATTTGATTTATAAATCTGTACGTGATCTAGCGCTCTGAATCTGATTTATAAAGCTGTACGTGATATAGCGCTCTGAATCCGATTCATAAAGCTGTTAGTGATACAGCGCTCTGAATCTGATTTATAAAGCTGTACGTGATACAGCGCTCTGAATCTGATTCATAAAGCTGTCCGCGATACAGCGCTCTGGATCTGATTTATAAAGCTGTACGTGATACAGCGCTCTGAATCTGATTTATAAAGCTGTACGTGATACAGCGCTCTGAATCTGATTTATAAAGCTGTACGTGATACAGCGCTCTGAATCTGATTTATAAAGCTGTACGTGATACAGCGCTCTGAATCTGATTTATAAAGCTGTACGTGATACAGCGCTCTGAATCTGATTTATAAATCTGTACGTGATGTAGCGCTCTGAATCTGATTTATAAAGCTGTACATGATACAGCACTCTGAATCTGATTTATAAAGCTGTACGTGATGTAGCGCTCTGAATCTGATTTATAAAGCTGTACGTGATACAGCGCTCTGGATCTGATTTATAAAGCTGTACGTGATACAGCGCTCTGAATCTGATTTATAAAGCTGTACGTGATACAGCGCTCTGAATCTGATTTATAAAGCTGTACGTGATACAGCGCTCTGAATCTGATTTATAAAGCTGTACGTGATACAGCGCTCTGAATCTGATTTATAAAGCTGTACGTGATACAGCGCTCTGAATCTGATTTATAAATCTGTACGTGATGTAGCGCTCTGAATCTGATTTATAAAGCTGTACGTGATGTAGCGCTCTGAATCTGATTTATAAAGCTGTACGTGATACAGGGCTCTGAATCTGATTTATGAAGCTGTACGTGATATAGCGCTCTGAATCTGATTTATGAAGCCATCCTGCGTGGCTTTGAGCGCCTCATAAATCATGAGTAAGGCAATGCAGCACAAATCACTGCGTTGCCTTACTCTGCACTCGGGACTCGTTCCTTGGGCGTTGAAGTGGGTTTTCTCTTCTCATGCAACAGCATCACCCATGGAAGTTGACGCTGCCCCAGATTTACAAAGTGATCCAAACCTTGGGAAGCTCCAAATCCATAAGCATCCCGAGGTGAACCGTATAAAGGAGACATATGTTTATTTCTCCTTGATTTTTCCTCTTTCCACGAGGATCCTTACTCCATATCTCAGTGAAAAAACAGAGGTCCTAATTATGGTCCTCGGTCAAAACGTCTGACAAGGCCTGCAAACGCGCAGGCGGGCAGTCTAGATAGACTGCCGCTGGCCTGCACATGAGTTCAATGTCTACAACGCAAACCCGTATTTAAAAAATGCGCATGTCGCTAGAAGGCCGGCCAAAGAGACATGCGCATTTTAAACTCTAGCGCACAGCTCACTGCTGCTCCCACTTGGCAGCAATGCCCCCCCCCCATTTTGATACTTAGTTCAGGACATGTTGCTGAAAAATAATATGATAATAAATAAACTTTATTACCATTTTCTTTTTCAGTTCTGGGGCTTGTGGGGCGGCACTTCTCTGCTCAAATGGATGATTGAATGTGCAAAAACTATAGCGTGGCAGAATAGAAGTTAATGCATAAAACACAGATAGGAGATCCACAGATGGCAAGTCTTAGTTCTGGAAGGTGGGGTGGCAGGGCTGGCCTTTAGCATGGGCAAACGGGGCCCAGGCCGCCGATATTTTGAGGGGCGCACGGAGCTGTATACATGAAGGTAATGCCAACAGCGGCACCCCTGTCGTCTTGCTCCATCCTTTTCAGTGTCCTTGCATGCTCATTTCTGTCTCATTTGCCACTAAGTGGTATTAATCCTTCATTATCATACCATGGGCAATGTTTTGAACACCCCTTTGCCACCTTTCTATCCATCCTTTCACTGTCTCATCCCTGCTGGCACACACCAATAAAACCATCATCAATTCAATTCAATTCAATTCAATTCAATTACTTTATTTTGGTCTTTTAGACCCAAAAAGCACATAAATAAAAACATACCAATTACACATAATGACAGTCGGCTTTAACACATGAATCGGGTGTTTCTAGTGAAAATGTCATAGTCCTATCCTAGTATAAATTTTTTAAAAAAGGAAGATTATACAATAAATTGATGTTGTTAAAATATATTAAATATATTGAAAACAGTTAAACAAGTTGACAATCGTTTAAAAGGGTCTCGCTAGCCCTCATCCTATTTACAATCTAAAAAAACGAAATATCTAACATCGCCACCATTATTTAATTACAGCATCGGAGAGGGTTCATCAGATGATACTTTCGATTTTAAAGTGCTGGTGCAGGAATATATTCCTAATTTGCAAAGCTATTAAATCCACTGTCACAATTTCAACCCTATTTTATCTCTGATAATCATCACGTTGAACAAATATTTAGCTACACAAAAAACCACAAGTTGTGTTGTATCCGTCCTCAGTATACGCTCCACCTCTCTGCGGTGCCTAATATTCACCCATCACCAGTGTGAGGCGGCTCAGCTATCTGTGATTTAGGTGAGCTGGGGGAGGGGTGGCGGAGACGTTTGTGTTCAGGGGCCAGTCCCTGCTCAGCCAGACTGACCAGTGAACTCGAAAGTGTCCCCTCGTGGCCTCATTTAATTTGCTAGTATCAGCGAGGGCGCAAAATCTCCCTCGCCCAGGGCACTATCTTAACCCCTTCGACGCTCATGACGAGCTCAGCTTGTCATGAGTTACGCCTGTCGTACGCTCATGACGAGCTGAGCTCGTCATGAACCGCGGGTTTTTGAAAACTTCAGTGCACAGCGGGAAACCGGCCGCGCGCATGGTGTTAAGGCCGGCTCTGGGTGTGGGCATACATGCTTACATTTTAGAGCAGGCAATTGGGAGATTTAAAAAAATAGTCAGAAGAATGTATTTTTCCCACTGACTTATACTGAAGCAGAAGAAATGTGCCTGAAATCGGGTCTATTGGTATGCATGGTGGCAGATGATCAGAATTTCATTTTTAGCAGACATAGCGCAAACAAACAAAAAAGTTATGTTTTTGTTTGCGCTGTGTAAACCTGCCAAAAATAAAACGTTGAAGCCTGTCACATGCTCTAATCTCCCCCTCCAAGAGTTATGAACAAAGCGTTAACTCTTGATGTCTGAGGCAATTCTTGGAGGGGAGATGGGAGCGATGCGTGACAGGCATCAACACTTTATTTGTGGCAGTTGTACAAAACTCGAATCGAGGGGCATATTACCAAGGGCTAGTATCGCCGCTTTCTCTGCGAATTGTGCCGAGAAAGCGGCGATACAGCTAGAGCCCTACTACCAAGGGCACTTTAAAGCCTGGGCCGAGCCCACTTTGCATGTCGGCGATAAACATCGCTAATGACATGCAAAGTGGGCGTTCCCACGTCCAACCACATGTAAAATGTGGTTGGAGGTGGGAACACCCTATTACTAAGGCAGACGTTGGGAGACAAAAACCTGCGATAAACTCATTTATCGCAGGTCTCCCAACGCCTGCTCCGACCAGGCGTTAGGCATTGTTAACATGGGGGTGTGGATCATAAAGCTGAATCCACCCCCCCATATTATCAAGGCCCAAATTAGCGCATGAAAACAACGTTTGTTTTCATGCGCTAATGTGCATATCGCCGACCATCGCCGTATTTCTAATCGCCAGCCTGATGCGCAGTGATAATTGAGCGCTAATCAGGCGATGAAATACGGTGATAGGCGGCGATACGGAGATGTGCGTTGTGCGTTTTGCAACGCACACCTCTGTAATATGCCCCCGAGTTGTCCCGCAGGAATGGGGAGGAGGAAGACTAGCCTTGAAATCGGTAGTCTCCGGCCTGAATTGGGAGGGTTGGCATGCATGTGTGAGGTAGATTTAGAATTCAACAAATCATCCAACAGTAATAAATAAATCAATGTCCAGCCAGTAATTTGTCTCAATAAAGAGAAAGTACTTCATTATTCACATGCCACATAATACTATATAGATAACAGAAGGCAGTTCAGTTACTGCACTGTACAGGTAATCCTTTCTGTGAATGCAGGGAGGATGCCTAGACTGTTCACAGGGAATAAATAATAGTTATAGTTTAGTGCAAAAGTAGTGATTTGGCCAGCCTGGGGATGTGGGAGAGTAAGGTTCATGGAGAAGGTGATTGCACGCATTCATCTCCTCTCAACCAGAAAGTGCCCCGTTGTGCAGTGTTACCCCCTTTGCACACTGCCTTTGTTCTGTTTGTGTCTACTAGTTGTCCTGTGATACTGGCGTTGTTCAATGGTTGACGAGCTGGTAGTATTGCTCAATGATTGACATACTGATGTTTTGCAATGGTTGACATGCTGCAGGGGCGGCCTTATGCATGTGCAAGCTGTGCACCTGCACAGGGCTACCAAATCCCAGGGGCCACCACATCAATATATATCCTTAATATAATAATCCTCTGAGGATGGATACATATTTGTGTGGCGGCCCCTGGCAGGGATTTGGTGGCCTCTGGCTCTATTCCACTTCCAAACACCCTGACCCCCCCTCTTCACTGGCATCCGCGCTCTGCCCCGCCCGGACCGCCTCTGCCGGGGCCCCCTACCTACGCTCCCTGCCCAGGGCCACCATGAACCTAGATCCGCCCCTGCATGCCGGCGTTGTTCAATGGTTGACATGCTGACGTTTTGCAGTGGTTGACATGCTGGCATTGTTCAATGGTTGACAAGCTGGTAGTATTGCTCAATGATTGACATGCCGGCGTTGATCAATGGTTGACATGCTGACGTTTTGCAATGGTTGACATGCTGGCTTTGTTCAATGGTTGACATGCCGGTAGCGTTGTTCAATGGTTGACATGCTGGCGTTGTTCAATGGTTGACATGCTGGCGTTGTTCAATGGTTGACATGCTTGCTTTGTTCAATGGTTGACATGCCGGTGTTGTTCAATGGTTGACATGCCGGTTGTGGTTTTCAATGGTTGACATGCTGACGTTTTGCAATGGTTGACATGACGGCGTTGTTCAATGGTTGACATGCCAGCGTTGTTAAATGGTTGGCATTTTTGCGTTGTTCAATGGTTGGCATTTTTGCGTTGTTCAATGGTTGACATGCCGGTAGCGTTGTTCAATGGTTGACATGCCGGTGTTGTTCAATAGTTGACATGCTGGTTGCATTGTTCAATGGTTGACATGCTAACGTTTTGCAGTGGTTGACATGCTGGCATTGTTCAATGGTTGACATGCCGGTATCGTTGTTCAGTGGTTGGCATGCCGGTAGCGTTGTTCAATGGTTGACATGCTGCCGTTGTTCAATGGTTGACAGGGCAGCACCTCTCCAGTTGGGAGTGCTCTCAGCATGGTCCACAAAGCGGACATTGCAGTGTCTCTGCCCGAGCCCTGCTGACTTGGTCACAATCTGCAACAAGTGCTCTTGTGAACACTGTAGGAAGGTACCTCCTGACTATGGTTGCCCCCAACTTTTTGCCCTGTGTTTTAGCTGGTTTTTGACATAGTTGACCTGGGGCCCTGCCAATCAGGACCCCAGGCCTACTGCTCTCTCTCTAAAATGGATTCCATGTACCCTAGGTACATTTCCAATTGGTACTGGGCCACCTTATCAGACCCTGTAACTCAGGGCATAGGTGTACCCAGGGCCTACCAGGGGCTGAAGCATGTATTATGCCACCCCTGGCTGGCCTCCTAAATTTGACACAACTGGCTGCATGACAGCTGGGGCAAAGTCGTGTAATCACCCTTTGCTGTAGATATAGTATACCTACATCTAACCCTAAAATGGACACACAGATTCCTATCAGTCACTCCTATGGCAGGCCTTGACAATCCTGAAGGCAGAGTGCTTGGAATCGTGTGAGATGGTGCTCTGGCATGAGCTGAGCCTGTCTGCAGCTTGCGGAACCAAGTCCTAATAGCTGTTCCATGATATCGCATACCATATACTCTTAAGTGCATTATAATCCTCGCGGTTAAATGCTATCTTTGGTATTGCTTTATCAAAACATGTCGAGTCAGGTGTCATACGAATTGGAATACTAACCCCTCGCCAATTCTGGTGACGGGGTTAGCATTCCACCCTTCTAGAGGGACACGACATGTATGTAACTGTGAACCCCGGTTAAAGTTAACTGAAGCCTCAGCTCCACAAAATGGATGCTGCCACCACAGACACGAGTCTGACCCCCTACAGCTGGGAGTCCTTCCAGCGAGGGGAGCCTGGACAAAGGGTTTCCTGTCGAGGGCGGTGCTAGCACCGTCCCAGACAGGGTTTTGTGTATCCTGGGTAGGCAGGGCTTTACAGGAAGGTGACTGCTGAGTGGCACCCCGGTGCTCACTACGCATAGGCCAGTCAGAACCAGTTCCAGGGGCACACCAGCCCCTGGCCTGGGAAAAGTCCGGCATGGGAGAGGGGTGTAACCACCCCCCTCCTAGTCCCACCCATAGGCAGGACCTAGTCACCGGGTCAGCCCCTTTTCTTAGTATAAAGATAGGAGCGGGCCCCCTGTTCAAATTAGATCATATTTGGAATCAAGACACGACTTTCTGCGAAAGGACATCAAGATTTCTTCTTCAAGATTCTCCCTTGTGGCTAAGGAGTAGTCACCCTGCATCAAGCGGGCACCATCCTAAGAACACTGCGGTCTGCTGCAAGTCCTTCCTCCGGAATCCGATGACCCAGCTCGACGAGACCCGGCTTCCCTGGCACCTCTGACCTCTACTCACCTCTACAGCAAAGCTGAGAACTGTGAGTGCGACGAGACCTCGAGGGACCGACGATCGCCAAGACTGCACGACTTCTTTGCAACAAGCCCACCGAGTCCTCCACTGGTGAGTGCTTTGGGGTCCGAGAAGCCCCAACCCTGAGCAGCTCCAGCACCGAAGATCAGCCCTCCAGCATCTCCACGATCTGCATGGGGCCCTTCTGCTTTTGCCTGCTCACCGCGTTGTTTGGCTACTAGCCGGCTGGCTTGTGGCCTTCTTAACGGCGCCCGACGACATCACTGATGCTGGTCTGGTTGCTCCAGACTGGCCCTTGCTTCCTTCTTCAAGAGAGGCACCCCGGACCCTCCTGGTCCACTCCAGACGCCATTTTGAGTCCACCGCGTGGGCTTGAATTTGCCAAGGCTTTGTTGCCCAATCCTGGGTCCAGCGACGCCGACAGCTTCATCCATCGTGGGACAGCTCGCTCCTCCATCCTGGTCGCCGACAACGCCTCCTGGTCCGTGAGATCTGCGAGCACAGCGTCACCCACTCACCTAGTCGAGGTGACTACCATCCGGTGCCCTCTTGGTGCCACCTGACTACTGGCTAGTAGTCACGAACTTGGTCCCCTCTGCTTTCAGGTGTCTTCTATCATCGATCCAGGCTTGGATCCATCGAACTTTCTTCACTGGTCGCCTGCCAGCAACTTCTTTCTTCCAGGCTCCTGGTCCGTCAACGAGGATTCCCGACGTCTTTTGAGACATATGCAGCTGCAGCCCCTGGGCTAGGTAACTTCGGCATTTCGGTGCCCCAGCATAGCCTCACTATCCAAGGGTCAGGATCCACTTTCGTTTTCCTCCTACCAGGTCGGGTTCGCCCGAGAACACTAACTTTGCAATTACTAGCTACCATAGACTTTGTCCCGCATCACGCGTGAGAGTGCACACTCTGCACCCGAGTCCCCTGGGTCTCCTAGAAGTAATCTAACGATTCTATAGTCAAGTCCTAGCAATTCCAAAGCCTATTAGTACTGTACTTACCTGCTAGTAATTTCGCATTCCACTTTCAGAGTATATGGTTTTCCGTGCCCCTCGGGCATTTGTATATACTGTGCTAACTTAAGTATTTTCGTAAGAGTTTTGTTTTGTGCTTAGTACCCTGTCCTCATAAAGAGTACAGGGCTGTTGTGATTTTAATAAATACACTGTTTATTTTCATAACACTTGTGTGGTGTCCTTTCACTGGGTATTCAAGGGGTACATGTGTGGTATAACAGCTGGCTTAACACGCCCTCTCGAGTCTTTAGCCTTAGACTGCTCGTATCCATGCTACTAGGATAGCTGGTCTATAAGGTTGACTTACAACCAATCATCAATAAGGGTTATTTGGACTGATACAAAGTGTTCACTAGAATAGTGAACATTATATATCAGGCCAACTTCTCACAAACACCTAGTCTGGTAAGTGCAGCCAGCAACAAGACCAGATGATAGGAGGCTGCTCCGTTTTTTGAGCTGCTCATGGCCAGGTGGTCTTGTTCCTGGAGAACGTCTTCAAGCGCAATCCTAAACCCACCACGCAAAGAGCTAGGAGCCCACTCAACATTGCACCAGAGGCAGTGTCAGGTGCAGCCCACTCAGACAATGGGGTACACTTTCCTCCTAAGCTTAGGACCTCTTTTGATACTTTGTTCTTCCCATATAAGCCTCGGGATATCAGCCAGGTTTCTTGAGTGCCCTCAAACTTCTAGACGCTTGGTCACTTGGAGCAAAACTCTCACAAAGTTGGGTTCCACGACACCCCATGAAAATGGGCACATGGACCTCAGTCACGCTGAAGCGGTTGCTTCCGTGCCTCCATGTGTCACCCGGAGGCAAAGCAATGCACGTCCTTCCTGGTGTTGCAACGAACAGCTTTAAGTCATCCCAACTCAGATCCTATGCACTCCCCTTTCTGTTGGGCATTGTCATCCTCGTTCAACTGCACCTCCCACGCCCCCGCCTCAGCAGTGGTTCCTTCCATGAAATAGGGTTGAGGCAGCCTCTTGTTCTGTCTTCCAAGATATGGGACATCAGTGGAGAGAACAGCCCATGTGAACATGGCAAAGGAATTGGCAGATGCTTGGAGACATGAAAGAGTATTCATATTATTCCATAATCTTCGTGTCTGTCTTGGCAGAAGGATGTGTTCTTCCCTCATACAATTCTTGGTAGTCACAAGGAATATGTGCAGAACCTTACGGGTGTTAACCCTTTGTTTATGCCGCTGGCATGACGGTGACAAATGACTCTCATACTTACCTGATACTTTTAGAATGTCACACTTCTGGATGGGGTGTTACAAGATATAAGAAACAGCATTTAATTATACTTCAGAGAACATGAGGACACTGCCTCCAACACACTATTGGAGTGGGAGGCCTCTAAGGTCATGGTTAGAGGAAATTGTAATAGGACAACACAATGTGCACGAAAATGCATCAATCAGGAATTAATCAAACTAAATAGGATGTTACACAACTTAGAACAAGAGGTAGTACAGGATACTGATTGTCGGGTGAGACTGCTGACTGCCAATGAGAAATATACCACACTTTTATATTATGTCGCCTTCGCCACTCATAATAGATCATACGAATCCACAAAAAGAGGGACAAGGCAGGTGAATTGTGCTTGGTTCATTAAACATGAGCTGAGTGGTGCTCTTCGGACTTTGATGAGAGACAACTGAGGGACTGTACTATGCACACAACTTTACACTCATAATGCCTTTCTAGACTACTAGTGGAACCTATATGAATGAGTGATATAGAATCTGGATTTGGGCTACTTCCCAGGGTCCACAAGATAGGTGCTTATAGTCTTCATGTTTAAACCCCACCAAGGCCCAAAAGAAGGTGCATCTTATGATAGTCAGGTTGCTAAACCTAGAGAATGCTTTCCACATGCTCAGTAGACATATTTACTTGTGGCACACCAATGCATGATGTTTAGAAGGGAGAGGATTCGGTGGAACTCCTTGGTATTCACTCAACTTACAGCTTGGGTGAAATCAGGCAAAAGCATACCATCACCCCTGGCTAATACTTCTGGGTATGAAACAGGGGTGTCCCTGTCCCCCATGTTATTTACCCTCACAACGGAGTCCTTTGGCAGCATAATGAGCAAAGAATGTTCAGAGAGACGGATATGCTTGGCAGATGGGCCAGCCGTCATTTCCTTCTATGAAGGTAAAATATTGCTATTCGTGAAGGACTAGCATCATGATCTAAGACCAATGACATAATACCTCCAGCACTTTGGTTGCCGCTCTGGACTTCTGTGGAAAGACATGTTCCTTCCCACTTTAAACAATAATGGCAGATAGAACTCCTGGCTTGCCGGGTCTGAGAAATGAACCCTAAATACATTGTTGATGATTTATTGGCTTGGAATTTGAGAAGGCCTCTCCAGTCCCTAAGGGATGCCTATATTTTTTAAACATACTGCCCATGTCAGTAATGTGCAAGATAGCTCAGGCCGAGATGGTGATGCTCCCCACCACAGATATGTCTTTGCTATTCTTCGCATATGGGTTCCCAGAGCGTTCTTTTGATATCTTGATGCCCTCTGGAACTCCCAGATCTGGGGATCCAATTGACACTGAGTTGCACTATCAAAACAGAAATTACATCTAGTGGAAGGAAGATTAAGTGCACCAGATTTGAAGCTTTGCTATCTAGTGGGGCAACCACAAAGGGTGTCGCTGTAGATAGGAGGCGTCCATCAACATGACACTGGTATATTCAGACACTGGATAGCTGGAGGGAAATTAAAGTGATCCCTTTTAGGGCATGTGATAATGCCTGAAAAAGACCGACACTACTCTGGACAGCGTTGAGGTGCTGGAGGAGAAACCTGTTTTTAAATAAACAGGACCCTAGAGTATGCCCCATTCCTGCTACTGGTGGGATTACCAAAACCTCTTGGATATTTTACAACTGTTAACCCCTTCGATGCTTGTGACGGAACCATTCCGTCATCAGTCATGGCTGAGCTGTGCTGATGACGGAATGGTTCCGTCACGACCACACCCTGTTCTGGAATGTCCAGCACAGGGGCAAAATTCAAGTAGCAGCCAAGGTGTTAATCAGAGCTCTGGACGAAGACAGTGATAGAGACAGTGGGTGACTTGGGCGTTTCAGGAGCTCTGGAATCCTTGGAATAATTGGTGGAAGAAGACGGTCTTTCCACTGGACAAACTCTAACATATGGCGCCCTACCCAATGTGTTGCTTCTAAAATGGAGCACAGGTGGGACAGAACTCCAGAGTCATGACCTGCTCCACCCACCATTCACACTGGGTGAAGGTAGGAGACAAGTTACACGGCTATACAGTGCATTACACTCCGTGACAAAGACCAGCTTGACTTATGTCACAGTCGGGTAGGACATAAACCTACTTGACGAATTAGATGACTCAACATTTTTATTATATTATATAGCACTTGCTACTCCTGATGAGGCTTTAATGCACTTTTTGGTGAGTAGCAGGCTACTCTAGAACCTAAAATAGATTACTGGTGAATTAGTATACAGAAATATAAGTTGTTAGTTCGAGCGGTGGACATGTGAGTCGGTTAGCTGGATTCAATAGGATAAAGGAGGGAAGAGTCTGGAAAGTGTTATTTGGGAGATCATACTAGCAAAATGAGGTTTGGAATGAGTCAAAGGAGGGTTCGAGAAGGAGAGAGTCTAGAAATGGTTATTAGGGCGATCACAGTAGCACACTGATGTTTAGGAGGAGTTAGAGTGGCAGTAGAGGATATATTGAGATATTGAGAGGGGTATAGGAGAGATAAAGAGTAGTGAATTGGAGAGAGTCGAAGGCCTTTTTAAAAACAATATTCTATAGTGAAGTAATAAATATATGGATACACAACTGTTGAGAAAGGTGTACATGTATATGGAAAATAATAAAAAAGAAATAAAGTTGGATTATATAAAGTCTCGTAAGTGCAAGTATGGATAAATAGTTAGAAACTCAGGCTTTCAAGTATTGCTGTACATAAAGGTAATTTGTTTGTGTATTTGTATTAATTTCTGGGGGGGTATTTTCTGCATTTTTTATGTATTTATATATATATATTTTATTTTAGATTTCTACCAATATTTCAATAGTGAAGCACTTTATTTAAGGTTTTTGTAGAGCGCGTAGTAACCCGTGAGCATCCCAGCGCTAGAACCTAGAGAATCGAGAGGGAGCAGCAGCGGAAGAGAAGGGAGATCAGGGAAAAAGGAGGGTTTTTAAGGCTTTTCTAAAATGGAGAATGTTAGGTTCACTTATAGATACAATTTTTATAATTATATTTACACATTGCGATAGATAAAATAAAACAGAGACTCATGAGCATCTAATCAAATAATTTATATAAAATCACACATTGTGATAGATAAATAAAGCAGAGACCCATAAGCACATAATCAAATAATTTATATTTAAACTATCCAGTGACCCATATTCATGTTAAGCATAAATAATATATATCTCATTGTTTTAACCATATGTAATACATACATTTGTGAAGCAGACTTGCATGGATATCTATATTTTTTTACACCAGAGGTAGAATATATATTTGTACAAAGACATGCACATATCTAAATACATAAAATTATAAATGTTTACTTACACAGGCATATGCTGTACATTTATTTGTGTTTGAGCACAATGGTCATGTAGGAAAGAGTCATCTCTCAAGTAATAGTCTGAAGATAAGACGGTTATCCATGGATCTTATGTTTGAGGGTAATGAATTCCATAGTTTGGATGCTTGAACAGAGAAAGATGTACCACCAATGGGTTTTTTTCTTCTATGCTAGGATTTTGAGGCCAGTTGTGTTAATCAGGAGTTGAGGTTCCTTTGTTGTACGTATTTGGTGATTTATTCCTGATGAAGAGCGATCCTGTACCATGTATTGCTTTGTGGGTGATACAAAGCAACTTGAATATGGACGTTTTGGTAACTAGTTGCCAATCTAGGGTCCTCAAGGCATGGATGGTGGGCTTGTGGTTTTACATGTAGGAGTAGTCTGGCAGCAGAGTTCTGAATTTATTGTGGTCTTTTCATGGTTGATAAAGGTGATCCATGGTAGAGGCCATTGGCGTAATCAAGTTTAGACAGAACAAGAAAGATAGTAGCCTGGGCCTTGTGAGGAAATAGCAGGTGGGTGAAGTTGCATCGCAGAGTTTTCATATTAATGAAGCTTGATCTTGCTAACTTATCCACTTGGTCATTCGTTGATAGCTTGAAGTCCATGGTAATTCCAATGATTCCTACTTCCTTTAATACTTTAGGAGGTGGTTCCAGGTCATCAGGGCAGGGGCAGAGTAGGTCATAACTTTTCCAATCACCACATGTGAGTATTTCCGTTTTGGACGCATTCAATCTGAGATGTCTCCATGTCATCCACTGATCAACAGTTCTGAGGCACCTGAAGATTTCTGAGTTTATGATGTCTTTGGGGCTTATCAGTTTAAGAAGTAATTGTGTGTCATCTGCATAGTTATAGCATGTGAGCTGAGATTGAAAATTGAAGAAAATGTTCAACTATGTCCCCAAATCTACAGAAATGCCCAATTCAAACACACACAACTTAACTATACACACGGTTCACCTCCAAGGGCTCAACAAGATACATACTCAGGAAACATTCTCCCGTCCCCCATGTGCTCACACAGATGTAGAATTTATTTCAAATTCTTTAAGACTGTCCCATGGTCAAACGGGCTCGATAATTCTCGCCTCGGTGCCTACTCTAACCAGGGAACACACTCGGCAACTCTGGGCATTAGCTTGCCTCATCTCTACAACGGCCCCCCACAGACGCCGGGGATGCCTGGTTTCACCTTGGAGATCCCCAGAAAGGGACCATCTCACAGGGAAAACCAGGACGGGTTCCCCAGCGGTCTTCAGGGCGAGGATACTCCTTGGAGTCACAGTGCGCTTTACAAGTACACCCACATTTACATTTACATATTACAGCTATACTAAAGATAACACTTGGTAGGACAAACTGACATGCGTTTACATACTGTCTGCTGGGACTCTTCAACTATCCGAATCCAAAAAAAAGCAGGCAACAAGCTTCCTGATCAGGAACTGTAGATGGTTAGTAAGGCTATTGCCAAAAAATTATGTTCACTGGCACTGCCCCCAGCAGGAAGCTGGTGCAGAGAGGTGAAGACCTGGGCAAACACAAGGAGATGATAGACGGAGCCTTGTCTTCCCTGAACTGGAAACAAGCATCCTGGGACCGGTTTCTGGGTAACACCCTTCTTCAATCAGGCTAGCTTGAATCCAGTGGCAAAGTAAGCAAGGGACCCACATCTGGGCATACCCTGGAAACTTAGAGCGAACAAAGCAAACACAAGGAGATGATGGACAGAGCACTGAAACTTTACAGACACTCAAACCCAGTCACAGATCTGGGTTGAATCCATCATCATTCTTTAGCTCACTTTGCCACCTCAGTTAAGACCCAGCTGTATGCAAATCAGTCTTGTCCTTGTGCCTCATGGGAACAGTCCAGCCCGAACTGCCAAGCCAGGTTTTCCCTGCACCACAAACAAGCATCCTAGGACCTTAGGTCCCTTGCTCACTTTGCCGCTGGACTCCAGCTAGCCTGGCTGATGAAGGGTGTTACCCAGAAACGGTCCGAGGATGCTTGTTTCCGGTTCAGGGAAAAACTGGCTTGGCAGTTTTGGCTGGACTGTTCCAGTGAAGCACAGGGTCAAGACTCATTTGCATATAGCTGGGCCTGAACTGAGGTGGCAGAGTGAACTGAAGAATGATGATAGATTCAACCCAGATCTGTGACTGGGGGTGAGTGTCTGAAAAGTTTCAGTGCTCCGTCCATCATCTCCTTGTGTTTGCCAGGTGAAGAACTGGACCATGAGCGAGAATTAAGCCTTTCACAGAGAGGAAAAGAGAGACCTCTTCTATGAGATGAAACACAGTCCGCATTTGAAGACATCACTGCACAAGATAAGGTGTAAATAATTGTAGCACACAACATCAGATTCCTAGGATCTTGAACAAATGTACACTGAGTTGGTATTAACTTTACATCAGTGGCGGCCGCGGCCTATCAAAAGAGGTAGGCGACCGAGAGGGGTCTTGGAGGGGTGGGGGAGAAATTAAAATAAAAAATACTTACCTGCCGCTCTGCTCTTGCTGATGCCCCTGTACGCCTCACTGAGCCTCTTGTCGGGCGGAAGGGGATGGGCCCTCAAAGCACAGACTCCCCACCCAATCCAGATGCCGCTTTCAAGAGCAAGAGCCATGCCAGAATTGGTTTTAGTGGCTTTGTTTGCCACTCAGACAGTACATCGGAACCTGACGCTTTTCTCCAACCCGGCTGTGTGAACAGCTGATTACGAGAAATATAAGTGCACGTCAGTTTGGCCTGCCCAAGACAGCCAGAAAAAGTGACATGCGCACATATAAGTGCCCACCACTCCTCCTCCTATACCATGGCCCGGACCCACCCCACCCAATACTCGTTGCCATGTAAGACAGTGATAAATAAAATGTTAATAATGTTGTGGGGAGCTCAGCAAACTCACCAGGAGAGCTCGGGTGGGGTGTCTCTGCCCTTCTTGCCGCAAACCTTGCCCATTTAATTTCCGGAATCGCCACCTGTCGCCGCCTGCCTCCCGCTGCACGGCCCCGCTCCCACTAACTGCGGGGGAAGCGCCGGCCCCAGTGTGGAGTGCGGGCAAGGGAACTACAAGTCCCAGCCTGCCCAAAGGGACCCACGTGATCGGACTAGTGCGACTGGAGGCGCCTGGAGGTGCATTTAACCACCGTCAACGCTCCCTCGCGGGACGCGAGCGGGACGCCGGGCTAAGCCCGGGCAAAGGGCGGGCCCTCTGTGGCCCTCAGTGGACCGAAGGGGACCGGACAGGCCCCCTCCCTTGACCCTACTGCGAGAGGAGGTAGAGTGTATCCACATACTATTTGAGTATTTCTGTAGCTCAATTAATCCAACTCTAAACATGCCATGCAAGGGGGGAACAAGCTTAGCTACGCAGAGGGGCCTAGGTGAAGGGGTACTAAAGCATCACACGATTAGCACAAGCACCTTGCCTACTGTCCCCGAGATAGACAACAATTCTCCTTGCTACTCGGCAATCAATATGCAATCTCCCCCACAAACGTCACCAAGAGTACAAAACTTGTCCCTGTGGGATGAACTAAACATTCAATGCAATTCTAAGTACGTTACAGTGGAATCACCTTCTCCTGCCAAAGGCACCAGCACTCCAAGTACTAAAGGCAGTATACGGGAATCTCCCTTCTTACCTAAGAAAGACAACACCCAAGTCTCAGTCCTCCCTCGGCCATTACCTACTAAAAGAAAGCATGATAAGGTCAATGCCGAAGGGAATCAATCTAAATTCCATAAATTATCCGTAAGCCCTGCATCACCTGCCAATAATCTCCCTATCACCATGGAGACTGCAGAAAAACTGGATGATTCAATACTTTACCCCCAGGTGTCTCTATTGACCCAGATGTTAAAACCATAATTTCCCCATTAGTAGAACAAATTAACTCCATAGGGGAAAGGCTCTCGGGTCTAGAGAATAAAATCATGGCCATTCTGACACCTATCAATAATTCGGTAACATCGAATCGCTCCCAGCCCTCCAATACCCTGGAAACAGCCAAGTTAACTCCCATTCACAAAAACGCCCTAGCCACATCACAACCACCTAAAATCCCAGACTCTATCGCTTCCAAAGCCCCCTTTAAATCTGCTTTATTAAGGTCCTCATGGGTTAAAAAAGCACGTAAACCACCATACATACATCTTCCCCCAGAAGCCGTGCCATATGTGTTCGTCCTCTCAGGAGTACCAGCACTTGCGATGGGTAAAACCGAAAGACAGCAGGACCTATTGAAGAAGGCCATATTCTGGCTGGGAAATACCAGACCCCTACCACCGGATCAAGATGGCGGAATCCTGAGTGTGAGAAGGGTGCGCTGGCTGGGCTCACTACCAAAAAACATTCCTGGGGACTTGGTACTGGTTAAATTCAGGAACCGGAACATCGTCCCGTACCTAAGATCCTGTCCGCCCCAAGAAGGTGATGGCCCAATACGCACTTGGGACTTACTTGACTTTTATCCATGTATGCCAAATATCCCCCAGTTAAGACCAACAGCAAAGCACCACCACCTGTTGGGAGGGGGGATCCACGTATCCAGTGGTATTAGTTTTTCCGTTCCCAATAGATTTGAATCATTGGACAATTGTCGCAATTCTTGAGTGCTTCCATCTAAAGGGACAATTTTATGTATTTTTACAGCTGAGAGGGATAAACCGCATGATTAACATGTCACACCATGGAACTTTGAGGTTGGGGATATGTCTTTTTTACTCGAAGTTATGTTATTGAATGTATGTATTAATTTTATGACTGTTTTTATGTACGATTTTATGATTTTAAATTTAAAAATCGAATAAAGCATTTTCGAATAATGTTGTGGTATTATAATGTTATTTATCATCTTCTGGCTTTGGGCAGTGGGGCAATGCTCCTCCGCCATTTCAGAGGAGCGCCCCTGCTCTACATAGAACTCAAAACACTGCTCAACAAACGAGACAGGTCCATATCGCTCAATGCAGCCAAGGAGCATGAAACTATCTGGAGGAAACCCTTGAGTGTTTCCATGACCGGTCAGTCCTCTAATCCACCCTCTGAGGACACAATCAATATCTAAGCCACATGCATTTTGTAAGTCCCATGATCTTGTTTATTATATTGAATTCTTTCCTTTTCTATTTTGCGGCAGCTGAACTTTGACAATAACGTTGATTATTTGATATGTATATGTCAGTTAACACTTATAACTCTTAGCCAGAGAACCACATATCTTATACTTAATGTGAAAAGTGCATTTGGATATCTTGTTTCAAGCAGCTTCTACGGGCAAGCTTGCCAGACTCCCCAGTGTGTTAGCCCCAGACCTGGCATGGGGACTTTACAGTGAATACCACGACCGTGGGGCACCCCAGATCTCAGGTGTTGGCGCGGATATCCCTGTTATACACCAGGCCAACAGCAAGGGTACCAGCCGTCAGGTAATGTTGCAGGCTCGCATAGTGCGATGAGCAACGCAGCACGGTGTCCCTTATCCCCACTATTATTTGCACTGTCCATGGAGCCACTGGCCAGTGTGCTTTGGGAGATGGATGGTGACCAGAGAATAGAAAAATGCCTGGAGCAATACATGCATCATCCTTCTACACTGATGACGTTGTTTTGTGCCTCGGAGATGCGAATTAATGGCTGGACCTATCAATAGATCAAGTGCTAATTAAAATGTCTGGGTTGAGGATAAAATTAAGTGGATCATGGATATCCCAAATTAGACCGACAGAGGACATGTGGCATAGACATGGGCCCAATTCAGACCTCAAATGAGAAAGCTCAAGTTCAGATACCTGGGGTCCACACTTTTTAAATATAAACATATATGATGACAAAGAATATCAGAGGGGCCCTGGCAGCCCTGAGAAGTGTCTCTTTGGGGAATAAACGTACGCTATCAGTAATGCTAACAATAGCCATGGCAAAATAGTACCACTACTAAGATTGTTTTATTAACAGTCATATTTATGACCTTTGTGGCACAGGGCAGCATAGACTACGATGCATTCCTGTCCTTTTCCCGTGCATTGGCGCAGTTTTGGCAGTCTAGCACCAACTCAGCCACCCTTGCAACATGGTGCAAGGGTGCCTGCCTTCCTGCACAAAAACAATCCTGAGAGGCAGAATGCAGCACACGAAGAAAGAGGAAAAACCAAGGAGAAATAAATATATTTCTCCTCGTTACGCTTCAACTCGGGAGGTGTATCTTTAAATGTAAATGTGTAAATGTAGGTATACTTATATAGCGCGACCTGTCACCACAAAGGGCATCCTGGCGCTTGCCTAGGGAACCCGTCCTGGTATTCCCCTGTGAGAGGCCCCGGCAGGGTATCCACAAGGTGAAAGCCAGGCATCCCACCGCGAGGGGCCGTTGTGGAGATTAAGCAAGCTATTGCCCAGAGTCACAGAGCGTGAACCCGTGAGTCGAGAAGGCACCGGAGCGAGAATTATCGAGACCGTGGAATTTTTAGCCCAAGACCCGACGAGGCGGGGAATTGAACCCTGGTCCAGGGCCGATCTCAGCTTCCGGGTCTGCCGCCTCTAACCCCTGAGCCACACTTCTCCTCCATCTTTAGGCGCATTCACAGGTTTACAGTCTTGTAAATCTGGGAAAAATACCATAGGAGCTGTGTGGGAACACCCATACACACCCATGGAATGCTTACCCAGGGCAGAGTAACACAGCACAGCGATTTGTGCAGCATTACGTTACTCCATATTTTTGGAGTCGCTCAAAGCCACAGAAAGTGGTTTTGTAAGGTTTAACAAATATGACTTACGGTTTTAGTCGCTCTTGCACCACGTCATTAATATGACCCTTAGTTTTCACGCTCCTGGCGACATTGCTGCTTAGTGTATTTTTGGAACTTGGAACCAAACTCAATACTGTTGAAACATATACCGAGTTCAGATAGACAGGCATAGAGTGACAATGGATAAGCTTCGACGGTTGAGGAGGTTCGGAGGGCTCCAGACTTTGAACTTAATTGTTTGGCAGCTGAGATCTAATGGGTCACCAAATGGCTTTTAAGGCTTATGTCCAGTGCTTAATTTGAGCCGGTTGTTTTCAGTGCTCAGCACTGGCACTTATTTGTCAACATTGGCACTTGTGACAGAGTGTCACATGGTAACACTGTTTGTCAAATTTAGAGGTGAGAATAAAATTTGGCGCTGTATTAGAGAGTGCCCAGGGGTGCAACGGGCGTTGCCGCCTGTTTTGCGTGCCCCCAGGGCATTTTGGTATTGCACAAGGGGCCACAGACGCTGGCAAACATATAGCCCCAGTGCTATCTGCAGGGGGCGTTCCCTCATTTGCATGGGGCAGGGGTGTGGAATTTAATAAAACATCTGCTTGTCCATGGGGCAGGCTGCTTAGCAAATCTACTTGTCATGTAACAAAATCCATTTGTCCCCTTAGTGCCATTTAATGCGGCAACAAATTATGCAGCAATCTCATTATATAAGAGTTCTGATATAGCCTCTCCGATTGCCTCTCCGATTACGCCAGGGTTCATACCTTAGTAGTTTTAAATACCAGCAATTCCCTAATGCTGCTATGTTTCTGCAGGTCTACATACTGGGGCTGAAGGTAGTGGTAAGCAATAGTTCCAGGGTTGGAATGCCCTTTTTAGTCTGTGCAAACCTTCTAACGTGCATGTTTTAAGGGTTGTCACCAATTCTTCTTTAATCATTTCCCATACTGAGAACGGTTGGAAATTTACTACTGACAGTGGCAGACTTAAAACTTCTTCCATGGTTGGGAAAAAAGTGATTGGAGGAAAAGTGAACTTGAAAACATTCAGGTCTTCACATAAGCAAATCTACACCTGCATATTTGCTCATGCAAAAATGCAGTTCACAAATATTTTCTGGGAGTACTATTTCTTGGCCTACTTCTGTAAATTCTTGTGAAGTAATGGGAACTGTACATATGCACTTAATGCAAGGATATATACCATGGATGCACTTTTGAGACTTTCTTTAATAACTGGGCCTCTAATTAGGCCTGGCGTTAACCATGACCTTTTGATTAGTTTTTTATTCTGTCTCCCCCCGTCTGTCTATCAGCTGGAATCCCTGTAAGTGACAGTATTTTGCTCTTTTAGAAGAAGCATATTGGCACACAAAGTAGTTTTGTTCAGTGCCCAGAACTGCCGTGACAATGTGTGCTGAGACCAACATTTTTTTGTTTTGCTTTTGACAATGTTTGTTACAATGGTGAGGACCCAGCAGCTCCCACACTATTAAAGTTTTACAAAAACCATGCATAAACAAGTCACTCCTTGACAAAACCAAAAGGCTGACCATCAATTTTAGACCCATTGGTTTTGCCAATGCTTGTTTGTTCTTGTTTTCCATATTCGTATTTAAACTGGTTACACTGATATTCCATTCTGAATATTTTTGGGAAATACCAACATACATCAACATGTTACTAAATGATGCTGCAAAGATATGGTACCTAAAATCTTACAGTAGTTTAGCTAAATGTTTTATTTTCTTACATGCATTTTTTTGTGAACGTTTTATTTTGAAAACAAAGAATCATCACTCTTGCTTTCAAGCTTCTGCAAATATTAGCATATAATCAGAGAGCATTCTGGGTGCATTATACAGAGAATCATATTATTAAACTTTGAAAATGTGTGTACACTTTTATACTGGAACCACTGTCGGTAGTGCAGGCTGAGCTTAAGACATTTACTTTTTGTGCTCACCCTAATAATAAAGGCTTTGCATTAATGAACCATACATACAAGTTTGTACAGCATTAACACACATATTACATATTACACACACTTTACCTTAATTGTAGAGAATGCCCTTCCCTGAGCCATAATGTGGTACTGTAAACTGGCAGCCAAAGGGGTTGTGCTGCAGGGGGTTGGGCCTACTTGGGCGTTGGGGAATTCCATTGGGGGCATGCTCCATGCAAATGAGGGAATCTCTTTGCCTCTGCGCCTGCGCCATATTACAGATGCGGGCGCAGAGGCAAAGAAGCTGCCAGGAAGTGCGCTGACAGTGTGCCTCCTGAGGAATGTCTGACAAAATATCGAAATCAAAAATATCGAAATACAAAAATATCGGAACAAAAATATCGAAGTCAAAAATATAGGAATCCTATCCCTAACAAGGTAAGTACAAAAATATCGAAAAAATAATATCGTAGTACAAAAATATCGAAATTAAAAATATCGTTTTTTTAAATGTATTAATAATAATGTAAAAATAATTATAAAATACATGTAATGTTACAAATATTAAATAAAAATATTAAAACATAATTAAAAAATTAAAACTAATACATATAAATTTAAAATAAATTAAAAACTTAATAATTTAATGTAATTTTATATTTTTTAATTTCATTTAATTTATTTAATTTAAATTTATTTTATTTTTACCCTGTACGACTGTATCCCAAAAACCCAAAACTGACCCTGAACCCTAAAAATACCCCTTTACCCAAAAACTGAAAACTGACCCTGAACCCTAAAAATACCCCTTTACCCAAAAACTGAAAACTGACCCTGAACCCTAAAAATACCCCTTTACCCATGAACTGAAAACTGACCCAGAACCCTAAAAATACCCCTTTACCCAAAAACTGAAAACTGACCCAGAACCCTAAAAATATCCCTTTACCCAAAAACTGAAAACTGACCCTGAACCCTAAAAATACCCCTTTACCCAAAAACTGAAAACTGACCCTGAACCCTAAAAATACCACTTTACCCATGAACTGAAAACTGACCCTGAACCCTAAAAATACCCCTGTACCCATGAACTGAAAACTGACCCTGAACCCTAAAAATACCCCTGTACCCAAAATTAATTAATATTATTTAATTACCAATTAATTATTAATTAACAATAAGAATAAAGTAAATATTTTAGCACATTTGCTGTAATTAATTTAATTTAATAATTAATATTATTTTGCACAATTAATTAATTAAGAATAACAATAAATTATATATAAAAAAATTACTATAATTAATGTAATTGCATAATTAATAATAATTAATTACCAACTAATTAATAATTATAAATATGTAAAAAATTATAATAATTAATAAACGAATTAATAGAAATTAATTACCAATTAATTATTAATTAAAACATGTACAAACATATATCAATTAATTAATTATTATTAAATTACTTCCCACCCTATTCCCCTATAAACCCATAACCCGCTACAGAACATATTTATCAATTAATAAATTAATTAAAAATAATTAAAAATTAATTCTCAATTAATTAATTAATAATTCCTACTAATTAATAATTAATTTAACATAATTAAATTACTTCCCACCCTATTCCCCTATAAACCCACAACCCGCTACAGTAGTAAAAGACAATATTTAATAAAATAACATTAAAAATAAATAATAAAACATAATAAATACAATATAATATACACTAAATTTATTTAAAAATTGATATTAGTAACTTCAAAGTTATTAATTTCGATATTATTAACATCGATATTTACAACTTCGATATTACTGATATCATACCAATATCGATATTTAGACTGTCGATATTACTTACCTTCGATATTTTTGTATATCGATATTTAAACTTCGATATTTTTGCATATCGATATTTAAAAATCGATATTTTGTCTGTGTACCCCTCCTGAGAGCTGCCCTCTGCAAAGGGTAAAGGGGGTCCATGGACCCTCCAGACATCCCCTTGCAGTTGGTGCAGTCACTGACTGCACCCACCTGCAAGGGGCTCTCTAATCCCCCTTGAAAGTGCAGGCGGGTTGCTGCCGGCACTGCGAAAACACGGAGCGGCTTTAAGGCAGCCGCTCTGTTTTTCACCTGAATGCTATGCCCCCAGGGCAGCGTGAGTTCACGGCTGCCCTGGGGGCAGCGCATTCATGGTAATAGGGTGCATTTTTATTGTTTTAAAGGTGCGCCCTGCGCAAACAATGAAAATGCACCTTTACTGTAATTCGGCCCCTGTTGTTTATTAATTCATTATACATTTTAAATGGCTAATTCCTTTCGCCCAAGCCATTCTGATAACTTTAGAGGCCTGGAATAGTCTGAATTTTCACACTTGTAGCAGCGTGATGGTTAGTAGTTATGTTGGTGCTGTCAGTGGCGGTGCTGGCAGGGGCATTGGGTGGTGCAGGATGCAGTGGCCTCCCGATGATGGCTCTGGCATTTCTTTATTTCTTTCTTCATTTATTTAAAAATACTGCTCATGTCCACAGGGTCTGAAGCACCTCAGTTAGGCCTGGAACACAGATCATACTTAAGACTGAAGGATACAGAGGGGATTTCTCCAGGTGGCTGAAAGTAATGAAACACCATTGGCACAGGTGTTTAAGACAGATGGGGATAAAAGTTGCACCTGGATTGCCAGTACAGCACATGCTTAACCTGAATGAGACAACCTTTTCCCTGAATCCACTCAACTGGAAAAGGGCTGGCATCAAGACAACAGGTGAGCTTCTTCAAGCTAACTTTTTATTTCACTTCATCTAAGCACTAGACAAGGATGACGTCTTTCCCCTTCACTTTTTGTCCTAGTTCTGGGAAAATACTTCAGTTCTTTTAAGAAGAATCTGCTTAACAAATAAGCATTGGCAAGAAATAATTAATGGCGGTCGCTGCTGTGAGCGGTGCTCTGGTCTTTAATTCGAATGCTACATCATCACTTCTGGTGGTCATGGAGATGATTACCAAATACTCCAAGGTCTCCGATTCCACGATGAAGATGTCCGAGACTGAAGTCTTGCTTTTTAAATCCAATTTGCACTCTCAACATGATCCAAAATCTTAGACTAAAATACCAAAATAAGGCTACTAAATACTTAAAATTACAAACTGCATTTTCTCTATATGAGACAAGGGAGAATTATGACAAAGAGGACTAAAGTAGAAGATGACAGAAAGATTGTCACTAGAATAGATACCTTAGTGGGGAGACTTGATTCTGGCAAAATGATGTTGACCCAATTATTCAACTTCCTGTTGCAAATGATCCACTTATTTCTTCAAAAAAATAAACACCTTTCAAAATGTATTTGGCCACCAACAGAACTACAATTTCAATGAAGAACTTCAACAATCCAAAAATGGGGGGGGGAGGCAATTTTTAGGTGTATATAACAAAGATCGTGGGTGGAGTGAGCCGGTGAAGATGGAAGCCACAAATCTCTCGAGCTCCCAATAGGAGAGAAAACGTTGCAACCCCCCCAACTAGACCACAGCTCAAGAAGAGGCAGGCAGATGATGTCCAGAAACATGGTGAAGGATGCGAAGAGGAAGATCTACCGTCCAGTGGTCACAGAAAGACACCAGAACCCTGCGGTGCTAGAAGACCACACGGGATTGAGGGCAGACTCGTCCTAATGGAGGGAGGTGGTAAGGAGAGGTAGATCCTGGGCTGAAGAGCAACAAAGCAATGTGGACAACTGGGAGAGGAGCTTGTTGGAGGCCAGAGTGCAGGGGGCGTGGCAGCAGGAGACGCACTGGAGAAACAGGGACGACCAGCAAACTGTGGCGCCTGTGTCCTCCGCCCCACCTGATCCCCTCACCCACATGCAAACTTAAGAAGAACGCAGCAGGGGAGCTGCCTGGGGAAATTAGGTGAGGAGGACGGAGAGGCCGTAGCAAGCGGGCCAGAGAGGAGGAACAGAAGCAGAGCCACCGGCTCCACGACTGCCTGAGTAAGGGCGCAGATGTCACGGAAGGGACTCCGAAGTCGAAGAAAAGGGATAATAAAAGCAGAGCCGGGTATAGAGAGACGTATAACTGAAATATCACAGGGCCCAGTTAGAAAGAAACAGAGGATGCAAAGGTTGGGCCCCTTCATTAGCACAATCACACCTGGATTAAAGATGAAAGGAGACAACCAGGTAAAACATAATGGAGACAGCTCCAGGACCTGAATTATTTCAAAGTAATGCCAGTGAAGATCTGTACACATCAGACAAAGGAGTCCTGCACCCCAACCCCACTAAGGAGAGGGAAATGTACAAATGCAAAACAGGAGAGTGATAACAAGATGCATGATCCACCGTTCCCATGGCTACGAGGCAATTCTGCAGGCGATGCAGGAGGCCGGACAGGCTCCAGAAGAGAAAATTGAAGATGTGGGACCGGTCTGTAAAGACTTACAAGATGTGATGGAAAGAGTCACCTCAGTGGAAGAAAGAGAGTCCAATCTCGAAGATATATGGCTCAAAGGCAAAAGTGACCCATTTGCTTAAGACTAGGGTGTGAAAAAGTCACATCAATTTCCTTGTGGGCTATTCCATGAAATGTATGAGAAAGTGTAACCAAAATGACTCAAAATACAATATGTCATTTAATGCTCTGTTTTAGTGGGAAATGTGTACTTGTGTCTTGTTTTGACGCACAGATGCATTTGGCAAAATTAAAAATGACCACAAAAAACACAAGTGCCACAAACAACAGCCGTCCGTGTTCCTATTCTCCCGTTACAGGAATTTGAATGGTCCAGTGAAGTAATTATGTAATGTTATGTGGTGTAATTTTAGGAATTATGCATAACAAGCATAACTAGAAATGCCCCAAATTATGCAGGATTGCGCTAGTGTAACAAACAGTTCACCCTGGCCTTCTTTTCACCACTAAAGATCTCAAAGACAGGTTTGCAAATGCAGAAGAAATGGTCATAAGGAGTAACCTGAGGGTATTGAGCCTTCCGTAGATGGTGGAGGGAAAGAGCTCAAAACTGTTCCTGGAAGGCTGGCTAAAGAGTACAATAGCAGAAGAAGAAAAGCAGCAGTGTTTCGTAGTCAAGAGAGCCCCACTAGCCCTACTTCCACTAACACAGCCGGTGGCCCCTACGAGACAGATGATTGGAAATCTGCTTAACTACAGAGAAAAAGGCCCAGTCCTGTAAGTGGCCAGAAAACAATCCAAAGGGACATACGAGGCAGCTCACATAATGTTTGCATTGAGAGTCTTGAGGCAGTGGTTTATCATGAGAGGAGGCAAGATGGCGGCCGTAATGACGGTCGTGCGGGCCTGAGCTCCCGGAGGTCTCCCCCACCCCTTCTCCCACATTCAACTCACCGTGATCAGGATGCAGCTGTAATCGGTTGTTGAGGTTCGGTGCTGTGCTGTGCTGGCCCCAAAAATGGAGCACTGTTGAAACGGGCATGCTGTGGATAGCTTGCGGCAACCCTCGCATGTTTGTGGTCCGACTGCTGACACTGACGCGGCGGGCTTCCGGGTGTGCGTGAGCAGCCCGGGGTACGATTCGGATGGTGCCGGCAAAGAGACAACTCAACGCAGGGACGAAGGTTGAGCTTCTCAGAGAGGCTATTCCCCCAAAAACTTGGCACGGAAGAGCGCGTAACCATTTGGACATGTCTAAAAGTGCTGAAGGCAAGAGACTGACATCGACTGTGGGGAAGAAGGACGTGCTGCGGACCGAGGGCATTAAGCAAGCGGTTCCCGCATTATTCTTGGCTATGAAAGCAAAAAATAATAATAATACCGCCCCATCAGTCACCCCCGAACCGGAGCTTGACCCAGAGGCACAAGGGGGGGATGCTCAGTTTGATTCTGTGGTTAACGAGGATGGGGGCCCAAGCAGCAGTCACCAAAAGCTGGTTGAAAATAATGAGTCGGGCGCACAGCGACAATTGCACCGGAAAAATACATAGAAACGACCACAGCCGGGGGTATCCCTCAAGGCCCTGCTAGGATGGAACAGAGGGAGGAAAGCAAAATAAAATCTGGACATGGCAAGTCAGACATGACAAGAAATTTTAAAAAAGGATATCGGGGGCGTGGCTTCGAGGGCGAAGATGGCGGACGCGGCTCTGTAGAGCTCCTGCCGGCCCGATCCTTATCCGCTAATTTATCCTTGCCCTGAACCCTCTTCCTTCATCTACTGCTGTGGAGGTGCTTGCTGGTGACCGGTGGAGCACGGTGGTGTGGTCGTTGGAGCTCCGGACCTCCATTGGCGCGTCAGTTGGAGGGTGGGCCAGCTGGGCCTACTTGCCGCGTGGTGAGCCGGGACCTCAATTTTTGTCCCGCCCGCCGGCTGGACTTGGACGCCGGGCAGACGGCGAGCATCTGGGCCCGCGAGGTTGGGGCGGAGTCACCGGAGGTCGAGAGACGACGCGCCCTGCTGCTGCGTCCTGCGGAGTGGTGTCCCGACGAGGCGACAGTGCGGATCCGACAATCGCCCCGTTCAGGCTACTCTAACGGAATCGAGGGGCTTGCTGAGCCGACTGGAGCGGATAGACTAGCGGCGCCATTTCGGCGGCCCCGCTCTGGCCTGTGATTGGCGACTACTGCGCCTTGGAGGAGCGACATTGCCTGGGTCCCGGCCTGTGTTTTAGCGGACTGGTGGCGTGTGGATACCTAGTGGCTTGGTGTGCTCCGGACGCCCCGGCCGGGGCCTGATTGGTAGACATTCGCGCGGGGCGACCCTGCTACAGGTGCGTGTTGCCTGGCTGTCTCGGCTGCCGCCATGACTAGAGGCGGGGGCGGCACTGCCGCCGCTAAGACGGGACCTATTGATAAATTCACTGGCTCTGGAGGAGGTGCCGGGGCGGCCGGTGGGGGCCAAAATGCTGGACCGGACAACGCGGCGCTGCTGACAGCCATTACACAGTCCCGTGACATGCTGGATGCGAAGATCGGCGCGGTGGGTGCCGATGTGATGCTGCTGCGTCAGGACCTTCGTAATGCGGTCGCCCGCATCACTGAAATGGAGACCAGAGTCACGGCGGTGGAAGGAGACGTTGGCGCCCTCAAGAAGAGAGTTGCCGACCTGGAGCAGACTCAGCGGGGCCTAGCACTTCGTGTGGAGGACGCTGAGGGGCGGGCGCGGCGGAACAACCTGCGCTTTGTCGGCTTCCCGGAGGACTGTGAGAAGGGGCCTATGGACGCTTTCCTATCCCGGTGGCTGGAGAGCTGGCTACCTCCGGACACCCTGTCGCGCTGCTTCGTGGTGGAGCGCGCACACCGCGCCTTGACGCAGAGGCCGCCGGCCAGGGAGCGGCCCGCCCGATCATCGCCCGGATCCTCAACTTCCATGACAGGGACGTCATTCTCCGTGAGGCGCGGCCCAAGGACACTCTGCTCTATGATAACCATAAGATCATGATTTTCCCAGACTATACCAGACTGGTCCAGCAGCAGAGGCATCTCCTTCCTGGCAGCCAAGGCCAAGCTGCGAGGCCTGAAAATTCAATACTCGCTGCTCTACCCGGCCCGCCTCCGGGTGATCTTCAACTCTAAGACCCATTTTTTCGATACTCCGGAGGCCGTCTTCAGATGGACCGACGAGGCGGTCAGACTTCGACCACACGTCCAACCGGGGTTTCACTCCGGGTCATCGCGCAGCTCATCTCAGGACCGGAGCGATCACCTGAACAAAGGGAAGCGGCATCGAAAGTCTTGCTCAAGACGGAGGTCCTTGTCCCGAGACCCCCTTCTGGGGGACACGCAGCCTGATACCGATCACTCTGGCAAGGGCCCCTGATCAATGTCCGCTGACTGCCTACTCCTTGCCTTTCATCTGTGGCCGTGCACTGCGGCAGCTGCACGTTGGTCGGTGGTACAAACATTGGTTGGTGCAGTATTACCTTGTTCTTTGGCGAATGCTTGGGATCCTTGCGGACTAATGTTTTTTGTGATGCATTGCTTCTGACCTTGATATATGCTTGAGGGGGGGTTTGGGGCACGTTCCATGGGCTGCCTCCTCCTGTTGGGACTGGGGGGTGGTTTTGGGAGTGTGTCTGGTTGGTTGCAGGGGGGCTAGTTGGGATCCTTTGGCATGGCTGGCTTTCGGCGCTATGTTTTGGGCCTGAAGTACCGTGTGCCGCGACAGATACTTCATTGTTTCTTGAGGTATAGGGGTGGGGGTGGGGGGAATTGGGATGTTGGGTTGCTTGTGGGGTGGGTCTGGTTACGGGGGGTTGTGGGGTTCGGGGTTGTGTTTTGTGGGGTGCACGTGGTTTTTGTGATCTTTGCAACTGGGGTGTTGGAGGCCTGGGTCGGGAGCTGGGGATTGCGGGGTTTGGCTCATCGTGATAATGGCTGATGTTCCACGGCTAGCGTCTCCTGGCGCTTCCATGCGTATTCTGAGCTGGAATGTTCGGGGGCTCCTGGACAAGATTAAGCGGGGGGCAGTGCTTCGCTGGGCGAAGAGGGACCTGGCGGATGTGCTCCTTCTTCAAGAAACACACATGTTGGGCACTAAGGCATTGAGTCTGCAGCGGTTTGGCTTTCACCAGGTGTTCCATGCTGGGTTTACTAGGGGCTCGAGGGGGTTGGCCATTCTTATCCACAGACGGTTGGCTTACACTCATGAGCGTCAGTGGCTCGATCCTCAGGGCCGCTTTGTGTTTGTACAGGGGAAGATTGGTGTAGAGCCTGTGGTGTTTGGTAGTGCGTATGCCCCTCCCCGCTGCAGTGGACCCTTGCGGAGCGGTTGTTTGCCCTATGGACTGAGCTCCCCCGCTCCCTGGCTGTGATTGGTGGCGACTGGAATGATGTGGTGGACATGGCGTTGGACAGGCAGAGGGGACAGGGGGTTGCGACTAGCCTCCCCTACACGGTTGGGGGCCATGATTGATGGTCTTGGATGGGTGGATGTTTGGGGGCACCTGCATGCGGAGAGGCGGGAATACACGTACGTCTCAGCTGTGCATGGCTCCCTCTCGCGCCTTGATTGTGTGTTTGTACCGGGGGCCTTCCTCGACAGGGTAAAAGGGGCGGCGATCCGGCCTCGCGGGCTGTCTGACCACTCCCCCGTGGCGGTCCAAATTGATCTTTGTAAGGCGCGCCAACCGTTCCGGTGGCGGATGTCTACGTGGCACCTGCAGCATCCAGATTACTCCCAGCATCTGCGCGGTGCGATTGCCCGCTATTGGCAGGACAACCTTACGGGGGGGTGGACGCGGTGACGGTCTGGGAGGCTATGAAGCCCACCTTGAGGAGTATAGATATCGCCTGGTGCGCTTCTGCTCCCCGGACTCGACAGGAAAGCATTGTTACCGCTGCGGAACGGGTGGAGGAGCTGGAGGCGCAACACAGGGAAGTAGCTGATGATATCACGCTGCGGCTGCTTCTACAGGCACAGCAGTCTTACTCCTCGGTCTTATTAGATGAGGCTCGCCAGGCGTGGTTGGCTACGCGTAGTAGGGTGTACCAGTGGGGCGACAAGTCTTGCACCATGCTCCACAGGCTTTGTCAGCAGACTTTGCAGCCAATTACTCTGCCGGGGCTTGTTGACGACGCCGGGGTGGCGATAACGGACCCTGCGATCCTTGCGGCAAGGTTTGCGCGCTATTATGGGCGTCAGTATGCCTCTCGGGAGAGCCTTTCCCCAGACAGCATCGAGGGATACCTTGCGGCAGTCCCTCCGCTTGCTGTCTCCGATGAAGTGCGTGATGCTTTAGATCTTCCCCTGACGGCTGAGGAGTTGGGCGACGCACTGGGTCAACTCAATGTGGGTAAGGCACCGGGGCCGAGCGGGTTTCCCAGCGAATTCTATAGGAAATTTCATCTGCAGCTCGGGCCACATTACCAACGGGCATTAGAGCAGGCGCGGGAGCGTGGCAGCCTCCCCCCGGACTGGCGTCATGCCGAAATCGTGGTATTCCAGAAGCCAGGCAGACCCCCTGATCGCCACGAGTCTTATCGTCCCATATCCCTCATTAATTTTGAAGCCAAACTCCTGGCCAAGGCGCTCGCGAACCGCCTGCTTCCACACATTTCGGCCCTCGTCCACCCGGATCAGGCGGGCTTTATGCCGCGCCGGGCGACGAGACACAACATTCGGCGGGCGCAGGGCGCGATCGACGCGAATGGGTCTTCCGGGGATCAGGCGGCGCTTCTGCTGGCAGATATTGACAGTGCCTTCGATTCGGTCAGCTGGACCTATCTCTTTGCTCTTCTGCCGCTACTGAACTTGGGCCCGGTCTTTGTCTCCTATGTAAAGTTGCTTTATACGGATGTCACCGCCTCGGTGCGTGTTTCTGGGGCGATATCCGCTCGGTTTCCTGTGACCAGGGGCACTCGTCAGGGGTGTCCACTCTCCCCGTATCTATTTGCGCTAGCTATGGAGCCACTAGCCGCCCGGGTGCGCCGTGACGCGCTTTATCGAGGCTTTGTGTGGGGAGCAGATCACTCGGACCGCATAGCTCTGTATGCCGATTACGTGCTTTTCTTCATGACTGATTTGCAGCATACGGGCCCTCGTATCCTTGAGTTAATGCAAGAGTTTGGTCAGGCGTCGGGGCTCTTTCTTAATCCGCGCAAGTCGACCCTATGGGTGTTGGGGGGTGACACGGTGTGCTGCCCATGAGCTGCGTCCCTTCAGGTAGCTGTCGATGGCGTGAAGTACTTGGGCGTTTTTCTCTCTGTCTCGGCCTCGGTGGCGTGGGATTGGAACGTTCAGCCGGTGTGGGATCGGGTCCAGATGGACGTCAAGACGTGGACACGTATGCCTCTTAAGATTTATGGCCGGTCGGCCATCTTCAAGATGGTGGCCCTGCCTCGGCTTCTCTACCAGCTGCAGAACCATCCATTTAAGATCGACCCGCAGTGGTTCCGAAGTGTTAACTCTGTGCTGGGCCGGTTTCTGTGGGCCGGGGGTGCCTCCAGGGTTGCGCTGCGCACGTGCTTTCTTTCAACATACTGCGGCGGCTTGGCGTCCGCGGATCTGCTGTCTTTTTATCAGGCCTCCCACCTCCTTGTGCTTAACGAGTGGTGGTATGGGGATCGTAGTGATCCGGCCTATGCTCTGGAGCATTCTCTGATGGGTGGTGCCTCCCTCCACACCTTACTGTACTCGGCCAGGCAAAGGAGACTGCTGTCGAAAGTCACCCAGGTGGTCTTCGCGGTCTGGCGACAAGCCCTGCACCGTATGGGTTGGTGGGGTAGACTGACGGCCGAGACTCCGTTATGGCGTAATGGCTTGCTCCCAGCGCTGGCGTCTCTGTCCGGGTTTGGCGGCTGGGACGCGATCGGGATTTCGTCCCTCGGCCATGTCCTTACTGGCACTACGCTTAAGTCCTTTTAGGACCTTAGTTCTTAATTTAGCATGCCCAGGTCCCAATTCTTCCGGTACCTTCAGTTCCGCCACGCCCTCGCCCCTAGCCTGGTGGGCTTAGAGCAACTCCCCGACTTTAGTCCCATTGAGGCAAAACTTTTTATGGGAGACCTGGGCGACAAGAAGGTCTCTCAGATATACCGCTCCCTGGTTACGCACTGCTCCCCTTCCCTCTCGACATTGAAGGCCTACTGGGAGAATGATGTTGGCCCCTTGGATGAAGATGACTGGCGTGAGGCCCTTGAATCTCCCCGTGGTGCTGCTATAGCCATCCGCCTTCGCTTTTTCCAATTCAAATATCTTCACAGGGCATATTATACTAGGGACCGTCTGTGGCGAGCGGGTCTTATAGCCGCTCCGGAGTGTCTGAGGTGCGGTACTGCAAGGGGGACACTTTTCCATACTGTGTGGTCCTTTGAGAGACTGACTAGATTCTGGGCTGGGGTTTGGGACTGCCTGTCGGAGGTGTTGGGGTGGGACCTGCCCCGTACCCCTAGGCTGGGCCTTCTTCATGTCCTGGAAAACGTTGGGGGTAACATTTACAAACGTCACCTGTTGCTGCTGGGGCTGGTGGTGGCCAAGCGGGATCTGGCCCAGGCCTGGAAGAGTGAACGTGCCCCCCCGCTTGGTGCATGGAAGGCAAGATTGGACTTTCTCATGGGCCTGGAGCAGCCTGTATTTGAAGCCCGGGGGTGTCCCCGCAAACATTACAAAATCTGGAAACGGTGGGCGGACTACAGGGGCCTGGCCCTTGACCCCCCGATAGACATTGACGATGTGCTGCCTCCAGATGTGGATCCTGTACCCTAGGCTGCTGGCCGACACCGCCTTTGCTTTTCATCTCATGTTGCTAAGCTGTGATCACGTGCACTGGGTTAGGGTGGGATAAGGGGTGGGTAGTTTGGGAACGGGGTTGGAGGGTGTTATTGGGGATGGGTGGGATGGGGGAGGTTTGGGGTATGTCATTCTAAAACTCTGGGTTCAATGCTGTGCCTTTACATATGTGTCATTGACAGTCTCCTCCTGACTGTGGAGGGCTGTACCGAATCTTGCTTGAACTCTTAATAAAAACGGTTTTGAAAAAAAAGGATATCAGCAGGATTTAATGAAGGAGAGTGACTCTGGTGATCTGCCTTTCTATTCAATGTCAGACCTCTCTGATGTATCTGGGAATGACTCTGAGCTAAAAAGACATAAGGGAATTGATACTCCAAAAACTGTGCGCAAGCAGGGGGATATGGGTCTGTGTGCTGGTTACCATTCGGCTGGGTGCACAAATTCCTTTCAATGGGACTATTCTTTGATGGCCAAGATTGAGACAGCCAGTGGGGCACAACCCAATTTTGAAACAGTTGAGGAATCTGAAGATATCTCCCTGGCTGTCATTTACCAGAGTATCATGGCCCGTAGAGAGGAGACGCGCGCACAGAGTCAGCGCACACAAGGGGGGTGTCGTAAACTAAAGAATGCAGTCTGCAGAATTGCTAAGTCCTGTTCCGAATTTGCCGCAAGGTTCAATGAGGCAGAGTCTCGTATTTCAAACTTGGAGGATGAACTTGCGGTACAGAATACTACCACAGAGACTCTGCGCTCTGCCAAGGATGACACCCTCTGGAAAATTACTGACCTAGAAAATCACCACCGGCGGAACAATCTTCATGAATTAGACATTCCCGAGGGGTCCGAAGGGCAAGACCCACGTAAATTTATTGTTGAACTTTTCTCTGAGGCATTCCTCAGGTTAACCCAATGGGATTGGGGCCGTGAGATCCAGAGGGCACATAGATTCCCGTTTCTGCAATGCAATAGGCCGGGGCAGAGCTTTCCGAGGGCGATTCTAATTTCAATTAATAACTATCTTGTGAGAGAAGCAGTGTATGACCTCGCACGTCCGGACAGGAAGAAAATGGGGAAGGGGACTGAGTTTTTCGTGCACCCGGATTACTGCCCTCTCGCTGTTGATAAAAGATGGCAATTGCGCCAACTCATGACTCCATTTCAGGATAAGGGGCACAAGTCGTTTTGCTGAATCCAGCTAAACTCAAAGCTATATATAACAAACATGTATGGTTATTCACAACAGAGACAGCTGCTAAAGAGTATTTACAATCCCTATAAAGTTAATGGGGATCGTATATGATACTAAATGTCTTTTTTTGAGAGGATGCTGCAGTGAGGTTTAAATGGTGGTGGGTGGTGAATACTTTAATAAATTTGTGATTAGCACTTGGGAGGGGGGCTGTTGGGGTAGGGTCCAGGGATGTGAAGCTAAATCCATCCTGGAGACCTTGTGTCTCCAAGCCTCTTGTTTGGGGATGAGGGTGGGTGGGGGGAGGACACGGCTACGGCCGGAACCATGTGTGGGTGTGATGGGGAAGGTCGCCGCTGGAGTGGGGAGGGCGGTGGGGTTGGGGAGGGTTGAGGCAGTAAAAATAATCCATGAAGGTTGGCATATGAGAAACATGAAGGTCAATGGTTTTAAGCATACAGTTTGGAGGATAGCTGGGGATAGTGGTATAGTCGGTGGAATTCAGCTCTGCTCCCTGAATGTAAGTGGTCTGAATGATCATGATAAAAGGCAACAGGTTGCGAATGAGCTGCAGGCGCTACACACAGACCTGGTATGTATTCAGGAAACCCATATACCATGGGCCAAAAGGAAAGTATTGGCGGAATTGGGTTTAATGGCTTTAGTCTGTACAGAACTATCAACTACTACACGGGGGTAGCAATCCTGGCGAAGAACTATATAAAAGGGACAGGAAGGACATTTTCAGACAAGTATGGGAGATGGGCTATAGTTTAATGCCAGATCGGAAGTCAGATTTATACAATATGCTCCATATATGGCTCTAATTTTGATGAAGCACTAAATGTCGAGCTGGCATTATGGCCCGCCCCATTATTTGTACGTGGGGATTTAAATATACATCTTGAACCTGGCATGCTACAAGATGGAAGTAAATCCTATAAAGGGAGGAAACCAAGGGAATTTAAAGCCCTACAGTCTTTGTTGGTGGATCATGGATTGATGGATACCTGAGCCACATTGAGAGGCACAGATCCAGGGTATTATTTTTACTCCCATCCGCATAAGAAACTAATAAGGCTTGATAATTTTTTTGTATCGGGTCATCTCCTTTCAGGGACCAAAATCAAGTGTACCCACGGGTGTCCTCAGACCATGGACCCTTAGTGCTGAATTTGAGAATGTCTAGGACTGGCCAGATTCTTTTTCATTTGATAAGAAATTGCTATTGGACGAAAGCTATGTGATATATATATGCAGACATGGATTGAGCAATTTTTTTCCATAAACCGCAATACAGCAGGGACTGGGAGTATATGGGATGCTTTTAAAGCGGGGTATAGGGGAGAGACCCTTAGCTTTGGCCTATATAAGCAAAAGCAAATACGAGCGGAACTACAGGGATTATATGCTTCTTTAATAGTAGCTGAAGAAAAACGTATGGAGGGCATACATGCGGGCCAGGAGATTGCAGACCTCCAGACGGAAGTAGCTCGGGGTGAAGCAAAAATAAATCTATATTGGAGTAAAGAGATAGCTAAGAAATACTCCATTAATACGAGATTAAATTATGAATATGAGGAAGCAACCAGGCGTTGCCTGGCACAGAGGTTTAAATCTAAAGAAGCAGCTCAGAGTATTTGCTCTATGGTAGACTCGCATGGGAAAATAGTAGAAACTGATACAGGGATTTTAAAGGTGTTTCAGGACTTTTATGAGGCATTATATACTAGTGAGGGTTATGATCCCCAAGTAGGACAATCCCTGTTACAGAACTGTTGTAATCAGTTGGATACGCAAGATGCAGAATTGCTAGAGGCCCCTATTACAATGGTGGGATTGGAAAAAGCTATTAATGGCTTAGCAATGGAAAAGCAGCTGGGCCCGATAAACTCCCATTGGAAGTTTATAAAACCTTTTTTGGAGTCTTAAAGACCTATATGCTAACTTTGTGCAATAGGCCCAAGCTGGAGCTGCCCCTCTATCATGGGATGAGACTAGCATTATAGTTTTCAAAACTAAAGACAAACCAGCTGATCGTCCCGGCTCATATCGACCAATATCGCTTTTAAACATAGATGGAAAAAAGTATGCCAAGATCTTAGCGACCCAGTTGGCTGAAGTAATAACCCCGTTGGTATCAATGCATGGGTTTATCCCAGAGAGGGGGACAACCAATCATGTTAACAGGGTTGTAACCATGTTAGATATAGCTAGTACAACGGGGAGTAAACTGAGCCTGATAATATTAGACGCCGAAAAGGCATTCGACCAGGTCGCTTGGAAATTTTTATGGACTGTGCTGCACTGCGTAGGTTTTAAACAGAACTCCATTACCTCTATACAAGCCTTATATCGTCTTCCAACAGCCAAAGTCTGTATTATGGGTCTTGAATCAAGCCCAGTACACATTTCGCGGGGAACTAGGCAGGGATGTCCCTGCTCTCCTTTGTTGTTTTCACTGTATTTAGACCCTTTTAAAAAAATGCTAGAACGGGGGCGTGGCCAAGATGGCGGCGGAGTAGGACGCCTTTTCGTGCCGCTCCGGCGCTGATCCAACATAGCAACTAATAGCACGACTTTGGGGGTCCCCACGAGCCCCTACGGCGGCGGAGACGTTCGCCTAGCAGAGCGGCGGACGTTGGCGGGGTCCCCGGAGCGGTGTGACCTCCAGAGCGCCTGCGAGGACGTTCGCAGCCTGCGGCCTGTGAGACCCCGGGCTTTCCAACCATCGCGGCCCGGCGCGGTCGAGGGGCGGGGCCTTAGATCCGCCTGCAGGCGCTGGAGCAACGGACGGCTGAGCGGACCGGAGTTGGACGAGGGAGGCTCTATCGGCGAGACCCGGCTCATACCCCGCTGCACCTGTGAGAGGACCCCTGGCCAAGTAGCGCCACTTGCACAACCAGTGGCCCACTGCTAACGCCGTCGACTGGTCCCCCACGTGGGTGGCGCCTGTGGCCTGCTTGAACTATCCGAGCCTAGGGCCTGCTTGCCGCACGGAGCCGGACGACAACGGGGCACAGGAGTGAATCTACCGCTCATTGGTGGCGGAGGATTGGAGGATCGAGGCGCCAGGTCGCTGGACCCCTGGAGCTCCCGACTGGGATAAAAGAGACGCTCACAATTGAGTGCCTGGGGCGAGGTGCCCGGAAACGACTGGTGAAGGAAGGAACCGAGTGCTTGGCCCGCCAGCAGCCCCCGCTGCCTCCTTGGCCACGTGGAGTCGACGCGGGGCGTCATGTCCACAGCGCAGCGCAAACGAAACCAGGGCAAGGACAAGGCCTCCCAGCAACCGGCCTCCCCTGGAGCGAGTGGGTCATCAAGGCAATCTGATGAAGACGCTCCGGTGACGAAGGCCTTCATGTCGGAGCTGTTTGCCTCCATCAAGGAGGACATATCGGAACTCAGGTCGCAGCTCGCCTCCGACCTGCGGGAGGTGCGGAGGGATGTGGACGGCATAGGCGAGAGGGTGGCGACCCTGGAGGACAGGGACTTGAGCGTCGCCACGGATGTTCACATGCTCCAGCAAGACATTATCCGCCTCACCGAGCAGAATTTGGATCTCCAACTGCATACGGAAGACCTTGAAAACCGCTCCCGTAGGAACAACATCCGTATACGGGCGGTGCCCTGGGACGGTGAGGCGGGAGACCTCCGGGGTTACGTGCAGGAGCTGTTCCTCCAGGTCCTAGATGAGGAGGACACGACGGAGATACGGATGGACAGAGTGCACCGGGTGGGCCTGCCGCGGCGAGGGGGGGGTCCTCCCCCCGACATACTGGTGTGCGTCCACGATTTCCAACTCAAGGAGAGAATACTACGGAAGGCCAGGACCATCGACTCATTGCAATTCCGTGGCCATAGTCCCCAGCTGTTCCAGGACTTAGCGGCCTCTACTTTACAGAAACGAAGGGACTTCCGTCCTATCACAGCATTCCTGAAAGAGAGGGGGATTGCCTATTCTTGGGGGCACCCTTTCAGAATAATTTTCAGATGGCAGAACCGCCTGGCCCAAGTACGCACACTTCAGGCGGCTAAAGAGCTCCTGGGACTGGCGGATGTTCCATCATCGCAGGCCACTGCGGCCTCCCCATCTCGGCGGCGCCGCCGATCGAACTCTTGGCACAGGGTGGGGCGCTCTCCCGCCGGATCCCCTGCGAGACAACGCCCGGACCTCTCTACCAGCCTGCAGGAACGAGGAGCAGCGGTCGCTTCGGTGGCCACGGCCACGTTGGCTGCTTCACAGCTCAGCTCTGGGGCGGCGTGAGCCCCAAAACAGCGGATTGGCGCCGGGAAGGCTCGGGCCTTCTGATCAAGGGTGTGCAAGTACTCTGGTGGAGACGACCTTGATTACGGCAAAGGGGAATAGTGGCTTCATTCCTCGGGCCTGTCGCTCGATTGGGGGCTTCCTACGGACTTCGGCCTACTGATCCTGTTGAGTATGGTTTATGCACTTTTTTTTCCACTTTTGTACAATGTTCTGTGTTGGTTCGGGGGGGCTTTGGTTGGGGGACTGTTGGGGAGGGGGGGCCGTGACGGCAGGCCTTTTGGGATGAATGTAGAGAATGAGTGGTGGGATGCGCACCATGCTGTAGAGGGGCTGAGACTGCGACTGCTCTTGGAACGTTTGGAAGCACGTGGTGGGGGGGAGGGGTGGAAGGTGGGTTGGGCGCCATTTTGTATTTCTGATAGCAAGTTCTCTGGGAGGTGTTTATTATGCCGATTAGTATAGGCACTTGGAATGTCAAGGGCTTGAATTCCCCTCAGAAGAGACAGAAGGTCCTGAAATACCTTGTAGACCATCACCTCGATGTGGTGGGGCTTCAGGAAACCCATTTAGCTCGAAAGGATGAAATGCGGCTCCGACACAGGGCGTACCCCATTGTGTACAGGTCCTCAGCTGTCACGAAGCATCGGGGGGTGGCGTTAATGTTTAAGGCAGCGTTGCATTTTCAGCCTGTGGGAGTCCGCACTGATAGAGAAGGACGGTGGTTGATGGTCAAGGGGCACATTCAGGGCAGGTTGTGTACGTTTGTGGTGCTCTACTTGCCTAATTCTGGCCAAAAGAAGTACTTGCAGGAGCTGCTGGAGAAGGTGGGGGACTTTGCGGAAGGACTTGTATTCATGCTGGGTGATTATAACTTGGTTTGGGATGGGGAGATGGACAGCTCTGGGGGTCGGAGGGCGGATACCGGGGTTTTCTCGGGGAGTACACAGAGGGGGGTGGAAGAGATGGGCCTGGTGGATGGCTGGAGGTTTTTTCACCCTGCTGGGAGGGACTACACGTTCTTTTCCCATGTGCACCACTCCTACTCCCGCCTGGACTACGTCTTCCTCAGCCAGTCCCTTAGAGGGAACATCTTAGATGCCGCCATTCTCCCGATTTCTGTTTCGGATCACAGTCTTCTAGTGCTCACGCTTCGGTGGTCGCCGCCGGACACCGCGAACCGGAAATGGTACTTCCCGGCCTCGGTGGTCCGCGACGATGTATCCCATCAGGCCTTGCGTCAGGCCATCCGGGACTTTTTTGATAGCAATCCTCCCTCGGACACGTCCCTAATGACCACCTGAGACGCCTTTAAGGCGACGATCAGGGGGACGTGCCTGGGCCTCAACTCCCAATTGAACGCCTTACGTAGGAAGGAGAGGGAAGCGCTGGAGGCAGAGGTACTCGCGCTTGAGAGGGAACACAAAGCTAATCCATCGAGGGTGACCCTACGTCCCCTGACGGCAGTACGGGGCAAGTTGAAGTCTCACTACACGAATAGGGCTGAACTCACACTGTTGCGGCTGGGCCGGCTCTCCTACTCTGGGGGCAACAAGATTGGTAGACACCTTGCCCGGCAATTGAAGGATAAGAGGGAGCGGGAATACGTAGGTGGGATTAGAGACGTGGCAGGAGTGCTCCAGCACGATGACGGGGCGAAGGCTGATGTCTTTGGCCGCTTCTACGCGGCGTTGTACGCGGGGGAAGAGTTGGACGCGGCTGATCAACGTGCTTTTTTGCAGCGCTTATCGCTTCCGCAGGTGCCTGGGGCCTGGAATGATTTACTTGAGGCTCCGATCACAAGGGAGGAGGTCCTCGCGGCTATTAAAAATCTGAAACTACACAAAGCCCCCGGCCCCGACGGGTACACCGCTGTCTTTTACCAGACCTATGCAACGGAGGTGTGCGACTTCCTGGTCGCCCTCTTCAACGACATGGCTGGACCTGGGGTGAATTCTGGGACCCTGGCGGAAGCAGTGATCACGGTCCTGCCGAAGCCGGGGAAGGACCCGGAGCGGTGTGCCTCGTACCGCCCTATAGCCTTACTCAACATCGACGCCAAGCTCTACTCGGCTATATTAGCGAGCCGCCTGCAAGACCTGCTGCCGTCGATTATTCATGCGGACCAATCGGGCTTCATCAAAGGCCGCCAAACGCATGATAATACCCGGAGGGTCATCCACCTGATAGAGAAGGCGGATAGGTTCCGCATCCCGGCGGTCTTGGTGGGGCTGGACGCGGAGAAGGCTTTCGACCGCGTGGACTGGGGCTTTCTCTTCCACACGTTGCGGGCATTCGGGTTTTCCGATCGTTTCATCGCGATGGTAAGAGCTAACTTCTGCAGCCCGCGTTCACGGGTGGCGGTGAACGGCCACTTGTCGGCCTTCTTCCGACACTCGCGGGGCACTAGGCAGGGATGTCCCCTCTCGCCCTTGCTGTTTGCACTCAGCATTGAACCTCTGGCACTGGCAGTCCGGGAGCATGAGGGGGTGAAGGGCATCCCGTTCACTGGGGAACAGCACAAGATCACCCTGTTTGCGGATGATGTCCTCTTGTCGTTGGCCGACCCCGCTGACTCCCTTCCGTGTGTTCGTGATATATTGCTGGAATTTGAGGCGGTGGCCGGCTTCAAGGTCAATTATGGCAAATCGCATGTCCTGAACCTGACCCTGTCTCAGGCCGAGGTGGCACGGGTGAAGGCGACGACGCCGTTGGCCTGGGCCTCGGGCTCCCTGCTATATCTCGGGGTACACCTCACCCCGACGGTGGGCGGTCTCTTTGCGGCCAACTTCCCGCCCCTCATGGCCAGATCACGCGTGGAGCTGGAGAAATGGAAGCCTAAATTCCTGTCCTGGCTGGGACGGGTACATGCTGTCAAAATGGTCCTTCTCCCCAAATATCTATACTTGTTCCAGGCCTTGCCTATTCCACTGCCCTCTACCTTCTTTAGCCAACTCAAATCGATGATGTTGAAATTTATCTGGCAAGGTGGTCGGGCGCGGCTCTCATTTACACTTCTGCGGCGCCTGCGGAATGACGGGGGGGTAGGCCTTCCGGACTTCCACCTCTACTACAAGGCGGCCCAACTTAGAGTTATGGTGGAGTGGTCGCAGCAGTTCTCTGACAAACACTGGCTGCACATGGACCGGAGTGTGGCAGGCCGGTCCATCTGGGACCTAGCGTGGAAGCCGAAGCGCGACCGTCCGGTAAACGCATACATTAGTACCCCCACGGGGACCACACTGAAAGTGTGGGACACACTAGCCAGTGACGAGAGGTGGACGACCTTCCCATCCCCATTCACTCCCTTGCATTTTAATCCAGAATTTTCCCCGGCACTCACCGAGGGCCCCTTTGACGTTTGGAGGGAGGGGGGATGCCGGGCATTACTTCACTTGTTTCATGGCCCCGACCCCTTGACGTTCGAGAACTGCATGCGGGACTATCAGGTGCCGCCGGGGGAAAGGTATCGGCATTTACAACTGCTACACTGGGCCACTGCACCCACGGTGCGGGAAGCAGCGACGAGACCTTTGTCCGACTTCGAGGCCTTTCTCCTGAAGACCTCGGCCATGAAGGGGGCTATCTCCTTTTTATATCAGCTGCTGCTCCGCTCGGCCCTTTCCCCTAGACCGCGTTACATGGAGCAGTGGGAGGAGATGGTGGGGAGGGATATCACTGACGGAGAATGGTCGGCGATCTGGAAGGACATGACGCAGTTTAACCACTCCGTACTCTTGAGGGAAGCCCATTACAAAACCCTAACGCAATGGTACATGGTTCCGGCCCGACTTCATCGCATTTTCCCGGCGGCCACGGACAGGTGTTGGAGGGGTTGTGGCCTTTTGGGGGATTTCCGCCACATTTGGTGGGATTGCCCAATCATTAAGCCCTTCTGGGCCGAGATCTTGTCGCATATTAAAGACATTTTGCAGTACCCTATCGACGACTCCCCCGAATTTGTTTTGCTGGGGTTGAGGGATCCCGGCCTGGAACACCAATCGCGAGCTGACAAAAAGATCTTATGGCTGTGTCTCGGTGCGGCCAAGCTCACGCTGGCCTCGGCCTGGAAACGTAAGGAGGCCCCGGCGGTTTCCCTTTGGCACTCCAGACTGTGGAGACTTCTGAGTCTCGAGAGAATGGCGGATATATTTATTGGCAAATATAAAAACTTCAAGCACGTATGGGGCCCCTTGGTGTCCTTTCTTTCTGCTGGCTTGCCCTCGGCTGTTTGCCCAGCGTCACTTAGGAATTTGCACTTGTTTCAACTCTAGGATGTGCTTGATGTATGAATGTGATTTGCGAGCGGCGCCGTCACGGGGGGGGGGAGGGGGGGTTTGTTCTTGGGGGGAGGGTTGGGAGTTGCTTTGGGACAGTTACTTTGCCGAGATGAGGCATACTTGATCGCTGGAGAAACTCTGGACTAGTTGCTGGCTGCACTATTTGAGCTACCCCTTGTCGGGGGATTGCTGCGGGACTGCCGACGTTACCAGCACTGAAGACATTTTGCTTTACTACCCTGCCTCATCTTCCTTTTCAGCCTTCCCACTGTGTGGGAACTTTCATGCGCCCACTGTGATTCCTTTTGTTGCTTGTTAATTTTTTCTCTGTATGCAAAATAAAAATTTTACAAAAAAAAAAAAATGCTAGAACAAAGTGCAGGCATACAATAGGTAATATGGAAGCAGGAGCATTATCGTGTATTTGCGTATGCAGATGATGTTGCAGTGGTAAACCCCGAATCCCAGTGTGGCCATGCCAGAAATTGAGCGGTTGGCACTGGAGTTTGGGGCCGCCTCTGGATACAAGCTTAATGTGGCAAAGACACAGATACTATGTTCTAATACTGTTGCATTTGAAGACCCGCGGGTTGTGAGTGAGGTAACATATCTGGGTGTCAAGTTAAGGACCTGTCTAAAATCACTGGTTGAGGTTAATTGTGGTAGTATTATAAGTGGTGTGCATAAGCAATTGGACCGGTGCAAGTGTTTACATCTATCACTGTGGGACGCTGTAATGTCCTTAAAATGCTCATACTACCCAATATTTTATATTTCTTGAGATCAGTGCAGCTTGAAATCCCCTGCAACCAACTTGCAATATTACAGTCAACATGTGCCAGGTTTCTATGGACTCAGGGTAAATCTCGCATAGATATGCGCTATATGACTCTCCCTTGTGAGAAGGGAGGCTGGGCAGTGCCAGATTTTACTCTTTATCATTACGTATGTATCCTGCAACAAATGCATATTTTATTATTTGGCGGTGAACCAGCTAGCGCTGCTGGGGCCCCATCAATATATCAGAGGTTACTTGGTAGTGATGCTAAAAATCAACTGTTTATTAATGTAGAGCCAAGTTACTATAAGAAAACCTGGTTCAAGGTATTAAACCCAGCTTATAAGGTGTGGAAAGCTGTCCAAAAGCAGTATGGGATAGAGAGGATATCTCAGTATACCCCCTTACAGCTACAACACTTCTTCCATCGATATTTTGTGATAGGATTATAGATAAATGGCGAATTAATTTGATTCAATATTAAGGAGATGTATATGCTAATGGGTGTTTAATGTCTTTTCAAATGTTAATAGACAAATTTCATCTTAATAGGTCTGAATTTTTTTAATATCCACAAGTGCGTGACTATTGAAAATCGGATCACACTCTGTTATAGAAGCCGTGAGGAAGAATGCACGCATTGGGATATTGTATAATATATTGTTAGACACTAAGGGTAGTGATTTAGAGATTCATAACACCAAATGGGATGATAGGCTGGGGTGTACTGGCGTGCGGATAGAAAGTTCTATTGAATTGGCAGGGAGACTGTTAATATCTGAGAATCTTCGAGCACAACATTATAAGAATGTGTTTAATCTTTATTACACCCCAGCTAAGCTTTTGAAATGGGGGGGATAATTGACTGGAAATGTTTCCGATGTGGATCAGAAGATGCCGATATTGTACACATCTTTTCTACATGTAGGGGCTTAACCCCTTAGCTGCGGCGGCTATTCCGCCGCAGTGCTAAGGGGGAGGGGGGGCCGCGCGGCGCTCCCGTGCTCGTGACTGAACCGCTCCGTCACGAGCCTTGGGTGGGCTGTGCTTGTGACGGAATGGTTCCGTCACGGCCCCGCCCGCCTAATAGAACCTTCAACGCAGGCGTGGAATTCGCGCCGCACAGGCGCGCGAGCGGGCCGTGACGGAACCGTTCTGTCACCAGACCAGCCCACCCGAGGCACGTGACGGAACGGTTCCGTCACGAGCACGCAAGGGGTTAATGAACTTGTTTTGGCACATAGAGAAATTTTTTACTGAAATTCTGGAGGGACCAGTCAGTTTGTCTTCTGCTCAGGTATTGCTGTGGGTAGTTGAGAGAGGCATCAAATCAATTAGCATATAAATATAGGTACTTGATCTTTCTTGCAACTGCTGTAGCTCAGCTATGTATTGCTTCAATGTGGCTCCAGAAAGATGTGCCTCCTTTTTAACTTGGAAGGGCTCGATTTCTCTCCATGTTTAATATAGAATATAGCCTATATGAAGTTAGGATATCTGGAAAAAGACATTGGGCATGGAGATATGGGGATCAGTGGTGTCTTATATGAATGAATGAGGCAATAGCTTGAGGATATATATATACAACCTTATATGCCTGCACTTGCACTTTAATTAAACCTATGTATTTTGTACTGCTACCCTTTTCTGTGTATCATGTAACATGTGTGTTTTAATACATTTTATTGAATTTCAAACCATTGTTTTTTAACACATTGTACCTTGTGATAACCTTCATGGATTAATTTTTAAAAAGAGAGTCTTGAGGCAGTGGAAGACTCTTCCCAGCAAAACTTAAAGTGATGCAGAGAGTTCGACCCTGTATCTTCAACTTCAGATGTAGTTTTGTCTATGAAGACGGAGAGGTACTAAGTGTGCCCAGGAACTAGGGAGGAATAGTTCTAAATCCACCAACACAAAAGGTAGGGAGAGTTTGTTGAGGAAGTTTTATTAGAAATGCAGGGATGATATTACAGGCTAAGATGGGCTAAGAAAACAGTGGTGTGATGGGTGGAGGGAGTGTGGGAGGGGGAGCCCGGGGCAGAGGAAAGTGAGTTTAATAATAATAATTAAAAAATGTTTTTAACCCCTTGCGTGCGGGGCGTATTTTCCGCCTGTGCTGACTCCGCCTTGCGCGGGCGGAGTCATAACGGAACGGTTCCATCATCAGCACAGCTCAACCGATGCTGATGACGGAACCGTTCTGTTATAAGCACGCAAGGGGTTAAAGTAGTCTTACCTGGAGCTGCCGGCTGCTTGCTGCATCATGCCTTGGTCTTCCATGTCCCAGCAGGCACTGGGGCACTCTCTATGAGAGCAGCATGGGGATTGGCCTGAGTGGGTTGCTCTACTCTGGACAGGGAGTCTGTGCTGTTTCTCCAGCCTGGCTGTGCAATACAGCCGGGCTGGAGAAACCTAAGTGCGCATGTGTGTTTGGCCAGCCTAAGACGGCCATCCAAACACACATGCGCACTTATAAGAGCACAACCAGTCCCCCTCCCCCTTCTCGTGGCCTGGCCCCGCCCCTTCCTACGCAAACTGGCTCAGCCTGCAGGTGAAAAATAAAACAATATTAAAATATTGTCTTATTTTTCAGCTGCTGGTTCTTAACCAAGGGGGGCGACACGCCTCCACCATTGCGGAGGAGCCACCCCTGAAGATGGGATAAGATTAGAATGACACAGAATTCCCATACGGCGAGAATCAAAAAATGTTATAAGCCACTGAACAACACGTAGTCCTTAAAAGATCCAGAACCAAATGTAAAAAGGGTGGGAAACAAAATGAAAAGAATGATAGTGTAGCAGGAGCTTAGGCGGCAGCTAGCAGACGTAATACTACTACAGGAAACACACATGGTGGGCACAGGATGCAAAGCCTTCGGCAAGGGAAAGTACACATTGGTAGTAGCAGCAGGATTCACAAGAGGCCAGTGGGGTTGCAAAACTGTTAACAAAGGCACTTGAGTTTGTAGCTTCCAAGATCCCAACAGTTCATTTACAGGAGCGACAGAAAAATGGAAAGGACAACTACAAGGTGGTGGGAGAAGTAGGGCAAACGTTGCTGGACACCCCAGATTCATTAAACATTCTTGTGGGTGACTTCAATAATGTGATGGACACCAGAAGTAACAGAGGTGAGGGAAATCCAGGGAAAACTGGGGGTAACATGAATCTACCTACATTTATAAAGAAGTTTGAGTTAATAGATGTATGGTCAACAATCAAAAATAGTGGAGTCCCAGAAATGCCTATTTAAGACAGGAGTCTCAAAGAGGTTTTTTTGGAAACCATCGAACACTAGAATCAACTAGTGGCATACTTCAGCATCGGGGCGGCATTCGAGACACCGTCTGTGTGGGCTCTACCTACTAGGAGAAGGAGCGAATCTAAGGGTAAGGCTTAGTGTGATCTATAAAATATGTCATTAAAATCAAAGGAGGATGTAAATTGGGAATATGTCAGTGATCCCTTACGTCTATAATCAATCACAGTCTACATGTTTCAGCCACTCTGGCCCAGCCGGGTCACATGGCTTTCATCAGGACCTTATTAAGCAGACACCTAGTCTAGGTCTGAGGAGAATATCCTATACTTATTATGTCAATAATTGCTGTTGACAAGCTTAGAAATTTGATCTTGAATGAATCGTTTTTGCTCAGGCAAACAAAGCAACTTAAAGTTCCTTAGGGTACATTAGCCCAAAACTGGAAATATAAGACATAACATTGGACATTGAAGCTATCCTATTTTAGGTAATACATGCTATAAAGATGTACTTGTTCCCCCTCTAGTGTGCATTGCAATCCAGTAACTATAGAAAGTAATGGTACACAGACAGATGAAGACATGGATGCCATGTATACAGAGAGTATTTCTGTGATAGTCAAATTGACTGCAGAAATTCTAGCCACTCAAAACGTTCAATTCATGCACATAGTGAGGGCAGACATCATGGAAGTGTCATAAAATAAAGGGAAAGCAAGTACCTCTATAGGAGGTTCATATTTAATAGATTTATTAACAGTGCTTAATTTGAGCTGGTGGTTGGCAGTGGTACCCGCCGGCACTCATTTTTAGGGACCTGCGCTTATGTTTGCCCCTCAGGCAGCAACTGCTGGCAAGAGAGAGAGAAAAACACACAAACTGGAAAGGAAGAAGAGAAGGACGGGAAACAGGTCCAAAGGGAAAAAGCAGGAACCTGCAAGAGTGAGATTAAAGGGCAGGCAGTGTCTGTCAGTGGGTTAAATAGGCCTGCGGTGGATTCAGCACTAGCAGACTGGGTATTCGGTGTGACGATTCTTAATTCCACCGGCCACAGGCTTCATAGCAGAGCTTTGGACACCAACACTCATTCTCTTACAAACTAAGAGCTGTGTATGGAGAAGAGCACACTCAAGAGAGGCGTAACGTATTGGGGACACACCACATCTACTCCAAGAGAGAGAACATATTTAGCCCAGGCATGGGATTAACAAGGGTTAACAAGGGTCCTGAAAGCAGAATTCAGGGCATGGGAAACCGCAGATTTCTCAGTCTTGAATGTAAATGTATTTGAGCTTATATAGCGCACAGCTACCCACAAAGGGTTTCCCGGCGCTTGCTTAGGGAACCCGTCCTGGTATTCCCCTGTGAGATAACCCCGGCAGGGTATCCACAAGGTGAAAGCCAGGCATCCCGCCCCGAGGGGCCGTTGTGGAGATTAAGCAAGCTATTGCCCAGAGTCGCAGAGTGTGAACCCGTGAGTCGAGAAGGCACCGGAGCGAGAATTATCGAGTCCGTGGAATTTTTGAGCCCAAGACCCGCCGAGGCGGGGAATTGAACCCTGGTCCAGGGCCGATCTCAGTTTCCGGGTCTGCCGCCTCTAACCCCTGAGCCACACTTCTCCACGCCCTACAAAGGAAGGGAAGGATATGAAAGCTTAATTTTTGGCACCTCCAGGAAGAGAAGGTGATGGAGGCCCTCAAGGAGGAAAATAAAGACACTTTGGAAAAATAAGAGACATTATGGGAGGGATATGTGGCAGTGGTAAGTGGATAAGTGATAGTGCAGATACAACATAACCAACGACTGAGAGGAACAAGTAAGAATTGTAGAGGAAGAGCTGGAAAGAAGAGAGCAAGAGATTAAGAAGGCGGGTCCCATGGAGATCAGCAGAATCAATGACAGGTAGAAGCCACAAGGACATATTAAAGAGACATGGCTCATAATCAGACTCAGAACCAATACCTGGCTACCCAGAGAAAATTGGAAGAGACTGGAAACAAAGCAAGCAAACTACCATCCTGGCTAAGTAAAAAAGAGAAGGGATTACAATGAATGGAGTCCGTGAGAGATGAAGAGGGCGTTCAAGAAAAAAGATGATAGAACAACATCCCACACATCTGCCAAATATGACAGAAACCTATATAAGATGAGGGAGGTGAAGCTGGTGCTCCAAATCTGAATTTCTCTTGATATATTTGAATCCCCAGACCAGGAGAAGTGCAGACGGATTAGCAACACCCTTCAATAATTCTGAAGGAAATTCAGGGGTTAATCAAATAACTGAAACGGGACAGTCCCTGGGTCCTATTAGCCACCAGGACAGGTATTTTAAAAACTAGTCACACTTGGGACTTATTCATTAAATATGTTTAAAGAGGTGAGGAAAAAATGAAAACTTCTTAGAGACACTCTGAAGAACCATAATAGTTGTAATAATTAAAAGGGGAGGTTGAGACCCAGGTTCGTTTCATGCTGCCCGATCTCGTTAATAAACGTTGAGGCCTTAAAGCTAGCTAGAATCTTGGTGTAGAAGCTAATCTTGGCAAACAGGATGAGCAGACAAACAGGAATAATTTCAAATCTATCAGACTAAATCTGAGAAGAGTGCAAAATTTGACATAAAGATGGGGAAATAATGGGAAATAAGGGGTGATTTTGCCCCTCGTCGAGAGGAGGGCGTGGATCAGTGACCGAATATCGGAAACACAAAATTGTGTGGACAGAATATCGCGTCAAGAATATTGAGAAGGTAAGTGCAAATAGGTAAGTATAAATTTACTATTCTTAACACCAGATCTACGTACCTTGTGGATATATATAACATCAAGGTACATATATGTGGAGTTGTATACAGTGAAACTTTATTTACCCATAGGAAATGACCTACACAATATTCTTGTCCTCAATATTTTTGACGCAATATTCTTGTCCTCAATATTTTTGACACAATACTCTGTCCCACGATATTTGGGTTTCCGATATTTTGTCCAAATGCCAGAGGGGTTTCATTCTATCAAATGTAAATATTTATTTTGGGTGCTAGAGAAAGTTGCCAATGGCCTGACACTTCAGGTGTGGGTCAGACTACTGTACACCGACCCGTTTACGAGGGTCAGGATAAACAGATAATATCACACACTTTTCATCTACAGAGAGGACCAGGCAGAGATGCTCCTTGTCGCCCCTTCTTTTTTCCCTCACAGTAGAACATATACTGTGCTGGATAACATGGAACCCAAAGATAAAGGGTTTCAGATTACAAATAGGACAAAATATCTTTATATACAGACATCCTTCTTATATGGCACAGCAGCATAGGACAATACCAGCCCTACTGGAAGCCTCTGCAAAACTCTGGGAATAATCAGGGTATAAAATAATGCGGTGAAAAAGTCTATGTTGTGGCAAACCAGAGAGTGGGAAAAGAAGGGACAATAACAATCTACCTAAGAGCTAAAGAGGTCAGCTTTATATATTTGGGACTAGTGATTCCAAGGCATAAAGAGTAATTCCTAAGGAGAAGTCGTAGACCAACTCTGAATAAATTCAGATAGGAGCCTAGAAAGTGGAGGACGCCGCCCCTCATTAATGGGAAGTATGGCGCTCTACAAAATGGTAACCCTGCCATTTTTTTATTACAAATTGCAGAATTGTCCATACTAACTACTAGGTGCCCTCTTCGAAGAGCTTGAAGGGGAGTTGAAACAACTGCGATGGGATAGTGGGAATCCTAGAATGGCATTAACAACCCAACGCAAGACAGTCTTTATGGAGGACACACCAGTCCCCAATATCAGATATTATAATGAGGCCTCACAGATTGGAATGATTAATGGGTGGGCTTTTAGAGATCACTCAGACCCAGCAATCAAAATTTAGAGGGAGGAAATGAGGCACAAATCATAGCTACACTACTAATACAACTGGAAAGCGATTGCGCATCTACCACGTCAACTATGGCAATGCTAAAAGTCTAGAAGTTCGCAACAACTGCTCTGGTGTGGCACAAGATTAGGATCCAAAAATAATCATTATTGAATGAAGAGGCGATGGGAGATGTAGACCTCCTAAGAGGCTTCTTCCATTAAGACATTATAAGCATATCATGAGTGGGAGACATTATTAATTTGGACGTAGGGAAAGATTTTGTGCAATTCCAAGAGGAATATATCCTAAAACCCTCTCAACATTACAAATCTATGCAAGTTAAAGAAATCTTAGAAACATTAGAGGAACACTAGGAATGGAGTGAGAGGTCCCTCTAGAGAGAAAGGTATTAGGAGATCTCCCCCATAGAGCCATAGAGATAGCAATGAAATCTAGCTATAGACTTGTCCAGCTTACAATTCTCCATGGTGAATATTACCACAGACTTCAACTCCATAATGGGCGTGACCCCTTGCCTTAATTGTAAAGCATAAGTAGGTGCTATGATGCATCGTTTTTAAGAGTACAGAATGATCCAAAGTTATGGGGAAAAGGTTAAAAGAAAAATAGCAGAAGTAATGGACAGAGAAACACAAATAACACCCAAACAAATAATATTGTGCAATAGATAAGAAGGCGGCCCCACCATGGATATTTGATACAAGGGTCATTACTTTCCTGTTACCCATTGCTGTTTATCATATAATGTCACTCATCTCATGTCCTTACCAATGATCAACTGGTCTTCACTTACAGGAAGATGTTGGTACAAGCAATGGCATGCTTTGTTGCATATCAATAGAAAGGTCTGAATTAAAAAAAAATGGTTTCCACTAGGTCTACTACATGTTTCTGTGTGTGGCCGGACCAAAAAATGTGACGAGGGTCCCCTTCCACAATACACTGCTTCAGTACTTCATATGCCTCTTCCTCTTGCAGTTCCTCAACCAAATGGGCATTCCAACTCAGGACCACAGTTAGCCTCAGCTTACCAAAACCCATTTATCATTATAACTGAGGCTCCCCGGCAGCACCAGCATGCCAGAACCCCTCTATCATTAAAACTAAGAGCCCCTGACACAGATAACGTGTCAGAACCCCTCTGTCATTCAAACTGAGAGCCCCTGACACAGATAACGTGTCAGAACCCCTCTGTCATTCAAACTGAGAGCCCCTGACACAGATAACGTGCCAGAACCCCGCGACCATTCAAACTGAGAGCCCCTGACATAGATAACGTGCCAGAACCCCGCGACCATTAAAACTGAGAGCCCCTGACACAGATAACGTGCCAGAACCCCGCGATCATTAACACTGAGAGCCCCTGACACAGATAACGTGCCAAAATCCCTCTGTCATTCAAACTGAGAGCCCCTGACACAGATAACGTGCCAGAACCCCGCGACCATTAAAACTGAGAGCCCCTGACACAGATAAAGTGCCAGAATCATTAAAACTGAAGTTTTCAGACATAGGGAGCCTTTCTGAGATACAATGCCATCTGAGGATGCAAAACTGCAGAAAGAAACAACATAGTTTGCATGAGAGATAGTCTTTCCGCTGCTAGGCTACTGCTAGATCACTGCGTCAAGCAAGGACAGTTGATCAACTATGGAGTTGGAAATCTAAAGTAATGGCTGGGCGAACACGTAGGGAAACACCGAGAGCTTCCGTTACACATGAAAGAAGCAGTAACCTCATGATTACAGCAATGAGAGTGAGTACATGGGGGTAAATAATGTAAACATTGAAAAAGAGTTTCTGTACATTTTAGAGCAGATGTCTTCTGATGTTCACCCTTAAGGTTGGGGGTCACCGTATTAATTACAAAAGAAAAGGTGGATCCCTTTGAATGATCCTGGTGTAGCAGGGTACAAGATGGAAGATGGGTGTGAGGACAGCCATCCCAGACAGTCGAAGAGTATTGCCTGCATTCCTGGGGCTGGAGGTTGGAGCCCAGAAAATGACATGAGGAAGATGGAGCAGAGAAATAAAATGAAGACTTGTTATCAGGTGGCCTGTGCTTAGTTCTTCCTGAGCAATGGTATTTGGTGGCGATAGGAATGTAGTTTTTGTTGTTAAAGGCAAGGAAGTTCCTAGGTTAGGTCTGCCTTTGATTGGTGCTTCCGGATGGTTGACGACTACCAGGTGCAGGAATCCCACACCTCATTGTACCAATGTTGTTGATACTCCTGCTTGGAGCCAGACCCTGTGCTTCCTGCTGCAAGAATCATCATTTTGCAAGAAGGCTTTGTCTGAGAAGCTGCCTCAGAAGAGCACTTGAAAGGGATCACCCCTCATCAGACTTTACTCCAGTGGCATGAAGCGCACGGACCCCCGTCTGGGCATACCCGCCCCACACGGGGTGACAAATGTAAAAATAATGGATGGACAGAATGTTGAACAATGTCAATCATTCACCCCAGTACAGAGATCTGGGCCTAAATCCATAGTTTTTTGTTTTTGCTTCCCATGCCGTTCCAGTTTAAACCCAGCCATATGCAAATCAGTCTTGACCCTGCTCCCCGTGGGAACAGTTCAGCCCGAACTGCCAGGCCAGGTCCTCTCTGGACTGGAAACAAGCATCCTAGACCGGTTTCAGGGTATCACCCCTCACCAGTCAGGCTAATTTGACTCCAGTGTCATGGAGAGCATGGGACCCACGTATGGCCATTCATGTCCCACTTTGGGTGACAATGAAAAAAGAACAATTGATAGACAGAATGCAGAACAATGTCATACATTCACCCCAGTACAGAGATCTAGGACTAAATCCATCTTTTATTTGCTCCCAATGCCTTTCCTGTAGCCAGGTCTGTCTTTTAAAAGTTGTGCTCCTAGGCCAGTTTGGGTAATTAAAGCATCTTTCTATGCATTGGTCTTCAGGACTTGGTCCGATGCACGAAATATAAATCAAAACGTATAGAGACAATTGTTTTTACTCTAGTTCACACGCCACTTTTAAACAATATGGACACCATTAGTTGGGGTAATACCTTTAAATTATAGGAACATAACATTCCTGTTTAATCTGATCAATTTGGCTGTTCAACGCTACAGTAAATATCCATGTCTAATTGGTCATCCAACCTTCCAAAAGTTAGGAGAACACTTATCTATGCAGTTATTTAGTTTGCGGTTCACGCTTAGTGTAATGGGAAGGCAGGACTACATGAAAATGAGACATGCATGTATTGTGTAGGGTGTATATGTATGTAAAAAAAAAACTTACTCGGCTGGGGGGTTAAGTAGGTGGCCCATCTACTTTGTACAAAATGGTTGACCTAGCCATCACTTTGGCCAATCCATTGTCCAGGTGTCACCCCATGAAACTTTTTTGCTCCCAACCCAGAGAGGAACAAAAGATCATTCCTATTTCATTCACTTGATGTGTATCAGACACCAGACTCATGTACTTGGCTTCACAATACATTCTATAGGAACTCTGCAGAGTCAGAAGAGCAGATTTGGAACACGCAGGAAGAAGAGAGGCCAGCATCAGCTACAACCTTATAGCCAACACATATCCCTGCGAACTACAGGTCAAAGGTTCCTCTCTGCTTATATAACCAAGCAATTTCATACTCACTGCATAAAATCAATGAGGCGATCCAGTCAAAATATACAACACATTTTTGCCAGGCAGAGCTTACAGGTCTTTTCTCAAGCTGAGTTCAGGACAAAGGATCTGCACCTATCAACTATAATCAGTTGTCACCCCATTCCCCGCGGCATGGCTTGTGAATGCTCTCCAGCTCCGACACTGGTCCAAGTGGGCAACAACACAAAGCAGAAGGGTCCAGCTCCTTGAAACCTTGCCCTGGAGGCAGTATCGGATGGAAGCTGTCCTAGACATTGATCGGGGAAGGGTTTGTCCAAGAGAGTGGCTCTTAAGCTTCTGGTGTATGTAAGGAAGCAGAGAGCTGTCACCCACTCAGAAGCATGGGCTGCCCAACAATGACAAATCACACCTCAGCAGATCACATTACTATCACACCACTGAGAGAGACATGGAGTCAAAAATTAAAGGAGAAATTGAAGCCATCAAGGAGTTGGTGCAGTGGGTGCAAAGTGTACACCATGCTAAGATAAGTAAAAGTAATAACATACAACAAGCAGAACCAAAACTAGTTGAACAGGATGTATCTCCCACCACCATCTTCACTCTTCTGCTCAACCCTCCCATGATAATGTCCACCAGTGTACCAGAGGTGTGGACTTCAGTGTTCCACCTAGCGCATCCTCTTGGACAGATACTGAGGAAGCAATAGTACTGACTGGAGACAACTCCATACCCTGGCCAAGAAAGGCCAGAAGGAGGTTTGTGGTCAAGCTTTTACTATCTGAATGTATCTCAGTAAAGTGTCCCTGACCACGCGCATCTTGGATCACTGTATTACATTATCTATTAAGTAATAAATCAGATTCTTCCAGCTGAATCGCAACAAATGACTTATCAGAGGCCTCCTGTTTAAAGATCAAAGACTTGGGCCACACCGTCCACAACACAGAAAGAATGATATTCATGTTCTTGGCAGCACTGCCAATGAGGGCTCTCAGAATCAGAGGATTCTGCTCTGCTGTCCTCTTGCCCAAATCAATATATTGCCTGACATGGATATCATATCTAGCCATCATGGCATTAGCTTATTTCACTCAGAGTCCTGGACTGGCATATTTTCTTATCATACGGCAACCACCAATGGATACATGCTTTCTTTAGGCTTGACCTGCACAGCACATGACACATTCATTGCAAACATATTGACTTCTGAGCTTAGTTTGAAGGGCGTGGTCCAGCCTCCTACAGCCATTGACTTCCTTTGTGTCAGAAAATTCAGCCATTGGCTTGAGATGTTGTCAATCACATCTTCGATCCATTCAGTGTTTTTTTATTAGCTGTGTTTCTGTTCTTCCACCTCCATTGGAATGTACAATGATTATTTTAAATCTGGAATCAGTTTACAAACCACTGAGGAGTCTGATAGCAATAGGGAGTGAGTGCTGAGTAAAGGATAGGACAATCAGCTATCTGTATATTATGTTTTTTTCAGTAATCAGTCATTGATGCCGTTGTACATACAGGTGAGACCACCAAGGGCACCCGTGTCGTGCACGGAGGTGAGTCCAACACTTAATTCATCAAGGTGTTATTTTAGGTAGAATTTCTCATTTGTTTCTCCACATTGTTCTCTGTGTAAAGGGTGAACTATGTATGATTTAAAAAAAAAATTTTTTGATCATTGTCACAAATCATTAGGAGCCACAATCAGGAGATATACGATGTATTAGTAATATATTTTCACATATATTGTCCTGCAAAACAAATTGGAATTGTTCTGAAGAAGACCTCACTTGAATATTGTCCGCGATACCCATGACCAAAATGTTGTATTTGACAACCTAAGTGCCCCGGATATACCCTGGCGTGGGTCCCGGGCTCACTGTGCTGGAACTTAGCTATACCTGGCTGAAGAGCTCTAACTAGGGCGAAAGAAGTCCTGGGTTGCTTGTGTTCTGGTTCAGGGAGGACCTGGCCTGACAGTTTGGACTGGACTCTCAATCGTCTCACAAATGTGGAATTATAATTCGGTATTGTTCCATATGCATGTAGGCATTCGTATGTCATACGTGTTTATAAGTATGCTTTCAATGTCTATACTCTCACGTGACATCTCCTCCTTTCTAAAGGTGATGGGGCACAGTTTATTTTTCAATCAGGCCATGACAAAACCCCTGAGGGAGTGAAACATGTAGCCTAATAAAGTCCTGTGGAATTTGGAATATGGTGTGTGAGTCTTTTCAGTAGTCCTTGATGTTGGGATTCCGGTTTGCTTTTTGAATATATATATGAATCGCAAATGTGCACACCAACAGGAATGCCCTGATTGGCTGGATGCAACCTGAGAAGAAAGTTGCGGCCGCCATTTTATTGATCGGGAATGTTTCCCGGAGATAAAAATGTCTGTGAAAGCTAACATAAGGGGTCAGGGAAGAGGTACGCTGACCCCATGTTTGAGAAATGGGAGTATTAGTGATATAAAGTATGTGTCCAAAATAGATTTTTTTAATCATGCACGATATTTACAACAACAACGCGATCGCCAGCACGCCCGCCCCCGTGTACCGTTGCTGGGACATCCCGAAAAGTGGTGGACATATAAAACAAAATATGTATATATATATATATATATATATATATATATATATATATATATATATATATATATATATATATATATCTGTACACACTCACCGGTCACTGTTACAGACTCATGTACGCACTCTCAAACTAACTCAGACACTTATACACCCATTCACATACCCACTCACACAGTTATACATCCAGTCACATACCAGACAGATACTCATGCACCCACTCATATACTCACTCAGGTACTCATGAACCCACTTACAGACACACTCTGAGAGTGATGCACCTATGTACAGACCCACTCAGAGACTCTTGCACCTACTTAGAGACCCACGCAGAGACTCATGCGTAGTCTCATACCCACTTAGTGACTTATGCCTGCTCACAGAACCACCTGAGCACTCATGCACCCACTCAGATACTCTTCCACCTACTTACAGACTCACGCGCCCACTTATAGACCCATTCACAAAATTACATATGTACTCACAGAACCACTGAGAAACTCATACATCCACTTAGATTCACTCAGACACTTATACACAGACTCACAAGCTCACATATGTACTCACAGACCCACTGAGAAAATTGCACATCCACTCACAGATTCACTCAGACACTCATACACCCACTCACACACCCATACAGTCACACCCACACAGTCTCAAACACTTGTGGACTCAAGTCACTCACTTATACACTCAGAAACTCACACACCCACTCACAAATTCACTCAGATATACATGCAGCAAATCACTCACCCACTCAAGGCTCATGCATCCACTTGTAGACCCATCCAGACACTCACCATCCTAGTCAGAGTCCCACTCAGACATTCAAGCATGTACCCATTCACTCACCCACTCATAGACTTATGCTCTCACTCGCAGGCCCAATAAGACATTCATACACCCATTCACAGATCCACCCAGACACTCATACATCCACTCACGGACTCATTCACTCATGCACCCATACAGTCACTCACACACCCGCTCATAGACCCAGAGACTTATGCACCCAGTCAGTTATACACTCAGAGACTCATGTACCCACTGAGAGAACCTCACACTCACTGACAGAACCACTTAGACATTCACGCTGCCAGTGATAGACCCACTGAGAGATGTATTCACACACTCACAGACCCACTCACTCAGACACCCACTTAGATACTCATGTATCCACTCAAAGATCCAGTCAGTTATATACTTACTTACAAAGGCACTCATGCACCTACTCACAGATTGAGTGAGAGACGTATGCAACCATTCAAAGACCCATTGCAACACTGATGCACCCTCTCATACATGCACTGCAGCAGTCATGCAGTTCGTTACAGAAGACATGATAGTCGGATGCACCATCTTACGGATTCATTGAAGTACTTATACAGTGAACGAGAGACTTACTGATACAGTGATGCATGCAGTCACAGATTCCACTGAAAGAGTTATTTGCTGTGTTATAGAGATAGTAAGGGAGTTATACATGCTATTAGAGAGTCCTTTAGATAGTGAAATGTTCATTATAATCAATTTTGCAGTTATAAGTTTAGTATGTGGTGGTGGCTATTGAATGTGTGATTTTGTTTTGCCATTTCGCAACGTATCCACAGGGATAGTGCCAACTGATTATTATACGCCTGATTGTTTTTGTAAAAACTCCCTCCAAAAATATGTCTTTAAACAGCGCAGTAATAAACCCCTAGTGTCTAAATACTGTAAAATGTATGCATGTGTTTTACACCTCTTAAAAAAGGCACGATCGTCGCTGTTACTAAAGGCATCTCGACTCTCGGAATCATTGCGAAAACGTGAAAGTAGGGTTCAAACAGTTTTTTAAAAAGTGACTACAGATATATGTATACAGACATGTTCTTTAAGTTAGTAAAGTGCGTATTGTAATAGAATGCATTTTTTTATTTATAATTTCATAATGCAGGGGTTGTCGTTAAATGTTTGCATTTGTTTTGTGACGCATTCGCGATCAACGCAACATCACAGTGAATTAAAAAAATTCTCCCAAAAAAACTTGCAAACAAGAAAATGAACAACATTTTGGGCTCTTGGATGGCTCTAACAAGAGCCTTTGTGTTGAGAGCGTGTATAAGACAGCTATGTATAAGACTGTATGCAAAGTTTCAGGTTGTGAATATAAAAAATGAAAAGAAAAAAAACGATGCTTAGTGAAAATACAAGGTTATAAAAATACACGTTACAGAGCCAGTATAGATAGAAATCACAATTTAAAAACCTTAAAAACTTCAATTAACGTTGGACGTTATAGTTAGGAAATAGAATTTGAAAAACTTTAGAAATTCACTGAAAAAACCGAAGGTTATAGGGATTTTATAGTTAGGAAATAGCATTTAAAAAAACATAGAAATTCACTGAAAAAAACAAAGGTTACAGGGATGTTATAGTTAGAAAATAGCATTTAAAAAACATATAAATTCACCGAAAAAAACAAAGTTTACAGGGACATTTCATTTAGAAATTAGCATAAAAAACTTTAAAAATTCACTGAAAAAAACAAAGGTTACAGAGACGTTACAGTTAGGCTCAGTGTTCACTCGTACTAATCAGTGAAATTCAGCATTTATAGTTTGCTGAGCTAACTATAACTTGCGCCCCCGCAATGCACTGCTTATGACCTCACATATTACATCACTCATGACATCTAGCTACCCCCAGTTTTTTTAAATTGTACCATGATGTGTGCCATGACGTGAAGCAGTGTGAGGAGACAGTGCTTAAAAGTGTCAGGATAGGTATTCAGCAACCTAAAGTTGCCCAAGCATGGGGTAGAATCATGACAGACATGCTAGCAATTAATGGGGCTGGAGGGATGACCTAGGCTGTCGATAGCAGTGATGATTCATCCTCCTGTTCTGGAGCTTGTTGATTTATTGAATTATAGTAGTTATCTTGTATTCTATGATCTCCTCTGGTAGCTGCGTATTTGTTCATCCTGTTGTGCAAACTGCTAGTGTGAATGCTCAATTGGTTTTTCTATTGCCACATTTGACTGTTTCCAAACAAGCCTCATCCAATAGTGTCATTTTCAAGGTTCACGCTGTTGTCGGCGATTACTTTTATTTCCGTTCTAAAATGCATATGTACTTTAACTGATGTAGCCTCTGTAGGTGGAACAGAAAACATGATAGGTCACTTACCCTACACCACTATCTAACTTTATACATTGTACAACACAAGCATGACTGATTTATAATAGAAATGCACTGTGATCTGTTAATAAAACGGTGAAAATGTAAGTAACCCTTTCGTTTAGCAGTGTGAATCTTTTGTGGACTTAAATACTGTTCATTCATTTTGTAGCAGTATCCAATTTTTGGAGGTATGGTTGAAGTTAGTTTATGCGCGCAAACAAGTGCTTTAATACATTTTGTCCCATTTGTGCATCTCTGCCGACTTGACTGTCCAAACAGTGTTTTGAAAAGATGTGTAAGGAGGACCAAGTTGCTGCTGTGCATATGTTGTTAAAGGAAACTGTTGGAAATGTGTACTTTCTGCAAGGTCACCCCCGGAGTTGCTTTGCCTTTGGCTGAACTGTATTTTTGCTCCCTTTAGACCTCAGTGCTCTTTATCACTGATTAGCAGGGGGGATAAAGCACGTGTGCTCTTCCCTTCACTATAAAATTGTCATTTTTAATTTACCTAGATGTCCCTAGCATATGGTTCCCCAAGTGTACCCAGACACAGCAAGTAATTGTCACCAGTGGGGTGCAGCGCACCCTGTGCCACCCACAACAGTGATGATGCAAACATATCTACATGCATGCCGCTAATAGCCTCGCTGTGCAGGTTTAACTGCAAATGCAACCTGTTAAATTACCCACTTTTGACATGCTGTGGTATTCTACACCATGTATTATTCATCTTGTATTCCGTGCCATGTATTATGCAACCTGCCTTTATTAGGGTTGCATACTATTGAATTTAAAGAGAGAATTGTTACTGATAAGATCTATGTCTCTATGAAAGGGGACTCTTTAATTAGTTGGTTTCACCAGCGGGATCTTTATGTGCATTTAGACCCCAATCAAACACCCTTCTGTGTGTTTCAAAGATTTGCCCGCTGTTAAAGCAGTAAAGGAAAGGGCTGATATCTGTATTGCAAGAAATTGGGTTGCCTCAAGAACTATATTCATCATATAAAAATTAAACCAGGTGCTATGCCCAAGGTAGTAAAAGTCAGGGGTGTGCCTTTATTAGTGAAAGATAGTATGAATTGGATAAGCTTGTTAAGAATGGGATCATTCAAGAGGTGGAGGCAACTGAGTGGATCTCTCCAGTTGTTATGGCTCGCAAGGCCAATGGCTCGGCAAGGCTATGCATTGACTTGAGGGAGTTGAATAAATGACTTGAGGGAGTTGAATAAAGAAGTTATTGTGGACCATTATCCTCTCCCTAACATCACAGAAATGTTGTCCTCTTTGGCTGGAGCTAAGCACTTTTCCACATTGGATCTTTCATCAGCGTACCATCAGGTCAAACTTCATAAAGCTTCCCAGGATCTTACAATGTTCATCGCGCCTTTTGGTGCTTTCAAGTTTCTCAGGATGTCATTTGGTCTCATCTTGGCGGCCTCTGTTTTTCAGAGGGTGATGGTTCAGAAAGGGGTTGCTGGGATTAAAGTGTATCAGGATGACATTCTAATTCATGGTGTTAATCTTGAAGAACATGCGGAGAGGTTGACCCTGGTTTTGGACAGACTTTTTGCTGCTGGTCTCACACTAAAGTTTGAGAAGTGCAAGTTTAATGTTGGGAAGATCGAGCACCTGGGTCATTTAATTTCTTGATCTGGCATTAAACTCAAACCGTCCTTGGTACAAGCCATTTCTAACTAAGACCACCCTAAAGGATAAAGAATTAGTAAAATTGCAAGGAATGGCAGAATTTTACAATAAGTTTGTTCCCAACTTTGCGCAAAAAAATGAGGTTTTACGTGGCCTGTTGAAAAAGGGGTGAGTTTGTCTGGTCATGCTTGCAGAGAAGAGTTTGATGCCATCAAACTAAGTTTGAATGATGCACCTTCGTTATCCAGCTTGGATTCTTTTTTATTATCTTACCTCATGATGGATGCAAGTTCAAAAGGCTTGGGTGCCGTTTTACCACAGAACGTTGGTGGTTCCGAAAATATTCTTTATTTCTAGGCCTTTGAGAGGGGCTGAGTTGTAATTACTCGGCGGTGGAGAAGGAGCTTTGGTTGTTTACTGGGCCATTCGCAAACTAAGACAATTCTTGTGGGGAAAACCATTCGAAGTGGCTTCTGATCACAAACCTTAGAGGTGTTTACTGCAAGAAAGGTGTTGATTTTGTTTCTCACAGAATAAGAAAATGGGTTGATGCCTATGTTTCATATCTACCCGGCTTAAAACACATTTTGGCTAATTGTCTTTCCAAGCTTTGTGGTCAAAAAGAAATTTCTTATTTGCCAGGAGTGCAAGTTCTTTTTTGGAGAAGACTTTGAGGACGTGAAAGTTTGTGTCATCAATGAGGGATTCATTTCAGAAGAAGTGTGGAGAGAAAGTTTCAATCATGACAATGTCTTGAAACTTGTTATTGACCTTGGTGAATGGCATTTTGATGTGTGGTAGTAAATTAGTAGTTCCTGACTATTTGAAAGATAAGCTTGGGCGACCATGCTCACGTGAGCCATATGGGGATAGCAAAAACCAAAAAAAGTACCAGAGAGGCTTACTGGTGGCCAGCGATGGACGTCTACATAGAAAGAATAGTTCGCAATTGTCCTCAATGTGCTAGGAGTGACAAGGTGCTGAAGTGTAGGACTCAGCCAATGATTATCAGGGAGCAGTCTTCTGGTCCGTGGGTTGATGTCATTATTGATATTTTGGGGCCTGTGAAGTTGAGGACTTGTATCCTCAAGTTGTCATGGAACTTTTTGAATGAGAACGGTTTCCCATGTCTTTATTATCCGATAATAGGGTGCAGTTTACTTCTCATTCTTTTGAGAAATTTTGGAGGAAAGAAGCATAAAGCATAAAATGGCTATGTTATACCATCCGGAATGCAATGGTGCGGTGGAAAGATTTGTTATAGTGCTGAAGGAAGCCATGCAATGCAGTTAGCAGTTGTTTCTGGTGATTTCTAGGAGGCTGCTATAAAAAGGAAAGTTTGAAAGTATAGATTTGCTCCTCATTCATCCACTGGTGTGTCTCCCTTTTGATTGTTTAAAGGAAGGGCGGCCATTACAAACATGATTCCATCGTGGGTGGCCTCCTAGTAGAAAAATTGTTGAATGTAAGGTTGACAGTACTGGGGCTTGGAAAGAGAGTTAGGGCATATGCAAAGGAGTAAGGAATTGTTTGATGTGAGAAAAGCTGCAAAGTAGACACTTGTAGTGGTTGGTGACTAGGGCAGAGTGAAGTTACCAAGGAAGGTGCTGGTGTCTCCAAGTTTGGTAAACCCTTGAAAATCATTCAGTTAAGTTGTTTAACAATGCTGGAAAGACCAGTGACTATAAGATATGAAACCTTGGTAGGATTGCCAAGTGTTCTCCTTGTGATTCTGGAGGTACTGATGTTCCTGTGGCTTGTCCCGCTCAAGCACAGAGGAGTTATTTGCATGAGAATCACCCCTCGTTGTTTGCAAGATTGTGTTCACTAATTGTTTTTTTGTTTTGTTTCTTTAACATTTTCTTTATGCTAAAAGGGGGAAGGTGATGTGGTGTTCTGTGCCACGTATTATGCAACCTGCCTTTGTTAGGGTTGCTCTGCTGTTCTGTAATTTGGAATCTTCTCTCTAGTGAGAGAATGCTGTTCACGGTTTTGGCAGTTTGTTGAGCTGTTGGTGGCAGAGGTCTTTTAGATTTGGATGTACAATAAACTTCTCCTGATTTCCCATCTACACTTATTCTCCTGCCTGTTCATTGGCAATCACTTCACATGCCTAAACCCTCCTTTTAACCATTAATAGGGCATAATTAAGTAAGCATACTGCCCACTAAGAGTGGGTATTCCTTCCGCTTTAACTAATACCCCCATGTTTTCCACCACTGGTATTCAGCAGCGGGAGCATGGGGTGTGTTTTGCAGAACCACTCAGTGATTTGTGGTAAAACCAAAAATCCCTTTTTTACTGACATCAAAATTGATTATGGATTTTTACATTCTATTTTAAATCAGTTATTTTTTTCTTCAAATAATTCCTGCCCTATTTTACACTTGTGATCTTTATACAGATGGACATGGATTTGAGCAACATCAAGAGCCTCAACACAGCTTATCTGGGGAAGAAGTGTAAAGAAAGAGGGCTGAAACAGGTAAAGGAGTCTAAGAAATTGAAGTACTATAGTATTTATAGGAGGTCTGCCTTCTAAAGTCCACAACACAAGAGGAAGAGGAGGAAGAAGAGCGGGAAGAGATGGAGCGAGGGGGGATACCCCTCTACCTCTTTCTTTTGTTATGCCACCTTTCTAGAGAGCAGGAGAGTGCAGCAGGGGATAGAAGCAGAGCCCTGCAAGCTGAGCGTCCTCCCGGGTGAGTGTGAGTGAGTGTGTGTGAGGCTGAAGGTGTGTGATGGTGTGTGAGGGCGTGAGTGGCGTTGCGTGGTCGAGTGGCATTGCGTTGTTGAGTGCCGTTGCGGTGTTGAGTAGTGTTGCATGTGTGAGTGGCGTTGCATGTGTGAGTGGCGTTGCATGTGTGAGTGGCGTTGAATGTGTGAGTGGCCTAGCATGTGTGAGTGGCACAGCATGTGTGATTGGCGTTGGATGTGTGTGGCGTTGCATGTGTGAGTGGCGTTGCATGTGTGAGTGGCGTTACATGCGTGAGTGGCGTTGCGTTGTTGAGTGTCGTTGCGTTGTTGAGTAGTGTTACATGTGTGAGTGGCGTTGCATGTGTGAGTGGCGTTGCATGTGTGAGTGGCGTTGCATGTGTGAGTGGCGTAGCATGTGTGAGTGGCACAGCATGTGTGATTGGCGTTGGATGTGTGTGGCGTTGCATGTGTGAGTGGCGTTGCATGTGTGAGTGGCGTTACATGCGTGAGTGGCGTTGCGTTGTTGAGTGTCGTTGCGTTGTTGAGTAGTGTTACATGTGTGAGTGGCGTTGCATGTGTGAGTGGCGTTGCATGTGTGAGTGGCGTTGCATGTGTGAGTGGCGTAGCATGTGTGAGTGGCACAGCATGTGTGATTGGCGTTGGATGTGTGAGTGGCGTTGCATGTGTGAGTGGCGTTGCATGCGTGAGTGGCGTTGCGTTGTTGAGTGGCGTTGCGTGGTTGAGTGGCGTTGCCTTGTTGAATGGCTTTGCATGTGTGAGTGGCGTTGCATGTGTGAGTGGCGTTGCATGTGTGAGTGGCGTAGCATGTGTGAGTGGCGTAGCATGTGTGAGTGGCGTTGCATGTGTGAGTGGCGTTGCATGTGTGAGTGTCGTTGCATGTGTGAGTGGTGTTGCATGTGTGAGTGGCGTTGCATGTGTGAGTGGCGATGCATGTGTGAATGGCATTGCGTGGTTGAGTGGCGTTGTGTGGTTGAGTGGCGCTGCCTTGTTGAATGGTGTTGAATTTGTGAGTGGCGTTGCATGTGTGAGTGGCGTTGCGTTGTTGAGTGGCGTTGCGTAGTTGACTTGCGTTGCGTTGTTTGGTGGTGTTGTGTGATTGAGTGGCGTTGCGTGGTTGAGTGGCGTTGCGTGGTTGAGTGGCGTTGTGTGGTTGAGTGGCGTTGCATGTGTGAGTGGCGTTGCGTTGTTGAGTGGTGTTGCTTGGTTGAGTGGCGTTGAGTTGTTGAGTGGCCTTGCGTGGTTGAGTGGCGTTGCATGTGTGAGTGGCGTTGCATGTGTGAGTGGCGTTGCGTGGTCGAGTGGCATTGCGTTGTTGAGTGCCGTTGCGGTGTTGAGTAGTGTTGCATGTGTGAGTGGCGTTGCATGTGTGAGTGGCGTTGCATGTGTGAGTGGCGTTGAATGTGTGAGTGGCCTAGCATGTGTGAGTGGCACAGCATGTGTGATTGGCGTTGGATGTGTGTGGCGTTGCATGTGTGAGTGGCGTTGCATGTGTGAGTGGCGTTACATGCGTGAGTGGCGTTGCGTTGTTGAGTGTCGTTGCGTTTTTGAGTAGTGTTACATGTGTGAGTGGCGTTGCATGTGTGAGTGGCGTTGCATGTGTGAGTGGCGTTGCATGTGTGAGTGGCACAGCATGTGTGATTGGCGTTGGATGTGTGAGTGGCGTTGCATGTGTGAGTGGCGTTGCATGCGTGAGTGGCGTTGCGTTGTTGAGTGGCGTTGCGTGGTTGAGTGGCGTTGCCTTGTTGAATGGCTTTGCATGTGTGAGTGGCGTTGCATGTGTGAGTGGCGTTGCATGTGTGAGTGGCGTAGCATGTGTGAGTGGCGTAGCATGTGTGAGTGGCGTTGCATGTGTGAGTGGCGTTGCATGTGTGAGTGTCGTTGCATGTGTGAGTGGTGTTGCATGTGTGAGTGGCGTTGCATGTGTGAGTGGCGATGCATGTGTGAATGGCATTGCGTGGTTGAGTGGCGTTGTGTGGTTGAGTGGCGCTGCCTTGTTGAATGGTGTTGAATTTGTGAGTGGCGTTGCATGTGTGAGTGGCGTTGCGTTGTTGAGTGGCGTTGCGTAGTTGACTTGCGTTGCGTTGTTTGGTGGTGTTGTGTGATTGAGTGGCGTTGCGTGGTTGAGTGGCGTTGCGTGGTTGAGTGGCGTTGTGTGGTTGAGTGGCGTTGCATGTGTGAGTGGCGTTGCGTTGTTGAGTGGTGTTGCTTGGTTGAGTGGCGTTGAGTTGTTGAGTGGCGTTGCGTGGTTGAGTGGCGTTGCATGTGTGAGTGGCGTTGCATGTGTGAGTGGCGTTGCGTGGTCGAGTGGCATTGCGTTGTTGAGTGCCGTTGCGGTGTTGAGTAGTGTTGCATGTGTGAGTGGCGTTGCATGTGTGAGTGGCGTTGCATGTGTGAGTGGCGTTGAATGTGTGAGTGGCCTAGCATGTGTGAGTGGCACAGCATGTGTGATTGGCGTTGGATGTGTGTGGCGTTGCATGTGTGAGTGGCGTTGCATGTGTGAGTGGCGTTGCATGTGTGAGTGGCGTTACATGCGTGAGTGGCGTTGCGTTGTTGAGTGTCGTTGCGTTGTTGAGTAGTGTTACATGTGTGAGTGGCGTTGCATGTGTGAGTGGCGTTGCATGTGTGAGTGGCGTTGCATGTGTGAGTGGCGTAGCATGTGTGAGTGGCACAGCATGTGTGATTGGCGTTGGATGTGTGAGTGGCGTTGCATGTGTGAGTGGCGTTGCATGCGTGAGTGGTGTTGCGTTGTTGAGTGGCGTTGCGTGGTTGAGTGGCGTTGCCTTGTTGAATGGCTTTGCATGTGTGAGTGGCGTTGCATGTGTGAGTGGCGTTGCATGTGTGAGTGGCGTAGCATGTGTGAGTGGCGTAGCATGTGTGAGTGGCGTTGCATGTGTGAGTGGCGTTGCATGTGTGAGTGTCGTTGCATGTGTGAGTGGTGTTGCATGTGTGAGTGGCGTTGCATGTGTGAGTGGCGATGCATGTGTGAATGGCATTGCGTGGTTGAGTGGCGTTGTGTGGTTGAGTGGCGCTGCCTTGTTGAATGGTGTTGAATTTGTGAGTGGCGTTGCATGTGTGAGTGGCGTTGCGTTGTTGAGTGGCGTTGCGTAGTTGACTTGCGTTGCGTTGTTTAGTGGTGTTGTGTGATTGAGTGGCGTTGCGTGGTTGAGTGGCGTTGCGTGGTTGAGTGGCGTTGCGTGGTTGAGTGGCGTTGCATGTGTGAGTGGCGTTGCGTTGTTGAGTGGTGTTGCTTGGTTGAGTGGCGTTGAGTTGTTGAGTGGCGTTGCGTGGTTGAGTGGTGTTGCATGTGTGAGTGGCGTTGCATGTGTGAGTGGCGTTGCGTTGTTGAGTGGCGTTGCTTGGTTGAGTGGCGTTGAGTTGTTGCTTGGCGTTGCATGTGTGAGTGGCGTTGCGTTGTTGAGTGGCGTTGCGTGTTTGAGTGGCGTTGCGTGGTTAGTAGCGTTGTGTTGTTGAGTGGGGTTGCATTGTTGAGTGGCGTTGCGTTGTTGAGTTGCGTAGCATGTTTGAGTGGCGTTGCATGTGTGAGTGTCGTTGCATGTGTGATTGGCGTTGCATGTTTGATTGTCGTTGCATGTGTGAGTGGCGTTGCGTTGTTGAGTGGCGTTGCGTGGTTGGGTGGCGTTGCTCTGTTGAGTGGCGTTGTGTTGTTGAGTGGGGTTGCATGTGTGAGTGGCGTTGCGTTGTTGAGTGGAGTTGCATGTGTGAGTGGCGTTGCATGTTTGATTGGCGTTGCATGTGAGTGGCGTTGCGTGGTTGAGTGGCGTTGCGTTGTTGGTTGGCGTTGCTTAGTTGAGGGGCGTTGCGTGGTTGAGTGGAGTTGCATGTGTAAGTGGCGTTGCGTGGTTGAGTGGAGTTGCATGTGTGAGTGGCGTTGCGTTGTTGAGTGGCGTTGCGTTGAGTGGCGTTGCGTGTTTGAGTGGCGTTGCATGTGTGATTGGCGCTGCATGTGTGTGCGGTGTTGCATGTGTGAGCGGCGTTGCATGTGTGAGCGGCTTGCATGTGTGAGTGGCGTTGCATGTGTGAGTGGCGTTGTATGTGTGAGTGGCGTTGCATGTGTGAGTGGAGTTGCATGTGTGATTGGCATATGTGAGTGTTTTGCATGTGGTAATGTTTTTTTTAATGTAATGTGTGTGCGTTTTTGTGTATGTGTATTGGTATTATAAGTGTTTAGTGAATGTTTTTAAACTGTGTTTTATTTTTGTTATGTAAAACTGTCGTACGCTATGTATTCCCTTTACGTTTGTTACGTAAGGGAGATTAGCGTTCTAGTCTTTTTTTTATTTTGATGTAATGTTTAGTGTGACGTAATTTCTAGCCAATCGCAGCGCTACGTTTTGTGACGTAGCGTTGCGTTTGACGTGCGTCAACGGGGAATTTTCCAGATTGGTGTGAATGTTCGTGCGGTAAAGGCGTGTTCTTCTTCCGTTGTTGTTGCTGCGTCGTTTGACAGGTAAGATATCATTTTTATAACATTTAGTACATGAATTTGAATGTATTATTACTTGTGTGTATATACTTATTAGTTTTAATTTTTTATTATGATGTATTATTGTTATTTTTGTATTGCGACTTGTGTATTTTCTACCGTCTGTACTTACAATACACTTTTGTACTGTTGTAAACGATAGATGTTGTAATAATTGTAATGTTTATAAATGTTATATATAGCAATGTATATTTTTGTATGTGTTATGTGTTTTACATTTTCAACGTTGTTATATTTTTTGTATGTACTTGCTTATTATCTTTGGCAATACTAGAAGTTCTTGAATGGCAAAGTTTTGATTATGTATTTATGTAGTATATGGTTATGTGTATTCCTTTTATTATGTATTTTTGGTATGTATTGGTATTCCACCTTTAGCGTATGTGCGAGTTGGTGCAACATACTGTTTATATTGTCAAAAATTCATTTTTATGAAGATGTTGAGTGTATTGTGTTTTACTTGGTATTTCCCTTTATATCTGTTATTTTAATTATTATTATTTTTTTATGAATTTATTAAATATTTTATTTGTCGAAAGTGCTTACCCTAATTGTTATCGTCGAATATTTGAATGTAATAAGTCATTCTTGTGGCACGTTTTTGACGTTAACGTCAGTTACGTATATCTTCCGTGTGTTTTTGCAGGTAAGACCAATTATTGTTTGTTGATGTAATGTCTTATGTGTGAATTTTAATTGTTATATATATGTATTAAATGTTTTTTTTAAAGTGTTGTCTTGCGTTTACTATGTAGCCAATTGCAGCGCTACGTTTTGTGTTCAACGTATTATGTATGCACTGTGTCTGTTTGTGTGTAGTTTGTCTGATCTCTATACTTTAGTGACTGAGCTGCTACGACCGACAGGTAAATGCCTTTTTTTAAAAATATATATAAAGAGTGCCTTTGTTATTTGTTACTCAAAATTGTATAAGTTTTCATAGCTGTGAATGTAATGTAATTTTGGATTTTCCAATTATTTCGGTCGCACTTGCCTTGTATCTGGCTCTTTTCTTCTTATTTATGCTATTACAGGCTCGTATTTAAGTTGATTGTTCGCCATGCATTGACTCATGTTTGCTAGTGTCTTCCTGGTATGCAGTTCCTGTAGTTTAGTTTCGCCTGAGCTCGCACTCTGATTTTTATTTTTTCTCCGACTTGGCTTGTCTTTGGGTGGTGTTTGACCCGTATGTGGCTTGTCTCGCCGCTATGCTTTGGCGTTTTTTTGTTGCTGTTTTTTATTGTTTTAGTTAAACGTATTATGTATGCACTGTTTATGTTCTCTTTGTGTGTTGTTTTTTTAATCTCTACAATTCACTGAATGAGCTGCTACGATCGACAGGTAATTACTATTTTATTTTAATATTATTAAAGAGTGCCTTTGTGATTTTTTACACTTTTGGCTATGAATTTCCTTTTTGTGATGTGAATTTAATTATTGTTTTGGGTCTTTCTTTGCTCGCACTTGGTTTCTGTCCGGCTCCTTTCTTTTGATTGTGTTTTTTCATGTTATCAATGGCTGCTATTTAGTTCGTCTCTTCGCCATGCATTGAGTTATGTTTGCGCGTGTCGTTGTGCTATGCGGGTCCTGTAGTCTACTTCTGTCTGAGCTGGCAACCTGTAAAAAAAAAAATGTTATTCCGCTGTTGGCTCTTTTTCTCTTGTGTTTCTCCGTACGAGTTATGTGTCGCCGCTTTGCATTGTCCTTTGTTTTCTCACATTTAATTTTTTTTATAGGTAGTATGTATGCACTGTTTATGTTCTGTCTCTGTGACGTTTGTCTGGTGAGTAATGTTGTAGTGGTGATGAGTGGTGATGAGTGGTGATGAGTGCTGCAGGGTCGTTGTAGAGTGTTGTTCAATGATTACCACCACAGCATAACTCTGCACCACAACAGTAGCACTGATCCTAACAACGGCATCACTGAGGTCCAGCAATGCAACACGCAGCAATAGCACATTATCATTCTGCACCCCCACTGTACCATTGAGCAACATCAGAGCATCACTCTGCACCACTAGAGCCGTATTTAGCACACCCACAGTCTCATTCATACATACTACTGCAATACTGTACAGCACCAAAGCATGGTTGTATAGCTGTAATTGTGTGTGCTACGTTAAAAAATGTGTAGAAAGCGTGCACTTACGGCCGGTGGTGTGTGTGACTGTTGAAAGCGTGGACTGATGGCTGTTTGTGTGGGTGTATGCCTGGTGAAAACATGCACTGATGACTGTTGTGTGTGTACGCCTGGTGAAAGCGTACATTGATAGCTGTTGGTGTGTGTGCCTGTTAAAGCGTACATGTTCTGTTTGTATGACGTTTGTCTGCTGAGTAATGCTGTTGTGGTGATGAGTGGTGCTGTGGTGGTAAGTGTTTGTGTGTCGTTGTAGTGTGATAGTGTGTTGTTGTTGAATGATGCTGTTGTGGTGGTGTAGAGTGATGCTGGTGTGTTGCTGAGTGATGTTAGTGTGGTGCTTAGTAATGCTGTTCTTGTGATGTGTGGTGCTGTGCTGGTGATGAGTGGTGCTGTGTTGGTGTTCAATGATTACCACCACAGCATAACTCAGCACCACAACAGTTGCACTTCTCCCAACAACGGCATCACTGATGTCCACTAATGCAACACGCAGCAATACCACCTTATCATTCTGCACATTCCATGTGGTGGTGATGGTGGTGGATGTGGGGGTGGTGGTGGTGGAGGTGGTGGATGTGGTGGTGATGTGGTGGATGTGTTGGTGATGTGGTGGTGGTGGTGGATGCGGTGGTGGTGGATGTGGTGGAAGTGATGGTGGTGGGTATGGTGGATGTGTTGGTGGCGGATGTGGTGGTGGATGTGGTGGTGGATGCGGTGGTGGTGGTAAATAAAAGTTATTGTAATTTATAATGGCAATAGCTTAAACGTTTGTAAATAACTTTTGTGAAGATTATGTTCAGTGTATGTTATTGTGTCGAAAATCCAAGAACATTGCATTTGCACCTACACACACACACAGAGCCACATACATATAGATGTGGTGGTGGTGGATCTGGGGGATATGGTGGTGGTGGATGTGGTGGTGATGATGGTGGATGTGGTGGTGATGGTGGTGGATGTGGGGGTGGATGTGGTGGTGGTCGAGGTGGTGGATGTGGTGGTGATGTGGTGGATGTGGTGGTGATGTGGTGGATGTGTTGGTGATGTGGTGGATGTGGTGGTGGTGGAGGATGTGGTGAAAGTGGTGTTGGTGGAAGTGATGGTGGTGGGTATGGGATTTTCCAATTATTTTGGTCGCACTTGCCTTGTATCTGGCTCTTTTCTTCTTATTTATGCTATTACAGGCTCGTATTTAAGTTGATTGTTCGCCATGCATTGACTCATGTTTGCTAGTGTCTTCCTGGTATGCAGTTCCTGTAGTTTAGTTTCGCCTGAGCTCGCACTGATTTTTATTTTTTCTCCGACTTGGCTTGTCTTTGGGTGGTGTTTGACCCGTATGTGGCTTGTCTCGCCGCTATGCTTTGGCGTTTTTTTGTTGCTGTTTTTTATTGTTTTAGTTAAACGTATTATGTATGCACTGTTTATGTTCTCTTTGTGTGTTGTTTTTTTAATCTCTACAATTCACTGAATGAGCTGCTACGATCGACAGGTAATTACTATTTTATTTTAATATTATTAAAGAGTGCCTTTGTGATTTTTTACACTTTTGGCTATGAATTTCCTTTTTGTGATGTGAATTTAATTATTGTTTTGGGTCTTTCTTTGCTCGCACTTGGTTTCTGGCCGGCTCCTTTCTTTTGATTGTGTTTTTTCATGTTATTAATGGCTGCTATTTAGTTCGTCTCTCCGCCATGCATTGAGTTATGTTTGCGCGTGTCGTTGTGCTATGCGGGTCCTGTAGTCTACTTCCGTCTGAGCTGGCACCCTGTAAAAAAAAAAAAGTTATGTCGCTCTTGGCTCTTTTTCTCTTGTGTTTCGCCGTACGTGTTTTGTGTCGCCGCTCTGCATTGTCCTTTGTTTTCTCACATTTAATTTTTTTTTATAGGTAGTATGTATGCACTGTTTATGTTCTGTTTCTGTGACGTTTGTCTGGTGAGTAATGTTGTAGTGGTGATGAGTGCTGCAGGGTCGTTGTAGAGTGTTGTTCAATGATTACCACCACAGCATAACTCTGCACCACAACAGTAGCACTGATCCTAACAACGGCATCACTGAGGTCCAGCAATGCAATACGCAGCAATAGCACATTATCATTCTGCACCCCCACTGTACCATTGAGCAACATCAGAGCATCACTCTGCACCACTAGAGCCGTATTTAGCACACCCACAGTCTCATTCATACATACTACTGCAGTACTGTACAGCACCAAAGCATGGTTGTATAGCTGTAATTGTGTGTGCTATGTTAAAAAATGTGTAGAAAGCGTGCACTTACGGCCGGTGGTGTGTGCGACTGTTGAAAGCGTGGGCTGATGGCTGTTTGTGTGGGTGTATGCCTGGTGAAAGCATGCACTGATGACGTGTGTGTACGCCTGGTGAAAGCGTACATTGATAGCTGTTGGTGTGTGTGCCTGTTAAAAGCGTACATGTTCTGTTTGTATGACGTTTGTCTGCTGAGTAATGCTGTTGTGGTGATGAGTGGTGCTGTGGTGGTAAGTGTTTGTGTGTCGTTGTAGTGTGATAGTGTGTTGTTGAATGATGCTGTTGTGGTGGTGTAGAGTGATGCTGGTGTGTTGCTGAGCGATGTTAGTGTGGTGCTTAGTAATGCTGTTCTTGTGATGTGTGGTGCTGTGCTGGTGATGAGTGGTGCTGTGTTGGTGTTCAATGATTACCACCACAGCATAACTCAGCACCACAACAGTTGCACTTCTCCCAACAACGGCATCACTGATGTCCACTAATGCAACACGCAGCAATACCACCTTATCATTCTGCACATTCCATGTGGTGGTGATGTTGGTGGATGTGTTGGTGGATGTGGTGGTGGTGGAGGTGGTGGATGTGGTGGTGATGTGGTGGAGGTGGTGGATGTGTTGGTGATGTGGTGGATGTGTTGGTGATGTGGTGGATGTGTTGGTGGATGCGGTGGTGGTGGATGCGGTGGTGGTGGATGCGGTGGTGGTGGATGCGGTGGTGGTGGATGCGGTGGTGGTGGGTATGGTGGATGTGTTTGTGGTGGATGCGGTGGTGGATGAGGTGGTGGATGTGGTGGTGGTGGTGGTAAATAAAAGTTATTGTAATTTATAATGGCAATAGCTTAAACGTTTGTAAATAACTTTTGTGAAGATTATGTTCAGTGTATGTTATTGTGTCGAAAATCCAAGAACATTGCATTTGCACCTACACACACACAGCCACACACATATAGATGTGGTGGTGGTGGATCTGGGGGAAATGGTGGTGGTGGAGGTGATGGTGGATGTGGTGGTGATGATGGTGGTGGATGTGGTGGTGGAGGTGGTGGATGTGGTGGTGGAGGTGGTGGATGTGTATGTGGTGAAAGTGGTGTTGGTGGAAGTGATGGTGGTGGGTATGGTGGATGTGTTTGTGGTGGATGCGGTGGTGGCAGTGGATGTGGTGGTGGTGGATGCGGTGGAAGTGGTGGATGAGGTGGATGTGGTGGTGGATGCGGTCGATGTAGTGTGGTGGATGCGGTGGTGGTGGATGCGGTGGTGGTGGATGCGGTGGTGGTGGATGCGGTGGTGGTGGATGCAGTGGTGGTGGTGGATGTGGTGTTGGTGGTGGTGGATGTGGTGGTGGTGGATGTCATGGTGGATGTGGAGGTGATGGTGGATGTAGTGGTGGATGTGGTGGTGGATGTGATGGTGGATGTGATGGTGGAGGTGGATGCGGTGGTGGATGCGGCGGATGTGGTGGTGGAGGTGGTGTTGGATGGGGTGGTGGTTGTAGTGGTGGTGGATGTGGTGGTGTTGGATGTCATGGTGGATGTGGAGGTGATAATGGATGTGGTAGTGATGGTGGGTGTGTTGGTGGATGCGGTGGTGGTGGATGTGGTGATGGAGGTGATGATAGATGTGGTGTTAGTGGTGGATGTGATGGTGGATGCGGTGGTGGTGGATGCGGTTATCCCAATGAAGGCAACCTAGGAAATCTGTAGTATGTGCAAGCCTATACCTCCAATCCCCCTATTTTCCATAGCATGCTCTAGAGGGAGTGTGTGAACTAGTAGGCATGGTGAATGGGGGTGAGCCATTGGCTTTTATTAATTTTGTACACAAGTATGTTTGAAGTAAAACTATCCATCCCTCTTGTGACTTGCTCTTGCTTTCACTTGTGTGTTTGTAGTTTGCGAAGTAGTATGAGCTTCTGTTAGGTAATGCTGCTGTTTGTGTACGTGTTGGTGGCATTTAAAATAATTTGTGTATGTTTTTGTAGAAGGATGTACTCACCAGAGCTGTTGTGTGTGCCTAAGGGGTAAATGTGCACAACGAGCAGGCTCTGTGTTTTAGTTCCGTTTGTAAAAAGCAATCTCCATTATGTCCATAAATACATACGGTATTTTCCCGCATGGATCTATTGTTTGCAAGCATTGGAATAGTTCTAATAAGTTTATCCCAATGAAGACAACGGAGTAAATTTTTAGTATATGCAAGCCTAGACGTACAATCCCCCAATTTTCCATAGGCCGCTCTAGAGGGAGGCTGTGAAATTGTAGTCATGGTGAATGGGGGTGAGGCTGTGGCTTTTATTAATGTAGTACCCAAGTATGTTTTAAGTAAAACTATCCATCCCTCTTGTGACTTGCTCTTGCTTTCACTTTTGTGTTTGTGGTTGTGCAAAGTACTATGAGCTTATGTTAGGTAATGCTGATGTGTGGGTACGTGTTGCTGGCATTTAAAATAATGCGTGTATGTTTTGGTAGAAGCATGTAGTCACCAGAGCTGTTGTGTGTGCCTAAGGGGTAAATGTGCACAACCAGCAGGCTCTGTGTTTTAGTTCCGTTTGTAAAAAAGCAATCTCCATTATGTTCCCAAAGACATACTGTAATTTTCCGCATGGATATATTGTTCCAAAACATTGGAATTGTTCTACTAACGTTATCCCAATGAAGGCAACATAGGAAATCTTTAGTCTGTGATGTTAAGTGAGAGAGATGGTGATTGTTTTTTGTGTAAACAGCAAAATGTATACGGCGATGTAGCTTGTAATTCCTTTTTTTTTTGTGCCGACGATTTCAGTTGCAAGTGTTTTTGTGTTGTGCGAGCCTGGCTGTGTGCAGGGACAGAGAGGGGAGGTGCTGGCGTCTGGGGAGGGGGAGTCGAATTGAGAGCCTGGCTGTGTCCGGGAAGAGAGAGGGGAGGTGCTGGCGTTTGTGGGCTGGGGAACAGATGTCGAAGGCTGGTGAATTTTGTTACCAAAATAGTCTGTGTTCGTAAAAATCTATTTCGCTTCTCACCCAACAGACATACTGTAAATCAGGGGTACTCGTAGTACGGCCCGCGGGCCAGTGGCGGCCCGGCAAGCCTTCCCTGGCGGCCCGCGGACCTTTCAGACATCGTACCCGAGTTGTTTTTTTTTTTAATAAAGGCTGTCTGCAACCAGAGCTCGACTCATAGACTCTGCTGCCTGTGGGGACCGGGCGATTTCCGCCGTAGTCAGAGTGGGGCTGCAGGGGCGCTGTGAGGTGAAAAAAGCCTCATTAACACGCTAATGGTCTTTTGAAGACCTGTGAAATGCTTGGGTGCGGCTGGGTGCGCCTGGAAGCTGTCACAGGGGGGGGGGGAGGTGGGGAGACACACAGGCAGGGTCACGAGAAGGAGGCAGTCAGAGAAAAGGTGGAAGGACTGAATGAGGCACAGGCAGGCATTAGCAACAGGTTAATAACCACATTTAATTGTACATAGCGTTACATGGCACACGGGGGTCTCGGAGCGCCTAAAAAGAAACAGCGAGGCCAAAAAGTAAGAAAAGTCGTAAAAACGGAGGACGTCAGTGGGGAGCTCAGGTTCCCTTCTCCCGAGCTCCCCGTAACCCTAGCGCAGATGCCTCTGCCCTCTCTGCTGATACCCACCTCCTGGAAAGGGTGCCCTCGGCACTACCACACGCTCAGACACAATGTCACGGGGCATCTCTGGCCCCACCACATCACCATTTCAGCCCTCTCCTTACTGCGCTTGTTTATATCATTGCTTTGGTATAGTGTCACGTGCAGCCGGGAGCTGCTTCGTGGCACTTGAGAATGTAGCGGTGCTAGCTTAGAATAAGCAGAGACGTCTACCAGGGCCCAGCCCGCCGAGGAGGACGTGTACAAGTGCCCACCAGCTCCGTGGCTGGAACAAGCCTGCGACCACAGTCTTCGGGAACCATGAGGCTGGGCGCGGGGTCACCACGGCAACCCAGGCGCCAGCTCCATGAAGGGGGGCACGTCTCTAGCTGGCAGAGGCGCCTAGTGATGGGCAAGGGGCATCACGGACGGAGCCCCTCCCTACAGCCTTTCTGACACTTCAAAGTAATAACTGATCAGCTGGCACGTCTGTGATTCTTGTGCCGGGAGATCCTGGCAGTGCCAATGGGATTGTATATCAGGAAATGAAGTCCTGCTAGCCACCTTTCCTACCCAGTTCTTACTCGAATCTGTGTGGAGATACCCTTGCATTTGTGTGCCATGGTACAAAGTTGGCAGTGCCAACGGTCATTTCAACAGGGCAGTGAACCAGCTCCCACTCTTCGTATGCACTGCGTGCTCCATGGGGCACTTTAAAAGGTCATACGTGCCACTCTTGCCCTGGGGTACTTCATTCTAAAGTGGGCGAAGAAGTCATCACGAGATGGCGATGTGGGCAAGTCCAGCGAGCAGGTGCGCCTTCCCACTAATGAACTTCTATCATACCCCCTACAGGCGACAACTGTAAACTGGCACAGATACCCCTTTTGGGGTTTGGCGCAGAGCACACGACTAATTATGCCCCAAGCCCAGGCTGGCTCTGCTAGGAGACACGGTGCAGTACAGCGAGCCCTCCGCTAACAACACAAGCACGTGTAAACTGGCATGGTAGAGTCACTCAAGAGATGCCGGGATACAATAACTCCAGGGTGAGAGAGTATGGGGTGATAGCAGGTGCGGGAGGGGGGTCCTGAGTTTACACCCGCCTCACTTCAGAGCCTAGAGACCACGTGGCTAGCTTCGTGAAGCTGTAGAAGTCCTCAGCCTTCCAGATGCCCCCAGTTTGTCCCTGTTAAAGTTTGTTCGCTTTATTTAATGGTGAACTATGTGTGCGCCTCTATTTCCTTAGAATATGTTCATATCTCAGATGGGTTTCAGTAATCTTGCACGAATCTTGCATAACCGCACTGCAAGCCCGGTCACCTCAAGGTGTCTGTGTGAGTTCAGGGTTTGGGTGACTGGGCATGATTGAGAACTGCAGCTGAAGGCAGTTCGACTTTCTGACAGAGACTCGCATAACGGTGTTCTAACTAAATGCTCATCAAATCCTTGGCCTCTCTGCTGGGCGCCCAGAATGATGGCCACATGTGGGCCAATTGTAATGGCGATTCTATGGGAAAGTGTATGGTGGTATGCAGCTGTCAAAATAGGGACAGTGCCAATGGAAAAGAAAATGTGGGGCGTGTGAGAGGCGATGTTGAGGAGGAGGAGTTATAAGGAAGGATGTGTAGGAGAGAGTGAAAGACAGTGGTGCAGATGGCGTGAAATATGTGGATGGAGAGACTTCAAAAAGATGAGTGGAGCACAGGTTGTACGTGAATGACAGAGAGAGGGGGGCCTGCAGCAGGAAGTGATGTGACAGGAAGAAAGTGAGTTACTCCTTCATGTGACATAGAACAAAAATCTGTGCTAACAAGCATTGGTACAGGTAATGGATCGGGCATGTTTTAGGTTTTTGTGTTACCTGAAGTATGATAGTTTTATAAGCACTACCAGACATCACACATAAAGGTTCCTTGAATACTTGTCAGGTGGCATGCAGAGTTTAGGTCCCGTTTAGGCCCAACCCATAATTTTTCCAAGATTTCCTAGTTACACCTAAATACCCCTTTTGGAGACACCACCACCTTTTCCATCCACTAAAGCACTGACATGGGAGATCGGGTCCCGAGAGAGCAGCTTGTGTGTTTTGGGGGGAGAGGTGAGGGTGAGAGAAGGAACGCATCTTCCGCATCTTTCAACAAGTTTAAAAACAAGCTATTAGCCTTGCGCCACTGCCAGTGATTGCTTGTGTTTTAAGGATTAAACACAGACAAAACCATATGAAAAATGAATTCCATTACGAGGGAGGGAGGGAGAGCGAGGGAGGGAGGGAGAGCGAGGGGGAGGGAGAGCTAGGGAGGGAAGTAGAGCGAGGGAGGGAGGGAAGGAGAGCGAGGGAGGGAAAGGAAGGCAGACAGAGGGAGGGAGACAGAGGGAGGAAAGGGGAGGGAGAGGGAGACAGAGGGAGGGAAAGAGAGGGAAAGGGAGGGAGAGGGAGGGAGACAGAGAGAGGGAGGGAGACAGAGGGAGGGAGACAGGGGGAGGGAGGTAGACGGAGGGAGGGAGAGAGTCAGAGTGAGTGAGACAGGAAGAGAGGGAGTGAGAGAGTAAGAGTGAGACAGACAGAGGGAGAGATGGAGACAGAGGGAGAAATGGAGTGAGAGGGAGTGATAAGAGTCAGAGGGAGACAGAGAGTCAGAGGGAGACAGAGAGGGAGGGAGGGAGAGGGAGGGAGAGAGAGAGAGGGAGAGAGAGAGAGAGAGAGAGGGAGTGAGAGAGAGAGGGAGAGAGAGAGATGTGTGTCTATGCTGTGTCTGGTGGCTCAGTAGACGAAGGTGTCCGCTGCAGGGACCTATGATCAACCTCATGGTCACTGTTTTTTTTGTTGCTCTAGCCCCGACCCTTCCCCACTGACCACGCCCCCACCGGTGCGGCCCTCGGATACAAACCACACTGTAAATTTGGCCCCCGAGAGAAAGTTTGTGAGTACCCATGCTGTAAATGTGTGCATGTATTTATTGTTCGAAAAGGTTATAATAACGTAATCCCAATGATGTCAAAATAGTAAATGTTTTTTAGGTGCAAGGCTATAGATACAATCGCAAAATTTAGCAAAATGTATACGGCGATGTAGCTTGTAATTCCTCAGTGATTTTATTTTTTGTGGCCGAAGATTTCAGTTTCAAGTGTTTCGTTTATTGTGTTGTGCGAGCCTGGCTGTGTGCAGGGACAGAGAGGGGGGGTGCTGGCATCTGGGGCGGGGGGGGGGTCGAATTGCGAGCCTGGCTGTGTCCGGGAAGAGAGAGGGGAGGTGCTGGCGTTTGTGGGCTGGGGAACAGATGTCGAAGGCTGGTGAATTTTGTTACCAAAATAGTCTGTGTTTGAAAAAATCAATCTCCCTTCTCACCCAACAGACATACTGTAAATGTTTGCATGTATATTTTTTGTGTCCGACGATTTCAGTTTCAAGTGTTTCGTATAATGTGTTGTGCGAGCCTGGCTGTGTGCAGGGACAGAGAGGGGAGGTGCTGGCGTCTGGGGAGGTGGAGTCGAATTGCGAGCCTGGCTGTGTCCGGGAAGAGAGAGGGGAGGTGCTGGCGTTTGTGGGCTGGGGAACAGATGTCGATGGCTGGTGAATTTTGTTACCAAAATAGTCTGTGTTCGTAAAAATCAATCTCCCTTCTCACCCAACAGACATAAATGTATGTATACTGTAAATGTTTGCATGTATTTATTGTTCGAAAGCATTGTAAAGGTTATAATAACGTAATCCCAATGATGTCAAAATAGTAAAAATTTTTAGGTGCAAGGCTATAGATACAATCGCAAAATTTAGCAAAATGTATACGGAGATGTAGCTTGTAATTCCTCAGTGATTTTATTTTTTGTGGCCGCCGATTTCAGTTTCAAGTGTTTCGTTTATTGTGTTGCGAGAGCCTGGCTGTGTGCAGGGACAGAGAGGGGAGGGACTGGCGTCTGGGGAGGGGGGAGTCGAATTGCGAGCCTGGCTGTGTCCGGGAAGAGAGAGGGGAGGTGCTGGCGTTTGTGGGCTGGGGAACAGATGTCGAAGGCTGTTGACTTTTGTTAACAAAATAGTCTGTTTCAGTGTCCAAAAAATGATTTGTGCAGGTTAGGGTTTAAGACGAGACATGGTTTAAGTGTTTAAGAGGAGAGAAAGCCGTGATACTGCAAGGAGAGAGAGGGGAGGTGCTGTAGGATGGGGGCAATAGGTCTTGTATTGGTAATACTTTTGTGTGGCTTGCTGGTGTGGGTGGCTGAGGGGGCTTTCAATGCGGATTCCCTTTGCAGGCTCACTTTGAAGCCCTGCTGGCGGTTGGGGAGGGGGGAGGAGAATTGAGAGGCAAGCTGCGTCTTGAGCCTCCTTCCACTCGAGGCAGAACAGACAGTTTCACGGAAGACAAGCAGTGCTAGAGTGGTGGGAGAGAGAGTGGGGAGGGGGCGGATCGGGAGGGGAGAGTGAGGGGAGAGTGAGTGGGGAGAGGGCGGAGCAGGAAGAGCTGCTCTCGGCAGGCTGGGGAACAGATGCTGCTGGGGAACTGATGAGAGGAGGTGCCCTGAAGAAATGCGACACGGCAGGCAGGGGAGGGGGCGGAGCGGGGGTGTGGGAGGGGTGCGCCTGAGGGGAAAGACATGCAAGGCAGGCGGCTGGGGGCATGTGCACGCGCTTTTAATGTCAATGCGCATGCGCATTGAGCTTGAATTTCACGGGCACTGCAAGGAATCGCCACGATTCCTTGCAAGTTGGTTAAAGTCTGTTTAAGCCCCCATAGTCTCGCAAGCTCAATGCGCATGTGCATTGACAGGCGAGACCTAAAAACCACTCTAGGGAAGGTAGAGGGTATCCTATGTAAAGTTGGTCAGGTGTCACTAAGCAAGACAGATTTGACCTTGGCCAACACTTCACAGAAGCTCTCTGCTGATATCTGTGAAGACCGAGAGAACCCACATTACTATCTTCAGGTGAAGTTACCAAATTGGGATAGCTGGGTGGATACGATCTTTTATCATCTTAATTTTCTCTCTCAAGACGGAGTTCAAGGGATTGCATAGCTGTTGAGAGGGGATCACAGCTGTGGTTACTCTGTCTGGATTAGATAGTTCCTTGACTGTCTAAAATATCACCTGTGTTTTATTTTCAGAGTTCTTAATTTTAATAGGAAAAAGTCAATTTGCCTGTAAGATTTTCTTTAAATACTTTTCTCTATTCAAGTGTGTAGTAGTTTCGCCATTTCAATTCAGCTTACCGAAATTTTAATTTGGCATGCGAGAAAGGTACCCCAGTAGCACAGCAGGACGGCAACAGGTTGAGAGCTGCATTGAACAGACAAGTCCCACTACACAGGTGGCAAATTGTCCATGTTCTATTGCATGAGTAGGGTAGCCCATCGTGGTATCAGTCTGTCCTAGCATTTGGGCGAGTGGGTGGGGCAGGGGCAGTTGGAAATGTGCTTTTTTTTGCAGTCACCTTAGATTTTTTGGTTTGTGCCAAACCCTTTTTGTGCTGGATATACAACTTTGTGCCCGTCACCCCTGCTAACCAGTAGTAAAGTACTTTTGCTCCTTGCTTTCACCATGCTCAAATTGGTGTACTCTAATGGGAACCATTAACGTATCTAGTTCCTAGTATATGGTACCTAGGGCCACTGGAATTAAGTGATTGTACAGCTCCATTTTAGTTTTTGCATAATTATAGATTTGACAATTCATCTATTGCATAATGTGCAGATTTTAACAAAAACATTTGTGGTCAAAAGTTACTAAAAAGCCAATGATGGGTGTTGTCCCTAGGTAAGATTCACTGATATTTATATTGCTTATTGCTATATTTGGGTGTTAAAATGGCACTGAGGTTCAGCCCGACTGCGGCGGATGCTACAGTTGTCACGAAAGTGGTGTTTGCTGTCTGGAGACAGGCGCTGCGCCGAATGGGCTGGTGGGGCAAGCTGACAGCAGAAACACCGCTGTGGAACAATGGCCTGCTCCCGGAGCTTTCTACCCTGGCCGGGTTTGAGGGATGGGAGGCCATTGGGATCTCGCTGCTGGGCCAAGTAATGTCAGGAACTACCCTCAAATCGTTTCAAGAGCTCAGCGCGGAGTTCCACATGCCTCGATCCCAGTTCTTCCACTATCTACAACTGCGCCATGCGCTCACCCCCAGTATCGCTCACTTGGAGTCTCTCCCTGAGTTTAGTCAGGTCGAGGCGAAAGTCTTTATGGGAGACCTGGGGGACAAGAAGGTCTCCCGCATCTATCAGACACTGGTTACCCATTGCTCCTCTACGTTACTACCCCTCCGGGCGGCATGTGAGGTGGATGTGGGTCCCCTAGATGAGGACGATTGGAGGGAGGCCCTGGAGTCCCCGCGAGGGGCTGCCATCGCCATGCGGCTTCGGCTAATTCAATTTAAATACCTCCATAGAGCCTATTACACCTGAGAGCGTCTGTGGAAGGCGGGACTGATTGAGTCTCCAGAGTGTCTGCGCTGTGGGGCTGCACTGGGTACGCTGATGCATACGGTGTGGTCGTGTGCTAGCTATCTGGCTTTTGGAGAGGTGTATGGGGCTGCCTGTCCGAAGTCCTAGGTTGGGATCTCCCCCGCACTCATCGGCTGGGGTTGCTCCATGTCATGGAAGGTATCGGTGGGAACATTTACAAACGCCACCTGCTGTTGCTGGGACTTGTTGTGGCTAAAAGAGGCCCGGGCATGGAAGGGAGAGAGAGCCCCCACCTTGTCGGCATGGAAGGCTGGACTGGATTACTACATGGGACTTGAGAGACCGGTGTTTGAGGCAAGGGGATGCCCCCGTAAACATTTCAAAATCTGGAAGAGGTGGGCTGATTATAGAGGGTTGTCTTTGGATCCCCCGGCAGAAAGGGAGGAAGACATATGAATGAGATGTGTTGTAGTGGCCTGAGTTCTGTGGCATACCTGTCACACCGCACCCGAGACTTGCTTGCTGCATTTTGCACACGTGCGTGGGGGGTGGGAATGGGAGGGGGGGTTGGAGGGGGTAGTGGGATAGGGGGAGTTGGAGGGTGTGGGTGGGTTGCGGAGTTATTCTTATTGAGCTTTTCACTTTTTATTGATGGGACAATTGTGCATGTGTAATATTCTGTGCCATGACTGTTGGTGGCGATCTGATTGTTGGGAGCCACACTTTCCCTTGCTTTAACTGCTCAATAAAATCTGTTGTGAAAAAAAAAATGGTACTGAGGTGCAACCAATTCCCAAACCGTGTTAACAGGTGTAAAAAAAAAAAAAGATAAAATAAAGAACTGACACGATCACAAAATGTACATCACTGCATAATTTGCCTCTTCTTGCCACCGAATTAACTCAATCCTGCAGCACATTTTGGTTCAGCCCTGCCCAGTGGCCCTAGTGATACCCAAAGTTCATTCGGCCCTGGATACACTCTGGGTACCAATAGTGGCCTGCAGCAATCATTTAGCCACACAATGCAGTAACAATGCACATATGACTGCAGACCTGTTATCAGTAGCCCGGCTCTGCGGGATTAAGCTGCAAATTTGATCTGTCAAAACCCCTTGAGGCACAAAACTTTTTTTTAAATCACTACTAAGTAAATCATACTGTCCACCAAGGAATGACGCATGGCATTTAAAAGTAGGGCATGTTCATTTTTTCTGTTAACCATATCTATACATTGAAAAGGCCCCAAAAGCCTTTTTCACTAGAACAGTTGATAGGAACGCACTGGTGTAAAATATTAGGTTTAATAAATGTTATCTGGGCCTGGAAACTGTTGCAAATGTAATTTTGGACGCTTAAAAATATTGATTACAAACTCAATTCACTGGTGAATTGCGATTTGCAATAAAAAAAATTGAAAAAGAGGATTTATTAAAAGCCACATTTGCCCTGCCCTTAAATTCCCTGGAAGCTAAACTTGCATTTGGCTCTCTCCTGTCTGCTAGTCTGTAATAAGCATGGCAATGGACATGAATGGGGTGTGATATTGCTCCCTGGACACAGACACCCTTGGGTGTGGGGAGGTGGTGTTGAGCTTTGAAGGATGGCCTGTGGGCTGGGGTCAAGGATTTGTATTAACTTCATAGAGACCTATCCTGGCACAAGCAGGCCAGCACCATCTACTGCACCCCCAATCATTTAAAGGTTGTGGTTCTAGGAGCTATTCCTACATTAAAACTTTAGAAATTCATTATCTTCCGATCTCATTGTTGGAGTTTTGTCATATCTGTGTTAAATGTTGCTCTGTTTTTTCCAGTTCCTTTTGGGATTTATAGGTTTATGCATTTAAACTGCATTACTGTTTTAGTACTACAGAAATACTTTACACATTGCCTCCACATTAAGCCTATATGCTCCCTGCCATAGCTACCAGGGAGTTGAGCCAAGTTTAATTACTTCTATGTTTCATCCTGGCAAGGACTGTGATTACTACTTGAGGTGGTACCTAACCCCCTCAACTAATAACCCAATTTTACATTAACACCCACAAAATAGACCTCTCCCTCCTTTTCCTTGTGGACTGGGCTCGAGGTTTCTCTACAACGCATATTTCTACTCTTCTGTAACATGTCCTGATTATTTGTACTCTCCATTGTGTGAGCGTTTATTCGGTCATAGGTGAGACATTCCTTGCAGGTGCAAATGAAATAATGAACTGGGTTCTTTTTCTTGTGTGTTTAGTCTTGTCCTTCTAGCACATGACTGCCCTAGGAACGAATATGCTATGGAGGGCTCCTTCGGTACATCTTCGACTGCTAATAATACCCCAGCAGCTGCATGGGTTGGTTCACATGGAAATGTGTTATGCCCATGGGCAGGAAATGTTGGTTTATAAGCATGACCGCTCAGTCTTTGTAGGTTTACAGTAAGATTCCTGTCATAAGCCAGGCCTATATATTGCACAGTACGTTGCACTGATTGCCGTGCAGACCCACCTCAGTGATTTATGGAATAGGTGGGGCAAGCAGGCATCTTCCCAGAAGATTTCTGTAACATTTTGTCCATTGACCAAGTAGATTTTTGTAGAATTTCCACACCACTGCATAATCGCTTGCAGTTAGTTAACGTTGCATATTGATGTCACTGCTATCAGATTAGGAATGCCACTAAAATGCGGCTGATTTGCGGGGGCGGTAAAAATACAAATCTCCAACCAGCTAATTGCAGATTGTATAATGGGCCAATTTAGATCCGAAGCAATATTTGGTAGTTGTCTGTGTCGAAAGCTGATGACAGATCCAGCATGACCAAAAGACTGCCTACCCTCTCTTCAGCCCACCTCTGATGCCAACCCAGAAACCCAGTAGGGCAGTTTCTTGCCATGACAGGGCCAACAGCCTCACTAAGAATGGAAAGCAGCTGAAATGGTGAGACAAATAAACTGCTCTGGAATCTTTGCCAAAATAAGACCGGATGGTGATAGGCCTAAAGTGAACATACACTGTGCTGGTTAGATTTCAATACAAACAAGGAAATAATACCACCTTTAAGAGTAGGGCAAACAAAGAATTTCCTGGATGGAATGGCATTAAATACTGATGCGCAGAGCAAAATCTAGGTGCCCACAGAACTTCTATTTGATTGTACAGGGAGCAGAAACAAAGGAGTGAGAGAAACCACAGATAGACGGGTGGGAGATTTATCACTCACCCCTATATCAGAGATTGCATAAGAGTTCCGCCTATCAGCATTTCTTTTTGCTTAACTGATAGATATTTTTGGGGACTTTGTGATTTTTTTTGATTCAATGCAATCTACAATTGTCTGTGCTTCCTCCATTTCGTTTTAAGTTCCTACAATAATGTTCAACGGAAAGTCAGAAGTGACTTGTTATAGCTAGACAAAAATGCCTGACCACTGCTTCCTGCACGGATCCGGCTTTTGAGATAAAGGGTTCTGTAAAAACACTACCAAATTGGAAGTACACATCATGCTCAAAACATCATGGGGCTGCAGGGGAATGCAATCTGGATTCCAATGATTGGAGGTTTGAGATAAGGAAAGCGGTACAGGCATTCTAAAGTGCTCTTTGCAGATCACATCAAGGGTAACGAGTTCACAATTCAAGATGGTCAAAAGACTGCGCATGAATGTGGAAATGTCTTGGGAGTATTGCAAAATAGAAGCTGTAGGTGGCACTAATTTAGAATATCCAAGAACCTGAAAATCAATACAAGATTTATCTGACTACCAGAATATTGCAAACCCGAGGCGTGTCATACCTAATCTACCATTTGATGGGCTAAGCACATACTGATGTATACTTAGTTTTTGGATTACTTGCTTTGTTGAGCCAACCTAAAGTTATCTGCTTTACGGTTTATTCATTTAAACTTACGACGATACTGGGGCTAATGGTTGTTTAAGTTTCCAGTTTCATACTGGTGTACCTAACAGTTACAACGTCTTTGCTGCTGCAAACACTATTTTACTTACTACCTCGACACAAGTCACTCTAAACCTTACTAAAAAAGTCATGGTAAAAATAGGTTTGACCAGCAGAGCCCACACATACTGGAGAACCTGCTGGACCCAGGTTCCCCCAGACAGACAAAGCACTCCTGGGGAAAAGTGACGTGTCGATGAGGATAAATTGCCAGAACCAATCTCAGAAGGGGCCTGGAAGACAGCCTGCGCTCAGGTTCGAGAGGTAGCCAGCAACGCATGGTTTTTAACCCACCCCATTCTACTGCTTGCAAAGCACTTATCTGACACCTCAAAGGCTACATAGGGTTGCGGCAACACGTTCAGCTGCCTGCCCCAGATGTGGGACAGATCCAGCGATGTTCACCCATATGACTTGGGAATGTTGCAAACTACAAGGAGGGAGTCCTGGGGGCATTGAATGGAACCACAAGCTCTCAAGGTGGAAGCCTCCATTGTTGCACTGTTCACGGTCACGGTCCCAAAGAAGGATGTGTAGATGAGATTGTTTTGTTCTACTGGGGCTAGTACTGGCTAAGAAGCATAGCTGTTCGCAGCCCACCCCGCCGATGGGGAGTGACAAGGGAAAGAGGGTTGAGAGCAGTACGTAGGGATGAAAATGCTGAATTAGATCTAGAGTTGTGGGGTGGCATGCTAGAATGCCTCACTGCGTCAGAGCCCCGAGGGGGCACCTCTGCCCGGCAGACACCCCGCCCAACAGAGAACCACCCCCTCAGAGTGTGAAGATTCACCCGTGTGGATAGCGGGCTAGAGGATTATGGGAGTATCAAATAGTGCATACAGCTCCCAATAGTGGGGGAAAAGTTATTACAGATTTGAGGCCATGAGATGAGGGATCAATCAACTACCCACAGACTGTTCAAAACATTCCAAAATCATTGCTCCAATAGCAGAACTCAAAGAAAGCCCAGGTTTATTGGAAAGAAATTAATACCAGGAATGGGATTAACATGGGTGACCACAAAGGTGCGGAAATCTCAAAACGCTTAACTCCAGCCTGCCTGGCGCATTCAGTGCCCTCTGGCTGGCCTGGGAGGCAGCCGCCTGGACACTAGAGAGCGCTGATTGGACAGAAGACTTGAGGACGCATGGCTGCCACTGCGGCCAGACTCTGGTTGACCCAGCTCAAATACCTTCAGTCTAATTTACGCAGCATAGGATTTGGCGAATGGGGGTGATCATCTCACTGTCCTGTCTTTGATGCGGTACTGGGGAAAAGCATGTTTATTCATACAGCATGGAGCTGCCCCGCATTCGATCGATTCTGGCGCAGGGAGACAGTCTGCTTAGGCAGGGTTGGACATGGCAGATTCCGATGGACCCGAGACTAACACCCTTATTGCCACAAATGATTCATGTGAGGATAGATATAAACTGTCATTGTTATTTTTAGGTCCGATATTAGTAAAAACAAGATCTAGCACGAGAGTGGAATGCAGTAGATCTCTAATCAATGGTTGTTTGGAAGAGGGGGATGGACCACTAGATGGGCTTGGAAGTGGCAGTACATAAAGCAAGGGGCTAACCCCAGAAACACAAGACATGGAAGGGATGGGGAGACTATCAGAGCATAGTTGGGGGTCAGCCCGCCGTCAGCAGGTGTGAGCCGATCAATCTAACACTTGGACTTAGTTTGCAATTTAATGATGGAATGTGAGTTGGGAGGGGGGCGTGAATAAAAGCAGGCAGATGCTGGTTTTTCTTTTTGCTTAAATTTTCTTTTATAATTTTGCTGTTGTGTGTAGGCTTAGTGGGCCATGTAAAGTAATTCTACTTCAAGATAAATTATTTTAAAAACACGGAAATTAAAATATTTTGCTCAACCTTTCCTCAATTCTCATCAGAACAGTTTTATTTTTAGCCCGCACCACTGGACTTGAAAGTGATGCATTAGAGATTATACAAATGATGAAAATCTAAGAAAACGTTGGAAAAGTAAGGTCTCAGCACGCAAGTCGCAGACGACAATCAATGAATAGTTGAAACGGGTACTACGGTGAATGGGGCCTTGGCAGGAACTTAGGACAGAGGGACAACAGAAGGGTGAACGCAGAAAGGGAGTTCCAGCTGAAGAGATGCATGAATCCTGCATCACTACACAACATATAAGTTATGATCAAATGAACTACAAAACAGACTGTCCACTAAACAGCCTACCAAGCCTCTGATTCAGACTAACCAAATGTGCTTTAGGCGTGCAAGATGAATACTGTGGTCAAAGTCCATAACCCACGTGAATGCCGCGTTTAGTTAAACCGTGGAAGTTTTCAGCAGGCTGTGTAACAGACTGGCAGGAAATGGGACACTTGGCATGGCCTGCAGCTGTACAGGAGACCTGCTGAATGCCCCTCGCTCTGTTGGCCTTCAGATTACTCGGTCAAGCCACGATCAGAAATCTGATCAAACTTGCCACTTTAGCTCTAGGAAAAATGATCCACAGCTTTTTGTACGTTTTTCTAATGTAATATGTGGGCACATACAAAACACATTAACACCCAATTGGAGCTGTAGACGGTCACCCACAGTACTATATAAAGCAAACAGTTGCTCTGCAGTGTGGGAGTGTTCAACAGACTTGTAGAGCGCACATTTGCCTTGTACACACCGTGCTAGTTTTCGACAGCCACCAAAAAGAATGTCAAAAGCACGGGATGTGCATTACAAGATACCAAGCCCAGCTTACAAGCCCAACAACAGGGGGACATGGACAGCAAAGGACAGATGATGCACATTCGCTTTCAGGTATACAAGAACCAATAACCATACGAATTACTCTGAAACAGAGCCGCCTCATACTAATGGCATATGAAATGGCAAACTAAAGAGGATCCACTCTGCACACCGAAGACTTTAATCCTCCTTTCTGACCTGGAGTCCGATCATCACCTCTACAGCTTCCTACGTTCTTCCACACCAAGTAGAAAGTTATTTTTCTCCTGTAATACGAGGAGTGATTTTAAAAAGGCAGCATTACAAATTTTATTGCGATCCTGAAATTCAGAACAGGATGAATTTAAAAAAATGGCACAATCAAAAATATAACAAGTCATTACAAGAGTGATAATGTTACAATTTATATTGATTGGTATGTAATATGCAGAGCAACCAAAAGAATAACTTCCAAGTTAGAATTGTATATATTACGTGGGTTGACTTCTAATCACAACTCTGGTATCTGGAGGCGTGTTACTTGTATTCAAGTGAATTTAAAAAAAAAGCTCCAATCAAAAATAAGTAAAGTAGAATTCTAGCCAGAGTCCACCAAGAACCAGATGAGCTTCTCAAAGGTTTAGTTTCAGATCAATATATTGATAGTGCTCTCACTATGTGACATGTCACTTCCAAACTGAGAAAGCTGCACTGCAGCAGTTTTAACTGTGCACCTTCTTCAGCTGTTCAGATATTGGCCCGCCTCTGCTCATCAGTAAACCCACATTTGCTGCAGTACGAGCAAGAAATCCAAAAATTGCTGCACAAGCATTACTATAATTTTGCCAACCGGACTGAGAGTTGTGAATAGACATGTCACAAAATGGGCATGAAGAACAGACAGACTGTGGGCTTTAGGGTCTTATAACGGTTACTTTTCACGGACACCCAAAAGCAATAAAGTCGGGCCTAATCTTAAGAGCAAATGTTCACACAAATGGTTCCCTGAATTGGATACACATCTCCAGAGTGGCTTTAGAATCACTCTACATGTCAGATCAGATGTTACATCTCTGCACGTCACAAATACACAAGGCACTGTTTCGGTTTTTCTTGGGTCCTCAAGATCTCATGCTGCCCAGCGTGTACAAAAAGTGTGGGGAGAGCAGGCTTTAGGTTAACATAGAAAATACGTACAAAAAAAAAAAGCCAGAACAGTCATCCATTTTGTGTGCCAATATTACAGAACAGCAGGTCTTAACTTTTAGTGTGGTTCTGTTTCCCTTTGATCCACAAATTGAAATGTAAAATGAAACTATGGCTGAAGCTGCTCAGCCTTTGGCAAATGCACTCTGTGAGCATTATCTGTGATCGGTTCTGCAGCTGTCAGATTGGTCCTGTGGTCCACAATGCTTTCCATCCCCACATGCTGTGTCCATTCCTCCTCCCAGAGTGGACATCCTGGGGTGAACTGGAACTAATTCCAATAACCCCGCCGATAACGGTTTTGTCCATAGGGCCGGCCTCTCCTCGCTCCTCCACGATTCCCAGAATACTCCACGAAGGCCACGTGTGAACTGTTCTGGTAGGTGTTGCGGAAGTTTGCAGCTCTGTTGGCTGGGTACCTGTAACGTTTGCGGTCAGGTGCATATTTGCTACCTTGCACTGCAACCCCACCAGGGCCCGTGACTCGGGACGCTTGCGGGCCCTTCTTCCCTTGCACCAAGTCAAACACTACAGTCTCGCCTGCACCTAAACTGCGGAAGGCCTTTCTCGGGTTATTCTTCTCCACTGCAGTGTGGTGCACAAACACATCTTTCCCAGTGTCACTCCGCTTGATGAACCCGTAGCCATCTTGTACGTTGAACCACTTGACGGTACCAGTGACTCCCTTCTCAATCACCTCGTTCCCCTTCGCATTAGTGGCTGTGGCATCAGCAGGAGCAGGCTTATTCACATCTTCTGCAAGGCAAGAATATCAGTTAATCTCAAAAGCAATATTGTGCGTTTATGCATGTAACGCAGCATGCGACTAATAGCTAGGTCATCAATAAAAAGTTTATTTAAAAAATATATTTCATGCAAAACGTATATTGGCTTCAATGTTTTCAATAAATGGCACGAATTATTTTAGATACTTCTCACTCGTGAAACCCTGAGCAGAAGGAAACCAGCAACATAAAGGAAAACGCTTGCAATGGCCAATGTATTTACTCCAAGAAAAAAAGGAGCTACAAGGAGGGTACAAGTCGGCAATAAAATAATCACAAAGGTGCTGTGCTCCAAATGAGGGACAGACAAGGCGAAGGCACCAACCAATGGAAAGCCATAGGCGGGATGTGAACGACTACAAGTACACGATCGTTCTTTTGCAACCAGACACTTTGTGCGGTCTGCTAGGCAAGACCTAAAAATAGGCTTGGGTATCGTAGACAAAATTAGGAGAAATAAATTAAGATCACTAAGAAATATGTGTGTGTGTGTGTGATCGGAGGGGAGGCAGAAACAGAGCCCTGGGGCTCAACTGCTAGTTCTTCCGGTCACTACCCAATTCGAGAAGTGTGTGCCAGGGCGCCAAGAGGAGACACTGACCAATGAGGAAAGAGGTGATAAAAGGCCTCTGAAGGTGGAGTATGTACAACTGTGTACACAGAAGAGGGCTAAACTAGGCGGAAGAAGCCAAATTTCAGGGAGCTTCTCTAATGGAAGATTAATTACTTTTGTGGTCATGCCTCGACTGGGAATGTTGGAAATCAGGGATTTAATTGCATTATTAAAACTAATCAGCACGTGTACACACAATTTGATTGTTAACTGTTTGGAGCTGCCAATTTTAATAGAAGTCACTACGGTCCAATCAATTTTTCTGTAAATAGAGGCATTTCAGAGATTGAAGATCATTGCTGTATGGGGTTAAAACCATTATAATAAAGTGTGAGGAAACTCAAGACCAAACATTCCAATATCTTGCAAACAAGGGCAACAGGGATCTGGTCAATACTGTGCAGTGGGTGGAGGATCAGCACTGCAGATTCAGAGCTCAGTGTGCGCCATGTCGGTGAAGAACTGGAGGGACACGGGAAAGAACAACGGGGACGACAGAGGTGGAATGCTTCTAACACGGGATGGCGGAACAGGAAGAAGCGTGCTCTGGCTGCTTCTTATGGTGGCGACTCAAGTAGTAAGGAACAAAGTCACTGGTTGAGAATGAGGTGTCACTCAGGAGGGGAAATGGAGAAACATACGTTGTTTATTGGTTTTAAGATTGCAGATGAGACTAATGAATATGTACGTATATCAGGGGTTCTCAAACTTTTCTATACCCCGCACCCCTGGGAAATGTTCGACTAATGGTCACAACTCCTACATGGATTGGATCACAGACCGATTCACCACAATTAAGCAGAACACACCACCGCAGAAATCAAGCCTGCGATATGCTGGGACCACAATGCAATCCACAGAAGGAGCTTAATCACCGGATGCTGCAGGCTAGGCCTACGCAATTTTAGCAGTTATTCCACAAAGCCATGGATTCACGCAGTGCTGCACCGGAATGTACACTGATGCCATACTGCCGGGCCACCAGTATTCCGTCGTATCCACTCAGGGCCAGGTGCCTGCCTATCGTGCCCCCTCCGACAAGATTTGTGGCATCCACCCCCTCACCGTCCAATACCCCTTTTGACCCAATGGATCTTTCACTCCTTTGCACACTAACCCTCCACAAGATGCTTGCCAGACCCCTGTCATCACAGAATATAAACCAAGCACCGGCGCTTCTACTCACCCGCCTTGGCCGCCTTCGGGGGCGCCTTCTCCCTGGCCGGCTCCCGGGCGCTGCAGACCCGCTGGCGGTAGGGGTGCAGCGGCGGGCAGGCCTCCAGCCCTTGCCGCAGCCGGTCCCGCTCGATCCGCAGCACCTCGCTCTTGCCCGGCATGTGGAAGGCGATCACCAGGCTGTTCCAGACGTAGCGGGGGAGCCGCGGGTCCCGCTCCAGCTGCTTGTCCTCGTTCAGCCGCCAGCCCAGCTCGTCGCACAGGGACTCGGGCCGCCAGCAGAGCTCGCCGCCGCTGGACCAGTACACGGGCCCGAGGGGGTCGGCCGGCGGCTCCGGGGCAGGACCCTCCCCGGCCCCGTCCTGCTTGGGGGCGGGCGGGCTCTCGGCCTGCGGTGAGGCATCGCCGGCCTCGCCGCCGCCCTCTCCCTCCTCCTCCGTCACCTCCGGCTGCGGGGAGCCCGGGGTCTCCCCGTTCTCCAGCGGCACGGGGGCCCGGTCCCCCTCAGCCCCGGCGGGCTCCTCCTCCGCCGCCGGTGCGTGGTTCTCCGGGGCCACCTCGCCGCCCTCCCGCGGCACCCGGGGCAGGTGCCCGAAGTCCCCCTCGTGCTTGGGGCCGTGCACCAGCAGGCAGTGGGCGATCTCCAGCTTGTAGAGGTCGGTGCCCAGCAGGCGGATCTCGGGCTCCCGGCCCTCGCAGTACTGCGCCCCGTAGGCGGCCAGCAGCTCCCGCAGGCCCAGGCTCAGCTCGAAGGTGCCGTCCCGGGAGCCGCGGTTGCAGCTGGGCGCGCTGGTCAGCATGGTCCGGAGCTCGTCCTCGGGGAGCTCGGACAGGGCCTCGGAGCTGAGGCCGGCCTCGGACAGGCCCTGGCGCAGGCCCTGCAGCAGCGGCGCCTCGGAGGCCCCGCGCACCTCCTCGGGGTGCGGGCTCCAGCAGGTCAGGGGCAGGGTCCGCGGCTCCCCCCGCAGCAGCACCCGCCGCTGCCCGCCCCGCAGGCCGCCGTCCTCCAGGATGCCCCAGAGGCCGCGGTTCTCGGTGCAGTGTCGCAGGCGGGAGACGGGCAGCAGGGGCGGCGGAGGCCGCAGGGCCTCGGGCGGGCTCCGCATCCGCGGCAGCATGGCCGGCTTCCCACCCTGGGCCTTGTGGGCCTTGAGCGCGGTGCGCACTTCGGCCACGGAGAGCAGCCGGCCCTCGCAGACCTCCCGCGGCACCTCCCAGGCCGCCCCATCGTCCGGCCGCCGCCACAGAGGCTTCACGGTCACCAAGCGCGCGTCCATGGCTGCCACGAGCTGCGAGACACAGGCACGCCCGAGGACAGAGTGCACTTCCGCCTCCGACGCGCCGCTCCTATTTCGCGCCAAACCGACGGAAGGTCACGTGATGGGCCTGCGACCTATCAGCGGCGGCGCAGGAAGGTCGGCTGTGGAGTCCTTTAATCAAAACTGGTTTTAACGGTGTATCAACGGACCTCGGAGTCCGCTCGCCAAACAGACTCAGAAATAACCATGCTAATAAGGAGAAAAGTGTTACATATAACGTAGAAAGAATATATTACGTTTCAAAATTTGATTTGTTTTGATGCGTCCACGTATCATTTCGAAATAAAACTACCATGTTTTTATTTGCTAAAGTACTTTTTATCGCTAGATTTCAAGTATTGCTGCTTAAATTATCATATTCTGCCTGTTTATCCCCTGACACGAAGGAACGCGTACCTATTCATAGATGGCTACTTAGTCCCGTGGCAGCCCTCCTCAAAGAAGCTGGTCTGTCTTCACTCACTTTGAATACCTGTGGCAAAGACCATGCACGTACGCTAGGCGACGTAAGGGTCACGCAGGACCAGATACAGAGTCCTCTCGCGTGGGCGTATATTAAACGGCTTCCTATCCGCCTGACCTTAACATGGTTACCCAGTTATGTAGCCATTTTAAAGCTTTGTGATAGAGAGGTCGCTCCTCTGACCACTGGGGTACTCGTCTTTTCGTTTCTGAAATAGGGGCTAGTAGAGACCACCTAACAGAGGTCTCAAAATCTCACGCTTTCAAAGTTTAAACCGTTGTATTTAGAGGAAACTGGTGGCGTTCTTAAAGTGATGCGTTTTAAGTGATGTGCATTTCTTTAATTTTATATAATTACCAGGAATAATAAGCGTGGTTGTTCGATGATGCTCGCTTTATCTTTCTTTTAAAATTACACTCTTATGTCTCTCCCTTTTATAACACTCCACTCATATTGCAGTATTATACCTCTAATTGTACTTTGTTTTCTTTTGTAACCTGAACACTTGTCACTCAAATCAATTCAAATAGTGCTTTATTCGAGTAATTACTCATAAAAGCAAAGCATACACAAAATGTTAAAAAAGGAATTAAATTTACAGTCAATCACATTGGCAAGGCACTATTGAATCCATAAAATACATTCAATTAAAAAAGTTACTCACAGTATTTGTTAGATAATTAAAAAGAGATTAATACATTATTAACAAGCATTGGAAATGCAATAGGTCTCGCATTAGGAAAGTTTGATCTATTGGTATTGTAAATGACACTTTTTTATTTATGTGTTGGTTTTGAAAGTAGCAAAATTAATAGCTTTGTCAGTTACAATGTCAATAGTTTTAACTTTTGCAAATGTGACACCTATAGCATTTGTAATGCAATGTGTGTTGTATTTACGTGACTTAGATGTCTTGATATTACAAATAACAATGGCTTTTAATTTTGTAAATAATTAATACTTAAATAAAAGTTATTGTAATTTATAATGGCAATAGCTTAAACGTTTGTAAATAACTTTTGTGACGATTATGTTCAGTGTATTTTATTGTGACGAAAATCCAAGAACATTGCATTTGCACCTACACACACAGAGCCAAACACATATAGATGTGGTGGTGGTGGATCTGGGGGATATGGTGGTGGTGGATGTGGTGGTGGTGGTAATGGTGGATGTGGTGGTGATGGTGGTGGATGTTCGGGTGGATGTGGATGTGGTGGAGGTGGTGGTGATGTGGTGGATGTGGTGAAAGTGGTGGTGGATGTGGCGGTGGAAGTGATGGTGGTGGGTGTGGTGGATGCGGTGGTGGATGAGATGGTGGATGTGGTGGTGATGGTGGATGTGGTGGTGGTGGATGCGGTGGATGTGGTGGATGCGGTGGTGGTGGTGGATGCGGTGGTGGTGGTGGATGCGGTGGTGGTGGTGGATGTGGTGGTGGTTGTAGTGGATGTGTTGGTGGGTGTAGTGGATGTGGTGGTGGGTGTGGTGGTGGTGGATGTGGTGGTGGTGGTGGATGCGGTGGTGGATGAGGTGGTGGATGTTGTGGTGGATGTTATGGTGGATGTGGAGGTGATGGTGGAGAAGTGTGGCTTACTGGTTAGAGCAGGCAGACCCTGAAGCAGAGGTCAGACCCAGGACCAGGGTTCGATTCCAGATGCGGCAGGGTCTTGAGCTCAAATGTCCATGGACTCGATAATTCTCTCTTCGGTGCCTGACCTAATCATGGGTTCACACTCTGCAACTCTGGGCATTAAGCTTGCTTAATCTCCACAACGGCCCCCCGCGGCGGGATGCCTGGCTTTCACCTTGGGGATGCCCTGTAGGGGCTATCTCACACGGAAAAGCCAGGACTGGTTCCCAAGGCAAGCGCGGAGATACCCCTTCGGGGGTCGATTCTGGCGCTATATAAGAAACATAATAATAATAATAATAATGGTGGATGTGGTGGTGGATGTGATGGTGGATGTGGTGGTGGATGCGGTGGATGTGGTGATGGTGGATGCGGTGGTGGTGGTGGTGGATGGGGTGGTGGTTGTGGTGGTGGATGTAGTGGTGGTGGTGGTGGTGGATACGGTGGTGGTGGATGTGGTGGATGTGGTGGTGGTGGATGTGGTGGTGGATGTCATGGTGGATGTGTAGGTGATGGTGGATGTGGTGGTGGTGGTGGATGTGATGGTGGATATGTTGTTGATGGTGGATGTGGTGGTGGATGCAGTGGATGTGGTGATGGTGGATGTGGTGATGGTGGATGCGGTGGTGGTTGTGGTGGATGTGGTGGTGGATGTAGTGGTGGTGGGTGTGGTGGTCCTGTGGGTTCCATAAGGGTTTGTGACAGAGAAAAGATGATCTTATTTCAATAACATACACAGCCCTTCAACCTGATTGTTGCCCTGGTAACGGACGCCGCTGAAACGCTGCTGAAGGAGCGGTGGTGGTGGAATAGGCAGAATCCTGGTGAGGAATCCCAGGGGCAGACGGAGGATGGAGAAGACAGCGGGTGGGGATAGATCCGGGGCAAGGGGTGAAGGGGTGGCATATCTAACATTACATCCCTGAGTGCCAAGCATTGTTGTACATTACTGTGCCAGAGTTCAGCAAGAAACGAGATGGTATTTAAAAAAAAAGTTACCCTTACCGTGTGTATGCATATAATGTAGGTGTATCGATGTTTATTCAGAAGTTCAAGTTTGCCGGCATGGTAGACTAATACATTTACAGATGTTAGTATCGTGCGTATATAGGCTAATGGTCAGGAACATTAACTTAGGACTCTGTGTCAAAGAACAGTCACCGCCATTGTGAAATGGTGTAAAACGATACAGCATAGCGCTGCATTATAGCTCTTTCAAGTTCATTACATGGAACATTTGTATAATAAACACAATTGAGTAATAAATACAATAAAGGGTGTGGGTGGTAATTGTTCCAGACAAGCATGAGAAAGGCTAAATAATGATGCCGCAGCACAATGGAGTGAGCATAGGAAGAGGCCAATGGAACAAAAACAAGCTTTGCTCGGACTAAAAAGGAAATGCTAACAGGAAATAAACAAAACATAACAGTAAATAAACTAAACCAAACACTGAGTTGAGTATCCAGGTAACGTAAGAGGAACTGCACTAGCTATAGATGAGGAGCAGAAGGGTGAAAGTAAAGATCGCAATGATAGTAAGGAAGGACAAGGTATTGGTAATGGTGCAGCAGACAAGAGAGGCCAAGAAGCTCATCTCAGTGGGTGGCTGAGCGCCGTGAAAGCAACAGGTCTGAGCGGAGGGCAGTGCCTCTTTCTGCTTCACTCGAAGCACACAGGCAAAGGAGGGGGTGGGGGGGCAATGCTGTGTTTGTTCTCAGAGGGTAGGGGAAGGGCCCCAAACGTGAAGCGGAAGGGGGAATACCCAGAAATACTAGTAACGTACATGAAATTAAGTGTTCTAAAATAAAGAGTGTGCAGTGCACTCTGATGTACATACAGCACTGTAAATTATATCATGCATTGCACGTTAGGTTGTACAGGGCTGTGAAAGTCCACCCATCCAACGTGAAGAGATACGGAGCCCTGCTACAGTGTGGTGGCAAAGTGGGAAATAAAAAGCAACCGACAACAAGGGAGGAGTTGCACATCGCCGAGCAGAAGTAAAGACCCGTGTGTTAAAGGGCGGTGCTCTGTTGTGCAAGCAGCTCCAACATAGTGAATATGACGAGCCGCATAAAAAAACCACATAGTGAATATGACGAGCCGCATAAAAAAAACAAGCGCAGCACTCTCTCCCAGGACGCCAGACGAAGGGCCGAGTTCAAGTCTAAATAAATAAAACATTTCACAAAGGCACACACACGAGAGATGAGTCATGGGGTACTTACAATTTTCAGCCTGATAGTCTGGCACAAACTGCTCGTCATTGTCAGGTACCTGAGCTGAAGAGAGAGAGAGAGAGAAACAAAACGGAGGGCATTGCTGTGGGGAGGGGGGAGGAGAAATGCGACACAGCCGAAACTGAAAGCACGGCCGGCCGGCCGTGAAAGCCTTTGATCCGGCAGGGGCTGGAGTGGCACCAAGCCGTGAGGGGAGAGAGAGTGGGGAGAGGGCGGAGCAGGAAGAGGTGCTCTCGGCAGGCTGGGGAACAGATGCTGCTGGGGAACTGATGAGGGGAGGTGCCCTGAAGAAATGCGACACGGCAGGCAGGGGAGGGGGCGGAGCGGGGGTGTGGGAGGAGTGCGGCTGAGGGAAAAGACATGCAAGGCAGGCGGCTGGGGGCATGTGCACGCGCTTTTAATGTCAATGCGCATGCGCATTGAGCTTGAATTTCACAGGCACTGCAAGGAATCGCCATCGATTCCTTGCAAGTTGGTTAAAGTCTGTTTAAGCCCCCATAGTCTCGCAAGCTCAATGCGCATGCGCATTGACAGGCGAGACCTAAAAATAACAAGATTATAAAAACATTTATAATCTAAAAAGCAATAGTAACAAATTCATGGGAACAGGTATTACAGACAGAGAATAGTTAATTAACTAGCAGTCTCTGTCTGATCGCCCATGCCCAACCAATATATTTTGCTGTGGCTATTAATATCCATGTAAGTGGGCTTGAACATATAATACGCAGGGCAACAGAACTACAGGTGGTCCAAAGGTTCCTACACATAGGTGCTAACCAAACTCGCTTTGGAGCACAATACGCTTTACAGGAAAACAGAAAATGACCTAGAGTTGCTTAGTTGGTGTGGCTAGAGGGCATACAGTGAAGATGGCGGCTGTCAGGAAGGTTTTCTGCGCTGGGAAGGCTCCAGTGTCTCTGCTGCTAAGGAGACGTTTCCACGTGAGTGGGCCCAGAGCAATCCAGGTAACAGTCCGTGATGCCTTAAACCAGGCTATAGACGAAGAACTGGAACGCGATGAGAGGGTGTTTATGCTCGGCGAGGAAGTGGCACAGTATGATGGTGCCTATAAGATTAGCAGAGGGCTGTGGAAAAAGTATGGCGACAAGAGAGTAATGGACACTCCTATTTCAGAGATGGGCTTTACGGGAATTGCTGTCGGCGCAGCTATGGCTGGGTTAAGACCCATTTGCGAGTTCATGACGTTCAACTTCTCAATGCAAGCCATCGATCAAGTGATCAACTCTGCTGCAAAGACGTACTATATGTCTGCGGGGAGAGTCCAAGTCCCCATAGTTTTCAGAGGGCCTAATGGTGCATCAGCAGGTGTAGCAGCCCAGCATTCACAATGCTTTGCAGCCTGGTATGGACATTGCCCAGGCTTAAAGGTAGTCAGCCCATGGAATACAGAGGATGCACGAGGTTTACTTAAAGCTGCAATCCGAGATGATAATCCAGTTGTGATGCTGGAAAACGAACTAATGTATGGTGTCGCCTTTGACGTTTCTGAAGAGGTTATGTCGAAAGACTTTGTTGTTCCTATTGGTAAAGCTAAAGTCGAAAGGCAAGGAACCCACATCACATTGGTCTCACACTCCAGATCTGTTGGACATTGTTTGGAGGCTGCTACTTTTCTAGCTAAAGAGGGTGTCGAGTGTGAGGTAATAAACCTGCGAACGATTAGACCCATGGATATAGACACCATAGCCGGCACTTTGAATCACTGTATTTTTCGGCCGACCCTGTTATTAATGCTAGCTTTCCCAGTGACCCTAATGGAGTACTCAGTTTTGAGTGTAGCGAAGTACTGGAAGCTATAGAAGGTTTAACATCAAACAAAGCGCCCGGCCCAGATGGCATCCCATCTGATTTATTTAAGTCCAGACCACATTTTTGGGCTCCTATCTTACTGGCGGTTTTCAATGCTGCCATTGTGGTAGGATGTCCAGTGTCCTGGGGGGTGTCAACCATTGTCCCGGTATTCAAAAAGGGAGATAGGGGTAGCCCATTGTGCTACCGTCCAATCTCCCTAATTGATTCCAAGGTTAAAGTTATCGGGAGAGTTCTGTTGAAGAGAATCACTAGCTGGGCAACTGCAAATAATGTTATGTCCATATCTCAATATGGATTTTGTGAGGGCAGATCCACGATAACCCAGTGTCTTAATTTATTTCTTATTCTCAGTAAATATACGGTAGCCCAGAAGGGTATGATCCACCTCGCCTTCATGGACCTGTCATCAGCCTTCGACTGTGTCAACAGGGGGAGGCTGTGGCAGTTCATGAGGGCGAGGGGAGTCAACACTGGGATTGTTGATTTCCTGGAGGATATGCACCAACAAACCAGTGCCAATGTTAGATACTCATCTAATGGGGACACCACTGATAAGTTTATGATAAAAAAAGGAGTACGTCAGGGATGTATTCTTGCCCCTTTTCTTTTTAATTTTTATATTAATGATTTGGATGCAGCACTACAATCTATACAGGCTGACTGCCCCAGAATAGGTAGAAGGGGCATCCCCGTGCTGTTATACGCGGATGACGCGGTTTTAATTTCACGCACGGAGAAGGGGCTTCAGGCACTTTTAACTGCTTTTAATGTCTTTATGTCTGACAGGGATCTTATGGTTAACAATTCTAAGTCTTACGTAATGCAGGTTGGCCAACGCCCAAGAAAGACTTATGTATTTAAGCTTGATGATAGTCCTATCCCGGTAACAGAGACTTTTTCTTATCTGGGTGTGCTATTTGATTCGAAGTTATGTTGGGCCCCTCATCTGGTGAAGAAGAAGAATGACATGCTGAGGGTTAATGGAAGCATCCTTAATCTAGCGAAAAAGATAGGAAAGAAACCAATAGCCGCAATGATTAAGTTATATAATGCCAAGTCTGTAGCCACGGCGGCTTACGGCAGTGAACTGTGGGGCTATGTGCCCAATACTCAACTACAGGTCACTGAAAACATTTTCTTTAAACGATTATTATGTGTCCCTGCTAGTACCCCGAACCTTGTCGTGCATGAGGAGCTAGGGACACCGTTTTTATGTGATAACCTAGCACTGAAGCCATTGATCTGCTGGGTTTCATTGTGGCTTAACAAAGAGATACCACTCACCCATCAGATTGTAAGGGATGTAATTTCCCAGGATAACTGTATGCGCATCCCCTGGCTAAAATATTTGAAATCTTGCTTTGAAATGCTGGGGTGCGCTAATTTGTTTTCACATCCGAGTGGCATCGTGAAGGAGGACTTAGCAGCGGTTAAAGGAGCCTTTCTTAAGCACAAATTAGCGGATAGAGAAAGTACGGAAATGCTGAAACCGAGTGTCAGAAAGTTTATTATGCTAAAGTCGTGTGGTGGAATGGAGCCATACCTGGCATGCGCCTTTAGTTCATATGAAAAATTTTTGCTGACTAGGTTCAGATTTAATATATTTCAGCAGCTTTTAATAAGACCCAAATCAGACATTTTTAGCAAACATGTAGCTCCCTGTGGCTGCGACGGGAGGTCTCCTCAGGACATGCTACATTTTATATTTTTATGTAGGTTTTATGATTATCCCAGACGCCACTTTCTTGTTGATTTGCTGAGAACACTGGAATTTAAACAAATTAGACCTGCCCTTATTTATTTGCAGCTTTTGCACCAGGACTGTGTACTCCACATCTTGTCATTTTTAAAAACTGCACTAAGAATAAGAACCTGCCTTGACCTAGGTTCTTAACTACCATGATGAATTTTTGATATCTGTGTATAATGTTTTTATAATGTATGATGTGTAATTTGAAAAATGTTTTTAATGGATGTACTTTTTATGGTTTGAAATATTAACCGAAATAAAGTCTCTTTTGATTTGATTTGATTTGATTTGACCTAGAGTTTCCTTCCCCGTTCCACAGGCTGGACATGTATCACACCCCCCTGTGCCCCATTTGGCTGTCAATGATCTTATGGGGAGGGCTCCAGCTCTCAGTTGGAATAGGAGCTTCCTGTCACCCGGCTTTGAAATAATATCCCAATACGACTCCAAAGCCGGATACAGTTTGACCTCAAGAAAACCCGCAGACATGGACCCATTGCTGGAACTACTCAGACTCCTGCTAGCAACATTTTCCCAAAGTATATTTTTTAGGACAGACTTGGTGGGAAATAATGCACCTGCTGGATCAATTGTAATCAAAACAGAGGGGCTCGTAATTACCCAAAGGGAAATGGAGCACCAATATACTATCAAGTAAACAAAGAGTTTTCCCTATGGGACATCCAGTTTTCTCAGATCCAGACAGGATTCAGAGTTCTATCATACTCAATCCACAACATTCACTCCACTTTCAGTCTGTTGGCTTGGGAGACACTTACCAGAAGGAAAAAACAATGTGTAAGTAAAAATATACAATTTATTACAATAAAAAAACATATGAATTCTTATGCATTAGTAATTAAAAACATATAGTAAGACAAGTTAAAACCACCTAATGTGGAAATGGAGAAAAGATGGGGAAAGACACTAGTAACCGTCTTAATCTAGTCACTTTGGGCCCTAGTTTGACAACAATGGGAGGAGTAGTTTTTCCTTATAACCAAAAAAGTTTGTTGGCAACTCCGAATGTGACTCTTTTTAAATGCGTCGACGCGTTTCGGGAACCTTAGTTGATAGTGGCCCCCTTCTTCAGGACAGTCTCTATTTGTTTTCTCCAATACACTGTGTATCACCTAATACATGAATAAAACATAGCTTTAGTTCCTAGTATATGTCTACTAACAATAAAATAAAGTGAAATATTAATACTGACTCATCATTTACAAGTGCTACCATTACATTTCTGAGCTTGTCATTATAATTGAGATCTCGCCTATAAATGTTTCAACTGTATCGTATACTTGCGACGGTTTTTCCTCTCACTTAATACCAAGGCAACCCATAAGCACAGTTATACAGTTCCTCCTTATAAATTTCCACCGTTTAAGAAAACCATCAAAGGAATTTTTTCATATGTAATCCTTTCCCCAAACTTTTTCAGGTCCAATCTATGAATCGTTTTTTACACACCTATTTCAATTTCTAACGCATTTCTATAACAACTTGTATCTTTTCACTTGGTTACCTCCTGTTATTCATACAATGTCTAATCAATGTTTTCGTATACATCACTTCATTTTATTACCCATTGTTCAATTAATTTTCTGTCTAGTTAGTGAAAACCCAGCCATTCAAGCGTTCTGCCAAAACATTCATACAACATGTATACATATCGTTTCGTTACTGACCGATGCAACAGCATCTTGGTGAGTCTTGTATATTATTTGTTCTTTGTTCTGGGATCGTTTTCACTTTTACGGTTTCCCACGTTCCTATCTTTGATAAAGGAGAACACTACATTAATAAAATATAATTTTATTATAGATGAATACAACCTATATAAAGGTCCTTACATAGTTACCTCAGTATAAAAAGGGAAGGAACCGATTTAAGTTTTCACTGGTATCTTTTCGGATTTCTCTTCAGGTTCCTATTATCATAAAGCAACCTGTTGGCATAAAGTGCTCTTATTAATCTCTTATATTACATTGGCACTATTACTAACACTCAAGATAACCAATGTTTACCGCTGAGGTTTCCTATGTTCTTTATTCCACGTTCAGACGGATATACGTGCTGACGATGGTTCTATAAAGTATACATATATATTTTTAGAGATATCTTCCCTTTTCAAAGTACGCAACTAGACTTCTATATTATTCCGGATGCTTACCTGTTTAAAAATCAATGATCTCTTTTAGCTGGTTTGTTTGGCGCACCCGGGTAGTAAGAGCTCGTGGCTGTATGAAAAAACATGTGTTTGTTTTTAAAACTGAGCGGAAGATTCTGAAGAGTTCATTATTGCTGCTCTTATCACGCTTGTTAAAGCTATCCGTAAATCCGCTATATCCCCCTTGATGTTAACGCATAAGGTGATACTTTTTAGTCATAAATATTTAATCGCGCATTTAAACTCACGTCTTTTACATTTGGCGTTTCATGTTCACATCTTACCTATTTATATTCGCCGGTACGTATTCCCGGGTTGCTGCTGCGGCGTCTAGAAGATCACCACTTCGTTTATCAGGAAAGAACTCGTGTAGCGCGTCTGGTCACTTTTTAAACACGTAGTTCTGACACGTGGTCCCAGCCCCCGCTGAGTGGTTACTTTGTGAGAACAAAAAGTGAATAGTGAACAATAAAGTTATTCTCGGGCAAGGAATAATAATAAAAAAAGACCTCCACCCTCTAATTCGAAAAAAAGCGTTTTACTTTTACGAGGAATCACGCACAAAAAACACGTGGACCAGGTAACCACTCAGCGGGGGCTGGGACCACGTGTCAGAACTACGTGTTTAAAAAGCGACCAGACGCGCTACACGAGTTCTTTCCTGATAAACAAAGTGGTGATCTTCTAGACGCCGCAGCAGCAACCCGGGAATACGTACCGGCGAATATAAATAGGTAAGATGTGAACATGAAACGCCAAATGTAAAAGACGTGAGTTTAAATGTGCGATTAAATATTTATGACTAAAAAGTATCACCTTATGCGTTAACATCAAGGGGGATATAGCGGATTTACGGATAGCTTTAACAAACGTGATAAGAGCAGCAATAATGAACTCTTCAGAATCTTCCGCTCAGTTTTAAAAACAAACACATGTTTTTTCATACAGCCACGAGCTCTTACTACCCGGGTGCGCCAAAGAAACCAGCTAAAAGAGATCATTGATTTTTAAACAGGTAAGCATCCGGAATAATATAGAAGTCTAGTTGCGTACTTTGAAAAGGGAAGATATCTCTAAAAATATATGTGTATACTTTATAGAATCGTCAGAACGTATATCCGTCTGAACGTGAAATAAAGAACATAGGAAACTTCAGCGGTAAACATTGGTTATCTCGAGTGTTAGTAATAGTGCCAATGTAATATAAGAGATTAATAAGAGCACTTTATGCCAACAGGTTGCTTTATGATAATAGGAACCTGAAGAGAAATCCGAAAAGATACCAGTGAAAACTTAAATCGGTTCCTTCCCTTTTTATACTGAGGTAACTATGTAAGGACCTTTGGGGGGCGGAGCTAGCCGGCGTTCATGGTGGACGCTTAAGTGCGGAGCTCTGCGCTAGCGCTGCCGACAATCCGTCCAATATCCTGCAAAAGCGGCAAAACCTGCGAAATTCCGGCGGGGCTGCCTCCCCTACACCCTGCGGACCTCCGGTGTGACTCTCGAGGGGCTGCGAGCACCGGTTCCCCCGGCGCCGTCGCCGACCGAAAAGCCGCGGACCAGGCCGGGATCCCCGCTCTGCCCTGAACGCCGAGGCCGCTCTGCGTCACCCGACGTGCGGCCCCGGCGAGAGGAAGCCCCGCTGTGGTGCGGGCGGCGTGGCCGGCGGGAGCCGAGGCCCAACCAACGTTCCGCGATTGAGCTGCGGACCACTGCTGTGACGTCTGAACCCTGGAGAGGAGCGGAGGCGCTGAGTGAGAGCCCGTGGCGAAACGGCCCGGCTGGGGACACACACGTGGCGCTCTCACGGGCGCCATTGCAGGCTGCGGTGGGGACCCGCCTGACGGCCTGAACACTCAGAAGGAGCCCCGCGGAGCAGCGGGCAGCGTTAGGACGGAGGCCACCCAACACGAGCCACCAACAAGAGCACTGCACCCCCGAGCTGACTGGGGGTGTCCTGACACTGAGGCACCTGGAGGAAGACAACAGGAGGCGAGTGCCTACCCCGACCTGAGGCTTTACTGGGCACGCAGGACTACACGCGGCAGCGGCCTGACTGCGTGGCCTCTGGTGCTGGTCTGTGCACGAGGTCAGCTCCTGCATCGTCCCATTGGGACCCATTGACACTGTAAGGTCTGTGAACGCTGGCCTCCCTGTCAGCAACGACGATGGGCAAGAACGATAGGACGCAAACGAAACTTTCGTTCGACCAGAGGAGACAGAAGGCACCGGAGACACCGGCGGCCCAGTCCCCGGGTGCAACGGCGGACACGAACACTGCGCTGTGCACAGAAATCAGAGGCATGCTCAACACGATGGAGAAAGGCCTGCAAGAGGGCATGACGGCAATTGGCACCAAGATTGACGCCCTGGCGTATCGAATGGATCGCATGACGGAGAGGGTGGATAAGCATGCAGAGAGGCTGGACATGGCAGAGCGCAGGCTGACGGAGGCGGAGGAGGCGCAGACGACGTGGGACGCTGACCGTAAGCAGTTTGGGAGGCTACTACAGGTGATACAGGAAAAGTCGGAGGACTTAGAGGCTCGCTCCAGGCGGTCCAACATACGCATCACGGGCGTGGCGGAGTCGACCCAGACAGGGAAAATGGAGCTATTTGTTGAGAAACTCCTTAAAACTCTATTGGGGGACGACACCTTCTCTCCCATGTTCATAGTGGAGCGAGCCCACCGTACCCTGGGCCCGAGGCCCGCTCCAGGGGCGAACCCTCGGCCGATAATAGCAAAACTCCTCAACTACAGGGACAGGGATGCGGCCCTCCGCGCTGCTCGAGAGAAGGGGGAGCTGCAGTTCGAGGGAATGAACATTTCGCTATACCCTGACTTTACCTCCAAGGTACAGGAGGAGAGGCGGAGATTTGTCCCATATAAGCAGCAGCTCAGAGACCTGGGCTTGGACTATGCCATGTTGTATCCGGCACGGCTGCGCATCAATAGGCAGGGCCACTCACATTTCTTCACCGACCCGAAGGAGCTGCAGAAATCCCTGAAGCAATGGATCAAGGAGCATAAGGGCAGCCGGACGGCGCCTGCGGAGGAGGGCGCTGACAACGAGAATCTGGACGAGCAGGACTAGCGTGACGGAGGGGCGCAGTGGTCTCTCCTGAGGACCTGGCCACTTGAGGCCTAGCCATGACCACAGACTCTTGGCCCGGAGGTTGCCCAATCTGGGCTCTCCACTGCAGTGAGCGGACATCCGGACATGGTATCACGGGTGAGATCTGTACGGGCCACATGGGTTAAGGTGGTGGGCGAAACTATCCATGACTCAACTACCCTGCCAGGGGGCGGCGTTGATAACGGCCCACGACAGGGAGAGTTCGATGGGGTCTGGGGGGGGGGGGGAGGGTGGTACGGCGGATACGATATTGTTCTTGTTACTTAAAAGCCGCACTGGCAACTGGGGGCGCTGGCGTAGGGGCGGCCAAAAGACATTGCGCAGAGGCGACGACCGGACGTGGGTCGATTGAGACATTGAGCGTGCTACCTCTGCCCTGGCGCTCATAGTGCTTGCGGCTCTTCTTGAGACTGCTTGGGAGAGTTTGAAGATGGGTGGGGGGGGTGAATGTGGGAATTTCGGTCATACCAGGTTGGGGTTGGTTGACTGTGGGCGGTGGGGGGCGAGGGGGGTTCTGAGTTCGGGGAAGTTTGGGATGTTTGGGGAAAGGTCCGACATGTGCTCCAAAATGTCTTATGCTATAGGATGGGTGGGCGGCTGCTGCCACTGGTGCGGGGGGGTCCCTGACACTGCACTACTATTGTTGTACTCCTTCACTGTTAATGGCTGACACACCACAGGCAGACACTCTGAGCGATACCGAGTCCCTCAGGGCTCTTACCTGGAATGTGAGGGGTTTGAATGATTATCGGAAACTCCGTAAGGTGCTACACTATCTACAGAGACACCACATAGACCTGGCGCTGCTGCAGGAAACGCATCTGCCCAACACCAGTAAGATGCTAATGCACAGGGGGATCCAGGGTCACTCCACTTACGCAGGCTTCACCACCCATGCCAGAGGGGTCCTCACCTGGGTCAATCCACAATCCAAGCTGTCCCTCGCCCTGGTAAAGGCGGATCCAGAGGGGAGGTTTTTGTTAAGCAAGTGCACGGGCAAGGGACTCAACCTGCTGGTCATGAATGTTTATGGCCCGAACTATGACTCCCCTGAATTTTATACAACGGTTGCGGAACATTGTACTGAATGGGCCGCTGGAGCTATGCTCTGGGGCGGGGACTTCAATTTCACCTTTAGCCCTGAGCTAGATAGGTCTGCGGGCCCTGCCAGGCGCCCGGCGGCGGCGGCGCAGCGCATGCAGGCGGAAATGTTGAGACTGGGGCTGGTAGATGTGTGGAGGGATAGAAATAGCGCCAAGGGGGGGTACACGCATTACTCAGCTTACCACAATATCCATACCAGGATTGACTACTGGCTGGCTTCACACCACCTGCTCACCATGGTCAGGGGCTGCAGTGTGCTTCCCCGCACTCTGTCGGACCACTCACCGGTGCTGTTGGCACTGCGTACTCCCCAGCAGAGAATCCCGCCATTCACGTGGCGCTTTCCACCCTACTCGCTGCTGGATGAGGCTTTCAGGGCTGACCTGGGGGAGGACATAGACACCTTCTTCGACACCAATCTGGGATCAGTGGACAGCTTTGGGACGATTTGGGAGACATTTAAGGTGTACGTGCGGGGGGTGGTCATGGCGAAACACTCAGGGGTACTAAAAGCAATTAGACACAGGCTGAAATATTTGGAGGGGCAGATAGCGGACTACGAACGCCGCCAGCGGCTTGACCCGAACCTGCCTGGGGACGGGACCCTGCAGGACCTTTTGAGTGAGTTCCACGAGGAGGCGGACAGGGAAGTGCGACATTTAGGGAAATACGCGGCAGCGCGTGCGTATGGCGAAGGGGACCGCCCGGGTGCTCTGCTGGCCAGGATCATGAAAGGCACTAGGCGCAAACAGACCATCGCGGAAATGCGTACCTCAGGGGGGGAGACGCTCACGGAGGAGACACACATTCTGGCGGAATTCGGGAGATTCTACGAGGAGCTCTACACCACTAAAATCTCCGGGGTCGAGGACCAAATTGACAACTACCTCGACTATATCAGGATGCCATTCCTTGAGAATTGGCAGAGGGAATTCCTGATGTCCCCCATACACCGTGAGGAGATATCTGATGCACTGGCCACCATGAGAGCGGATAGTGCCCCCGGGATGGATGGTCTGACGGTGGCCTTTTACAAGGCGTATAAGGATAGGTTGCTACCCCACCTCTCCACCCTCTTTGACGAAATCTGCGAGAACGGCGCTATGCCACACTCCATGCGGGAGGCGCTGATTGTCACCATACTCAAACCTGGTAAGCCCAGCGACCAGCCAGGCTCGTACCGCCCACTGTCCCTTCTTAATGTTGACGCTAAGCTCTATGCAAAAGTACTAGCTACCAGGCTGGCACTCGTGGCGCCGGGGTTGGTAGCCCCGGAGCAGGCTGGGTTTATCCCGACCAGGAACCTCACTTACAATATCCGCACGGTCATGGGAGCCATGCAGCACACTAGGCATGACACTAAGGCCATTGCGGTCTTTCTTGACATGGAGAAGGCCTTTGACTCTGTGGAGTGGCCCTTCATGCGCAAAGTGCTGCAAAAGTTGGGGCTAGGAGAACTTTTCCTCCAACTGCTGGGTGCCCTCTATCACGAGCCCACGGCCAGAGTCAGATTGGGGGATGCAGTCTCGGAGCCGATTTCCATCACCAGAGGCACGAGACAGGGGTGCCCCCTTTCCCCGCTACTCTACGCCCTTGTGGCAGAGCCACTGGCGTGTGCGATTCGGGAATACCACTCGTATGAAGCCATCAACTACCCCACCTACAAAATGGGCATTTCCACATATGCTGACGACACCCTGCTTTATGTCAGGGACCCGGCCAATAACCTCGCGTCGGTGCTGAGAGAAGTGGTGAGGTTCGGCGCGCTCTCCGGACTGAAGGTTAACTGGGCGAAATCAGTTGCCTTCCCACTAACCCCTATCACTGTCCCCTTCGAGATGGACTACCCGCTCCAATGGTCCACTGAACCGATACGGTATCTGGGCATCATGCTCCACACGGACCCTGAAGTTATGCTGAGGGAAAACTACGGGGTTGCATACAGCAAATTAGCGGATGACGTAGAGCTCTGGATTAAACTCCCGTTATCTCTGATGGGGAGGATTGCCTTAATGAAAATGGTCATTCTCCCGAGGTTTCTGTTCCTGTTCAATAATCTCCCGATTGTTCTCTCGAAAGCCTTCTTTGCAACCCTGAACAAACTCTTGGTGCGACTAGCGTGGGCCGGAAAACAACCTAGGGTGCAGTGGAAGGTACTGCAATTACCGTATGAGCAGGGGGGCTTAGCTGCCCCGGACCTGGAACGCTACTACAGGATAGCGCAGGCCTCCCACCTCCACACCTGGATACATGGCAGCCGTGACGTTCCGCACGTGATACTGGAGCGGCTGTTCGCGGACCCTACTCCGCTTCCGGCTACCATTTGTGGCCCACAAGACCGCAGAGTTGGCGTACTAGACTCCCTCCTGTCTACCAACCATGCTTGGCATTCTCTACTGCAGAGGCAAAACAAAGTGCTAATGTACGCTCCCAACATGCCCCTACACTGGGCGCTCTGGCTACCAACCTTGGCGGAACCGGGAGTCCATAGGGCCCTTCAAGAATTGGGTGCTCTTACTCTGGGGGACCTATTCGAGCATGGCCAGGTGAAGACGTGGGCACAGATCTCACATCGGAGGGAGAGCCCCACATTGCTCCAACGCTTTCAGTATCACCGGGTCCGTAGCGCCCTGCTGGAGCTGCTGGGCCCCGACATGGAGGAACCCCCTGCGGTCCCGGAACTGGTGTATATTATTGACACCGTCTCACCGAAGAAGCTGATTACTAGATTGTACAGGATAGGGCACGAGCACACGGCCCTGCTCTACACTAGGGCGAGGCTGGCCTGGCAGACTGACCTGGATACGCACGTCGATGACGGCATGTGGGCCTACTGCTGTGCGGCCACCAGGCGCCTTTCCCTGAATGGGAGGCACCGGTTGATCCACTTTAAATTCTTACAAAGGGTGTACCACACACCAGAGCGGCTCCACAGGTACGGTCTTCGTGACACCCCACACTGCGAGAGGTGCCGGGCTCGGGTTGCGGACTTCCTGCACATGGCCTGGGGCTGCCCGGGAGTCCAGAAGTATTGGGCCAGCGTATTCGCTGAATTAAGCGCCATAGTGGAATTGGACCTAGCAATGGATCCAGCCCTTGCTCTACTGGGATACACAAAATCAATCCCAGTCGCGATTAGGAAACTGGTGAGCGTGGGACTGCTCCTGGCGAAGAGGGTGGTCGCATTATGCTGGATGAGGGGGCCATTACCTACGCTCAAGCGATGGGTTAGCGACATGAAATACTGCAACACGCAGTCGGACACATACAGTGAGCTCCTGCCGCCCGGGAGTCGCCCCAAGAACTTCTGGGGGCTGTACCAGACCTACTTGTCCTCCAAGCTGGACGGGGAAGTCTCGGAGGAGGGGGAGGGGGGAGACAGAGGGAGTGACGTGCCAGAGCCATCGGATACACACGACTAGGGTGCTCCTCCGCACGACTAATGTACTGTGAACGGTAGAGATTTCTCCATTCTACTAGAAGTGAGGACAGGGGGGAGGCACTCCGGGCAGGGGGAGGGCGGCAGGCCGCACTTGCTACTACAGGTGATAGAGGCGTCTATAGGCGACTTGGGGAGCACACATGAGGGACCAGTTGAGGGGAGGGGGGCGTTAGGAGGGTTGGGGTTGGTTGGGGGGAGGGGAAAAAATATAAAACTGTTTTTTTGCTTTGCCAATATGGTTTGAATTGCACACTACTATGCAGATGGCACGAGCCTACAGAGGAGGCCTGTCCCCGGCAGACCACCAACGAACTCTCACACTGGACTCTATGATGTTAATGTGTCATGATATTTGTACTTGCTGTTGCTTGGATACCTGTTGCCGGCCCGGGATGGGTTGTAGGCAAGTGACGGAGTATACATTGTGCTGTGCTTTTACATAATAAATACAATAAAAAAAAAAAAAAAAAAAAAACTATGTAAGGACCTTTATATAGGTTGTATTCATCTATAATAAAATTATATTTCATTAATGTAGCGTTCTCCTTTATCAAAGGTAGGAACGTGGGAAACCGTAAAAGTGAAAACGATCCCAGAACAAAGAACAAATAATATACAAGACTCACCAAGATGCTGTTGCATCGGTCAGTAACAAAACGATATGTATACATGTTGTATGAATGTTTTGGCAGAACGCTTGAATGGCTGGGTTTTCACTAACTAGACAGAAAATTATTTGAACAATGGGTAATAAAATGAAGTGATGTATACGAAAACATTGATTAGACATTGTATGAATAACAGGGGGTAACCAAGTGAAAAGATACAAGTTGTTATAGAAATGCGTTAGAAATTGAAATAGGTGTGTAAAAAACAATTCATAGATTGGACCTGAAAAAGTTTTGGGAAAGCATTACATATGAAAAAATTCCTTTGATGGTTTTCTTAAACGGTGGAAATTTATAAGGAGGAACTGTATAACTGTGCTTATGGGTTGCCTTGGTATTAAGTGAGAGGAAAAACCGTCGCAAGTATACGATACAGTTGAAACATTTATAGGCGAGATCTCAATTATTATGACAAGCTCAGAAATGTAATGGTAGCACTTGTAAATGATGAGTCAGTATTAATATTTCACTTTATTTTATTGTTAGTAGACATATACTAGGAACTAAAGCTATGTTTTATTCATGTATTAGGTGATACACAGTGTATTGGAGAAAACAAATAGAGACTGTCCTGAAGAAGGGGGCCACTATCAACTATGGTTCCCGAAACGCGTCGACGCATTTAAAAAGAGTCACATTCGGAGTTGCCAACAAACTTTTTGGGTTATAAGGAAAAACTACTCCTCCCATTGTTGTCAAACTAGGGCCCAAAGTGACTAGATTAAGACAGATACTAGTGTCTTTCCCCATCTTTTCTCCATTTCCACATTAGGTGGTTTTAACTTGTCTTACTATATGTTTTTGATTACTAATGCATAAGAATTCATATGTTTTTTTATTGTAATAAATTGTATATTTTTACTTACACATTGTTTTTTCCTTCTGGTAAGTGTCTCCCAAGCCAACAGACTGAAAGTGGAGTGAATGTTGTGGATTGAGTATGATAGAACTCTGAATCCTGTCTGGATCTGAGAAAACTGGATCTCCCATAGGGAAAACTCTTTGTTTACCTGCTGGATCAAGCCATATTGAAATCAACCCAAGCTCAAACAGTATTGCTTTCAGTGAATTGAGCCAACTAATTTTATGAAAGCAGTCCGCCTTTATGACATCAATAAAACCTTCAGCATAGTGCGCAAGCTCGGGAGTAGTCCAGAGCCTTCGCCAGTACAGGATTGGTCGTAGTCTGGCTAGATCCTTAATTTGTTTCCTACCAATATCATATCTTAGAGGCAACAGTGGAGTGCTTTTCGGGGTACCAGTGAGTAGCCGTAAAAATTTGTTCTCTGAACCTTGTAAAGAGTTCAAGTTTTCAAAGCCCCACATCTCCGCACCATAAAGTGCGGACCAAATTGCCTTTGCTTCGTAAACCAGCAAAGCTGGCTTGACGGGTTTGGTCAAAGACTTCCTGTGTTCCGATTTGATGGCACCCGATAATTGCTTGTGTCGCAAGGTAGCAATGTTTATGTGCTGACTCCACCTCTTGTTATCTGCAATATGGATTCCCAGATATGTAAATGAGTTTACCACCTCAAGAGGCCGCCCACTCATGACAATTTTAGACTTAAAGCTGCGATGTGGCTTAAAAATCATGAGTTAAGTTTTAGTTGCATTCACCTCTAATCCATGTTCTCCACAAAAATTTTCAAAAATGGACAGAGCACGCTGCAAGCCACTAGGGGTTTTGGACAAAATAGGCGTGTCGTCCGCAAACATTAATATAGGGATTTTTAGCCCTGAAAGAGAGGGAGCATCAACTGGAGCTGTTACCATGCGGGGGACAACACCATTTATGTACAAAGTGAACAAGTTTGGAGCCATTGAACACCCTTGTCGAACCCCTCGCTCAACGGGAAAGTCATCTGTGACCATACCATGACCTCCCCACTGAATTTTAGCATAAGTAAGCTCGTGGAGGCGCATTACCAAGGCCAATAGTTCCTCAGGGACCCCCAGGATCTGTAGGACTTGCAACAATTTGGCCCGTGGCACCAGGTCGAAGGCAGCCCTTAGATCGACAAAAGCAGCATATAGGCTGCCTCCTCCCAGCACCACAGTCTTCCATTGTAGCAATTGGAAGCGGAATACTTGGTCCACCGTGCTTGTTGCCCTTCGAAATCCCGCTTGGTAGGGTGATAAGATGTTATTGTCCTCTGCCCAGTTAAGGAGCCTGTTTACAACCACATGGCCAACTATTTTTTGCACTGTGTCAATGAGGCTTATTGGCCTATAATTACCCGGCTGTGCACGGTCTCCCTTTTTAAACACAGGGATGATCACAGCTCCTCTCCAAGAAGCCGGGACCTCAGCACCCTTAGCGATGAAGTTGATAAGTAAGTGGATATATTTACACCATCGCTCTTTGTCATTTAAAAAAATATCTGCAGGGACGCCATCTAAACCAGGAGCAAGCCCTCTATTCACAGCATTTATGGCGGACATAATCTCTTTGCAAGTAAAAAGATTACCTTGAGAGAAAGACATGGTAATACTGTCCTCACCTGTAATCTGAGTATTAAGAGCATACTGTGAGCTAAAAAATTCTACCCAGTCCTCTTGTGGTACATTGTTGTTAGGGGGTTCCTCTACTCTCTCACTACCCCATTTGACGATGTTCCAGAACACTCTGGAATCCTTTCTGTCGCTAGCTTTTTTAAATTTACACCAATGTTGCTCATCCCAGGCTCTTTTGGCTTTCGCTATGCAGGCTTTGTAGCCCTTTCTGGCTAGGCGGATGGTTACGGTCTCCCTCTTCTTGATGGCATGGTCCAGAGCAAGTCGTGCCGCTCTACATTCGGCATTATACCATTTTGCATCTTTACTAACTCTTGCCCCATTGCGCCTAGCAGGTTTCAGAAAGTGTTTTTTGATCTTGACAAAGAGGGTATCATGGATATTGACCACATCCCCCAAGCCAGAGGGAGAAACGCTAATTGTTTCCAAAGCTACTATAGCTTTGTCAGTTTCATGATTGATATTATCAATGGCCTGTTGATCGGTCACTACGGTAGCCCATCTAAGCCTGCGCATGTTATTTTCTGGGATTATCAAAGGTGGAACAGGAGCAATCGGGCAGATTGAATTTGTCCCTGCAGACCACCATTTGTGCTCCACACATAGGGGGTTGTGGTCGCTCTCGGGTCTCACGACAACCTCCATGTCACAGACAGATGGCCACAGCATCATGCTGCAGATTACATAGTCTATTCTGCTTTTATGTCTCCCATTATCAAAGGTCATAGAGCCTTTTTTGTCCAATGCTGTTCTTCCGTTCAAAGCTCTCAGACCTTTTTCGAGGCACAAAGCGTTCAGATCTATTATGTCCTCGGTCCAACGTGTGACTGGCTTCAGATCTAACTCAGGGATACCCCAATGGGAGTCCTCTTCTGCTCCAGGGAAGGCCTCACACGTGACCAAAGGCTCAAAAGTCCGATTAAGGTCACCTGCTATGACAATATTATTGTCGTGGGAAAATGTGTCAAGAAAGTTACCCAAGGCAATTAAAACTTCAGAACGACCACCCTTAGCACTTCTAGCATATATATTGTAGATATCGAGTGACCCTGATACATCATTAGTTATCCTGATCAACTGAATGTCATTGTGGCTAGTCACTATACTTTTGATTGTAAGCTTAAGGGTCTGTCGAACCCAAATTGTGAGACCCCCCATTGGTCTCCCTTTTGGACCCTTTATTGCTGGCACAGAAAAATTTAAATATCCTAGCACAAAAACAGGTTGACATGCCCAGGTCTCCTGGAATATGCATACATCGTATAAACTAACAAAGCCAAGCCAGTCCCCAAATCTAATTTAGAACACAGCCCAGCCAAATTCCAAGAGATTAGGTTCCCCACCCCAGTCGAACAACCAACTAGCACTTCAGGAGTAAAGTTCGAGAAACTAGGCTCTCCTGCTACTAATACTGCTGGACTTGTCTGGGCTACATTGCTTGAAGCATGCAGTTGGGCAACCTTCTTGCCAAAACACGACCCCAGGCCTAGTCGCCGTCCTATTTCTGTAACAATTACCATTTTGGGCAGGCAAGCTGCATAGACTCTGGTCGATTATAGCTGATAGTGCTAAGCTTTTGACCCCAGGGAGTCAATCACAGTCACTCAGATTGGAGAAAGCTGAGAACCTATTCTCCAGATTTAGTCCCCACTCAGAGGGTTTGGCAACCCTCCTCCCCTTGGCTGAAACCACATTCCATTTAGTCCGATTAGGACCCCACCCACTCCGATAGTAGAAAAAGTCTAAGGTAAGTGGGATAATGTCAGTGGATCTTCGCTGTGGCGGTAGGAGGTTGGGCAGTATGTTGGTTAATACCTCAGGGTCTGAAAAATTCAGAACAACACAATCGCCCCTAAATCTTTTTGGACTGCTTCCAATCCACTCCACCCTCCTGGCCATAACTAGTTCCTCTGCCAACTGTTGCTCACCCCAGGTAGTTATCACCATATTGTTAGTCAGCCAGTGTAGGGCCTTGGACAGCAGTGATGAGGTGGTTTCATCCAGTCCTGGAGCCAATGTGGGGACATTGGCTAGAACGAGGACTAGAGGGGAAGCCTCAACTATAAGCTCAACCGAGCCTTTCACAGGTTCCGGAGCTGTATGTACAACTGGAGGAACAACTACCCCTTGCTCACCATCCACTATGGCAACCTGAGGAGCCGCAGGATGATTAGACAAGGGAAAAACTCCACCGCCACCCTCAGATCTAGAGGTTCCCTTCTTTAGCTCAACCCTGTTAGCGACTTCGACAGGCAATTTTTTTACTTCATCTAAAGTTTTATTCAATAGGTCCCCTAATCGGTTAACCTCGCTAGTGAGCTTTTCTATCCTGCATACCAACGGTTTTACAATTCCCTTAATCTTAGTATCTATCATGCCCAACAGCTTCTTAAATTGCTCATTAGTTAAAGACATGCAAACTTCGTCAATTGACCCTTCTTCCTCCACCACAATGTTACTAGGTGGAGAAACAGGCTTTTTCTGACTTGATCGAAGTCCTCCACGCTTGGGCTGACCCTTTCTAACTCCTCTAGTGGTGCGCGGCGCAGGCACTGGGGTAGGGGCTTTTTCCTCAGATGAATGTAGTTCAACCTCCTCCTCATTGTCACTATCTTCCAATACACAGTTAGTCTGAACCGAAATAGCATTGTCAACATAATCAAGTATTACAGCAGGACTGTTACTGTTGGCTGAATAAGGGAATTGGGCCGGATCGAGTGCCGGCAAAATGGATGAAGGTGATTTAGGAGATACACCCAACCCAAGTGAGGATCTCCTCTCACTATTGATTTTAGCAACTACCTTGACCAGATAGTTGTCCATGGTATTTTTTGCCGGGGATAGCTTTTTACTAGACATAGCTCACCAGTGTGCGGTACCCTCCCAAGTACACTGTGTAGATATGTAGACAACGTGTACCACAAACCCTCAAGGCAACTTAGCCACAGTTCATACAAAGGCTATGGCAAATAGTGTCCTGGTTGGGCCTCGAGCAATGGGAAAGTCTCACCTTGAAGTTACAAACAGAGTAACTGGCCCAGTCCAGTCTCTGCCAGTCCCGGACTGTCTTAGACTGTCCGCCCTTAGTCCGGGCTTCGTCCGGCGCGTCCCGCGCGCGTCCTCGCGGGACGAGGGACCTGCCGGTGCTTTATGCGCCGCCTGGCGCGCTGGTTACTGGCGTCGTCGCTACCCCCCTAGGGAAGCTGGGGGATGTAGTCCAGCGGGCGGAGCCAAGCCCGGCCGCTGTGCTGAGAGGTGAGGTGCCTCAACGAGACTTCAAGTCAGGCAGCAGGGGTAGATAGAAGAAAGACGGGGAACTCGGCCCCTGCTTTATGCGCCTCCTGGCGCGCTGGTTACTGGCATTGTCGCTACCCCACTAGGGATGCTGGGGGATGTAGTCCGGCCGGCGGAGCCAAGCCTGGCCGGTCAGTTGCTGCAGAGATGTGGCGGAGCCAAGCCCGGCCGCTGTGCTGAGAGGTGAGGTTCCTCAACGAGACTTCAAGTCAGGCAGCAGGGGTAGATAGAAGAAAGACGGGGAACTCGGCCCCTGCCGGTGCTTTATGCGCCTCCTGGCGTGCTGGTTACTGGCGTCGTCGCTACCCCCCTAGGGATGCTGGGGGATGTAGTCCGGCCGGCGGAGCCAAGCCCGGTCGGTCGGTTGCTGCAGAGATGTGGCGGAGCCAAGCCCGGCCGCTGTGCTGAGAGGTGAGGTGCCTCAACAAGACTTCAAGTCAGGCAGCAGGGGTAGATAGAAGAAAGACGGGGAACTCGGCCCCTGCCGGTGCTTTAGCGCCTCCTGGCGTGCTAGTTACTGGCGTCGTCGCTACCCCCCTAGTGATGCTGGGGGATGTAGTCCAGCCGGCAGAGCCAAGCCCGGCCGGTCGGTTGCTGCAGAGATGTGGCGGAGCCAAGCCCGGCCGCTGTGCTGAGAGGTGAGGTGCCTCAACGAGACTTCAAGTCAGGCAGCAGGGGTAGATAGAAGAAAGACAGGGAACTCGGCCCCTGCCGGTGCTTTATGCGCCTCCTGGCGCGCTGGTTACTGGCGTCGTCGCTACCCCCCTAGGGATGCTGGGGGATGTAGTCCGGCCGGCGGAGCCAAGCCCGGCCGGTCGGTTGCTGCAGAGATGTGGCGGAGCCAAGCCCGGCCGCTGTGCTGAGAGGTGAGGTGCCTCAACGAGACTTCAAGTCAGGCAGCAGGGGTAGATAGAAGAAAGATGGGGAACTCGGCCCCCGCCGGTGCTTTATGCGCCTCCTGGCGCGCTGGTTACTGGCGTCGTCGCTACCCCCATAGGGATGCTGGGGGATGTAGTCCGGCCGGCGGAGCCAAGCCCGGCCGGGCGGTTGCTGCAGAGATGTGGCGGAGCCAAGCCCGGCCGCTGTGCTGAGAGGTGAGGTGCCTCAACGAGACTTCAAGTCAGGCAGCAGGGGTAGATAGAAGAAAGACGGGGAACTCGGCCCCTGCCGGTGCTTTATGCGTCTCCTGGCGCGCTGGTTACTGGCATCGTCGCTACCCCCCTAGGGATGCTGGGGGATGTAGTCCGGCCGGCAGAGCCAAGTCCGGCCGGTCGGTTGCTGCAGAGATGTGGCGGAGCCAAGCCCGGCCGCTGTGCTGAGAGGTGAGGTGCCTCAATGAGACTTCAAGTCAGGCAGCAGGGGTAGATAGAAGAAAGACTTGTCACTCTTTCCTCCTGTATTGCACTGTTTGCTACCTCATGTATTTTGTTTGCGCACAATTGTCACTTTTACCTCCTGTAACTTATCGTCTACTTTAGTAATTTTGTTCATTTGTAATTTTCTGGTCCTATTGTGAAGCTGTATTGGGGTCGGGACGGGTGGCCGGGAAGACTGGTGGACCCCTGATGATGCCTCCCCTTCTGCCCTACAGTCGGAAACGCCGAGGGATGTCTGGAACCCACGACAGGAATCGCATGAGGAAACATCCGCTGGTTTCTTTAAGTGGGCGTACGACGACTGCGATGAAACCCCGCCTGCCTCTGACGTGGACGCATCTGGATGGTTGAAAACGGGGGAAGCCCTTTACGCAGTGTGTGACGTCACCGACGGCTTGAGAGGAGAAGGCGAGGAGAACGCTACGAAGGAGCACGAAGAAGACGGAGGAACCGGATTCCCTGAGAACGGAGGAGAGCCAGGAGGCCAACGACCCTGTGTTCCGCCGTGCCGCACTCCCGAGGGAGGAGTGTGGCTTGCCCAGGTACGGCGGCGTTGGGCGGCTTGGGTGGGGAGAAAGAGTGCCCCAAGTGAATAGTATAAAGTTACCCCGTTCGTGCCTTTCCTTTGTGTTTTTCCCGATACCTGTTTTTCCCACGTCCCCCTCCTTTCCCTACCTCCCTTCCTCACCTCGCTCCTGTAATCCTTGAAGCACCAGACACGAGTGTGCCTGTACGTCTGTACGTTCACACGGTGTCCCTTCACTACCTCTGGGTTCCCCCTGGGTGAGGATTGCTATCAGACTTGCTTCTAACGGCCTCCCTTTTATCCGTCTTTTTTCCCCTTTGGCTCCACCATCGCTACACCGGGGAAGGCGATTCCGAGAGGACAACGCGTGCCCAGAACCCTGGAAAAAGACGGCCTCACCACGGATAACCGGGAGTTCGCGAAAGAGAGACTAACTTATCGGACAAGACGAACATTAAAAATAAAGCCAAGTCTAATCAGATATTCTGGTCAGCCTATTCCTGTTTCGGCGCCTGTTCCAAACATAGACAGTGTTCCCAGCCCCTCTGCCCCGTTTACAGAAGCGCTCTGACGCCTTCGGGTAAAGTCTGCGCTATATAAAAACGCATAAATAAATAAAATACCAAACACCCTCTATGCTACTCCACTCTGCTCTGCACCACTCCACGACACTATGCCACTCCACTCTGACACTGTATGCCACTCAACTCTACGGACTTCCACTCTACTCCCTCCATTACACTCCTCAACAGGCTAAACCACTCCAAGAAACTCCCCTTCATGCTACTTACCTCTACTCTAGACCATTCCACTCCTTGACTCTACACCACTCCATAACTTGCCACTATACTCCAGGTCATTCGACTTTACAACATTCCACTCCACACTACTAACATTTTGCCATGCTGGACAGCAGCCATGCTGGTGTACAACATAGCTAAAACATACTGACTAAGACAATAGCTCTTGCATAGGCGAGACCTACAGGCTTTGCCAATTTTTTTATTCCTCTTTTGGGACTGAAGACATCTCAAGCAAGGAATTCTTTGGGTGCTGTGGGTGTAATCATTTCCTAATATGGTTCACTACCAGTGCTGTTAGGTGCTACTTCAAGCTTGTGCAGACTGTTGGGTGATGATAAATATCAGAGACCCTGACAGAAACCACTCCTGTCCTCAGACGTACGGCTGAGAACACTGCCTCGTGCTTTACACATCTATCAGGCAGGAGGGGACCTTGCTCCCAGCCCATGCAAAACTAGCCAAAGACAAACAAAAAACCTTATCTCGCTCTTTCTCTGGAAATGCACCCAAAATTTGGAATGCCATCCCAGTACACATCAGGACTAACCCTTCCTTTAAAAAATTCAAAAGCCAGCTCAAAGTGCTCTTTCTCAATCGAGCGCTCACGACGTGACAATGGACCCACACAACGGAACCGCACTTTACGGAGGATCCAATCACTTGGATAAGAACAAATTCCGTCAAGCCCATTCCCCTTTAACCGCACCCTTCCCCCGCCCCCCTTCGACTGTGACTACTACTACTACTACTACTACTACTACTACTACTACTACTACTACTACTACTACTACTACTACTACTACTACTACTACTACTACTACTACTACTCTGCATTCGAATGCTACGTGACATATGCTGTGTTTACTGGTACAATTCTGTGTATACTCAACAGTCAATTGACAAATGTTGTAAAGCGCTCCAATACCTTCGGGTCTGGCCAGCGCTATATAAAACTCTTAAATAAATCTTAAATAAATAAACCAAACAGCTGCTGCTCATACTACACAGTGCCCTAACCATTTGAATGTCCAGATGACCAATAACTACTGGTCTGACTCACAAATGTGCCCACAATTGTAAGCTTCTGGAAGAAAATAAACTGGTGGCTTTTGCTGAAAGCGGATACTTAACTAGAGAGCCCACAAAACACCTTCTGTTTCTACAAAATACTCTGGTACCATGGATTCTAGTTACCTAGGCCCAACTGATATGGTCCTGAAATGCACCAAAGCAGATTTCTTCAAGACTGGACATTAGTTATTTCACTTCCAGCACCATTTGTCTATGCTGGGCTCTTCCTGTCCTTCGGGAACTAGACCTGCACAATGTTTTCCAATTCCTCTTGCTGAATCTCGATCCTCACTACTCTTTTCATTTCCTGTTTTGCTCCTCTTAATGCTGCTACCTCAAGTCTGCTGCAGAAGCTGTGCTCATGCCAGCCCATTATATCGGAGTCTAAGAGAGCACCAGTGAGGAAACGCCATCCCCGCTCCTGGTGGAGCTCAGATGTGTGGCTCCGCCATGTGTTCTTGTGAATGTCTGCTGCAACTGGCGGGTTTACGTTTTGCTGCCTGCCTGCATGAACTGCATCTCCCCGTTACTGCATCTGCTCCCCTGGGAAGCTTGGGGGGCAGGTGTGCAGAGAGTAGCAGTTAGCAGTCAGCAGTTGAGTGGCTCGTGCTGTGAGGAGCATTGCAATTCAACAGGATCCTGGCTTGGTTTTAACGAGGTCCAAGGTGCTTTGGCTTAGAGGGTGGTGGCGGTGTCATGGCTTAAAGGGTGGTGGAGGTCCAAGGTGCCATGACTTAAACGGTGGTGGAGGTCCATGGTGTCATGGGTTAAAGGGTAGTGGAGGTGCCAAGGTGCCATGACTTAAAGGGCAGTGGAGGTCCATGGTGCCATTACTTAAATGGTGGTGAAGGTCCATGGTGTTATGGCTTAAACAGTGGTGGAGGTCCAAGGTGCCATGACTTAAATGTTGGTGGAGGTCCAAGGTGCCATGGCTTAAACTGTGGTGGAGGTCAATGGCGCCATGGCTTCAAGGGTGGTGGAGGCCCAAGGTGCCATGACTTAAAAAGGTGGTGGAGGTCCATGGTGCCATGACTTAAAGGGTAGTGGTGGTCCATGGTGCCATGGCTTAAACGGTGGTGGAGGTTCAAGGTGTCATGGCTTAAAGGGTGGTGGAGGTCCACGGTGCCATGACTTAAAGGGTGGTGGAGGTCCATGGTGCCATGGCTCGGAGGGTGGTGGAGGTCCATGGTGCCATGGCTTGAAGGGTGGTGGAAGTCCATGGTGCCATGGCTCGGAGGGTGGTGGAGGTCCAAGGTGCCATGACTTAAAGGGTGGTGGAGGTCCATGGTGCCATGGCTCGGAGGGTGGTGGAGGTCCATGGTGCCATGGCTTCAAGGGTGGTGGAGGCCCAAGGTGCCATGACTTAAAAGGTGGTGGAGGTCCATGGTGCCATGACTTAAAGGGTAGTGGAGGTCCATGGTGCCATGGCTTAAATGGTGGTGGAGGTTCAAGGTGTCATGGCTTAAAGGGTGGTGGAGGTCCACGGTGCCATGACTTAAAGGGTGGTGGAGGTCCATGGTGCCATGGCTCGGAGGGTGGTGGAGGTCCATGGTGCCATGGCTTGAAGGGTGGTGGAAGTCCATGGTGCCATGGCTCGGAGGGTGGTGGAGGTCCAAGGTGCCATGACTTAAAGGGTGGTGAAGGTCCATGGTGCCATGGCTCGGAGGGTGGTGGAGGTCCATGGTGCCATGGCTTCAAGGGTGGTGGAGGCCCAAGGTGCCATGACTTAAAAGGTGGTGGAGGTCCATGGTGCCATGACTTAAAGGGTAGTGGAGGTCCATGGTGCCATGGCTTAAACGGTGGTGGAGGTTCAAGGTGTCATGGCTTAAAGGGTGGTGGAGGTCCACGGTGCCATGACTTAAAGGGTGGTGGAGGTCCATGGTGCCATGGCTCGGAGGGTGGTGGAGGTCCATGGTGCCATGGCTTGAAGGGTGGTGGAAGTCCATGGTGCCATGGCTCGGAGGGTGGTGGAGGTCCAAGGTGCCATGACTTAAAGGGTGGTGGAGGTCCATGGTGCCATGGCTCGGAGGGTGGTGGAGGTCCATGGTGCCATGGCTTGGAGGGTGGTGGAAGTCCATGGTGCCATGGCTTAAATGGTGGTGGAGGTCCAAGGTGCCATGGCTCAAAGGGTGGTGGCGGTGGCTGCAGCAGTTGCAGAGGGAGGAGGTAAATGGAATAATTGCAGATGCCTTTCCCTATCAAACCCTCCACAGGAGTATGTTTTGCAGACTGATTAAGGGGGTGAATTTCAGTGTTTTTGTCACAGTCTTTTTGCAAGGAGAAATGTCCAAATCATATAACACGTTTAGGAAACCGTAGTGACGAGCCGGTTCACTTACTCTCCTACAGTGATACACTCAAAGCAAATTAACAGAGTTAACTCCATTGCCAAAAAGAGTTTGGGGTTGTAGAGAACTGGTAAAGATAGAATTCTCCACTGTGTATCAGCAATTGATTGTGGGAGAAAAGCAGTTGGTTTAAATTCCACCCCCAATTAACTCCATTGATACTTTGATTGCCAGGCATTTTATTGTAACTATTAATTCAACTCATGGAAAAGGTGAGGATAAACTTTCAGGAATTCAAGAAGAAAATAAACCCATCCTATCTGACATAACACCGGAATAACTGTCTGATGCTCTTTCTTGATCAGATATGGAAAAGGGGTTCAGATTATCCTCCTCCCCATGTGTAAATATTCCAGCCACCAACAGTGCATCCTCAGATCTTGACTTAAGCAGGCCCATAAGAACCCAAAGCAGTGGGCCTTCAAAATGAACTATTTTCATAAGAGAACGGGTCAGCCTTACTCCTATCACCTCTGATGAATCTTCACTCTGCATCCACATCAACTTTATTAGATGAGTCTCTTAATTCAAAAAACTTTGCAGGGTATCCCTAGAAGCCCTGGTTGCGGTAAATTTAAATCAACAAAATTACACTGGTCTTCTCAAGGAAATCTCACTAAAATGATCTAAAGTGAGTATGTGTTTACCAAGGCTAATCAGACCAGTGGAGGCAAATACTGGGTTAGTCTGTCCTTTGAGTCAGGACACTGTGGAACCTAGTGGAAGGACCTAAGATCCCCTTTTTACGACCCATCCACACAACTAACAAAGAGTATGTCTCCCAGCAGCAGATGCTGTTTAAGATATTTGAGCTACATCTGTCTCCTTATATTATAATTTATCAGTTGATCAGATGAATAGGAAACTCAGATTTAAAAAGAAGAGGTTAAGAACGCTAAGGAGGACAACCTCTGGGTCAGGGTACGTGAAAGAGTCCAAATGACATTCGAACAAGGAATTCTCAATCCCCTCAGTGTTAGCTCAGTTCGGTCCTGTCTAAGCCAAGCAATTAAGCCCAGCCGAGTAGGAGCCTTAAAAAGGGCAACCTCTAATAATCAACAACTAAATAGACCCCAAAAAGTGGTGAAAGGCTTAGGCAAGGTAAAACTGACTAATCAATAAAAAATTAAAAGAAGTGACCAATAGGCTTTCCTTTATGTAGATTAATATGATTCTCAGTGTGTTAAGCGATCAGAGAATATCAGTCTACATAAATAGTGGTCCATATTTAAAATTCTAAGGATAACATTTGTTGTTTGGATTAATTTGAACAAGGTTAAGATATTGATTCAAGTTGCTCTCTGTTTTTAAACCAATTCCCATATTAGCTCAAATCTCATCAGAGGCTTTAGATCATGTGAGCTTTCAAACTGGGGAAGAGGGCAGAGAACTAACCAAAGTAAATTTCATCTCCCCTTTGGTAGCAAATATGGTACTGCTTGCCAAAGAGGGAATCTCGTCATTATGATTGAGTATCTCAATCCCACCCAAGCTGGAGAGAAAAACAAGAGTCTGAGTAAAAAAGGAGAGAACATATCTCTTCTCATTCGGGTAACAAACCTGTCCCCTCTAACCACTTGGATTGCTCCAACCCCATGAGAAACAAAAACCTGAGGATTGTTATTCCCTACAAAATAAATAACAATAGGCAAACCTCTAGTTATGAAGATTGTAATAGATATTCTCCCCTTATGAAAGATCATGATAAAGATGTATGGGCCGGCTGCAGTGGTGATCAATAGATTCTCTCGTTACCTAAAAATAGTTCATGGATATGATAGAATTAAAAAGGAGGGTAACTTAGATCCATTGCTGAATGGAGTACATCTTGTTTTTCTTCAGGAATCCTGGCTACAATAGAACACCAATATACATGCTTGTGTTGACATTAATAGCCCAGGGATTAAGCGAGGCCAGCAGGTTTATTGACTGTAGTATCAATAAAAGTAATTAGGATACTCGTGGAAACAGTTTTTGGATACGAGCGGAGTCCAAATTACAATCTTGGAATTGGGTGTAAAAAATAATGAATCCCAGTTGTTAAATAAACATTACTAATAAAAATTACATCCATAAAGAAGAACTTCTTGGTATAGAGAAATGGTTGGACAACCTTGATCACATATTTAATGAGGTTTTTCCAAACATCCAAAGGTCATTTTGATTATGGCAGGTGATTTTAATGCAAAAGTGTTTCCTAGATTTACTGATGATTTGCTGCAGGATCTATTGGAACTGTATAGTGTACATGCGGCAAACTTTCAAGTGGATCACAGATCAAAGGAGACCACAGTCTTGGGTTATTGATTCATAAAAAATGGTCTTATCTGTTAAAATTGCTGCTTTCACCAGGATATTTCAGCCATACAAACTTTCCAATCAGGCCATCATGGCTGACCTTCATATTATATTTATGTATTTGTTTGGCAATTTGATTTTTTTAAAATGTGAAGGTATGATAATTTAAAGGAAGTGATTATAGGGCAATTGAAACAAGTTTGAGTTTACGGAAATATCTGCATTTGAGAAAGTCCTTCTCTTGTTGTGAGTTTTTCTTGAAGTCTCACTACACACCTCAACTTCCTATATCTTGCCTTTCAGATCACAGATGGTATTAATATGGGCCATTGACTAGTTTGAGGATAAAATAGCCTGGTATAAGACTCCTATGAGAAGTCTTCTTGATTGTATCCAAATTGATGTAAATCCTAACAGTGTAAGAATCAAGAGTGAAGCAAGGGTCCCAGCTTAATTGTAGTTTGACCTTTCCTGCAGGAAATTAAAAACTGATTTTGAGCAGGATACAGCAAAATCATAGCCATGGTTCCCTGAGGTAACTATTATTACAATGGACTTTTCTGTGCATCTGTAATGATGGTTTTCTTGTGTGTTTATGTTTATGTTTATTTTTCTTATAAAGCGCTCGAATACCGAAGTGTCTTGACGCTGAAAGTGAAAGGGTGAAAACACTATGGGAATGCAGGAAACACAGTGGGAATGCTTATAACCTATGCAGCTGTAAAAAAACAGGTTTTCAAATTCTTTCTAAAAAGCTGGAGATTCGGCTGACGTCTCAAGAATATCGGTAGTTTATTTGTTGATATTTAAAGACTAATCAAAGGTCGAAAAAATACAAATGCCGGTGTTGGGCAACATGTTGCATAAATTAAAGTTGTGGCTTAGCTCTACAAGATTTGACTTGATGCCTGAACTTAGTTCGGTGCACCAACGCTTGAGTGTGAAAGTACAGGTTGTTGTAGCCCCACATGACCCCACTCTATATTGTTGATGTGGTGTCTTTGCTTTCTGAGGTAATAACAGTCCCTTTAAAAAATGAGTCAGGGATTCAGTGGTAATTCAAACCCAATGTTGTGCTTTATAATATCACACACAATTGATAAAAAAACCCACAATTAATAAGAAAAAGACACTTTCTATTTAAACATGTTTTAGTTCAACAGTCTAATCATGTTGCTTAGCACATGTAAAATAACCACACATAATATTATTAAAACAGCACTAATGGATGTCAATAACAATAAGAATAATATGAACATATCTAACAGTCAAAATATCATTTGGCAACCTGACAACCTGAAGGCTACTTTTATGCTCCACACTCAGAATGGATAGCTTAACCTGCTTGTAGTTTGTCTTAGGATTCAGTGCACTACATAACTGTTTACAGCAAGAAGTTGTAATTGTCGGTATCCAGGAGAGTGTGTTCTCTCGAAAGGAAAACCAACATCAGCTGGGCTCAGCTCCTTTCAGAATGGGGTTGGTATCTGCACTCAGAGTAGAACTGGATGCTGCGGCAGTATGGCAATCTGGAGGTGAAATACCAACACATGTCCATTGACCACATCAAGCAGCACTGTCTAGCCAATTCTGTACAGCAGACCCTACTGGATATCAAGAAGGATTCAGAGTATGAATTACCCTTAGGAGAGAGGAGTAACATCACAACCTTGAGTACCCAGTTGGGGGATATTTGAGCGTACTGCTTTCTCCAGCGTTGGACTGAGTAATGGATTTCCTGCATAAACCCGATAGTGCCTTCATTACAGTTGCAAACGCTCGTGCCCAAGAGCATAGTTGGGAAAAGGTTCCTTAACAGATTATGGGACCGGCTGAGACACTGCAGTTGCCATATGTATAGACAGTTTCCATGAGTGATTATTCCTCGTTCTGTTTCAGATGACTGAGATATTAAAACTGTAAAACATTTGTCTGATTTACAGACCTACACTACTTTTAACAATGAATATCCTTATTAGAATGCATTGAATTATAAAGAAATGTATGGTTTCCATAATTATGCACACTATTGCATACATAAAACTGGTTATCCTAGAGAGGTATACAATTGCAGGCAATGTGAACATTATGAAGTGCCTCCCCTCAATAGTCATTCAGATTTCTTAAAGAAAGGTTCCTGTTTCCAGATTGAAGACAGGTCAAATCGCTCAGCTTTCTATTTTTTCACAACACCCACAACAACTCTAGAAGAAGTTAATTGCTACCAATATATGCAGTTATTCCGATGAATTTAATCAGAATTTGGCCATACAGGGATATGGATATTGGAGAGAAAATACGGATGAGAAAAGTATTTGGAGAACCAAATATTGGCAAATTCAAGGTTAAGAAGCCCTGTTTAGAGCCTGTTCTCATACCAATAGACATTAGTTTTCTGAATAAAACTATCCAACAGACTACCTGTCTTGGGTTTGAGGCTTTAAAATACTCTCTATACCAAAGGTTAATTCTACACTGTTCACCACCTGGTAATGACAAACAAACATCTCTGACTCTGATGTAAATGATATGATTCAAAATGGAACCTATAATTACTAACTGTTCCCTCCTGCAGGTTTTGCCCTAGGATTCTAAAATATGCACGTGTTGCGTTCTTTCCAACACCCCCTGTCCTAGAGCAAATTGGCTTTGATCGACAATATAGCAACCTCATGCCTGTAGTCATTACCACATATAGTGTGGGTAATGTGTGCCAACTTGGATAGCACATTCCAGTCTTCTCGATGTGAAGGAGCATTTGTCCGTAATTAAAGAAAACATGTATTTTTCTGATTTCCTCCTGGGACCGTGCCCCACTCGAAAAAGACGAGTTATCGTGACAAGGATATATGCCATCTAAAATGAATGGAAGAAATACTCAGAGAGAGAGAGAAACTGCCGAAAGAATTCAACAGATAGATAGAGAGCCTGCGAGCAGTTTTTAAAATTGACAATGGCATGCACACTTTCCAAAAGAGAGTATTCTTTAAATAACATCCTGCCCTTAGCTTTAGCTCTTATGAAAGATACTTAGTTCTTTTACAACATGGACAGGTTCACGTAGGATCTATAATACAATTAAATTGGGCTTTACAAACTCTTCAATCAGGTTATGCGCCCTGGTAACTTCTGATTGAAACCACCAGTTTTGAGCCTTACACTTTGACCCCGACGCAGAAAATAATGGCAAAAAAAGATTCTACATGCACGTTAAGTATCGCGCAAATAGAAGAAAGACCATTTTCAATTGGTGAAAATCCACCTGTTACATGGCAGATATGAGGAGTTACTTCCCTGCCTCTTACAACTTTTCATTTTCCTGATTGCCTTAAGTTGATATCTCTACAAACAATGCACACTTCACATCTATTCCATTTGAGGAATCTTCCCTTTCCTTACATGTGTTTAAATGAAAGTGACCTTGTGTTTCTCAGTGTTTCCAGCTGCAGGAATCATCTAGGTCATTCACTACAGTGCAATGCAATGTCCTTGAATGGAGTGTGTAATGCTTTGATGCCTGGAGTGAATTGTGTCCTATCTGTCACTCTCAATACATCCATCCCCACGCACCGTGAGCTTTTAATAATGGTTCTTATTTAATGTTAACCAACATACGTTGCTGTGGGTTGGAACTTGCCCGACCTCATGAGATTACTGTTTCTTAAACAATGTAGTGTTGTGGAGGATTCTAGTAGCCATCACCTCAACATGTAATCAAAGGGGCCCCTTGGACTAGAATTGATATGAAGCACATGTGCTTTGATTAATTTAGCAAATTAGTTGTAGGGTTACTTAAAAAAGAATTCCCTTTGACAACTGTGGCAAAAACGTATGATTGGCAGACAGCTAGAACAGCTTCAGAGATTCAGATGTTGTTCCAGACACAATACCCAACTCAGGGTGCTGACATCATTCATACGAATTCCACAGCATCAACAACAACTGGTAATGTGCACATCGGATCTGGTTGGGGGGACTGGATTTAAAGCTATGTTTGGGCTGATAGCGTTATTTTTTTCACGCTATGTTCCCCAGTCTTTTTGGAGGATTTCCTACCAGCCTTCTATTCATCGGCTGTGGCTGTGATATTGTCATCTTCCTCCTGATCAGACAAGGAAATCATTGGCATGTAGTACACATATCCAGCTGAGCAAAAGGGCAGAGAAACCTTAGTTCACTACTTGGGACAGGAGTGGCTTTCTGAACTCACTGAAAACAGGATCTTGTTCTTTCAGAAAATGTATGCCCTGCAAGTGACACCTGTCTTCTAGAGGATGAACTGTCCACCTTAAATTTTGAATCTATATTTGGAGCAGTCCTCAGTGGCTTTCCTAGACGTGGAAGGGCTCCTGCAACCATTGCTTTCACACCACAGGCAATGCATTTGTCACTACTGCAAGATGCTCGTTATGAACTTATGATGGATCAATTACACCAGTGTTACTCTTTGAATAGCCTCCTGAATACTGGCCGGCATCACTGCTGACATTCAAGCTGCCAAACAAAGCACTCTCACCCTCTCCAATTGCTTTAGAACTACAACCACTTCCTGGCCCACCAATCCATTTTTTGAGCCAATGAAAACATGCACACCTATCCGTCTTTCTCCACGACCACACGTCTACTGCACCTGAACCAGAGGTCATCAAAATATCCTCAGATGAGGAGTTAGTTAGAATAACACATGATTCGTCAAGAAACATATACAGGATACTGTATCCATTACAAAGTCTGTGTCACGAAAAAGAAAATTTCAAAAAATATTTTTTCTCTCTTTTTTAAAGCTGCATTACTTTTCCAATTTGGCATATTCAGTATCATGCCTGGCCTGTTTAGTCAGCAAAACACATCTCTTCTTGACAGACATTATGATATGATATGCTATGCTTTTTATGATAATGTTTTTTAACATCTTTGATATAATGTATCTTAAATATTTCCTCTTGTTGCTTGAAACATGTAAGGCTAGGAAAAAAGTATTCATGCTGAGCTTGCTGCATTTTTTTATTTTTTTTATTTATGTACTAGCTTACCCGTCGCGCGTTGCTGCGATCTCAGAAGAAAGGAAATTTAAGGAAACTTGTTATGATAACATTTAATTTACATTGTGTCATTTTTATTGAAACTTATTCATTTTAATATGGAAAACATTTTAAAGTGTTGTTTTAATTCTATTTATTTATTCGAGTGCTTGTGGATACACTCTATTTTTTGTTTTTCCGTCTGGTGCGTACACAAACAAATCAGAAGGTTTTCCGACGCGTGAGCTGGCCACATACATTTGTCCATGTGAGAAGCACGGATTCTCCAATTCTAGTCCACACACTTGCAGCGATTGTCCTTGTGCTTTGTTGATAGTTATTGCAAAAGCGAGTTGCACCGGAAACTGTAAACGTTCAGTATTGGAAAGATTATGAGGGCCCGGGAGCCGATATTTAACACATTTTTTGTTTTGTTGCCAGAAACCTTCGCGGGAGTTTAGTCAACAACTTCCCAAAGTTTCATGCCCATCGGATGAATGGTGTAGTAATGCATAAAGGACAAACAGACATACTTTCATTTTTATATATATAGATGTATATATTTATTGCAGCTGGTCAAAAGTAGCCCGAAACATTACCCCAATGATCGTGGTTCCTGTGTGATCACGAATCTAAAAGACAACATTCGGTGCACTCAAGTTCCATGATGCACATGCCTATCAACCAATTCTGAGCAATAAATGCAAAGACATAAGTAAAAATGTGTAATAAAAAGTATGCCAAAGAAGTGTCAAAGCACTTTTAAATATTTTTCAGGCATGTACTTGAAGAAGTGTATAATGCATGTGTAGTTTTTTAATTTTTTTTTATTTGTTTATTAAGATTTTCACATTTCCTGGTACAAGTTGTTATTGCATCATTGACGTCGTAACATACATTTACAAGCATTTGGTTAGCAGTATTTTTCTCAATGCATTTAGTGGTCTCATCATACATCAATACAACTTGGATAAGGTAGCTTACATCAGCCCAGGAGTCATCTTCCAGTTTGACTCAGCATATTTTGCTATGACATGCAATGTCTTTTTGGGCATGTATCCCAGGGGTGTGGGTTGGTGTTTCGCCCTCACCTCTACCCATGTAAGTCATCCCTGACAGGATCCGGGAATGTATTCCTTGGTGGATGGTTTTAGTTTTGAAAATGCCAAGGGGGGAAAACAAACCTGTGAACTGTGGGCGGAAACCAGGTGCAAGAGAGGAATGGGAGCGATCAGAGTGTGCATTGTGGTGTGCAGTGATGTGACTGGCTGTGGTTTTGCGCTACAGTATCATCACGTGTGTAGGAGGGGGGTGGAGGGCAGCCTACAGGGTCACGTAGCGGTGCATCTGATCCATCTGGAACATTAGTATGGTGACGAGTGTCCCATGGCTATATTTATTTATTTATTTATTTATTTTATTTTTATTTTATGTAGTTTGTAGAGCGCACAGCTACCCCCGAAGGGGTGTCCCGGCGCTAGAACCTGAACCTCCAAAGGAGAGGAGAGGAGCAAGAAGGGAAATCAGTGGAGTAGATCAGAGTCCAGAGAAGAGCCAAGTTTTGAGTCTGGCCCGGAAGATGGATTCGGAGGGACAGAATCTAAGATCGACTGGCAGAGCGTTCCACAGTTTTGCCGCAATGACACTGAACCCTCTGCCACCCATTCTGGAAAGTCTGAAACGGGGAGAGATCAGAAGGGGGAGGTCATTGGATCTCAAAGATCTGATGGAACGGGATATTGAGACACGTTTTTTGAGGTAGTTTGGTCCGCGATCGTTGATGGCTCGGTAGGTCAGGGTGAGGATCTTGAACTGAATACGGCTGGCCACTGGTAGCCAGTGCAGTTCCTTACGATATGCGGATACTGATTGACGGTAGGGAATATTGCCAATCAGTCTGGCCGCCGCATTCTGAACAATCTGCAGCCGGTCAATCAGGTATTGGGGAGCACCAGCATAAAGGCTATTAGCATAGTCCAGGTGGGACGTGATGAGGGCATGGGTAACTGTACGGCGGGAATCCAGAGGGAGATAGGGGAGTATCTTTCTGATCATGCGCAACTTCAGGAAGCAGGCAGAGGTTACTTTATTAACCTGAGTCTTGCATGAAAGGGAGTCGTCAAACTGGAAACCCAGGTTGCGGGCCGAGTGGACGGGAGAGGGAGCGGGGTCAAGTGCCGCGGGCCACCACCAGGAGGAGGGGATGGAATTTTTCTGGTTAAAAAACAGCACCTCTGTCTTGTCTGCATTGAGTCTTAGATGGTTTTCAGACATCCAGCCACTGATGTTGTTGAGGCACAGGCGGAAGTTGGAGAACGCGGAGTCAGAGTGGTCTCTGAAGGAAAACACTAGCTGGGTATCATCAGCATAGGAGACCACCCTGACTCCGTAGGACTCCACCACGCCGGCCAGTGGGGCAAGATAGATGTTAAAAAACAGAGGGCTGAGGGCAGAGCCCTGTGGCACACCGCAAGACAGGGGTTTTTCCTCCGATTTAAAAGGCCGCAACAATACCCTCTGACTTCTTCCTGAGAGGAAGGACTCGATCCAGCTAAAGGCAGTGCCGCCAATCCCAATCTGTTTTAGACGGTCAAGGAGGATGGGGTGGGAGACCGTATCAAATGCAGCGGACAGGTCGAGGAGGACTAACATGGCCTCCTCGCCCCTGTCCACGCATTCCCGAATTGTCTCCGATACTTCCAACAAAGCCGTCTCTGTGCTGTATCCCGCCCGAAATCCAGATTGTGAGTCGTGCAGTAGGGAGTTGCCTTCCAAATACTCCGTGAGTTGCAACTGCACGGCTTTTTCCAAGACCTTTGCGGGTTTGGGGAGAAGGGAAATGGGGCGGTAGTTGGAGAAAACAGTGGGATCAGCATCTGCCTTTTTTAGGATGGGGATCACCAAGGCCTCCTTCCAAGTAGTAGGGAAAAAGCCATGGTGCAGGGAGGCGTTCCAGATGGAGAGGAAGGAGCAGGCTAACGAGGGGGCCAGCTCACCCATGAGTTTGGCAGGGACGGGGTCAGAGGGTGCACCAGACTTGCAGTGGATGAGTAGCCTGATAGCATCCTCCTGGGTGAGTTTATTGAAGGCGAGGAAGGACGAAGAAGCAGGGGGGCTGGTGGACGGAGGCCGGGACATTGGCCCTTTAGGGAAGGAGATACATAGCTTGTTGATTTTTTCAAGGAAGAAATCTGAAAGTCCCTCGCACAGGGTCTGACTAGCTGAATTCTGAGTGGCCCTAGCCGGAGGATTGATGAAGTCTTTAACGATGGTGAAGAGGGTTTTTGACGAGTTTTTGGCCTTGGCAATTTGGAGCGAGAAATGATCTTTCATGGTGATTTTTTTATGTTTGAGAAATTTTTTCAAGGCAGCTTTGTAGGTAAACTTAGCTTCAGGGTCATAATTTAGTCTCCACTTCCGTTCGAGTGCTTTGCATCTGCTTTTTTCCTCACGGAGGGAGGTGGAGAACCAGGGAGCGGAGGGGCGAGATCTAGTGGAGGCAATGATTTTCTGGGGAGCAATGTAGTCGATAGCATTGATGAGGGCAGTATTAAGCCTGGCGATATTTCCGTCGATATCAGAAGATAGATGATCCATCTGGAAGTGGAATACCGGGTCCAAGGTGGCGCATGTTACTTTGTGCCACTTCCTTCCCAGCTCCTTCCTGGGGGCAAGAGGGACAGATTTCCGGTCTAAGGCCAGAGAAAAGGGGATAAGATAGTGGTCGGACCACGTAAGGGGGAGGGGAGAGGAGACAGTGATGGTGGAGAAATTGGCGAAAATAAGGTCTAAGGTGTGACCAGCCACGTGAGTAGGACTGGTGACTAGTTGAGTGAGGTTCAGACTAACCATGATTTCCAGCAGATTGTTCGCCTTCACGCAGAGAGGGTTGTCTACGTGGAGGTTAAAGTCACCTAAAACTAGAAAACGTTGGGGGGCTGATATCCGTGTTATGGGAGATAGAGATGGGTGCTGGGATTGGAGTTGTGAGGCCTCAGGTGCTGCTGCCGTTGTCATTTCCTGTGTGAATTGAAATAGCTGGTGTGCCCGTTCCACGGAGAGAGGAGATGTTTGCGTGTCCCTTTCACTTCCTCATCCCTAAGTGCCTCCTCCTCTGCTGCGCCCCATTTTTTCATAGCACCTATCCATGCCTCTTCTGGGTGTCCCGCTGGGGCTCGCCAATGCATGGCTATACCCCTCTTCGCTAGAAGGAGAGCCAGGGACACGAGACGCCACTGTAATTGGTGGTTTTATTTTTGCGACAAACTCCCAAGGCGCATGCATCCCATGTGAATAGGTTTGGGAGATTTACCGTCGCTTGGAGTGACTGTTGTATCTTGTCCCAATACTGTTGGATTAAAGGGCAATCCCAGAACATATGTTTAAAGTCCACTTCCTGGGTTTGGCAGCAGGGGCAAGCAAAATTTGTGTCAGGGTAAAAACGGTGTAACCAGTGAGGAGTTAGATACGCTCGGTGTAAGATATTGAATTGCATGGTTTTGAAACGTGCGTTCCTAGAGACCTTTTGGGGTATTCCTGGACTTTTTCCTATTCTTTATCATGGAACACCCGTCCCACCTCATCCTCCCAAGTGTGTCGCAACGTGTCTAGGGTGGTACTGGCCAGCTACTGGATCGCTTTGTAGTGCCAAGAAACCAGGTGCCTGCCCGAGCCCATACGAAGGATCGTGTGTAAGACTGGATGTTTTGGGGGCTCCCCCTCTCGGAGATCCCAGTAGTGACGGCCGCTATCTAAGAGTTGTTTCTGTGTAAGGAATTGTTCCGGTGGGAGGTCATACTGCTCCGTCATTTGGGCGTATGTCCTTAGCTGTCCCTCTTCAAATAGGGATTCCACCTCGGTTACATTGTGATCCGTCCATATTCGGAGGGCCTACGTGGTATAGTATTTATCCTTCAAGGGGAATCCCACTAGTAGGAGTAATGGGGAATACAGGGACTTTCCCTTTGACACGTGGTGTATTTGCAGCATACACTTATAGGCTATGGACATTTGTAGGGGCTATGCACGCGAGGGTTTGGTCCCGGGCATCAACAACCTCCGGACAGCTGGAAGGGGTAAGCGGCCTTCGCCGGTAATTGTGTCTCCTATGTGCCCTTCTGCTATCCAGTGAGAGAGCCATTGGAGTTGTGCCGCGAGGAAGTACGCCTCGAAGGACGGAGCTCCCAGGAGCCCCCGGAGCTTGCTGCATTATTTTATGCTATTTTATATCTTTTGTGATGTTTTACGTATATGCATTTTATGTTTATGATGATTTTACAGATTTATTTTTAGATATAGAAGTTTATATGTTATTTACGAAAGAATGGATTCCTAATTATAAAATCATTTACATATACATTCGTCCCAACACTGACATATTCAGACAAACAAGGCAGGGATGCCATATAGATCCTAAGGCCAGACTCCATTTTGTGCAGGCCAAGATTCAATTTTCTGCCTCATCATCAGCATATATACATTTCACATAGATACCATCTGCCCCTATCTTCTGAAGAACCAATCAAAGTATCAAATCATCCAGACAATGACATTGATAAGACACCTAATGCGGCATCAGTCTGGGACAAGTGCCTTGTTATCTATATTTCAAGGTCAAATAATGAAAAAGAAAGATTGATGGGGGGGCTGCGCAGACCCCCCTGAGCCCCGAGTATCACCACCTCCCCCGCTAAATAACAGTTAATGCCCCCGCCCCCCGGCCACCACCGCCCCGTGGCCAAATATTTTTTTTAAAACAATGGGTGGCCCCTCTCCTGGGCGATATATGGCCCCAGGGACCACCACCTCCCCAGGGCCGACCCATGCACCTCAAAGGAGTGGGGCTGTGAAACCCCCCTTCCTGGAGCCAATAATGGCCCTGGGGACCTTCACCCCCCACGGCCAGGTCTTGCTATGTCACAGGGTGCCCACCCCTGGAACATAGCTGTTTGCCCTGACTTGTCAAGAGCTTTGACAGCTCCCACCAAGTCAGAGCAAACACGAACACCACTCATAGCAAGCGAGAGCTGTGAATCTGCTCCTTTTTGCTTAGAGCTGAGTTTTCGTCTGTTTCCTTGCCCACTGTCAAGCAGGCAGGGAAACAGACTAAAGGACTGCCCTGACAGACAGGGAGTTGCATGTTTAGCAGCTCACTATCTGTGAGAGTAATAAGTGCTCCCGCAGTCTAGGGGGGAAAGACGAGTAAGAAGCAAAAATAAAGGTGAGAAATGAGCAGAAAGAGGCAGAATAAAGGTCTGCCTCGAGCAGAAAGATGCAAAATAAAGGTGAGAAATGAGCAGAAGAGGCAGAATAGAGCCCGAAACTAGCAGAAAGAGACAAATTAAGAGACAAAAATGAGCAGAAAGTTGCAAAATAAAGGACAGATACTAGCTAAAAGAGGCAAGATAAAGGCCAAACGAGCAGAAAGAGGCAAGACAAATGTAAAAAATGAGCAGCAAGAGGCAAAATATAGGTCAGAAAGAGGCAGTATAAAGGTCAGAAATGAGCAGAAAGAGGCAGAATAGAAGTCAGCAACGAGCAGAAAGAGGCAAAATAAAGGTGAGAGACTATTAAAAGGAGGCAGTATAAAGGGGAGAAACGAGTAGCAAAAGGCGGAATAAAGGTCAGCAACGAGCAGAAAGAGGTAAAATTAAAGGTGAGAAATGAGCAGAAAGAGGCAGAATAGAGTCAGAAACTAGCAGAAAGAGGCAAATAAAGGACAGAAACAAGCATAAAGTGGCAAGCTAAAGGTCAAACGAGCTGAAAGGGGCAAAATAAAGGTCATAAATGAGTAGAAAGGGGGCGTGGCCTAGCTGACAACGATGGCGGTCGTGTAGAGCGCGAGCTCCGACCAGCCACCACAGACCCTGCTGAAATATCCTTGCCCTGAGCATCCTTAAGGGCGCTGCTTTCTCCTGTGGGGTCGCCGCTCCTGGGGAAACTGTCCGGTGGCGGCGGCAGCGACATCACGGGCTCCCGGTGCCGGGCGGAGCCCTGGAGGCAGGGAGCGACCTGCGGGACGGCTGGAGCTAGAAGCCGGAGGCCTCGATTTTTGTGAGGCCCGGCAAGAAGCACCAGATTGGCGGCGAGTGCTGGACGGTGAGGCGGATTCAGGCGGGACGCTGTTCGCTCCACCGCACACGGGGCCGAGCGCACCTGGGATCCTGGCTGGAGTGGGGTCAGCGTCACATCAGAGGCTGTGGATTGGGCCCGATGGTGCCCCTGAAGGACGAAGGGGGCCCCACTCTGAGGTGGCCTAGTGGCAGCAGCGGCCGCCATATTGAGGCGCAGTGCAATTTCCCGAGTGGCCTGGAGTGAAGAATAGGCCTGTGGCGCCATTGATCGCAGGTGCCCCTGGTGTGGGGCATTGTCTGGGTGGCCCCCCTGAGGACTGGCTGCGCTGGTAGTGGCTGCCTGGCGTGATCGGCAACGACCTACTGACTGCGGTGAGCGGTGGGGGCCGGTGGGGTGCTGTGGGGTGCATTGGCACTTCCTTCCCCCTCACATCCGCCTCTATCCCTCTGGACAACAGTGCTGTCCCCCGGTGGTGGGGCTCGGGGGGCGTATCGGGCCCCGGTGTGGGACTGTGAAACCCCGAGACCAGTGGGGTGGTGCTTGTGCCAAGGCCAACTAAGATTGCAGCTGGGGTCGGCGGTCCTTGATCTCCTAGCTGGGGGCCCAGGTGGCGTGGTCCGTGGCCCTTGTGGCTGGTCCAGCGCTGCAATAGCCGAGAGTCTGCCCCGTTGTGCCTGTGCGCCGAGTCCAAACGGCCTGCGGATGTGGGCCTGTTGACTTACCTGTTGTCCTACCTGACCTCGGACTTGCCAGTAGAGACAGTTGTTGTGGTGGAGAGACTTATAGCCGGCAACACCTAAAGCAGCCACAATGATGCGGGATCGCGCTGGAGGCGGCCATTCCAAACTGGGGACCCTCAACAAATTTACGGAGGCGGGTCAGGCGACTGACGCCTCGGGCTCACAAAATCCGACACCCGACAACTCGGCATTGCTAGCGGCGATAACACCGTCCAGGGATATGTTGGACGCCAAGATCGGAGCAGTGGGAGTGGAAGTTACGCTGCTCCGCCAGGACCTGCGGAATGCGGTGGAGAGAATCACCGGTGCGGCAACCCGCATTTCAGAGGTGGAAGATGACGTGTTCGTGCTGAAAAAGAAGGTCGCAGCCATGGAAAGAATTCAGAAGGGCTTGGCTATGCGGGTCGAGGACGCAGAAGGGCAGGCTCGGTGGAACAACCTACAGTTTGTGGGGTTTCCGGAGGGCCGTGAGGGTGACAACGTGGAGCGCTTTCTGGCCCAGTGGCTGGAGGGCTGGCTTCCCCCAGATACTCTTTCCCGCTGCTTTGTGGTGGAGCGGGCCCACAGAGCCCTGACGCAGAAGCCCCCAGTTGGAGTACGCCCGAGGCCGATCGCCAAATTCTTGAATTACTCTGATCGGGACACCATCCTGCGGCAGGCGAGGGTGAAGGCCTCCCTCACACATAACAATGTTACTATTCTCATCTTCCCGGACTGCACGAGGTTGGTGCAGCAGCAGAGACAGTCCTTCCTTGCAGCCAAGGCCCGCCATTGTGGTCTCAAGCTTCAGTATGCCTTGCTTTACCCAGCGTGGCTGCGAGTTATTTACAAGTCCTGCACACTGTTCTTCGATTCCCCAGAGGAGGTGTTCACATGGACGGATCAGACAGTGAAAATTCGAGTCAACACGGCCCAGGGTGGAGAATCTGATTCCTCCTCGAGCGGGGTGGTCCGTGAGGGTCTTAGGAGTCAACAGCGATGCCGTAGGAGGTCAGTCTCTGATCGTATATCACGCTCCACCTCTGCGCCTCCTCAGAGCGATCCGGCGCAGGAGCAGCAACACGTCGAGAAATGATGTCTTGAACTTCTACTTTGAACTGAATGTATGGTACTCTTTGATGCTTAGGGGCGCAACATTTGGGCTGGGTGCCTGACCCCACAGGTGTGGGTGGGAGGGAGTGAAAAAGCCCTCCTGCTATGCGTTGTTACTGGGGGATCCATTGGAGGGGGTGGTTCTTGATCCCCCGTTGGGGACTAGGCCACGATCCGACCGCAACAGGTGCTTCCATGTTTGGGAGGCGCGGGGTGGGGGGAGGTGGGGGGGGTTGGTGGTTTGGGGTTGGGGGTTTTGCTTGCGCATGTCTTGCTGCTGTATGTTTGCTATGTTAACTGCATGCTGAGCCATCGGGGCACCTGCTGCTTTCACTGTACTATCTTTGTATGTACACTGCTGAAGGGGGAGGGCGGGTAGCCCCTGGGACCCTCCGCCTACTGAGTTGGAATGTGCGGGGAATGTTGGAAAAGGTGAAACGAGGGGCGGTTCTTCAGTTTGCCAAGAGAGCCGGGGCAGATATCCTGTTACTCCAGGAGACTCACTTACTTGGTACAAAGGTGCTATGCCTACAACGCTTTGGGTTTACACATGTCTACCACTCCGGGTTTACGAAGGGCTCCAGGGGGGTTGCGATCCTCATTCACCGTAGGGTCTCCTATGTGCATGATAAACTTTGGTCCGACACCCAAGGCAGGTATGTTTTTGTGCAGGGCAGGGTGGGGGGAGGGGGGGAGGGGGGGAGACAGGGTGACCCTTGGCAGTGTGTATGCCCCACCGCCGTTGCAGTGGCCATTAGTGGAGAAGATCATGATCCTTTGGAGTGCTATGCCTGATACCCTCTCCATTGTTGGGGGGGACTGGAACGATGTAATGGAACTAAGTAGTGATAGGTGGCGGAGGGGGGAGACGGACGGGGGAAGGGGGTTTGGGGGTCTACCACCAAACTGCACGCCCTGGCTGCGGGACTTGACTGGATGGACGCCTGGAGGTATAAGCATGGCTCGCGTAGGGAATACACTTATCTCTCCACGGTGCAAGACTCATTCTCCAGATTGGATTACATATTTGTACCCAGAGGATTGGCCCATAAGATAGCTTCGACGGATATTCTGCCGAGAGCTTTGTCAGATCACTCACCTGTTGCCCTCACGTTTAGCATAGGCCCGGCCAGACAGCCGTTCCGGTGGCGCATGTCGGGGTGGCACCTGCTACAGGACAAATACAGGGAGCATATGACCAAAGAAATTGATTTGTACCTGACCTCCAACGTAGGCTCCGTAGATTCCCCGACTGCCCTCTGGGAAGCCTAAAAAACCCACATTGCAGGGGGTAGATATCTCCTGGTGCGCGGCGGCTCGTAAGGAGAGGCGGAGAGACTTGGTGCAGCGAGAGTCGGACTTGGAGGCGCTGGAACGCAGGTGTCGTGAGGAGGGCGGTGAATCTGCTAGGCGACAGTTATTTTTGGCTCAACTGCAGTATACCACGGTTCTGATGGAGGAGGCGCGGCAGGCCTGGCTGGCTACTCGTCGGGTGTATCAATGGGGAGATAAATCATGCAAGATGTTGCACCGCCTGTGCCAGGGCACTCTGCATGCTCAACCACTGCCCCAACTATTAGACCCGGCGGGGCGCCTATACTCGAGCCCCCAGCAATAGCCGAGAGCTTTGCTGCATACTATGAGGGGCTGTATGTGCCTCAGGAATGCTTGACAGCCGATGTCGTCCAGCGATTCATAGATGATCTCCCACCGCAGTAGGTTTCGGACGAGGTGAGGGAACTGTTGGATGGGCCTCTAACTGACTATGAATTGGGCGCAGCCCTGGGCGAGCTGAATCCTAGTAAGGCGCTGGGCCCCAATGGTTTCCCATGTGAATTTTTCCGACGGTTCCACGTGCAGCTGGGTCCCCGCCTTCGACCGGTTGTTGAGGAGGCGCGTGAGGGTGGAGTACTCCCTCCGGAATGAGACATGCGGAGGTGGTGGTCTTTCTGAAGCCGGGTAGACCTCTGGAGTGCCATGTGTCCTACCGTCCAATCTCGGTGCTCAATACGGAGGCCAAGGTCCTGGCTAAGGATCTGGCTAATAGGCTTAGGCCCCTACATTGCCGATCTGGTCCATCCGGAGCAGGCGGGCTTTATGCCTCAGAGGGCGACTCGACACAATATTAGGCATGCCCACGTCGCAATATCAGCCTGGAGGAGTTTGGAAGAGCAGGCAGCGTTATTTTTGGTGGACATGGACCGTGCTTTTGATTCCCTGAGTTGGACGTATTTGTTTGCCCTATTGCGACGCCTTTATTTTGGCCCGCGCTTCCTGGCTTATACACGGCTGCTGTACACCGACCTCACGGGCTCGGTGCGAGTTGGGGGTGCGGTTTTTAAGTCCTTCTCGGTTCAGCGGGGATTGCGACAGGGCTGTCCCCTCTCCCCATACTTGTTTGCGCTCGCGATGGAGCCCCTGGCCCTTGTGGCGTGGGTGCGCATAGATGCCCAGCTCAAAGGCTTTCGGTGGTCCTCGGGTCTTACTGACAAAATAGCGCTATACGCTGGATCGGTCGGGCCGCGGCTGTTGCGCATTTTGCAGATTTTTGGTTAATCTTCTGGTTTATACATGAACCCAGGTAAGCCATTGTCAGCAGTGCATTGCGGGGGCGCGCGTCATGGTTAGCTCTACTAACTATAACGGCCGAATTTCTCTGGTTTTATACAAGTGAAATGTCCAATGTCCAACTAACTATAATGTCTCTGAAACCTATGTTTTTTCAGTGAATTTCTAAGGTTTTTTTAAATGCTAATTTCTATCTATAACGTCCCTAAACCTATGTTTTATTCAGTGAATTTCTAAGGTTTTTTAAATGTTAATTTCTAACTATAATGTCCCTAAAACCTATGGTTTTTTCAGTGAATTTCTAATGTTTTTAAATGCTAATTTCTAAGTATAATGTCCCTAAAACCTATGTTTTTTCAGTGAATTTCTAAGGTTATTTAAATGCTAATTACTAACTATAACATCCCTGAAACCTATGGTTGTTTCAGGGAATTTCTTAGGTTTTTTAAATGCTAATTTCTAACAATAACATAGCAGTCACATTTGCAGAGTGGTGGAGAAAGGTGAGCATGGCCTCCAAACACCTCTTAGCAATCCCACTGTGTGGGATTTACTGGAGGTAACAGGAGGGGTAGTTAGCCCCCAAAGTCAACCTTGGGGGTCAACTACCCCTCCAAGTATCTCCAGTAACTCCCACACAGCAGGATTGCTAACTTCTCATACCAGGCCACGCCCCCTTTCTCCACGACCCTGCAGACGTGCCTGGCATGTTCTGGGTTGGGGATTAAGTACTGTAGTATGGCCTAAGGCCTGCTTTGCATGCATGTTATGTTAGCATGGCTTGTTAAAGGTTTAAAAGCCATTTTTCCTTTTGCTGCTTTGTGCACACGACACTGCATAGCTGTTTTTGTAAGTTAGCCTTCACGAAGGTCTACAAGTGAGGAAAGGTTTTGTTTTCGGCATCTCTAGACTTACATCGTGCCCATAGTCTGCACAGTGAGTGCTAAAGTCGCCAAGGTTATCAAAACATGGTAGCTCTTTTTCGGCATGTTCGAGTAACGCTTTCTAGACACATAAAATTTGGCAGCTGTGAGCCAACTAAGATTCTGGAGCCTTTATTATTTCACACTCGCCATGATTTCACACACTTGGAAGATTTCAGTTTCTAGGGATGCAGAGAGCCTATGCTGATCCAGTTGTAATTTACTCTTACTGAGCGGAAAGGTAATGGAGCCCCTCAAGCAAGCCTAAGAGACCTTCTTTAGTTTATAAAACATAGTTCCCATATAAGGAGGGTATTAAAGCTAGGCACTATAAGACCTGTTTTCACCATCATTGTAATATGATTTCTCCTTTTGTATTTTATGGAATTGTAACCATGCTGACTGTTGGACAGGCCACATGACGGGCCGCTCTCCCCCGGCTCGACCAAGCCCGAGCCAGTCATACAAGCACCACACACCACCATTGCACGTCCTACGTCCCCTCAGGGACACCTGCCCTCAAGCATGATAACCTCGTGGGTCCGATCCACGGCCGACCCACGCGCCCAGCCCGGGCCGCCATCTTGGACACTTCGCCACGAGGCCGCCTGGCCCCCGATCGACCTCAACCCTGGGCCTAGCCCGGCCTCAGACATTCCGGCACCACCCTCCACCCAGGAGGCGAGCGAGCTACTTGGCCAGTCAATGGGAGAAAGAGGTGTCGATGGTTCTCCCCCGGCCAGTGCCGCTCGCCCATCGCCTCCCCGGGCGCTGGCTCCACCCCCCTGCTGGGTGTCTGGACTCCCTCATCCCGGACCTCCCGACCTCCAAGTGCGAGGGTCCGGACATCAAAGCACGCCAGCCCTATAACTGGGGCAGCTCCAGAACAGGAAGGCAGTTGTATCTTGGAGTCGAGAGACGAAAGAAGAACTCATCCTGGACGGACTACTGGCGCTGCCGTAGCTCTGTCCTGTGCACCATCATCCTGCCTGTTGGCGCTGCCACAGCCGTCGTAACCTTCATCCTTCACCGTCGTCCGGATCTGCTGGCGAGGCCGCGGACCGTTGTAACTGTCATCTGCATCGGGACCTGCTTGGCTTCTCCACGGCCCGTCGACCATCCTTCATCCATATCGGGACCTGCTTGGCTTCTCCACGGCCCGCCGACCACCCTTCATCCATCTCGGGACCTGCTTGGCTCCTCCACGGCCCGATCAGCAACCACGCCGAGCTCGAGGATTGAGAGCTATTGAACTCATTGGTAACTAAGACTGTCCCGCTACCCTTTTCCTCAACCAGAGATCAGAACCGAGGGGACCCCTGAGTCCAGACCTCCTTGTATTATCTCAACGTAACCTAAGAAGTGCATATAAAGTCTCGTTAACCTTCAATCTTGTGTGGTGTCCGTCTGTGGGGGGGAAGTTACTTATCTGTACAGTCGTTGGAGACGGCTCTCCCTGGAGACCTCTCCCCGTAATCTCGGCCGACCCTCCCGGTCCGTCTAACATTGGTGGCCAGCGGCGCGATCCGAATCACCGCATAACGTACAGAGAGTAGCTCACCCCACAACGAACAACAATGTCGACTAAAGAGAGCGGATCAACTGAGAAGTTCCAAATGGAAAAGCTAGAGGAATACAGCCATCGTGAACTAAAGCAGTTCTGCATCGAACTAGGTATCGCTACCACCGGACTAAGTACCAAGGACGATTTTAAGCATGCCCTAGAATCTTGGGCAGAGACCGGGGATGTCGAAGCCCCGGAGCAAAGCACCGCGAAAAAGACCAACACGGCCCCTGAAGAGCAAAGAACGGGTCTCTCGCAAGACGAGATCCAAGAAAGAGAAAAAGCCCGACTACACGAACTTGAAATGGCCCGACTCAAGATGGACATAGAACTCAAATTGGCCGAGCAAAAAATAAACTTAGAGCACCTTCGCCTCCGAGAAGAAAGAGAGGAGAAACAGAGGCAAAGGGAGCTCGAGGAAAAAAGACTAACGTACGAGCACGAGCGGAACCTAGCCGAGATCAACCTGCGCAAACAGAATAAAGAATTAGGGGTGCCCGACAGACCGTCCACCCCCGGGACCACGGACAAAAAAGTGCACATCCCCAAGGATGTGGTCCGAGAATATTTTCGAGAAGACGACATCCAGCAATGGTTTAAGGCATATGAAATCGCGATGACTGCGCACCGGATCGATAGAGCCGACTGGGGAGCCGGCCTATGGGGCAAATTCCTCAATGAGGGCCGCGATACTCTGTTACAGCTCCCAGACCACCAGATGACCTCCTACGACCATATGAAAGCGGCCCTCCTCACTCGCTATGGCCTCACGCCCGAGATGTACCGTCAGAGGTTCCGAGACTGCACACGCATTCCAGGTACAACTTGGGTGGACTATGTAACGTACTTCAGCCGAGCCTTCGAAGGCTGGATCAGAGGGAACAACGTCACGACCTACGAGCAGTTGTTCAATCTGATGGTATGGGAGCATCTGTCCAACAACTGCTTCATTGAACTACGCCAACACCTCCTCGACAGCAAGTTAACCGATCCCCGGCAGCTCGCAGCCGAAGCTGACCGGTGGGAGATCACCCGAGTGGGCCGGAATGGGTCCTACGAGCAGAACAGGAACAACAATGGTCACCACCGATCCAGAGGAGGAGGAGGGGGCCAAGGACGAGGAAGAGACAACACTCCGGCCGCCCCCACTACCAGCACCACCCCCCCGGCCAACCGGGGCAGCACCCCGGCGCGACCGGGATACAGAGCCAATGTTACATGTCACCGATGCCAACGAGTAGGCCACTATGCAAATGACCCAAGCTGCCCGCAGTATCCGAGCCCAAGACCCCGCCAGGTGGCCGCCGCGGCACTAGGGGAAGAACAGATCTCCGAGGAACCAGAAACAGACGAGCAAGAGTATCAAGGGTGGGAGCCAGCCGCCATGACTCTCGCGTGCTTAGGGGGAAGAGACATGGTCCCGCGGGTCCCCCTACCCGCTAACACCCAGAAGTACAGCCAATGGGTGAGCATCAATGGACAACGGGCCGAAGCCCTTCGAGACACCGGGGCCAGTGTGACAGCCGTCCGCTGTCATCTGGTGACCCCAGAACAATATCTACCGAACATTCTCTGCCCTGTACGATCAGCCGACAACTCGGAGAGTCTGTGTCGGATGGCCTGCGTCCCCTTTGAGTGGGGAGGGGTCTCCGGCATGTTGAAAGTAACGGTCCGAGACGACGCCCCCGTGGACTGCCTCCTCGGAAATGACCTGGAAAGCTCCCCGTGGGCAGCCGTGGAGCGAAAAGAACACTTGGGGATGTTGGGCGTCCCAGACTGGGCGTGCGTCACCACCCGGTCTATGGCCGCCCGTGCCAACCATCACCCGGAAGAACCAGAATGGCCGGCGCCTCCGCCTCCGGTCGCCCCCGCCGAGACCCCCGACCAGGGCATCCCCCTCGAACCTGCTCAACCTTCCGACCTTGCTAATCTCGACCAGTGGGCTCAAGAAGGGGGGCCCACACAAGAACAATTTCGTCAGGAGCAGAAGACCTGTCCCTCCCTTGAGGGACTCCGACAACAAGCGCTCGCCCAAAGCGCAGGGGATACCTCCGGAACTCATTGGGTCTACTGGGACAATGACCTACTGTACAGCGAGCAACGAATCGCCGAGCTGGGGGCCAACCGAGTACTAGTGGTGCCACTCCGCTTTAGAGACTTCCTGCTAAATCTGGCCCACGATGTCCCCCTGGCAGGGCACCTGGGACAAGATAAAACCTACAGCCGCCTAGTGACCCACTTCTTCTGGCCAAAAATGAGAAACGATGTGCACCAGCATTGCCGATCTTGCCCCACGTGCCAAGCCAGTGGGAAGAGCGGCCGCAAATTAAAGGCCCCCCTGCAACCCTTTCCCGTAGTCACGACCCCATTTGAGAGGGTCGGAATAGACATTGTGGGACCCCTAGACCCACGTACAAGACAAGGCCATCGCTTCATCCTAGTACTAGTGGACCACGCCACCCGCTACCCTGAGGCTATTCCTCTCCGGACCGTCACAGCCCCAGTGGTCGGCAGGGCCCTGATGGGGATCTTCTCCCGTGTGGGGTTCCCCCGAGAAGTCGTCAGTGACAGAGGCACGAACTTTATTTCCAAATACATGAAGTCCCTCTGGCAACAGTGTGGGGTCACCTACCGCTTCACGACCCCCTATCACCCCCAAGGAAACGGACTTGTTGAGCGGTTCAATCGCACTCTAAAAGGGATGATCGGGGGATTGGAAGAACCCCTCCGTCGCCAGTGGGACGTGCTGCTGCCGTGCCTCCTCTTCGCCTACCGGGAGGTCCCACAGAAGTCCCTAGGCTTCAGCCCATTCGAGCTGCTCTATGGGCACCCAGTACGGGGGCCACTCAGCCTGATCAAAGAAGGCTGGGAGTTGCCTCCGGCCAAGAGTCCTCCAGATGTCTTCCGGTACCTCCTCACCCTCCGCAACCAGTCCCAGCGGTTCAGAGACCTAGCGAAAGCCAACCTAGAGGCCAGTCAAGAGGACATGAAGAGATGGTATGACCAGAACGCTTCATCTATTGAATTCGAGCCGGGGCAACAGGTCTGGGTAATGTCCCCCACAGAACCGTGCGCTCTCCAAGACAAATGGACGGGACCCTTCAAAGTAATCGAGCGCAAGGGACCCGCCACCTATCTGATCGATATGGAGTCCGCCCGGAATCCGCTCCGAGTCCTCCACACCAACAGACTGAAACCCCACTTTGCACGAACAGAACTCAGCCTCTTGATGGCCACAGACAACGGGGTTGAGGACGACTCCGAGCCTCTCCCTGACCTCTTGCGGACCCAGGAGCAAGACGGCTCCGTGGATGGGGTCCGACTCTCGGAGACCCTCTCCCAGGAACAACGCCAAGAGTGCCAAGCCCTCCTATCACGGTTTGCCAGCCTGTTCTCCCTCACCCCAGGTGTCACTTCCTGGTGTGTGCACGATGTGGACACCGGAGACAGCCCTCCTATCCGCCACCGGGCCTACCGCGTACCTGATCGGGTACGGGCCTGCATCCAGGCGGAAGTAACTAAGATGCTCACGCTCGGGGTCATCGAGCCCTCCGACAGTCCATGGGCCAGCCCGGTCGTACTGGTCCCCAAAGCAGCCGCCCCCGGAACCACACCCGAACTCCGGTTCTGTGTCGACTACCGGGGCCTGAATGAAGTCACCAGAACGGACGCACACCCCATCCCCCGGGCAGATGAACTGGTCGACCGAATGGGCGCTGCCCGCTACCTCAGCATCTTCGATCTAACGGCAGGATATTGGCAGATCGGCCTCACACCCCGAGCACAAGAACGTTCTGCCTTCTCCACCCCCGATGGCCACTATCACTTCACGGTCATGCCCTTCGGCATGAAAAATGCCCCAGCGACGTTCCAACGGCTCGTCAATCAGGTCCTGGCGGGGCTCGAAGAGTTCAGCGCCGCCTACCTGGACGACATCGCTGTGTACAGCCACCACTGGACCGAGCACCTCCACCACCTCCAAGCAGTGTTGCAAGCCCTTCAGCGAGCTGGCCTCACGATCAAGGCCAGCAAATGTCAAATTGGACAAGGGTCAGTGACCTACCTCGGACACCAAGTGGGAAGCGGTCTAGTGGCCCCTCTTCAACTGAAAATTGCCGCCATCCAGAACTGGCAACCCCCTAACACTCAAACTGAGGTGCGAGCCTTCCTGGGCCTCACGGGCTACTACCGAAGGTTCGTGAAAGACTATGGTACCATCGTGGGGCCTCTCACCGAACTCACGTCGAAAAATCAGCCCAAGAAGGTGAACTGGACCCCAGAGTGTCAAGCGGCCTTCGAACAGCTAAAGGCCGCCATGTGTTCCGCTCCTGTACTCCAGGCCCCAGACTACAGCCGGGAGTTCGTCGTCCAGACGGATGCCTCCGACCAGGGCATTGGGGCGGTCCTGTCCCAGGTGAACACCGAAGGCCTTGATCAACCGGTGGCCTTCATCAGCCGGAGACTCCTACCACGGGAGCAACGCTGGAGCACCATAGAGAGGGAAGCCTTCGCTGTGGTATGGGCCCTCAAGAAGCTCCGACCCTACCTTTTTGGCACCCACTTCCGGGTGCAGACTGACCACCGACCCCTGCAGTGGTTGATGCATATGCGGGGGGAAAACCCAAAACTGCTACGCTGGTCCATCTCCTTGCAAGGTATGGACTTTACCGTTGAACACCGGCCTGGGTCTGACCACGCCAACGCGGATGGCCTGTCCCGGTTTTTCCGCCTCGACGAAGAGAGTCCCCAAGAGGATGGGTAACTCTCCCCGCCTTCAGCTGGGGGGGACGCATGTTGGACAGGCCACATGACGGGCCGCTCTCCCCCGGCTCGACCAAGCCCGAGCCAGTCATACAAGCACCACACACCACCATTGCACGTCCTACGTCCCCTCAGGGACACCTGCCCTCAAGCATGATAACCTCGTGGGTCCGATCCACGGCCGACCCACGCGCCCAGCCCGGGCCGCCATCTTGGACACTTCGCCACGAGGCCGCCTGGCCCCCGATCGACCTCAACCCTGGGCCTAGCCCGGCCTCAGACATTCCGGCACCACCCTCCACCCAGGAGGCGAGCGAGCTACTTGGCCAGTCAATGGGAGAAAGAGGTGTCGATGGTTCTCCCCCGGCCAGTGCCGCTCGCCCATCGCCTCCCCGGGCGCTGGCTCCACCCCCCTGCTGGGTGTCTGGACTCCCTCATCCCGGACCTCCCGACCTCCAAGTGCGAGGGTCCGGACATCAAAGCACGCCAGCCCTATAACTGGGGCAGCTCCAGAACAGGAAGGCAGTTGTATCTTGGAGTCGAGAGACGAAAGAAGAACTCATCCTGGACGGACTACTGGCGCTGCCGTAGCTCTGTCCTGTGCACCATCATCCTGCCTGTTGGCGCTGCCACAGCCGTCGTAACCTTCATCCTTCACCGTCGTCCGGATCTGCTGGCGAGGCCGCGGACCGTTGTAACTGTCATCTGCATCGGGACCTGCTTGGCTTCTCCACGGCCCGTCGACCATCCTTCATCCATATCGGGACCTGCTTGGCTTCTCCACGGCCCGCCGACCACCCTTCATCCATCTCGGGACCTGCTTGGCTCCTCCACGGCCCGATCAGCAACCACGCCGAGCTCGAGGATTGAGAGCTATTGAACTCATTGGTAACTAAGACTGTCCCGCTACCCTTTTCCTCAACCAGAGATCAGAACCGAGGGGACCCCTGAGTCCAGACCTCCTTGTATTATCTCAACGTAACCTAAGAAGTGCATATAAAGTCTCGTTAACCTTCAATCTTGTGTGGTGTCCGTCTGTGGGGGGGAAGTTACTTATCTGTACAGTCGTTGGAGACGGCTCTCCCTGGAGACCTCTCCCCGTAATCTCGGCCGACCCTCCCGGTCCGTCTAACACTGACCATATTATTTTTATTCATATGTCGGCTTATGTTGGCTAAGATACTGCACATGAGAACACGTCGTTAAAATAAATATTTTAACCTTACTGTGTCTCTTCTTTACTCCTGTTGTGGACTGGTATGAGAATATAACAAAAGAGTGTTCTCACTTCCCACCATTCCTGAGTTTGTACTAAGTAGCATGTTCTAGGTTGTCTAATCATTGGTTTCTTTGCTACAGGACGAAGAGCTAATGTGACACTGACGATAGCTGGTTGAGGTTTTTCTAGGTACTGATGTGAGTTTCTGGCACACCACAATTCACTGATTCCATAAAATACAAAAGGAGAAAGAATATTACAATGATGGTGAAAACAGTCTTTATAGCGCCTAGTTTTAACACCCTCCCTATATAGGAACTGTGTTTTATAAACTAAAGAAGGTGTCTTAGGCTTGCTTGGGGGACCCTATTACCTTTCCACTCAGTAAGAGTAAATTACATCTGGATCAGCATAGGTTCTCTGCATCCCTGGAAACAGAAATCTTCCAAGTGTGTAGACCTTCATGAAGGCTAACTTACAAAAACAGCTATGCAGTGTCGTATGCAAAAGCAGCAAAAGGAAAAATGGCGTTTAAACATCTAACAAGCCATGCTAACATAACATGCACACAAAGCAGGCCTTAGGCCATACTACAGTTCGCTTGAATCCTGAGGGTCCCTGGGAGCCAACTAGCCCACCAGGTACCTCCAGTAAGTGCCACAGAGCTGGATTGCAGAGAGGTGGTGCAAGGACACAGCCCTTTTACATCACTCTCCTGCCCTGTCATAGCAAATGGCAAAGTCCTGGGGGTGGGCACCCTGGGACATTGCGGGAGCCAGCCCTGGGAGGTGGCGGTCCCCAGGGCCATCAAGGGCTCCTGGAGGGGGGCCACTGAACCCCTCCTATCATTTGTAAAGCCCCAGGGAGGCATAGGATTTTCAATGATTTCTATTAGTTTTTGACATGTTCCAAGATGGCGCTCAAAGAAATGCATTAAGTTGATTTGTCTGTTTTTATTTTCAATGCTTAATCACATGTTAAATGTCGCCATAACAACAGCGTCCGCCAACATTGACAAAGGTAAAATTGCCAAAACGCATTTGTCTGTAATTGGGGTGTATATATATATATATATATATATATACATATATATATATACATATATTCCAAAAAGACTCCCAACAGCTACCTCCAATCCCACGAGATCGGCGAAGCAGGAGACAGACCACAATTGAGGGTAACAATTCTTTACTGCAGAAAAGGGTCAGATGATAAAACCAGCAATGACGCGTTTCGGGCCCAACGGCCCTTGTTCACATGCAGAGAGTAGCAGAATGTGCTTAATTTTTATAATGCCATACCCCCCGCCTACAACCCGCCTCCAGCTTAATCACGTGACATACTAGACATGGTAGAAAGACTGTTTGTTGTCGAGGCTAAATACAAATACATGTCCATTTTGTTTTATAAATACTGTAAAAACACTGAAAACATGTTAAAATCAAAATGCATAAATGCAATGACCAACCGAGTCAATATTTTGAATTCTCAAGGCATAAAAATAAGTATATAAATATACCCAAATTTTACAAATTTACAATAACTCACTGGATAAATCCATTATGCCGAGCAAGACTCAACGTATACAACAGCAATGATTATACCATACCACGTCAATTGTTTCCCTTTGAAACTATCCAAATTTTTCGCGGGGACTTTATGTAGGCTATAAAGTGCAAAAGTGCTAATAAATATATACAAAAAATTGGCTAAACACCTCTGCATAATGTGCAAAGAAGTTTTCAATACAGTGCAACACATCTATAAAAAAGTGCTGAAATATATAATAAATAATTTCCTGAATATAAAAAAATGCATCAGAATGTTACCTCTCTACAAAATTGGACTAAGCCTAATTCATCTTTTTAAAAGGTAAATCTAAAACATTTTAAAACCAGTAATTCATTATCATTATTTACAATGTGCAAAAAGTCACGTAAATACTTTTTTTACTTGTTTTACTTTTTTTACAAGAGGGAAAAAAGTTATAGTCAAACTGGAGATCTAGAGAATTTTAGAGTAAAACCAGTTAAATAATAAGGGGAGTTTCACAATACCATAGATAGCAAGAAACCTGACTATCTAATAGGACCAAAAAAACAATCAATAAATGAATCCGACCTTCATGGAAACCAACAATCAAAATGAGCAATATATATATTACCTACTGGCGGTCGCCAGTAGGTAGTTATAGTTAGGATCTACTTTCCATAGGAAATCCACAACATTCTATTGGAAATAACTTTTGCGCCGGTGGACAAATCTTCACGAATTTCTCAAAGTTCGTGGCCCGCTCCGCTCTGCTCCTTCCCTGAAAATGTGGGGGGATTCGTCAAGCGGGTGCCGAGATAAAAGGGGGGCCCAAAATGTGTTTTCCCCATGTTAATTTCCATAGGGCGGTCAAACTCACTTTTAGCCCGAATGGCTGAATGGATTTCCACCAAACTTGGCAAAATTGTAGGGACTGGTAGCCCGATGTGCCTTTGCTATGTCTCAAGATATGTGCTCCAGTGGATTTTGAGTAATTTAGGTTCCCAAAAATATATATATCTGTAATTGCGCCCCGGTACGCGCACCGGGGAGCGCATGGGGCATGCTACGCGACTTGCGCACGGAAAGCTGATTGGCTCTCGGGTGTCTGTAAACATTTGAACCAGTCCGGAGCGGCCGCCATCTTGTGTCTCGGTAGGAGAGAGACACAAGAGGGGCCAAAAACAAAGGGGGAAATAACCAAAAGGGGGCAGGGTCGACCCCCCCCGAACCCCTAGGTTTGATGTGGGGGACATAAAAGGGCCCCGGCGCTAAAAAAAAATAAAAAATAAAAAAATCGATTTTCGCTGGGGGAGCGACTGGTACGTGCTACGGTACACGTACCGGGGAGCGTACCGTGGAGAAAAAAGCATGACAGAGTTTCCCAAAAAAGCTGCTTTTTTTAATACATTAGAGGTAGTTATAAAAAGAACTGTTGTTTTTATTCTTTTTGTTGTTTTATTTTTTTTTATAGTTTTTTTAACATTTTTTACTTTTTTGAGTTTTCTGAACATTTTTTGTTTTTTTTGTATTTTTTAAGGGGAGAAACAAAAAACAGGGAATTCTAAAAGGCTCAACAGGAGCAACAAAAAAAAGCGGAAAAATTAATGTTTCCTTGGGCACTTGTGGTTATCCTAAGCACGGTTAATAAGTGTGATGCATTTCTCTCCATAGCATATTGTTTGTCCACAAAAAATGCAAACCATTTTAAAATTGGCAAACTTTGTTTGTATGGTGGAGCACATCTCCCTTACTTCCGGTCCTGATGGGGTGGAAACATTAGTTTGGGAGGTGCTGGCAGAAGATTGGACAGGGTTTCTGGCCAGTTCCCTGACCTCTGCCCTAGCATAGTTATTTGGATGCTTCCGTTGCATATGCCTGATCATGGTGTGGTTGCCAAAGGAGTATTTTTTGTTGGGATTCCCCCTTGACAGCTCCTGATGACATATTAAGCAGGTTGCCTTAGGCGCATTTACTTTTTTTTTGTCTTTGGGGATTGAAAAAAATTGCCAGATGATGTGCTCTTTAGGTTTGTAGGTAATATTTTCCTCTGGGACGAATCTCCTCTCCTCCTCCTCCTCAACCTCCTCCTCCTCTTCTTGATCTCCACCACTGTGAGGTTGTGGTGGTCCTGGTGGTGGTGGTCCAGAAGATGCAGCAGCTGCAGCTAATGTAGCCATTTTGTACTGAAATAACTGCAGGTCTATCTCTCTCAAAGCACAAAGGTAGAATGAGGAAAAAAGGTGGGGGTCTTTCATCATTTGGAAAAGAAAACTGTTCTGAACCAATGAAAAGTGTTATTTTTAGGTCACATGACCTGGCCTTACATCATTAGGAAACCAAAAGTGAAATGAACCAATAAAAAGTTTTATTTTCAGGTCACATGACCAGACACGCTTACGCTACGCACCCCGGGCCGCGCTCCGGGGCGCGCCCATAGTCGCACCCCGGAGCGCGCCCGGGGGCACGTAGCGTAAGCGCGTCAGGATGTTGCGCGATCGTATGTGCTCGCGTGCTCTCAGGTGCGCTTACGCAGTGCGTCATATGATGCATCATGCGGTTACGCGAAACGTCACAATGTTGTTTTCGTACGCGAGAATAGGGCTAACGGGACGCTCACCGTACGCACCACGGGGCGCTTACCCGTGCGTTCACCGGTGCGCGCCCTGGGAGCGCTCCAGGGCAAAACATTTTTAAAAAATATTACATAATTATACAATATAAAATTAGTTATAACATTTTTTACTTTTTATACCTATAGAGAAATGCTATTAAAAAAACATTGAAATTCACTGAAAAAACCATAGGTTTCACACCAGTTATAGTTAGGAATTAGCATTTAAAAAACCTATTAAATTCACTGAAAAAACCATGGGTTTGACACCAGTTTTAGTTAGCTGGAAATTTTACTGACATAAAACCATTGAAATTCCCAGGTTATAGTTAGTTGGACTCACTATAACTTGCGCGTGTAATGCACTGCTGATGACATCACATATTACATCACTCATGACATGGTCAGTGACATCACTCATGACATCACTGATGACACCATCCTTGTGACAGAGTGACAGACCTCCTTTCACTGTAAAGTAACCCTTGAAACACATATTCAAAAATAGAAACTAACATTTTCAAAAAAGTGGAGATACCCATACCAGTTACAACAACCAATTCAGTAATTCCACCATTTATATACACATCCACTCATTTACCAACAGTTCAATATAGTCACTCATACATATCCTCACTCATCATATGTAGTGATACACCTATACATCCTGTAACACACCCACAGTCTTCCAAAAGTTGCTCACACACATACTCACACATGCAAATAAACTATTGAACATCCATTTATTTGCATATACAGCTATACACACACTACCACCTTACTTCTAAGGAAACTTACACATACTTACTCTCTTAAACAATCACTTATAGAAACACATACTTATTTAAACAAGAACTCTTTCAATCTCTCACTTTCACATATACTCACTTATATACATCAATACTCACATATACTAGATTAAAACATATGTAGTTACTGATAAAGACACTAGTGAGACAGTCATTTACTTACTAACACACACATATACACACTCATCTATCCATACAGTCCTGCACATAAGCTGTCTTCCAAACACATAAACAGTGAGTCAGTCATTGATGCATCTATGTACTAAGTAATACCCCCACCAAACCATACAGACACTCATACTGATACTAAAAAAACCAAGCACTGGCGTTGCCAATAGGTCTCGCAGTAGGAAAGTTGGAGCTATTGGTTTTGTAAATGACAAAGTCCTTTATGTTTTTAAAATGAAAACAAAAAAAAAGGCATTGTTATTTGCAATTGTAATAGCTCCAAATTTCCTACTGCGAGACCTATTGGCAACCAATGCAATAGGTCTCGCATTAATTAAGTTTGAGCTATTGGCATTGCTAAATATTTCAACACCAAATGCAACTAAAGTCTATAAATTGTATGTTAAAAAAATGTGTATTTATTTTTGTAGCAATGGTGGCATGCTGCGCTTTAGATGAATATGTTCAAAAGTAAAGTGCGCCATACTGCGATTGGTACAATACTTAATTGTGGATGCGTTAACAATCGATGTGTGCATTGATGGCTGGTGGTGTATGTGCCTGTAGAAATTGTGCACTGATGGTTGGTGGTGTGCGTGCCTGGTGAAAGCGTGCACTGACGGCTGGTGGTGTGTGCCTGGTGAAAGCATGCACTGACGGCTGGTGGTGTGTGTGTGCCTGGTGAAAGCGTGCACTGACGGCTGGTAGTGTGTGCCTGGTGAAAGTGTGCAGTGAGGGCTGGTGGGGTATGTGTGCCTGGTGAAAGCGTGCACTGACGGCTGGTGGTGTGTGCCTGGTGAAAGCATGCACTGACGACTGATGGTGTCTGTGCCTGTTGAAAGTGTGCACTGACTTGTGGCTGTGTGTGTGGGTGTGTGTAAAACTCAAATGAGGATTTGAGACCACCCATTACTTACCATTGGTAGCCTCCCACGTCACCCTTGTTTCCTTACTTCCTACTGGTCACACCTCCGCCTTACCTCTTGCTGTCCCCTGGGCTTCCGTCCTTGTCCCTGCTGTGGATCATGGACCAAGTACTGCTTCATGGCCAGTGTCCTTCCACTGGCCACAGGCTCCTTCACCAGGCCCCACCTCCCTTTTTTTTGCAGGTTTATTATAGTGCAAACTAGACCCGAAGATATTGGAGCACTTTACATGAGCACCAGCTACATTACACAAGTACACATTCACTTGTACTTTAAAGGTACAGCACGATGAAGTGATTTGCACAGAATCACAGGACGTTCAGCTGACCAATCACGAGACTCGCACCTGGTTCCTAAGTTCCAAAGTCACCAGCTCTGCCGTTATACCACATCTTCTCCACAAACCTTGACCACAATCCTGAGCACAACTGCTTTAATATTGATTTCTTGACCGCTTTTATATTGATTTCTTGACCACAACGAAGGGTTAAATGTAAGTTTATTGATTGCACGTGAATAAAAACACTCGAGCTGTTGGTGTGGGAGACTAAACTGCTCCGCAATCGAACCTGGGGTTGAGGTGTGAAAGGGGGGAGTGGGGGTTAAAATCCACAATGCTGACCGGGGAAATCCTGTGGTCAACTGCACAGCACAACGCCCTGGCAAGCAAAATGGAGCACTGGCTTTGTAAACATACTCCGGACAGGTCGAGGTCTAAAGTAACAGAATTGGGAGAGATCAGAAATGTGCTAACGGCAATAAGTGCCGAATGTTATTACTCTCTGTGTCTAACAATATGCACACTTAAATAATAACGAGTCATTAAATAACTGAAAAACAGGCCGAATCATTGACCAAAGAAACGTGGTATGGAATGGGACAGCAAATTATGTTAAAATGACTTCTGGAATAATACACGCAGCTGGTGGGGGTTGGGGGGAGACAGTGCTGGTAGTAAGTGCGGAGATGTGAAAGGGCGGGAGAATGCGGCTGATTAACAATTCACTGTGCAAATGCATTCGTGGATTTATTATCAGTCCTTAGACTGTCTGATGGTCTGAAGTGGGGTTTGGGCATGAAAGACGTCGAGAGAGGCTAAAGAAGACCTGAGAAGATGTTGCAGGACCCTAAAAATTCAAGAAACAAGGAGCACAGGGTACCCACATATAAATAAAAACAAGCAAAAGCTAATGTGGGGGCCTGAAGGAGGAGGGGGTGCGAGGGATGAGTGAGGATGGGGTAGCAGGGGAGGGAACACGGCCTGGGGGAAGCTGGCTGGGGAGGGGGAGGAGAAATCCAAGGAAGGCTGTGTGCGGGGAGAGAGGGGAGGTGCTGGAGCTGAAAGTACGGCCGGCCGGCCATCCAAGAATAATTAGGGAAGGAGAAGCCGAGAAGCTGCAGAGCGCACGCTGGGCGAAGCCCTTTGATGTGCTGCGAAGATGAGTGGCCGGGAAACTGAAAGTACGGCCGATAGGAGGGAGGGAGGCTGATGCGCGTGCTTGTTTGGTCACGTGGTTCACGTGAACTTAAACAAAACCGCAGCAGAAAGCCCTTGGTTTGACGAGGATTTTGGCTACTTGAATTCTCGCTCCGCTCAATGCGCTTGCGCGCATTGATAGGTCGCGAGACTTAAACATCTAATAACCCATATACACACACATGTAGCTACTCACCAACCCATGCAGCCACTTATACACAAAGTGAAACACTGATACAAACATTTAAATATTTAAACAATACTCGCTAATATATGCATTCACTAAAATACACTTAATAAGCCAGTTAACCAATCAAATTTTTTTTTTTTTAAAACATCCATTAAGAGACTTATTTAAACATTTATTCTTCCATCGACCTTTACATATACATATATAAAACATATTTATTTTTCAGAAAGACACACATTCACTGGATGGTGTCATCAGTGATGTCATGAGTGATGTCACTGACCATGTCATGAGTGATGTAATATGTGATGTTATCAGCAGTGCATTACACGCGCAAGTTATAGTGAGTCCAACAAACTATAACGTGGGAATTTCAATGGTTTTATGTCAGTAAAATTTCCAGCTAACTATAACTGGTGTCAAACCCATGGTTTTTTCAGTGAATTTAATAGGTTTTTATAAATGCTAATTCCTAACTATAACTGGTGTGAAACCTATGGTTTTTTCAGTGAATATATATATATATATATATATATATATATATATATATATATATATATATACACATCCTATATTGGAGGCAAACAATGGCCAAATTACATTGAGTTTTAATTTAAAAACCTCTGATAATTATGAAACATTTCTGCAAAACAGAAAGAGATCATCAAGTGCAAACCCAGCCCTTATTGAAAGGAAACTGCAAGAGAATGAGAGGCATTGTTAGCTAATAAGCTGTATTTAAAGCATAACAGGTAAAAACTGGCACCATGCCTTCAAGACCTCCAAGGACCTCCTGTATCCCATCATACCCCATACGTGAGAGTTAGGTCAGGCTTCTTTACAGTGACAGGAAGAAGAGAACAAAGTATGTATAAGCTGCTGCGTGAAAGATTCATTCGGGAAGGCAGGAGGGTTACTTATGACTTTGATGAGGATTTCCCTGGAAGAGAACTAGGATTACAGGTAAGCAATGTATCCTTCTCTTCCAGGGGATCCTCATCAATAGTCCTAAGGACTGAATAGAATAGCAATCTTATCCCTCGTAGAATGGGCTTTAGGTCTGGCAGGTAAGTGTTTGTTACACAAATGGTAGGAGAGTACTATACAAGAAACCATACATCTAGACGTGGTCTGTTTGGAGAAAGCTGTGTCTGTCCTCATTGGACCATAGTTGACAAATAGATGTTCAGATCTGATATCTTTGGTCTCATTTGAGTAAAATTTGAGGACTGGTTTGAGATCTAACTAGTGTGACGCTCTTTCTGCTGGCATGGAAGGGTTAGGTGAAAATCCGATATCACCTTGGGAAGGAAACTCGGATGGGTCCTCATGACCGCCCTGTTAGCATGAAACACTGTGTAAGGCTCTTTAGCACATAGAGGCTGACTATGTGATGAAGTATAGCAAGATTTTCAGGTGAGATGTTGCAAAGATGCTTTCTGTATAGGTTCAAAAGGGGGGCACATGAGTTTTGAGAGGCCTACATTAAGTTACCACGGGGGAGTAGGAGTACGTACAAGTGGAAATACCTTCTTCAACCATTCTACTCAATCTTTCACCACATGCATCTGAAAAATAAATGTGTGAGAGAGACCTTCTAAAAGCAATAACAGTTGTGAGATGTACCTTAATAGAGGACAGTTACGGGCCAGATTATGCTAAATGGAGGAGATAAGGTAAAATTAAATCCTCCTGCCCAGAATTGGATGAAGATCATTTTGAGAACACCACACACAGAACCTTTTCCCCTTGAACACAGGAGCATCTGGTAGAAGGTCGTTTGGACTCCCTGAGAATGTCCATGCATTCCTGCGAGAGGTCTAAATGTCCATACTGGAGGAATTCAGGAGCAATGCTCTCAGGCTCTGCAAGGGAAGGTTAGGGTGGAAAATCTGCCCTTTCAAGCTTATACAGGAGAGTCCGTCTGCCTGGGAACCTCTTGTGTGGTCTTTTTGATGGTAAACGAGTTCCCAGAACGACCACTGGCAAGGCCGTTCCAGTGCTATGAGGATCATTCTGGTCATGGATCTGTAGAGTTTAAGGATCACTGCCAGAATCAGTGGAATTGGTGGAAACTCGTAAAGAAATTTCTCAGACCAATTTATCAAAAGGGCATTCCCCCTTTGTTCCTAGTTGGGAGAACTTGGATACGAAGTCTAAGCATTTTTTTTTGTTTTTGTCTCCAAACAGGTCTTTTTGCAGATGCCTCCATTCTAAAAAGATGGTTTGTATGATGTTATTGAGAGGAATCTAGTTGTACGATACTGCAAAATTGCGACAGAGAGTCCACCTGAGTGTTCTAGACTCCTGGCAGGTGAATGGCAGAAATTGGCAAATTCCTGACTATTAGTCACGTCCATATAGACTGCATTTGCAGAGACAGGAGACTACAACACGTGCTCCCTTGCTTGTTCAGGGAGTGCATTGTGGTTGTATTGTCAGTTTGGACTAGGACAGAGTTGGTCTGTATGGATGGATGGATAAAAGGACTTGAGGTATGGATGGGGTGCCCTCAGCAACGGCATGCAATACTGCTGCTCCTTGTCCGACCACAGGCAGTGCGTTTACAGAGCACCCATGTGAGCACCCCACCCCTGGAGAGAGGCATGCATGATGAGTGTGTGTAGGAGGGTCTTGATGGAAGGGGACTCCTGCCAGTAGATTTTGACATTGAGAACACCACGGTAGAGAGTTAGCTTGTATCCCAATAGTCTGAGAACTGACTGAAGTGAACCTACAGATTTTTCTGTAGAGGTCTCATTTGCGTGGGGCACAATCCTAGAAGAGACACCACCTATCTTGCAGATGGATGTGAAGTGGGCAGGAGATTGTAACAATGTTTAGGGTTGTTTCTCATAACCAACGCAGCACGCCTGATCAGACGTAGGATAGTGTTTAGCACCACGTCCAGGGGCGGCCTTGGGAATGTGCAAGCTGTGCATCTGCACAGGACCGCCAAACCCCAGGGGCCGCCACAAATTTGTGCGGGTGCTTTCCTGAGCTCCGGGGGGCTCCTCCCCGCCTGGACCCCCTCTTCCGGGGCCCCTTACATACGCTCGCTGACCGGGGCCGCCATGAGCCTAGAGCCGCCCCTGCCACATCTCCTGGAACCCACGAAAAGGCTCACACGTGACCATTATTTTCTCAATTGCAGTCAATTAAGGTCAGCAAAGACGTATAAATACGGCATCCTGTTAGTTCCCCTTAACCTTCGGGACGGGTAGGACGTGTCCACTAGAGACTGGAGATTCTAACACACCAAGTAAGTGGAGGACTAGGAACTAAAATGTAAATGTAAATGTATTTGAACTTGTATAGCGCACAGCTACCCGCAGTGGGTTTCCCGGCACTTGCTTAGGGAACCCGTCCTGGTATTCCCCTGTGAGATAACCCCGGCAGGGTATCCACAAGGTGAAAGCCAGGCATCCCACCGCGAGTGGCCGTTGTGGAGATTAAGCAAGCTATTGCCCAGAGTCGCAGAGTGTGCTGGTCATGTTGAGAGTCAATGCTTCTCACCATAACGCAAGTTTACCTTTTCTGTTAAATTAATCTTTTCTGTTAATTCCAGTGTGGGATGGAGAATACTCCTGGCCCTACCTGCTACCCATGAGGCATTAGGTGACTCAATACAAGCTAGATTTCTGATGGTTACGTAGAGTTTCCCTCTGACTCATTGTTTTAACTTTTGACTTCAGCTACAGTTTAACACCAATAGGTGTGACCATTTCTACTACCCTTGTATATAGTTTTTGAAATAAACCTGACGCCACCCCTTAATGACGAGTGGATGGCTAAAACTAGGATAAATCATGGTACTCCCCTATGAGGAAGTATATGTAAATGTAAATGTGGGTGTACTTGTAAAGCGCACTGTGACTCCAAGGAGTATCCTGGCGCTGAAGACCGCTGGGAAACCCGTTCTGGTTTCCCTGTGAGATGGTCCCTTTCTTGGTATCTCCAAGGTGAAACCAGGCATCCCCGGCGTCTGTGGGGGGCCGCTGTAGAGATGAGGCAAGCTTAATGCCCAGAGTTGCCGAGTGTGTTCCCTGGTTAGAGTAGGCACCGAGGCGAGAATTATCGAGTCCGTTTGGACCCTGCCGCGTCGGGAATTGAACCCTGGTCCCGGGCCGTTCTCTGCTTACGGGTCTGCCGCCTCTAACCAGTGAGCCACACCACTCCACCAGGTTTCAAAAACAGCCAGACACAGTTGAGAGACCACACTAAATAAAATCCCATTTGTAACCAACATGTCACTTTTCAAGTTTTGTAGAGATGTCAAATCAACAATGTTCACAACTAGCGGGCCTATCTTTTAATTTAAAAAAATTCTATTATGAATAGAAACAGAAGCACGCTCTTCACCCAGATAAGATTTGCGCAGTGCAATATAATGAATTCTGCACTATCTAGATGTTACATGCATGCAGTAATCATCATTTATCGGGGAACACATAAAATACACAATTATGAGGAAAAATATGTGATGCTATACTTCATGCTCTCCTCGGATCATGTTTTCTTTCTTTTTTCCAAGCTCTGCAGACTAATATATGTAATATTTTATGTTAGGAGGTTTAAAAAGTGTCTGCTTACTTTCAAGGAGTGTTCCCACGCTGGAATTGCAACACTAAAATCTGTTGTCCTATAAAGTCAAGTTCATCTACTATGGACAAAACAGTCTTAAGTTCTTTGCCTGAATAACCAGGTCTTGGGATTTTTCCAGAACTCACTTCTGATGGCTCCAATCTCAGGTCCAATGGCATGGAGTTCCAGAGTTTAGCCGGAAGGAGTCTGAAGGAACTGCCCCCAAGCGCATTATGTTCACTCCTGGGACCACAGTCAGCACAGCCTCATAGGCCCTAGAGTGTCTGGTAGGAGTATAGGCTTGAACCAGAGGATACAGATATCTTGGACCCTCTGATTAAGTATCCTATGTGCAAAACAGAGTGCTTTAGAAGAGACTCTGCTTTATGGGGCGCCAATATAGTTCGGCAAGTCCCAGGATATGGAGGACTGTTTTGGAATTTTTTGTAGCAGCCGGGCCGCAGTAATTTGTACTCTTTGAAGCATCCCCAGCCTGACTTTGCCTTCTTAGCTGGTTTCGCTAGGAGCCCCTGAATCATTTGTATCATCTTTAGCACTTCGAAACAGGTACCAACGTTGGCAGCAATCTGATTATCAAAAAATACAGATGCATCAAAGGTGACGCCTAGATTTAGGGATCGACGTGTGGCCCAATTCACAAGGCCACCAAGCGGGGGACAACATCGAGGGCTGTTCCCCAATCACCAGAACCTCTGTCTTGTCTGCATTCAGTCTCAGGCAGCTAGAATCCATCCTCACCACGAGGTCCACCAGACCGGACTTGAAATTCGCTGCAGCACTACCGTCATCTTGTGCCAGTGTAATGATCAGCTGAGTATCATCAGCATAGTACGCAATCCTCACCCCATGGCATTCGATTACATCTGCCAAGGGACGGAGATACAGGTTAAACAGGGTTGGGCTCAAAGCCAACCCCTGTGGCACTCCCTGCTGCAAGGGGATGACTTCTGAGGCGTGTAGCTTCTGAATCACCTGGAAAGATTGACTGTGTAAAAAAGTCGGGGAACCATTAAAAGGCTGTTCTTCCTATACCCGGATTCCACAGACGATCTAGAAGAAGCCCATGTGATACGGGGTCAAAAGTCACACTTAAGTCTAGCATGACTAGAGCAGCCGTCTTGCCTCCATCCGCCAACATACGTAGAGTCACTGAGGTCAGTAGGAGGGTGGAAACCGTGCTGTACTGCAGGCTAAAACCTGATTGAGTCTCATGAAGGTGTTCTTTCTCATCAATAAACTTCATTAATTGTAATATACCTACAGTTACGATTGGTTAAAAAAAACAAATGAAGGTACCTACTGGAGTACCAAGAAGAAAAGAGATCTGACTTACGAGGTCCTCACGAGGATCATTGACCCATAGAAGCATTTAGCAGCCGAAACAGGTTGACCAACCTGCTTGACGCCAAGGATAAGCAGTTCTTCCTACCGGTGCAACATAATGTTTTTAACCTTATCCCCATTTCCTCCACTTCATATTAAAATTGTCTTTGGGCATCAGAGATAATTTTAATTGTATTTTCAATGTACAGATCCTATAAGTGTTACTTACCAGACACTCTCCCTTCAGTTGGAGGCATCACTTACCTGGGGAAGAGAGTACACAGGTGCGGTACCCGATGAGGATGCCACCCACAACAAATGCCCCAGTAGAGTTAATATACACCGCTGGAGGCAAGTAGGGTTTGAGGGCTTCCGAGACAACAACCGCGAGACTCTGGCATAACAATTGTGGTGGTCCACTCTATTTGGATTATAGGAGATTGTAACACTTCAGAGTGATTGAGTGATAGAGGATAGCCTCTCCTCTGAAGGACACACTCTTGTGGCCCTCGTGTCCAGAGTTGCGCCCAGGTGGTGTAGTTTTTGGGGTGGCATTTGTATGGGTTTTGTGAAATTGATCTGGAGACCCAAACTTTGCAAGGTCTCGTGCATATCTGATAATGTCTTTCCGTTTGAGACGGGTAAGAGCTTTTTATGATCCAGTTGTCTAAAGTAGGGGTAGATGAATATTCTCTTTGTCCTTAAGGATGCGGCCAATACAGCCATGCATTTTGAGAATATACAAGGTTTAGAATTCAGGTTGAATGGTAATATTTTGTACTGCTAGTGTTTGGATGCCACTTTCAAGGACAACAACTTCTGTTGTTTTTGTGGAAATAGGCATCCTGGAGTTCGAAGGAATCCATTCAGTTTCCCTGATGGGGTTGGGGGTAGAAATTCAAGCATCTTGAATTTTTATTTGTTTAGCAGTTGCGAGTCCAGAATGGGTCTGAATTCTCTGTTCGGTCCTTTATTCTTTACCAAGAAATAGTAAGAATATATTCCTAGTCCCCTTAGGGAGCGAGGGACCTCCTCTATTGCCTCTTTTCGGAGCAGACTGGTAACTTCGTTTTGGAGGAGGACTCGCTGGAGACTTGAGTTTTTTGTAGGTGGAACAGCGGGAGGAGGAGAATCACAATAAGTAACCATTTTGAACAATATTCAAGACCCATTTGTCTCTTGTGATGGAGAGCCACTCGTCTAGGTGTTTGATGATACTTCCCCCCACCACCGGAGCAGGTAACAGAGAAGGGGAAGCGAGGGATTATTGTTGGGCTGGTGTTTTGGAGGAAGATGCCAGTTGATAATTAGCTCCTCTTCCCCTAGCTGATCTGCGGGGATGGTAATGAGACTGGTCGTGCTGGTGCCGCTGCGGGACCCAGTGAGGAGTTTGAACCCCCTGTTGATAGGGTCATCTATAATGGGGCCTGTATCTCAGCCGGAATTCTTTCCATGTTTCTAGACCTCCATCTTTGAGTGTATCAAGCTACATATTGGGCAGCTTGTCATCTGCGTGTGAGCCAAAGTGTGAGTTCCCAGTGAACGGAAAGTTGAGAATCCATTGCTGTGCCTCTGGTTTCAGGTGTCTGAGGCGAAGCCAAGAGGACTTTCTGACAGAGATTCCATGGGAATACCTATATGCAGCCAGGTCTGATGCATTTGCAGCCACACTAAATGTAAATGTAAATGTAAATGTAGGTATACTTATATAGCGCAACCTGTCACCACAAAGGGCATCCTGGCGCTTGCCTAGGGAACCCGTCCTGGTATTCCCCTGTGAGAAGCCCCGACAGGGTGTTCACAGGGTGAAAGTCAGGCATTCCGCCGCGAGGGGCCGTTGTGGAGATTAAGCAAGCTATTGCCCAGAGTCGCAGAGCGTGAACCCGTGAGTCGAGGAGGCACCGGGACGAGAATTATCGAGTCCGTGGAATTTTTTTTTAGCCCAAGACCCGCCGGGGCGGGGAATTGAACCCTGGTCCAGGACCGATCTCAGATTCCGGGTCTGCCGCCTCTAACCCCTGAGCCACACTTCTCCACAATAACCTAGTTGGAAATCCGGCCCCCTTCATGTGGATTCTCTTGCAAGCCCTGCTGGTCTTCCATTGGTAATCTTTCAGTGAGTCCCAGAGAAAGTGGTCATATCTGCCAAGCAAGGCCGCTTTGCTAGCCACCTTCATGATAGAAGAGGATGTGCCACACATCTTTTTCCCCCAAATCGTCAATCTGCTTGCTGTCCTTATTTGGGGGCAGCGATGATAATGCAGCAACAGAGGGTTTTTTCCTTGCAGTGGCTTTGATGACTTGGTCTGGTGGTGGGTCAGTCCTCAGGAATAATGGATCCTGGTCTGGGGCCTTAAACGTTTTAGGGATCCACGACGGAGCCGCTCGCAGGGAGGCCGGAGTAAGAAAAAGATCCAATGCCGGTTTGAGAAGGCCTGGGAGCAGTGGCCTCGATGCTGCCCTATGGTGCAAAGTCTCAAAGATGACGGACGATGGTGCTGTGGGCGCTGGGATGTCAATGTTCATCTTAGATGCGCCCCTGATTAACACGTCGTTGATTTTGGTCAAGTCATCGATCTGGTATACTGTTGCCAATAGAGTGTCTGTTAGTGTGGGCAAGTAATCCCTCACTGAAGACCAAATGGGAGACCTACATCTACAATGCAGAGACCAGATCAGTTAGACCTTCAGGATCTTGAGGTGGATCTGGTCCTTGCTGTCATGGACCTCAATCTATTCCTCAGGGATGTCATGGATCTCCTTGGGGATCTAGGTTCAGGGACATGCCCCCCCCGGAGGAGGAGAAGACAAAAGTGAAATCAGGTGGCGCGATTGGCTTCGCAATGATGATCGCCACATAGCCCTAGATGGAGAGCATGTCTGTGAAAATGCTCTACATGCTTTTTGCAGAGACTTTCCAGCAAGCATGGGAAGATGTTAAGTGGAGTCTCATGAGGTAGAGACTGAACAAAACCTGAAGTTCACTGGTTGAGCCGGCAAAACTTGAATCGAAATGGAACGTCCTCCTGACATCAAAGGTATTGTTATCGGTGACTGTGACCATGTGTGTTTTGATGATGAGGGCCTCTGGTTCGCTTGAAGTTTCGACTTCAACTGAGTTTGCCGTCTAAGCGTCAACGGAGAAGTGGGCACCAGCAAGTGCCTCAGCTGTGATCTTGCTAAATGTGGCTTTGACGTAGAGCAGTGTTTTAATGCAGACGTTGGCCGGACGTGCGATGTGTGCCTGGACGCCAAGTGGCTAGGCTGCTTAGACTTCGGCAGGGCCCTTGATGCAGAGGAGTGCCTCGATACAGAGTGGCAGTGCTTCAACATCGACAGAGGCTTCGCCGGCAATGTAGGTCTCAACATAGAAGGGCAATGCTTATACTCCAAAGGAGGACTTGTGTGTGCCTACACGTCAGTGAAATTCGCTGGTGAGCCTGGGGCAGATTTGAAAGGAAAACAAAAAGATGCGTTTACTCCCCCGCATGTTCAAAGGAATACCATGGGTGGGACAAATCCCGGGGGTAGTGTTTTATAATCATGCGAGGGGTGCCCATGCAGCACACCCACACCCAGGGGACCTCCCCTCACCAGGGTAAACAATAATGTACTGGTGCAGGAGGGCCAGCACAGCCTCCTCTGCAGCCACAGGGACCGCTACCTCCCCAGCGCTATTTATTTAATTAGTGAGCGGGACGCCCGTGTGGCCCTTCCGCAGTTGCAGAGACCACCACCTCCCCGGGGTTTTATGTATGAACAAAGTGGGGAAGACACACGAATCCCCCCGCAGCCCTAGGGGCCGCAACACCCCCAGGGCTATTTATTAAATTAGTGAGGGGGACACCCGTATGGCCTCCCCGCAATCCCAGGGACCGCCACCTCCCTGGGACTTAATGTATGAACAAAGTGGGGAGGATGCACAACCCCACAACCCCCTGCGGCTCCAGGGGCTGCCATCTCTGCAGAGCCTTTAAATTTGAATAATGTGAGGGGGCCACACGCCCCCCCCTGCACTCGTGGGGGCCACCCACTCAGCAGGGCTTTAACTTTATTTAATGGGGGGGCCGCATGAACCCCCCCCCCAGCCCCGGGATTACCACTTCCCTGGGGCAATTAACATAGTAATTAAGGGGGCTTCTCGGCCTCACAGCCCCGGGGACCACCACCTCCTCGGGGCTTAAATAATATAATAGAGGAGGTAAATTGCAGACCTTCGGCCAGGGGACCACTACCTCCCAAGGGCTAAAGTAAAGATTGGAGAAGGGCCGCACAGCCCTCCTCTTGGAGCCAGAGATGGCCCTGGGGACTGCCACCCTCCTGGGCCGGCTCCTGCTATGTCCGGGGGTGCCCACACCCAGGACATTGCTGTTTGCTTTGACTTGGCATGAGCGTTAATGCTCCCCCCAAGCCATAGAAAACTGTGCTTGCTTTCAGCAAGCGAGAGCACAAAAAATGCTCACACTTGCTGAAAGCGACCACAATTGCTTTCACAAAGAGGGAGTGGCTTGTTCAGAAGCTCGCTCTTTGTCACCGCAGGAGGTGGGGAGCAGGCAGGGACTGTGGGGCCTTTGAGGCTCCCCCCACCACAGTCCCAAACATTGCTAAAATGGGTGCTGTGGGTGGGACCAGGAAACCCACACTAGAGGCCAGGCCCCGGGGCTGAAATCAGCCCGGAAGGGGAACTGCTTGGACAAGCCCCCTTTAAATTTATTTAAAAAAATTAAAAAGAAAAGCCGGGCCTGGGTGATAGGATCCTCCAGGTCCTAAATCAGCCCTGGGATCGGGGGCGCACAGCCCCTCCCCCTCATTACAAAAACACCTGGCCCTCGGGGATGGGGTCGAAAATGGCCCATGGAAAAGGAGGGCAACGTGACCCCATCCCCTAAAAAATAAATACATTGTTTTCTTCAAAAGGCTGGCAAGTCGCTGGAGGCCTCGCCCCCTTTCTGCACTACTCTGCAAACGTGCTTCCTGGCGCAGTGCTGGTTGGGGGATGAAGTCCCCCTTGCCTGCTGAGAGTCTTTGGGGGCCAACTACCCCTCATGTTACCTTCAGTACGTTCCACAGAGTGCGATTGCTGTGAGGACTTCGGAGGCCACGCCCCATTTCTCCCCAACTCTGCAAACACGCCTCCTGGTGCAATACTGGTTGGGAGATGAAGTCCTCTAGGATGCTAAGGGACCTTGGGGGCCCAGAAACCCTCCTGTTACATCCACTAAGTCCCTTACGCCAACATTCCTGAGAGTTGGTCGGAGGCCATGCCCCCTTTTTCCAACACTCTGCAAGCACAACTACCAGTTAAAAAAACAAGGAAATTCCCTTTAAAAAACACCAAAGGTTACAGGGACTTTAAAGTTAGGAAATACATTTTTTTTAAAACCTTACACATTCACTGAAAAAGAACAAAGGTTACAGGGATGTTATAGTTAGGCTTAGATTTCCCTCATACAAAACTAGTGAAATTCAGCAGTTATAGTTACCTGAGCTAACTTTAACTTACACCCCGTAATGCACTGCTTATGACCTCACATATTACATCACTTATAACATGGACAGTGACATCACTGATGACATAATCAACAAAACCACTCAACACTCACACCCCATACAACCTCTTGTATGTCCACTCACACACCCACAAAACCACTCACATACCCATTCATACCCATACCAGTATTCACACTCACTCCTCCATAGAGCCACTCACACACCCACCCACTCACTCATACAGCCACCCATACAGCCACTCACACACCCATACAGCCACTCACACACCCATATAGCCACTCACACAACCAGTCACTCACCTGTAGTCAGCCACATAGCCACCCATCCAGCTACTCACACTCCCACTTATTTACCTAGTCACACACCCACTCACTCATATAACCTCTCAACAGAGCCACCACTCACACCCACACACCTACATACCCATTCACACATCCATACAAGCACTCGCACATCCCCTCACTCACCCATACAGCAACTCACTTAACTAAACACCACTGAAACATCCACTCACCCACCCATAAGACCACTTACACACCCAGTCACTCACTCATACAGCCATTCAGATACCCACTCACCCATAGTCACTACACACCTACTTACCCACCCATTGAACTCACATTGCCACTGACTCAGCCATAAAGCCATCGACACACCCACTCAAACACCAACACAGTCACTCACACGGCATCTCACTCACTCACCCACATAGCTACTCACACACCCTTACACACAAAAGTACAGTCACACACCCACTTTCATAATATGTGTGAAGCAGTAGTAGGGCACCTAGTATAGTAATTTAACTTTTGTAGTAGGTTAATATATATTATTAACAATCAAATGCTTAGAAAACACTTACACTCACTGGATGATGTCATCAGTGATGTCACTCACCATGTCATGAGTGATACAATAGGTGAGGTCATAAGGAGTGCATTGCGGGGGCTTAAGTTATAGTTAGCTCAGGTAACTATAACGGTTTAATTTCACTGGTATTTTTTTTCAGTGTATGTATATGTGTGTGTGTGTGTGTGTGTGTGTGTGTGTGTCTACAATTACTACATACATTAAATATATAGGAAACTGGCTTTTTGTTGCAGTGCCCCCAACTCTTTGCCTGGTATCTGGAGCAATTTTGACTGAAAGAGTGCTGGGTTCTTGCCAACCAGAACCTCCAGCACCAGTGTTCTTTACCGGTCCTAAACTGTACAATTGTTCCACAATTGTCAAAACTGTTGGTATCTCTTGTAAGTCTCTATTAAATGGTGCCTCGGGCATTGCACCTAAACTTACTGACTCTGTATTTTGTGAACCAACCTACTAATATGGGTTAGACCTGACATCATTGGCGTGAGTCTACCTTCCATTTTTGTCGGATTGCCTCCTCTGTTTTGATATGTTTTTGCTGGTTATATGTTTTGGACACCGTGCAACTGCTAATCAGTGCCACAGTGCAAGTGCTCCCTATATTAAATTGATGTATTGATTAGTGATTCCATGATTGAGTTATTTGATTTACTGTCAGCCCCTAGTACAGTGCACATGTGTGCCCAGGGCTTGTAAATCAAATGCTGCTGGTGGGCTTGCAGCACTGTTTGTGCCACCCACAGAAGCAGCTTGCAAAGTGTGTCTCAGGCCTGCCATTGCAAGGCCTGTGTGTAGTCCATGACTGCCATGTCGATTTGGCCAAGTGCACCCACTTGCCAGTCCCTAAACCTTAACTTTGCTTCATATTAGACACCCCTATGGTAGGCACAAGGGCAGGGTGCATTGTAAGTATAAGGTAGGATATGCCCGGATGTGTGTAGCATGTGCTAATAGTGAATTACAGCCATTTTCGTTTTTCACTATTGAAGGCTATATGTTCCCCATAGGCCAGAATGGGCAGTTAGATTATTACATTCTTATAATCCTAACTGACTCAGGGAACACAGTAGAAATTCGAATTTAAGTATCCCTGAACTCAGAATAATAAAATACATCTTTTAGTAAAGTTGGTTTTAATATTCAATGTGTTTGAAAATACCACTTTTAGAAAGTAGGTATTTTCTTGCCTAACTGTCCAGGCCTGCCTCTGCTAGGTTGTGTATTCCTTGTCTGGGTTTGTGAGTGACAGGGCTGGGGGACTCCAGTAGACAGGCTGGGGCAGCCCGGTGGTGAATAGAGAGATCTGCATCTAGATGGGAGGGAGGAGTTGCACCTGGGACCTGAATAGGGCTGGGCCTTCCCTCTACAATGCTGGCGCCATCCCCTGTGGCTTGTCTGGTGTCTCTGCCCAGCACTGTGAAAGGGAAGAAGGAATCTTGTCAACAAAGTGCTCCAGAGCTGTATCTTCCCTCCCCTGTGCTGGCTCCACCTCCTGTGGGGCGGCTGATGTCATGTAAACAAAGTGCTCAGGAACTGGTTTGGACTAGGCAGAGGCCTCTTTGCCTTCAGAGAACAAAAGATTTTGGGGCGTAAATATTGGGACCCTGATCCCAAGAAATTAGACCACTTCTGGAACAAGAAACCTTTCTTCCAAGGAGAACAACCAAGGAAACTGCAGGAGTTGGACTGCCCCTCTGCCAGTGTGCTGTTTGCTGGGTTGGCCTAGAGTGGTTACTTCATTGCCAAGGGAAAGGAGAAGGAACTTTTTAAGGAATTTCATCTTCAGAATTTTCTCCAAGGGCTTGAACTGTGCTTGCCTCCTGCTGAAGTCTCAGGGACAAAAGACTTCACCTCCAGCTCCCCCTGTTAATTTCCTTGCTGGGAATTCTATCTACAGACTTTTGCGTGTCGCTGGGAGCTGGAAGCGCGACGCACCGAGAGGAAGCGTGTCGCCGCCGCAGCTCAGATCATCGCATTGCCAAAGAAGCGTACTGCCGCCGCATCTCCCTGGGAGCGTGTGTTCATCAAAACTGCCTGCTGTCGCATCACCGGAGAAGCGTGACGCCATCAAGAAAGTCGCCTTCGCATCACCGGAGAAGCGTGTCACAGGGCCTGTTGCGGATCCAAAGTACAGAGTCGTTTCAAGGCTGCCAGGGCGTCATCGCATCGCCACGTCAAGGGCGCCATCTTCTCGCATTGCAACTGGATCACTGCATCGCATCAAGGCGCCATGTTGCGCACCGCAACCTGCCCGCAGGCCGAGAATCTACGCATCATCTCCGCACCGGTAAGGCTCACGACGAGTCCCCTACTCTGCGCAAGCATTGAGGCAGGACGCAACCGTCCCCCCGGATCCCAGAACCAACGCATCTCCCCTTTTGCGAGCCGTTTGTTCACTTTGCGTTACGCATCCAGATACTTTGTTGAGAACTTGGTCGCATTTAACATCAACTTGAACTAAGCTACATTTATCATCTTTAAGTCAACTTTTAGTATAGTATTGTGGATTTTTGTCGTTTGTGGTCTTGTTTTAAGTCTATATAAAGAATACTTATTTTTATAAACCTGTGTTGTGTCCATCTGTAGTGTTTTCACTGTATTACTGTGTATATTCACAAATGCTTAACACACTGCCTCTGAGATAAGCCTGTCTGCTCTTGCCAAGGTACCAATGGGGTGAGCAGGGGTTATTAAGGAGTGTAATCCCCTTATCCTGACTTAAAAGTAAGGGTCCCTATTTGGAAAAAGGTGAATACCAATGCCAACTAGAGACCCCCAAATCTAACAGTATGTAGGTTGATTTGCAAGATACCACACTGGTCACATATTGTGACCAGTATTTTGCAACCTAGTTCCTCAGGAGTGTTATTTGAAAAGTTTATTTGGCTTCTTTTCATGTGAAAAATAAATCAAATTTCAAAATTATCTTTTTAACCGAAAAGATCAAATTTATTGTAAAAGTGATCTGGGATTCTGAAACACTGGTAAAGCATTCACTATGTATGGGCTACCAATGAACAGGCTCTAATAGAGAACCACATCCATCGTATCAATAGCCTAAATAAAGAAAAGGCTCTAAAAGCACTAAGAGTCACCTACCAAAGCTGTCAATAAAGCTGTAGGGCTGCACCATGGATAATTTGTGTACCCCACAAATGGTTATAAGCAACGACATTCAGCCTGCAAAGAAGTCAGTAAAAGTCTTGAAATTAGGAAAAGCGTAGCATTCTTTAGGGAAAGATATGCTTTTAAAAAGTCCACGTTAAAAAAATTAAATGAGACTTCTGCTTAGTTCATCTCACAGTACATGGTGACAGGAGTTTAATTTAGAAAAATATATATTTGCATCCCATTAGGACCGGAGAGCACTAGAGATACTGGAAGGGATATAAAATTGATGAGCTGCTGAGTGATAACGTGAAGATTTCTGGTAAGTAAAAGTGCTGGCTCCTGCAATTTCTTTAAAAAAAGAGATACCTAATTGTAAACATTTTGGGGTGTTGTACCTATTGCATGCATTTTAGGGGAGGGGGGCAGGTGGATAAAGATGTAGGGAAGCAAAATAGTTACTTACCAGTAGGAGTAGTTTTGCAGCTCGAAGAGTTTTCTGGATTAACATGCTGTGCATTATTCCACCATCTAGGGGTTGGGTCCGAAATTGTGCGTTTCTTTTTTTTCCCCGTGGGACGTCGTCGTCAATTATTTGGTGCTAGGTCCAATCCTTGTGATGAAAGACAGCGCCACGGATGTTCCTGTGCTTGGTAGCCATCTTCGGATTCTTTTTTCCATTTTCTTTCCTTGGTAAAATAGAGTATGTCTTAAATGTTCTTGTTTTAGTTTTTTGTTTTTCTTTTACATGATCTTTTCTCCCACCTGTTTGCATTCATCCTCTGAGGGGAGGTGGGTGTGTCGCATATGAATCCAGAAAACTCTTCAAGCTGCAAAACTACTCCTACTGGTAAGTAACCATTTCGTTTTGCAGCATGAATCCTTTTCTGGATTCACATGCTGTGCATTGGAATATGTAGCCATTTACCCCTCCTTTGGGTGGTTGCGGTAAGATGAGGAAGACCCAGCGAACAGGTGTTGAAGTACTTTTTGTCCCAACTGAGCTTCTGTGTCATCTGTATACCCACACAGTAATGCTTGGTGAAGGTAGTTGGATGCCATGTCATCGCTGCACATTTATTGTCTATTGGCACATTGGCCATGAAGGCCAGGATTGCCCCTTTTTTCCTTGTTGAATGGGCATTTGGCCGGGAGTATAGTTTTTTTTGCTAATAGCATACCTGAATTGCTTCTACAATCCAACGTGCAACTATCCCCTTTGTTGGACTTGGAGTGAGAGACGAACAATTGATTTCCCTTATGGAATTATTTTGTCTCCTGTCGATAGTATGGTAAAGTATGAAGGTAAGGTACGGTATGAAGGTTTCTTTATAGTCGTGTTTGTGGGATTGTGAAAAACACTGCTAGCTGAATGCTTTGATTCATAAGGAATTTGCTGACTACCTTAGGTAGAAATTGAGGGTTGGTCCTTAGGATAACCTTGTCCTTGTGGATTTGCATTTATGGTTCCTCGATAGTTAATTCCGGTATTTCACTTTCACTCAGTAGAAATGTTATAGCTATTAAGAAGGCAGTCTTTATCATGATGCATCAGAGTTCTGCTTTGTGGATGGGTTTGAACGGTTCGGTTATTAGCTGTGTTAAAACTGTGTTTAAGCTCGACATTGGGGCTGGAGCCTTTCTTAGGGGGTGCAATTCTCTTGGAACCTTCCAGGAATCTTTTGACGACTGGTGATGTGAAAAAAACTTTCACATGAATCTCCCCTGTCGTAACCTACCAAGTGCACCTTGAGGTTGGAGTAGTTGATATTGCGGTCTAGCAAGTGTATAAGATATATGAGCACTGTTTCATGTGTGGAAATTGAATTTAGGGTATTGCTCTCCGTACACCATATGATGTACTGTTCCACTTAGCTGCATAGCATGGTCTTGCGGTTTGTTTTCTTGCCTCCTTCAGTATCTCCATTGTTTTTTGCTGCAAGTTTAAATGTCCGAACTCTATGTACTCAGGTGCCCGGCTGCTAGGCTGCGTGTAGCTGGTTCTGTGTGAAATATTTGAACCCACTGCATTGCAAAAAGGTTCTGTTCTGCCTTGAATTTAATCATCTGTCCCTTGGACAGTTCGAGTAGGCTTGAGGACCTGGTTTGCCTTGTCCATTGAGGGGGCATGAGAATTAGGTCTGTTTTCTAGTATCCTTTGTAGAAGAGAAATTGGAGGAAAAACGCATGCAAATGTCCCTGACCAGTTTATCAACAGGGCATTCCATTTGGATAGGTGGTGTTGAAACCTGGAGGCGAAGAATTTACATTTCCTGTCCTCCAGTTTTGCGGATCGGTCTATCTCTGGTGGCCCCCAGGGACTGAAGACCCTTTGCAGGCTCCTTTGTTTTATCTCCTATTTGTGCGAGCTGCTGTTCTCCCTGCTGAGCTGATCTACTGCTGTGTTGTCCTTTCCTGGCAGGTGAATGGTCTACAGGCTGATTTTCCTTGAATTGGCCAATTGCCATATTTGCCGAATTAGCTTGCTTAGGGTAAATTATTTAGTTCCTCCCTGTTTGCTGAGATAAAACATTGTCATTGTATTGTCCGTCTGTCTTCCCTCCTACGTGGGCTTAGAATGCCTTCAGTGCCTAGAACACAGTCTTCATCTCTAGGAAGTTAATATGCTTTATGGAGTCTGCACTATTCCATTGACCCCGTACCCTCAGGTTTACCAAATGTGCTCCCCAGCCCTTGTGGGATGCATCTGTTGCAATGGTTCCTGAGGGAGTTGGCAATTTGAAAGGTCTGTCTAGTATTATGTTCATGGATGCCCACCATTGTATCTCCTTCTGTACCGTTCCTGTTACAACCACTAGATCCTCCCAACTCCCTGAGGTTTGTGACCAACTATTGCACAGCCATTCCTGTAGCGAGCGCATGATGCAGACATGCATGGGGAATGCATGATGCTTTCATGCCCGTGAGTTTCATAGCTGTCCTGTTTTCGCATTGACCGCCAGCCGGGTGAGTGTACGAGGAGGACGCAGAGTTGCTGCCTCGCTGCGTCGCTGATCCCCGCTGCCTCCCGCAGTTCCCGCTGATCTTGCCAATCTTTGTTCCTTTGCGCCACTGTACACCACTGGGATGCCAAGTTGCTGCATGCGGACCCCGCAGCTTCTGTGAACTTTGCTGGTCTTTGCCTTGCCAACCCAGCACAGAGACTGACTGACTGATCCCACGAGATCCACAAGAAGCCGGGTGCAAGTGCGGAGCTGCTATCCAGAATCCAGAGCCTAAGCCGTAGCTGGAGTGGCGGGGCCCGCCAGGCTGCACTGTTCTCTGTGGATGGCCCCACAAACTATCCCGTGAAATATAAAATATATATATATATATCTGGAAAGGCGGTGCAACTTGTGGCGTGTCGTGGTGAAAACAAGCAGGCAAGTGCGTGGGGAAGAGGGAGAACTCGGTCCCTCTTACCGGAGGCTGCAGAGTGAAGAGCCCAGGTGTACCTGCGGAAGCGGCACAACTTGGTTGGGTGCGGCTTGCGGCAACCCAGCTGATTACTCAGTTTTTAAAAGTGGCCGCAAAAAAACACCAAGAAAAACCAGGACCGCAATGACTTCGAATGCCTCAAACATACCATCCTAGTCTGAATTTCAAAGCAAAGTCGACATGAATCCTTCATATGATAGAAGCAGCAAGAGCCATAAGAATGAAATGGAATTACTTCGGGAAACGGAACCAGATTCCCAGCACACAATAAATAGAAAAGTCAAAGTCTCGCAATTTGTAACAACCGAAGCCCTTCATTCCTTAGAAAGCATCAAAGTCATAACCTCAAGGACATCGAGGCACTAATTCACTGTCATCCACTCTCTTCAGAATCACAACCGCTGCAGCAATAACAATTCTTACTCGGTCACAACGGTTACAACAAGGGTGTCCCAACACATCAGACAAGTTTAGATATCCATAGTCCTTTTGGAAACCGACACATGTCGCCGGTGGTCCTACTTGCAGATGACTCTGATTCTGTTAAAGTAAACCCTAACAAGCAAGATCAATTTGCCTCGCCACTTCTTTCATTGGAAAAGGTCCACCAACCCGGTCAGGAACTCCTGTTTTTCAACCAACACAATGACATGCATTTTAAATTTAAAAACCCTGAAAATTCTCCTATGATGCCACTCTCTCAAAAAAAGGAACAGATCAAGTGAGATTCCAGGTTTGCTGGGACTTTCCATCCCGAATCTTCAACTCCTTCAAGAACAAGGAGTCAGCTCACCCCTAGCAGGACCAGCCAGTTCACTATCATCCGCAGTCTGGCTGCACTTGCTAAACACCATGGATTGGTAAAGCCATAATTTACCATGCAGATAAATTAGACACCCAAGTTGAAATTTGAAACACCCCAGACATCCACGTTCAGGGGGTGGAACAAAAGTTGCAAAACTTTAATGAGATGATCATGAGGGTGCAGCTAGACGGAGAAACAACTTACCAAATGTGTCATTGCCACTGCACTCAAATAATAGACTAACTAGCCGTAGTTCCAACTCTAATGACCAAACTATTGAGGGTCATCAGGGACGTCTCATCTAAGACCACATTATCAGCCGAGAAAGCTAAAGAAACACTGAGGAAAGAGGATCAGGCCTGCCCTAGCCCTCTCAGGGGGCAAAATGCAAGAGTAATGGGGACCAATTCAGCTCAAACACAAGCAAGCACATATAAACCACAACTATCAAGAGTATCTGGCAACACAGGAGCCTTGACCTTCAGTGCTTCACATTGAGTTTCCTGTTGAAGATCCTGTGGCGTTTCGGCTCTTTTATGCAGTTGCTGTTCAGACAAATCCTGTTCCATCCTTGCTGCTGAAACCCACAGAGAAGTCAATCCTTTTTGGGCTACATTTAACTCTTGTGCTCAGTGGAATTCCATTGCTTTGACTCCCGGTTCATTTCTGTTTATCAGGGAAATCTTGGGTAACTGCACACAAAATTCTTCGCAGTCAGAGACTTCCTGACTTTGTTTCCTATATCACAGTTCCCTCTTGTTCCCACTCAGCTTACTTTACGCTACTTGCCTGGATTTTGGTCATTTCATCCTCATATCATTTATGTAATTCGTGCATAGTTCTTGCTGATAGAACTGTATATTATTATTGCAGTGTTTGTTACGTCTGTTTTTTCTTGCTGAAAGAAGGTCTTGGTAATGCTCTCAAGCCTTGATCAAACATCAGCTGAAGGATACAAATTATGTCTTATCTCATTGAAATAAGAATGTATGGTGTGCATATGTGTAATATTCGTTGGCACAATATTGTGCAAGTGTGTATTTATCTCTGGCACAATATTGTGCGAGTGTATTAATCTTTGGCGCCATGTGGTGTGAGTGCAGTTCTGATTTAATCTAATCATTCTAAAAGACCACTTTTATCGTGACCCAAATGCAGACGTTTATGCATGATATAAGTCATTGATTATTTGTGTTCTTATTGAGGTCTTTTACTACTGCTGCCGGAGAAGGACGCCATACTCATTCCTAGTTTTTTGACAGATGTTCCAGATTGTTCTGTATCCCAGAGTTTGCTTCTCCACCGGCACAAATGTGCAGTAGTTTCTTTCTTCATTTTAGCTTTTTGTTTCAACTATTTATTTTAGTGTATCGTTTTTTCCAAAACCCCCTTCCCTTGAGATTATCAGATGAGCACTGGTGTCTCTGGTTCAGGGTTCGTCGGATGATATCTGGGGATTGTTGGGGTCCAGCTGCCTCTGGGTGTTCAGCAGAGAGAAGAACGCGTTCCAACGTTCATCTTCCCAAATTGGTTCCTGATAGACTGCAAAGCCCCTAAAATCAACAACAAAAAAATTGTCTTCTTGTCCCGCCCAGGCAGCTAGGTGTCCGGTTCTTTTGACGTTTCTGCTCTTAACGACACCTTCAGGGATCTCCAATGACAGGTAGACTTGGTGCGAGTGGAGAAACAAACCTTTTGATCACATGTAATAGGGATGTTCCAAAGGTTAGATAGAGTACATAATGGGGGTGCTGACTCTGGATTTCGCCTTCCTACGGGTGGAACTTATACCTCTCACATACAGGTATGTCAACAAATAGCGGTTCCTTTGGCACCCCCTGAGCGCTATTAAGGGGATCCTTTGAAATTACATATTTTTCTTACACCATGTAAATTACATTTTTTATGTAGACCAGCTGCGTTTCCAACACCTGAGTCTAGAGTAGCCTTCATTCTCTCATATCTATCTGGGGATGTGGCAGCCTGGTCAACAACCTTTGTGGCCAATGATTATTCTGTGTTGTATTTCTTTGCGCTCTTCGAGCAGGATCTCAGGCGCATTTTCAACTGACAAACCTCCGCACACACAGTAGACAACGAACGACTGGATCTGACCTCGGGTCACTCCCCACATCTTGTCTCCTTTCCCCATCCTGTAATTTAGTCTTTTTTCATTTTGAGTACTTATTCTAATTGTCTGCTCTAGGCGCTCCTTTCAGGGCATTGCCCTCCGTGCTCCCCTGCGGCCCGCCCCCTTTTGCCTCGTGTCCCTCGCCCATTGGCCCCCCGCTCCTGCCTCCAAGCTGCTCCTCCCTCCCACTTCGCCTCTTATGGAGATCACCACGCGGAAGCACTCAGCGGGCGCGCCAAAGGCAAGCCCGTCTGCGCCCGTCCACAGCTGGACCGCGCCAGGACCCCTGGACCCCGCGCCCCCGCAACACCAGACTGCACTACGACTCCAGCACCCTCTGAGCACTCAACACCGGACGAGGCCACCCCTGCTACCGGGCCACCACGAAGCGCACCCCAGGACCCTTCGCCTGCACCAGCCCAGCAAATCCCCAACCAGAGAACCCAACCCAACCACCTCTGCTGCATCCTCCTCAACACCCGCTCCGCTCGCAAGTACGCCATCGAACTCTCGGACCTCCTAGATTCCACCTCCCCCGACGTCGCCTTCCTGACGGAGATCTGGCTTAACGCCACCTCAGCACCAGACATCGCCATAGCCATAGCCATAGCCATCCCACAGGGTTACAAGATCTCCCGCAGATACCGCACCAACGGAGTGGGAGGGGGAATTGCCATCATCCACAGGGACACCCTCAGAGTCTCGACCAACACCGACGACACCCTCACCACCACCGAGCACATGCACTTCCAGATCCACACTGACCCCAACACCACCCTGAGAGGAAGACTCGTATACAGACCTCCCGGACCATGACCACAGTTCAGCGACATCATCGCCGAGCTCGTCAGCACCCACGCCCTCGCCTCCACGGACTACATCCTCTTCGGGACCTGAACTTCCACCCGAGAACAACAACGCTATCTCCACCGCCCTGATCGACAACCTCGGACTCAAACAGCTAGTGACCACCCCCACCCACGCCGCCGGACACACGCTGGATCCCATCTTCACCACAAGCCCCTACGTCTCCTTCAACTACACCACCGAACACCACTGGACCGACCACAGATATGTCCACTTCACCTTTAGGAAACCCACCACACAGCACTGCACCAAACAGCTACCACCCGCTGCTGGGGCAAGGTCACCAAGGACCAACTGACTACCACCCTCGCCCTGAGACCACCCACCGACTCCACCGAAACAGACACCGCTGCAACCAACCTCAAACAATGGATCAACGACTGCGCCAGCACCCTTGCCCCTCTCAAGACCTCCACAACCAACCACACCAACAAGAAAGCCGCCTGGTTCACTGAAGACCTCCGGGTCTCCAAGCACACCAGTCGGAAGCTGGAGAAGAAATGGCTCAATGACCGAACACCACACAGCCACACAGCCCACAAGAGCGCCACCCGCAGACACCACCAACTCATCAGAACCGCCAAGAGGACCGCCATCAAGGAACGCCTAGACAACAACGCACACAACACCAAAGAACTCTTCAACATCGTGAAAGAACTCTCCAACCCCAGCTCCAACACCAACATCATCCCACCATCACAAGACCTGTGCGACTCCCTGGCCACCTTCTTTCACCGCAAGATCACCGACATCCACGACAGCTTCAACACAGACACCCCCACACCAACCACCGAGTCCACCACCCCTGCGACCACCACCCGCCTGACCGCATAGTCCCGCGTCAGCGACGAAGACACCATCAAAACAATGAACTCCATCCACTCCGGATCTCCTTCCGACCCCTGCCCTCACCACGTCTTCAACAAAGCCAGCACAACCATCGCGCCCCACCTCCGGAAAACAATCAACAGTTCCTTTGAGACAGAAACCTTCCCCGAAAGCTGGAAGCACGCAGAGATCAACGCCCTTCTGAAGAATCCCAGGGCGGACCCCAAGAACTTCCGGCCCATCTCCATGCTCCCGTTCTCGGCAAAAGCGACAGAAGATAGTCAACAAACATCTAACCCGCTACCTAGAAGAAAACATCCTGGACCCCTCGCTATCCTGGTTTCGCAGCAACCACAGCACCGAGAACGCCCTCATCGCTGCTACTGACTACGTCAGGATCCTGATGGACAAAGGAGAAACAGCCGCCCTCAACCTCCTGGACCTATCAGCAGCCTTTGACACAGTCAGCCACCGAACCCTATCAGCATGCCACCATGACGCCGGAATTCAAGAGAAGGTCCTGGCCTGGACCACATCCTTCCTCTTCGGCAGAACCCAGAGCGTCCGCCTCCCACCCTTCCGCTCAAAAACCACCGAGATAATCTGCGGCGTCCCGCAGGGGTCCTCCCTCAGCCCGACGTGTTCAATATCTACATGGCGCCGCTCGCCCACGTCACACGACAACATACCTCAACATCATCTCCTACGCCAACGACACCCAGCTGATCATATCCCTCACCGAAGACCCCCACACCGCCAAAGCCAACCTCCACAGAGGAATGAAGGCCGTAGCCGACTGGATGAAGGACAGCAGACTGAAGCTGAATTCAGACATGACAGAGGTCCTCATCCCACCCCATCAGCCTGGGACGACTCTTGGTGGCCCACATTGGTAGGCTCAGCCTCGGAACCCACAGATCACGCACGCAACCTGGGGGTCATCCTCGACTCCACCCTCTCCATGACCAGGCAAGTCAACGCCGTCTCCGCGTCCTGCTTCAACACCCTCCGAATGCTCCGCAGGATCTTCAAATGGATACCCCCCGACACGAGAAAAACCGTCACCCCGGCCCTCGTCACCAGCAGACTCCACTACGGAAACGCCCTCTACTCAGGAACACAACCAAGCTCTTGAAACGATTACAACGAATCCAGAACGCCTCGGCATGACTGATCCTAGACGTCCCCCGATGCAGCCACATAACACCCAACCTGAGAGGCCTCCACTGGCTCCCCGTCAACAAGAGGATCACCTTCAAACTCCTCATCCACGCACACAAAGCACTACACAACACCGGACGCACATACCCCAACAACCAAATCAGCTTCCACAACCCCACCCGAAGCCTCCGCTCAGACAACCTCGCCCTCGCCTCAGTTCCTCGTATCCGGAAAGTCACGTCGGTGGAAGATCCTTCTCCTACCTCGCCGCCAAGACCTGGAACGCTCTCCCTACCAGCCTACAACAGACTCAGGACCTGCTGGCCTTCAGAAGACTTCAAGACCTGGCTCTTCGAGAAGTAGCGCCACCCCCTCCCCCCAGCGCCTTGAGACCCTCACGGGTATGTAGCGCGCTTTAGAAATGCAGCGATTGATTGATTGATCTACGCCAAGGGAATAGAGATCTTCTTGCTTACCTCACACAATTTAGCAGACTGTTGGTAGAGGCCCACTGACCAGAACACAAAGGTGCATCATTAGTCTACATAGAATGTTTTGCATGATGAACTCAAAGATATGCTGGCTCTGGTGGTCGACCGCCCTCGAGACTGTGATACGCTCATAAAACTGGTTCTTCAATTAGACCATCAGTTAGTGGAACAACGAGGGGAGAAGAAATGTGCAGAGAACAGAGTACCCCCACCTTTGCCCCATACTGGCTCCCGACTATTCCGCGATGCGATAATGGATAGCAGAGAACCCATGCAGATCGGCTCAGTTCAACTTCCCCTTTCCAAGACCGAAAAGGAGAAAAGACAGCACAACAATCTTTATCGGTATTGTGGCCTAAGTGGACACTTTGTGAAAGACTGCACCAACAAACCCAAGAAAGAATGGAGAACACCAAACCTCCGAAAGGGTACTGTGACCAACACCAACCAGATTGCCACCACCCAAGTCACTTTTAATGTGTCCTTATCTGGTCCCAATTTTCACCTCCAGAGGGTGCTAGTCCTGATCGATTCAGGGGCCACAGGAAACTTTTGTTATTGGGGATTTGCTTGCACTCACTGAATTCATGTGACAAGAAAAAAACCTCATTAACAAGTATGTGCTGTTGACTGTTCCCTGTTATCCTCTAGGCACCTTTCTCATAGCACTATCTCCCTGGTCATGGAAACACTCACAGGGCAAAAAGAACAGTTCCAACTGGATTTAATAGATGCCCCCAGTACGGTGTTATATTAGGCATCCCATGGCTGGTAAAACATAACCTCACCATTGACTGGTGGAAGCAAACCGTCACCTTTCTGTCCGATTACTGCTCTAAGTTTTGTATAGGTCATGTTTCTGCACCCCGTACCACCGCCTCTTTATCATTTCAAAAGCAAGTCATCGCCACAACCCTTACTGGTCTGCCAAATGAATATCAAGACTTTGCCGATGTTTTTGATGAACAAAAAGCAGAAACTCTTCCCCCCTCATCGGAAATTTGACTGTCAAATAAATCTAGAACAAGGGTCGTGGGTTCCTTGTAGCCGAATTTCCACCTCAGCAGAAAAGGAGAACGACTTCTTAAAAATATACCTAGACAAATATCTGGCTAACGGATGTATCCGCCATTCTAAATCACCGGCCTCCTCTCCCATTTTCTTCGTTCATAGGAAGGAAGGGGACCTCCGTCCTTGCATCGACTATCGAGCCTTAAACCAGGCGACCATTAAGAACCGGTACCCCTTACCATTCATCGCCTCCATGATGGATCAAGTACAATCCGCCACCATCTTCACCAAACTGGATTTACGTGGTGCATATCATTTGATATAGATGAGAAAAGTTGACGAGTGGAAGACAGCCTTTTGCCCCAAGTTCGGGCTTTTTGAGTACCAGGTGATGCCAATGGTCTATGCAACGCCCCAGCCACCTACCAGCACTTGAGAAATAGAGTTCTACAAGAGTTTTTGGATATTTTTGTACTAGTGTACATTGATAACATTTTGATCTTTTCACACTCCCTTTCCGAACATATTGAACATATGCTAAAAGTATTACAGGCATTACGCGAACACCAACTATTCGCCAAGATGGAAAAATGTGCCTTTCATGTCACTACAGTGCATTTTTGGGGATTTATTATTTCACCTGAAGGTTTGGCTATGGATTTCACCAAGGTACAAGCCGTCCTCCAATGGCCAGCAAGCAGTTGCGTGAAAGATATCCAAAGCTTTCTTGGCTTCGCCAATTTCTATTGGCGCTTCATCACAGACTTCTAAAAAGTGGTTGCCCCTATCACTGTCCTTCGTAAAGGTAAAAAATTCTGGTGGAGCCCAGAAGCAGAGCAGGCTTTTTAACATCTCAGAGAGGCCTTTACATCTGCACCTATTTTTACCACCCAGGCTCAAACCCTTCTATCTAGAAGCTGATGCCTCGAATATTGCTTTAGGTGCTATATTATCTCAAAGAAACTCAGACACAGGGCAACTCCACCCAGTGCCTTTTTTCTCCCGAAAGCTAGCAGAGGCTGAAAAGAATTATACCGTCTTCGATAAAGAACTATTGGCTGTCAAGGCCACTTTTCAGGAGTGGAGAAAATATCTTATGGGCACAAAACATCCAGTCACTGTGTACACGGACCACAGGAACTTACAATTCTTGAAGTCAGTCAAAGAGCTCACGCCCTGGCAATTAAGCTGGTCGTTGTTTTACGCAGATTTCTCCTTGGTGACCACATTTCGACCGGAACGAAAGAACGGAAAGGCTGACACTCTTTACCGACTGACTCTAGAGGCGGAACAACCGAATGAACCTCCTTTTTTGTTGGATAAAACAAACTTTGTGAACAATATCAACATCACAGATGTTTCATGGTCGTAACAAACAAAATAAGCCTACTCAGTTTGATCAAGAAAAATGGATAAAGGAACACCCCAACAGAAACGTGGTAAAGGGTATATTATACCATCAAAAACACTTATTTTTACTCACATCAGCTCTTCTACACAAAGCCTTGGGGTGGTGTCATGACTCTCCACTTTCTGGTCATCTTGGAATCACAAAAATATTCGAATTACTGTAAAGGGATTACTGGTGGCCGAAAACGCGTGTCAATTGCCATCAGTACGTAAAAACATGCAACACTTGCGCTCAAACTGAATCAGAACGATGAAAACACGCGGGGTTGCTTAATCCTCTTACAACACCACCATCACCTTGGCATTCAGTATCTATAGATTTATTAGTTGATCTACCTCAAGACCAAAGATTTACCTTGGTGGTAGTAGACCTGTTAACTAAAATATGCAATTGCTTCTCGACTAAAGGGATACCTGATTCCCCCCGTCTAGCTAATCTGTTTTTACAACACAGTACGGCTCCATGGTATACCATCACATATCATTTCAGACCGTGGTTCGCAATTTGTTTCGTACTTCTGGGGAGCATTTCGCAAATTACTTAATATTTCGGTGGACCTCTCTTCCGCATATCACCCGGAGTCTGACGGGCAAACGGAAAGAACCAACCAGGAGATCGAACAATTATTACAAAATGATGTTACCGAACAGGAGCAATGGGTTGATCACCTTTGGTTAGCACAATTCACCCACAACAATGTAGTAAATACATCTAGTGGATTCTCACCCTTCTACGCTCTGTATGGGTATCATCCCAGATCATTCCAGTTACTAACACAGCATGCTCTCTCCTAAACCTTTAGCTCAAAAACACGCCTTACAAAATCAGGTTCTCAAAGAATTAAAGAACCCGACAGGTTCAAAACTATTGTACAAACAGTACGCAGACTTCCTTACCAAGTGGGCCAGCAAGTGTGGTTAACCACCAAACACTTATGCTTAAAAGGGTCACGTAAATTTCAATCATGATACATCAGTCCATTCCCCATTCTAAAACTATATCAGAAATCAGCATTACGCCTGGCCCTACTGGCTCACTTAAAAATTCACCCTACCTTTCATGTTTCCCTTTTAAACCCCACTGATCCAAACACTCGTCACCTCGCACCACCACCCGCAGTAAGTGTGGAGGGTCACTTAGAACATCAAGTAAGTTCTATTTCAGATTCTTGCGAACCAGGGGCGAATCCATCGACATCGCGTTCCTTACAGAATCCTGGCTTAATGACCACTCTACAAGCATTCTAGACCTACTCTCACCCCCGGGCTACTCCATCATTAGGAAAGATAGACCCATTCGAAAAGGCGATTGTGTAGCTATCATCTTCAAAGACGAACTACAGCTCTCCCTTATCAATAACGCAGAATATTCTTCCTTTGAATACCTTGTAGCCAAACTCAAAATACAGGGCTCCCACTCCATCCGCCTACACAATATATATAATCCGCCTGGAAATTACTACCCATTCATTGACTAGCTGTCTAACCTCCTTACCCAATCCTCAATATCCAAATCTGAAAACATCTTCCTGGGAGACTTTAACCTCCATTGGAATGATACCAAAGATCCCTCAATCTCCCTCCTCTCTGACCTTCTCGAAATTAATGACCTCCAACAAATCTGTCAGTCACCAACCCATTTCAAAGGAGCCACCCTTGACGCTATCATTACCTGCAAGGATCTAGCCCTCCTATCTAATATCATTCCCATCGAGTGGTCCGACCATCACCTTATCCTGTTCTCCATAACTACCTCTGCCTCCCCCCCTCCTATCAAACACTACTAAACCCATGAAACTGATCAGAAATCTCAGTCATATCCCTGCCGACTTACTTGAATCCAAACTACAAGCCCAACTTCTCGCTATCCCTCCCTCCCTTAACACGAATGAACTAACCGAACAATATAACAAAGCAGTCATTGATACCCTCGACCTTCTAGCTCCTCTCAAACTCAAAAAACAAAGAAATATCCCCACCAAATCATGGTTAAACACAGAGCTAAATAATGAAAGACGAGGACTCAGACTGACGGAAAGATCATGGAGACAGCACACCTCTCCTTCTAACCTGGCCCGCCTCAGACTTGCTAGATCGAACTACAAAAAACACATCTTTAGACAAAAAACGTCCTTCTTCAGGACACAACTAGATCAAGCACAGAATAGGCCAAGAGAACTATTCAACATTGTGCGCAATCAAACTGCTTCCGCTCCCCCTGTCACACTGGCCTCGACGACTAGATATGAAGAAATAGCTCTTTTTTTCAGCCAAAATTAAACAAATTGAGCAATCCTTCCTCTTTACTGCGATCCCTACCGCCATTCCGAACATCTCTCTTAATATCCCCCCCTCCATCACAACTCCCCTTACACTCACCACTACCCATCACAACTCTGATCTCCCTCACTACCCCCCCCCCCCACCTCCCTTGCCCTCCAATCTCCTGGACTCCAAACATTCTAATCCTCTTCCTAAAAACAAAGCAGCATGGCATAACTTCCAGCCAGTCACTGAAAGAAGTCTTTAACATCATTACCAAACTCAAGCCTTCCTCCCACACCAAATACCCTCTCCCCTCCAAACTTGTCCAAAACCTTAAACACATCATCACCCCTTCCTGGACCTCTACTATCAACAGCTCCCTTGCCACCCTTGTCCAAACTTCATTGCAACTTGGCCAAATCACCCCCATTATCAAAAATACTTTGGCAGACTCAAACTACCTCAATACCCTTCGTCCCATCTCCAACCTTCCCCTTCTCTCTAAAGCCCTAGAAAAAGAGTCCTTCTCCAACTAGATAGACACATTGAACACTTAACTTACTAGACCCCTTCCAATCTGGCTTTAGGAAAGGATGCAGCACTGAAACTGTAATGCTAAACATTGTTGACGACATCCACCATTCACTTGACAATGGCGAATCTAGCCTTCTGATCCTCCTTGATCTCTCTGCAGCGTTTGATATTGTTAACCACCCTGCTCTACTCCATGTTCTTAGAGATCGATTCGGTCTGAATGGTACGACACACAAATGGTTCGTCTCATACCTACAACACCGTTCTCAACAAATCAAAGTCCAAAATTTCCTATCTAACCCTACCTCCATCTCCTTAGGAGTTCCACAAGGATCCATCCGCTCTCCCCCTCTTTAACCTTCTCATGGAACCCCTCACACTCATTCTTAAAACAAGCCGGGATCAGCTACCATCTCTACGCCGACGACACCCAACTCTATTATAAGATTATAACTCATGCTGACATCCTTCACCTCAACAACACTCATCAAGATTCAAGCCTGGTTCCACATTAACCACCTCAAACTCAACCCTAAATAAACTGAAATTATTCTTTTTCCCCTAAAAATAACCAGCTCCCCATGCAGAATTGTATCCCAGAACTTAATGCCCTCAACTGCTCCTTATCTTTGTCCCCCTCAGTCAAATAACTAGGGATCTCTCTTGATAACCTCCTAACCCTCAAGGTACACATCAACAATTCTGATAAAGGGGCCCTCTTCACTCTCCGTCACCTTAAGAAAATTAAGCCCTTCATCCCTATTGATGATCTCAAACTAGCAGTCCAATGACTTGTTCTTTCTCGCATCGACTATGGCAATGGCATTCTCACCGGAATTTCCAAGATCCACCAGGCACCTTTTAAATCTGTGCTTTACTTTGCAGCTAGGCTTACCACAGACTGCAAGCGATTCGACCACATCTCCCCTGCCCTTAAAACCCTTAAATGGCTCCCCATTGAAGGTAGGTCCACTTACAAAACAGCCTGCATTACACACAAAATTCTCCATCAGAACACTCCGACCTACCTCGCTAACAAACTCACTAAAGCCGGCTGCTTCGGTTCCTTGAGAAGTACTAACACCCTCCTTCTTATCCCCCCCTTCTAAAAAAGAAAACCACACAGTCACGATCCTTTTCCGGGAACGCTCCTTGCATTTCGAATGCCCTTCCAATTGACCTTCGCTGCAACCCTTCTTACTCTAGCTTCAAAGTAGAACTCAAACTACATCTCCTCAAATACTGGGGACCCTAATCCCTATCTGTTCTCCTCCACCGGCCTCATCTGTCCGACCCTAGATGCATCCGCCCTCTCTTTATCAGCCTTACTCGCCCTTCCTCCTCGTCACTTCCCCATCCCTATTTACCACCTTCACTCTTCCTTGCACCCCCTTCCCTTGTCCACCCTCCGCTCTCATCCCCTCCAACCCCACCCACATCTGCCCCTCCCGCTCTCTTCCTTACCAACCTAACTGACCACTAACCTCCCTATCCTGACTCTGCACATTTTCCAGCTCTCTTTTCAATTTGTGCCTTATGATATTTTTGATCATCACTTCTTCCACATTTTGGTGTGTTTATTTCCGATATTTATCATTTTGAAATATGTCAGGCGGAGACTTATATGTTGTATATATACACACTGGTGCTATGTATGTTCCCTGTCTTATTGACCTTCTTGTCTCAAAAATGTAAAGTGCTCTGATACCCCTGGGTCCAGCCAGCGCTATATAAAACCTCTAAAAATTAAATAAATATATTACCTGGTAGCTTGGAAAGGGTATGGCTCACAGCAATGTACCTGGGAGCCACATAATACCCGACTGTTGCGTATATTCCATCAAAGTAACCCCCCACAAACCCGGCCCTGTCACCGGGCCTGGGAAGGGGGGCACTGTCAAGATCCATCGGACTGTCAACCACCTTCCCCACTTCAGCAGTAGTGGGGGGGGGGGGGGGACTATTCAGGGTGAACCCCAGAGCGCTGGGTGCATTTCACTCACTTACATCCTACCTAGGAAGACTGCCTGTCGGGTGGGGACTCCTAGCAGGTTCTCAACACATGCCTCTCGCCCTCGGCTCATCCCCCTCTTTTACTCCCCGTGTTCCCTGATGAAGAAAAGCTGACATATTTCTTTAATTCTCTGCTCCGGTATGTGGTGATGTTTTCCTTATCTTTGTTGCCGGGCCACGCCAGTGCTCGATTCAGCAACCTCCGAGACTCACCAAGCCTCCGTGACTCACCAAGCCTCCGTGACTCACCAAGCCTCCGTGACTCACCAAGCCTCCGTGACTCACCAAGCCTCCGTGACTCACCAAGCCTCCGTGACTCACCAAGCCTCCGTGACTCACCAAGCCTCCGTGACTCACCAAGCCTCCGTGACTCACCAAGCCTCCGTGACTCAACAAGCCTCCGTGACTCAACAAGCCTCCGTGACTCAACAAGCCTCCGTGACTCAACAAGCCTCCGTGACTCAACAAGCCTCCGTGACTCAACAAGCCTCCGTGACTCAACAAGCCTCCGTGACTCAACAAGCCTCCGTGACTCAACAAGCCTCCGTGACTCAACAAGCCTCCGTGACTCAACAAGCCTCCGTGACTCAACAAGCCTCCGTGACTCAACAAGCCTCCGTGACTCAACAAGCCTCCGTGACTCAACAAGCCTCCGTGACTCAACAAGCCTGGCAAAAGGTATTTAACACTCACCCAGGCTCATCTTCAGTGCTTCGCTTTGAGTTTCCTGTTGAAGATCCTGCGGTGTGATGGCTCTTCTCTGCAGTTGCTGGTCGGACGAGTCCAGTTCCATCCTAGCAGCTGCTGCTGCTACTACTACTACTACTACTACTCGCAGATAGGTCTAAATCCTTTTTGGGCTACATTTAAATCTTGTGCTAAATGGATTCCTGGTTATCGCGGAGCTGTTGAGTAACTGCACACAAAACTCTTCACAGTCCGAGACTTCCTTACTTAGTTTCCTACATCAAAGTTCCCTCTTGTTCCCACTCAGCTTATTTTACGCTACTTGCCTGGATTTTGGTCATTTCCTCCTCATATCATTTATGCAATTTGTGCATAGTTCTTGCTGATAGAAGTGTACATTATTTTTGCAGTGTTTATGGTTACCCTGTTACGTCTTTTTTCTTGCTGAAAGAAGGTCTTGGTAACGCTCTCAAGCCTTGGACATACTTCAGCTGAAGGATACAGATTATGTTTTATCTCATTGAAATAAGAATGTATGGTGTGCTCATGTGTAATCTTTGTTGGCACAATATTGTGTGAGTGTATTTATCTTTGGCGCAATAGTGTGTGTGTGTGTATTTATCTTTGACACCATGTGGTGCAAGTGCAGTTCTGATTTATTCTTATCATTCTAAAAGACTTCTTTTAGCTCAACCCAAATGCAGACGTTTATGCATGATATATGTCATTGATTTTTTGTGTTCTTATCAAGGTCTTTTACTACTGCTGCAGGAGCTGGTCTCCATACTCATTCCTAGCTTCAGGACAGATGTCCCAGATTGTTATGTGATCTAGAGTTTGCTTCTCCACCGGCATGAACGTGCACCAGTTGTTTCTTTATTTTAGCTTTCTGTTTTAACTATTTATTTTAGTTTATTGTTTGTTCCCAAATCCCCTTCCCTTGAGATTTTTGGATGAGCACTGGTGTCTCTGGTTCAGTGTTCGTCGGATGATTCCTGGGGATTGTTGGGGTCCAGCTGCCTCTGCGTGTCCAGCAGAGAGAAGCGCACGTTCCAAAGTTCATCTTCCCAGATTGGTTCCTGATACACTACATATTATATAAGCCCTGATGAAGGAAATTGTCATATACAAAACATGTATTGGTTGTTTAAGCTCTGTTACTTGAAGTACATGCAAAATAAGGACTGCAAAGGAATCTACAAGATTTTCGACTTGAGCGTGACGAGAATCGACAAATAAACTAGTTGGGATTATACCCAGATTTGTGTACGGGTCAAGAAAGGTGTTTGTTCTAGGGCTGGGGTGCACTGCCCTGCGTTAACGTTAAGACTCAGGAAGAGTAGATTATCAGTGAGGTGATGAGCTGCAAGAGGGCGAGGGGAAAAAAACCTGTAACCCCTCAGTGGAGTGTCAACCTAGACTGACACTGTATTGAGACAAAAACAAATGCCCATGCACACTCTAGAGTAAGTAGATTAAAAATGCAAGCCAGTATCTGATTCAGTTAGAGAGACAAAAGCATGAAAAACACAGTGGCAATAATACTATTCAAAACAAGAGCAAATTCATCATCGATGTGAAGTTTCTTTAATGTTCAGATACAAGAAGAACCAGCCGACACGTGTTTTGTTGTGTGTGGCACAATCTGCCTACGACTCTTCAGGGCTGTACAAGAATGGATAGAGTCCAAAGGTCGCTTAGTCGGTGATACTTCCAACCCGACAGGGCTCAGGACCGGATAAAAGCATGTGTTTCAATAAAAAGGTTTCGCTTATCCCGTACGGGTGATCCTTGTTACATCAAGGAAAAGAATGAGAAAGTGGAGTGCATCTGGTCTTACAATTAGACACTGTTCAAGAGTATGCGTTTTGCAGGTTTCGTGTAAAGGACCCAGCTGTATCAGGTGGGGTGAGGATAAATTGTAGGGACACGTGCTGTAGGACGGGTGCGTCTGACAGTCGTGCCTTCCCGTGTGTCTTTATACCCAGAATTGGGAAGGTGTGAGTGGCCGCCTTTCCACCTTTTTTGGTGCGCACTCATCATACTGAGGACTTTATACCCATTTATACTTATGACAAAACTAAAAGCGAGCAACCCCAACCTTTTTGCCATGCAGTTATTTACACGGCCTAAGAGATAAGTTTGATCTTGAGCACAGCATCATTTTAACCTACAACTCTGGCCATTATTACCATGTTTTGATAGGTGTTTTAAAATGCTCCACAGTAGTCTTTAAAACTCTTTAACATTGGAAAATACTGGACTATTCTCTCAGATAAAGTTTAAAAAATGAAGTAATCCACCTCCTGTTGTACAGTATCATTTGTTGCAGGAATTTTCCGACCGTGGGACTAGGTCCTCAAGTGGCTGCTCTGCTCCGCTCCTAGTTATTATGCACCTCAGATAAGGGACTGTGCCTTGTGGTCCAGTCAAGTAAGGTGGCAAGTGCTGGCTGTTTGGTACTGAGACTGCAGTGTGTTTTATGTATGTGTGTATACTTGGACTGATACTACAAAACTAAGTTTATTGATGGTTCCCTTTATATTAAATTAAAGGTTGGCGGCTTGAACCGTTTACCCACAGTCTTCATCTACAACGAAGGTCTGTGTATTGCTGTTGTACACAGAAATGTGTTTCTTCACTGTGAAGAAGTGACATGGCAACAACATGGCAAAACTGATTTTTATTATACATTTGTGGCAACAATGACGGGGAGAAACATTCCAAAAGGTGAGGCATGAACCCCAAATGATATGGGGACGTTCCCTTTTTTTTTAATACACTATCTGTGAAGTAAGCACTCTCAACCCCGAGCAATGTGTAACAGAGATATATTTATATAGAAATACAAAGTATATAATGGCTAAGGCATACATAACCTGGCATGGCGTTGAGGACACCTTCTGACATTGCATAGTTTCTAGGTTAAGGATTCCGTAGAATGCAGAACCAAAATTAGAACACAAAAATACAAAAAAACAACACAATGTTACACATAAATAAAATAATTCCTTTAGATACCGTGTCTGGATTCGGAAATACAAGTGGCACGTGGTGACTGCGACTACAATGAGGAAGGAAGCAACTGTACTGTGTCGCACAGCAAGGCAGTAAAAGGGTAAGGGGGAGTCAGCTCATAAATAAGAGTGACAGTAACTCAAGGTTTAATCCCAACCAGAGACCAAAGATGAAGGACACAGCAAAGGGCTGCTGAAGTAGGGAGAGACAGAGGAAGGTAGACGATCAAAAGCAGGATGAGCGGTGGGTAACTGCAGCTCATACACAGTTGAACAGTAAACGGCTGGGAGATCGCATACAGTCCTGAAGTGCAGTGACAATAAGGAGGATGTGGATCAAACACTGCCTAGTAGGAAGGGAAGAGGATAGGAGTTCTTACACGAGAGAGCAAGAGAGGTAGGCGTAATACTTCTGGAAGGCGTTGAGTGACCATAAGAAAAGTGGTAAAAACTCTAGTGGTGAGATTCTATTAATCAGTCCTTCTCCGAGGGCAGTTTGCATTTGGGGTAGGCATAACCAAAAGCAGGAGGCGCAAAGGAAGAGGCTTGAACATTCTGACTGACGGCAACTAAAGAGGACCAAAACACTGTCTTTCAGGGTTACATAGCCATGACATTGTGCGGAGTCGATGGTAGCACCCTTGATTGAAGGGTCTTATTCAGATCCATTACTCTTTACAATGTATGACTGCACATATGCACGTCCCCGTGAGTGTGGTGTTCTATTGATCAGCACTTAGCAAAGGACAATTTCAAAACTGAATGAATGGTCTGTTTAATGAACAAACGCATTCACCTGTCTCACTGAGATTCTACAGGAGGCTTTGACTGATAAACACATTTAAGGCACAGTCAGACATTGAATGTAAGGTGCCTAACACTGAACAGAAGTTGCCTTTTATAGAACGGCTATTAAGCAGTCACCTTTTATCGGGGATGGTTCCCATTTATTGTTCTGCTGCACTTAAGCATAGAAATAAAGATTTATCATTAATTACCTCAGACCTTGCCTCCATCAAACAAAAAGTGGGGTTAAAGCATGTGTTTTCTAGATTGGCAACATCTTTGTCTTCCCTTTTGTACTATCTGGCTAACTTCCAGTCTAAAGTGCAGCATTCCTCTACCAAATGCAAGAAGTGTAAGAAGAGCACCTTAACCCCTTCCATGCTCATGACGAGCTCAGCTCGTCATGAGGCACAGTTGAGCTGTGCTGATGACGAGCTGAGCTCGTCATGACACCAGCAAAATGTCAATTTCCAGCACAGGGGAAAAATAACCACAGCAGCGATGTGGTTAAATAAGGCACGGCGTAACCCAACTATTCTGTTTTCTTAACCCTGTAGTGCTTTATAGTGATGACTATTAAAAAGATTGTTTTGATTCATTATCAATATGTATTATTATGTTATGGTTTTCACTCCCTCTGCTTCAACAACTAACTCCCATCACCTCTGCCACCCTGGATCTCCAAGATGGGCTGCAGATTCCTCTGTGGAAACCTCTTGCCAAGTGGGTTTCTGCTAGTCCCAAACATGAATGCTGGATGCACATACAGTATTTTTAGACTACCGACTCAAACCACATGTTAGAGGTAAAAAAAATGTATGCCGCAAGACTATCCCCACTTACTCTGGTTTTAAGATGCACAATTCATTCTCGCTCTTGCCCAGTGTGGATTGACGCACACAGAGTTTGCTCGTTAATCCATATCTGGGGTCTCTTGTTCATATGGTTAGCCTTCATTTTACTATCACAGCCTAGCAAGCCACATATTTTTCAAGTAGAAGATTATTTAGAGGTCCCAATGTTTCAAGGAAAGTCCATACATTGATTCGAAGGGTGTAATACTGCCTTAGTTAAATTGATATCTATTTAATTTGAAATATTAAAAAATGCCCTTCCTTATGGTCAAACATATAAGGCGTCACTGCAGAAGTACGGCTTGTAATAATGGCTGATTCTATATCTTGTTGGATGTATATCTTCAGAGAGAGCATACATTATTGAATAGTCCTTGAAGGCACTTAGGAGGAGGCCAGGAGTGGAGAGGAGAGGATGCCCATGAAAAAAGGCAGGAAAAAGTTCTTAAAAGTACAGTACATTGGGGTCTGGCACAGAAAAGAGATTTTAAAAAGTAACAAGCGTGTGCAGGATTGCCTCCATTCCTAGGCAAACATCCAAACAAAGATGCTAGAGGTAAGGCTTCAAGAGTACCACTGGTATCAGAAGACTAAGGAGAACTCTTTAGTGAAGAGGATGCCCACAGGCTTCTGAGCACCTGCACATGATGAAACACTGCTTAACCTGTGGTACCCATTAACTCAATCGCTCTCCTTGAGGTCTGTCAACGCCGCACATCGAAGTATGGACAATTTCTACTGCACATGTGCACACAGGAGATACATCCAGCACCTGGTCTCCTTCTACTGCTGAGGATGTTGCCCTCTCTTAGGGAACGAAGTTCTGCCAAAGGGAGCTGGGTATTGTGGGTCGCAGGCACAGCATGCTTATTTGTAAGGGAGGCATGATGTTTTCAGTTTGCCTACTGCAGCCTTTCCGGACACCCCTCTCGGTTAGTGATAGAAAGCTTTGGGCACTGCTCCACCAGCAAAGGCAGTGCGTTGTGGGTAGCTGGCACAGTCTGTGGAAGCACTCTTATTTGTCCTGCATCTTTTCAAGGATAGGCACAATCATGTCAAACTTTGGTCTTTTGGCGGGGTCCTCGTTCATGCAGATCTTCATGAGTTTGCAGATATGTGGAGAGATCCCAGGTGGGATTGTTGGTCGTAACCCCTCTAGAGATACCTGCCACAGCAAAACACAAGGACAAAGGCTTACCAGACTGTACAGCTGAGAATCAAAAGCAACAATCTACCATTCATTTCCACCTCATGCCACGTTGGTCTCGTTTATGAACGTAGATTTCTAAAGTTACACTGCTGAGCAATCAGGGTATACAACATCCCTACACATTCCTTTGTATATGACCAGTGAGGTGATGCGGCCCACTTTGAATAACTTTTTATTTTTTTTAAATTAAATTATTCATTCGGTCAACGTTATTTAATATAAAACTCAGATTTGGTGAATATAATCCATATAAATATATGGAACTGAATCTGAATTTCTTTTTACGGGAATGTATTAAATGTATTCAATTTAAAACCTTTATAAACTAGATTGCATTTACAAATAGGAGTATCAGAATTTTCCCTTGATATCTGAATTGTATGTATTGCATTTGACATTAATAAAACAATTTTTACTGTAGTATTATATTTAATATTATTGAAATACAACTAAATACCATTTAAATCATATACATATGCAATAAATGTTAAGAATTGAAGTAAATATGGGCTAATAATTCATATGGCTTATGCAATACAAAGGAATTCTTTTGTCAGCAATTCCATTTATTTAAACATTTTTTATTGAAGTTACAAGGCAGTTAAATGACAAAGGAAAGTGATCAGTCAGGCGTAATGGGTACAATAAGATTCAAGGCAGCATAGTCCTAGTGGCCAATACCGGCTCCTGCTCAGAAAATCGAAACCGCAGGATTACACAAAAACAATCCCAGGAAGGGCATAGGGGCCAATCACAAACGTAGCAGGCCCACACGGCCCAACACTACCCAGAGCGGAGTAGTGACATACCCACAGAAGGAGGGGGGGAATCCCAGGGAGGACACTTACGGCAACATAGTCCCAGAAGTGGACCCCATATGCCTTAAGGCCTGGCTCTAGGGGTCTGTAGCGATGCATAGGGTTCCATCTAGACACTACAGAAAGTTGCATCTTTCAGCCAGTCTTGATGCCTCAGCACATGGGGAACAGCTGACCATCGAGCTGCAAATGCGTGGCGCAATCAAAACTAAGTAAAGTACGCTGAGCAAGGGGAGATAGTCCAGAGTCCTTTGTCAGCAATTATAAGACAGATTACTGCTATTAAACAATGTTGTCTTTAAAGCTTTAACACTGGTATTAAAAGATTGCCCAGTGCGTTACTTTTTAAGGTAAATTAAGCAATTAGGTAGTGCTTTTTAATGATCTTGTCTGTAAGAAACTGGTTATTAATTGGGGAGGGTGACTACTCACATCAAGAAATAAACTCAACCCTAGTCCTGTAGAGTCACCAAATAAACAAGAGCTCAAATCCCTGGTAGCTATGGCACAAAGCAGGTTAGCTTAACTTAACACAATGTAAGGTATTTATGCAGTATCAAAACAGTAATAAAGTTGAAATGCAAAACTAAAGAAATCCCAAAACGAATTAGGAAAACAAAGTATTATTAAATAAAAAAATAACACCAAAATGACAAAAATCCAATAAGGGAACCAGAGATATACATTTTAAAAGTTTTAAACAGGAGTTAGTACCAAGAAGTTTTAAGTGTCAATGATAGCCAATGGTCTGTAGTAGACTGAAACCTACGCGCATTTGGACTCTGACCGCAATGGAGCGCGGGTCGGATACACCAACCAGGTTAGTACGGGTCAAAGATTTTACATTCTCACTTGGTCCAAAAAAGTCCAACTGCACCATAAGGGCACACTTCTAAAGCCCCCAGGACCTCTGAGGAGGCACTTAGGGACTCACAGGATGTCAGGCAGAGACAAACCAGCAGGGTCCAGTCCAGGTCCAATTGCAGAAAAGGCAATTTGTAGCTTCTTGAACCCCTGTGGCTTTAGCAGGAGGTCTGTGCTATGACCTTTGAAGTCCACATTTTATTTCCTGGGTACAAGAGAGAGCAGGTCCAATCCCCAGGGCTCTTCTCAGAACGCAGACAAAAGATTCAGTCTTTTTCTACCTTCTTAACACCTTGGCTGCTGTGCATTTTCCCCTCCTGTGCTGATATTTGATGTATCCTATTGTTCATGACGAGCTCAGCTCGTCATCAGCACAGCTCAACTGTGCCTCATGACGAGCTGAGCTCGTCATGAGCATCGAAAGGGTTAAATCAAACACTTAAATCCAGTTTGGGGGAAGTCACTGTACCAACAATAACCCCAGAGACAGAAGTCTGATAAAGTAGGGTTTCCAGCACCCAGGCAGTGAATAAATAAGAAATGTTTTGGCATCTTGTTTCTGGCCTTTGTAATTTAGCACAAGAGTTAAATGTAAAAACCCAGATGGCTTGCGAGTTGGATTAGACATTCAATTAGGATTTCACCCTGTAATGTCAAAAGGATATTCACAACTTCACCTAGCAAATTCCGAAGATTATCTTTGCCCATTAAAAGAAAATTTAAAACATTTTAATCTAGTATTTCTAAAGCGCACAACTACCCTGAGGCAACCCGGCTCTCGGGCCGTCGGGAAGATTAAGCGAGCTATTGCCCAGAGTCACATGGTGCTGGGCGAACTTAATCGAAGCATTTGAGATCAGCTTCCCTTCCTGAACAAGCATCTCAGCCGCCTCCTTGTATTCATCAGGCAGGTGCTGCAACAGGGTCTCCAGTGTGTCATAGTGTGCCCTGTCATACCTCGCCAGAAGCGCTTGTGTATTTGAAATGCGCCAGATGTTGGCTGCCTGTGCTGCTACCCTCTTCCCTGATGCCTCAAAGACCTTGGATTCTTTGTCTGGGGGAGGAGCATCACCCGTAGTCTGAGAATTAGCCCTCTACCGGGCATTAGAGACGACAAGGGAGGCCAGAGGCAACTGTCCTTTGATGTAGGTAGGATCAGTAGGCGCTGACTTGTATTTCTTCTCAATCCTAGGGTTTATCACCATCGCCCTGGTAGGTTCTTTAAAGATCTCGCAGGCATGTTTTAAAACACCTTTCAGCATAGGCAGAGTCTTAACAGTTCTTTCTGAGACTGAGAAGGTATCAAAAAGGAAGTCGACATCAACAGGGTCATCATGGAGCTGGACGTTGTGGTTGTTAGCTGCCCGTTCAATGAGGGCATTGAAAGCTGCAGAGTCTTCTGTAGGAGACGTTTTTGCCGAAAATAGTTGAGGGTCTTGTCCTGCTTGAGGATCACCTGGGTCAGCACCAGCGGCCCAGGGTTCGTTGGTATCCTCAGGGTCTGTATAGACAGGATAACTGTACTCGTCCTCATCATCTCCCTCTCCAGCGTCCACATCAGAGTAAGTGGGCGAAACATCATGAGTTTGTGGGGAGAGTGGTTCCAGGGGAGAGTGGTTCCACCAAGACGGGAGTGAAAGCAGAGTCCTTCTTTTTCTTGAGAGGCATCTTGTAGGACTCCATTGGGCGTTCCGGGGCGATTTTCCGCTTGTGGAGGGAAAGCCTGCCCGTTTCGGCATCAATGAAGTGTTCCTGATGCTCGTCCACTGAAGGACGTCGAGGCTGTGGGCCGGGGACCACCGCTGACGACTTCGGCGCCGAGGAGACCTTCTCGGGAACGCTGGCGACCACCTTAGGAGCGAAAGTTTTCGGCGCCGTCTTCGGCGGCAACGTAAAATAGATGGGCGTGGACGCCTAATGCGGTTTCTCCACCGGTTTCGTAGGCGGAGGATCCTTCGGACCGACCGACAAGGTCCTGTCCCTGATGCGCTGCAGGGAGTCCGTCACCTTCTTGGTGAACGCGGCGGATGGGCGCGCCGGTTCGACGGAATCCTTAGAGGCCTCACCTGGAGTCGACTCTCGGGGTGTGCTGCTCTTGGCCCTGTACTGTTGACGTGGAGTCGCAAGAACCTTGGGGTCATCCAGTCGTTTCTTCGGGTCGCCGAGAGCTTTCTTCGGGTCGCCGAGGCCTTTGCCGGTGTCGACCGTCTTCGGCGCTGAGGCGCTCGGCTCGATCACCTTGACTTTAGTCTTCGGCGCGGCAGACTTCGTCTCGACGCCCTTGACTTGAGCCTTCGGCTCGACAGCACCCTTCGGCTTCTTCGGTGCCGAGGGCTCCGAGGCCTTGGAGCCGACCAAAGTGATGCGCACTTTCGGTTTCGAGGACGGCACCAGCGCAGTTTCTTGTGTCGAGACCGTAGGTTTCACTTTCGGTTTCGATTTGCCAGGGTGCGGTTCAACAGCAATGTCCGTGGCCGAGCCCGAAGGCAGGGCCGTAGAACCCATGGTAAGATCTTGGGTAAGGCCCGAAGGCGATCCCTCGACCTGAGCCTTATGAATTGGCACGGCCCCAGAGTCAGTTCGAGGATGCTCTTCGTCCGAGCTATCCTCCATGGCCCCGAGGGCCCCGTCGTCGTCTCCTACCTCGTCGACGACTTCTTCGGCCTCGAACATCTCTGCATCCGCGTCGTAGTCTTAGTCGACATCCGACGCGGGGTTCGACTCACTAATGTCCTGGATAGATTCGTCCTCGACATCCCCTGCATCGTAGATGTCCACAGGCGCCGGTGCAGCATGCTGGGCCTCCAGGCGCGCAGCTCGTCGAAGCTTAAGCGTCTTCTTGAACCTGAAGCGTGAACAAGCCATATACTTGGCTTCATCGTGGTCCGGAGACAGACACTTGTTGCACACCGGGTGGACGTCGATGTGGGGATACTTGGAGTTGCAGACGGGAATTCTCTTAAATGACTACGGTCCATGATGAACGGTCGATAGGGTCTGAAGCGTCGACTGGGCCTTCCGCGTCGAAAGCACGCGGGTGTAGGGAATCCGGCTCGGGACCGAGCTGGAAGAACTAAGACCGAACGCAAGACTACACCGGCGTATTAGACTAAAGACCTTTTGGTCTTAAGAAAGTTTTCTATCGATTCCGACAAGAGGGAATTCAAAGACATCCGAACCCAATGGCGGAAAAAAACAATCTGAGGATGGAGTCGATGCCCATGCTCACTGTAGTCCAGAGGAGGAGCCACCTATCTCGTGATACTTCGAAGACTCTTCCAGGACAACAATGTGCAATCATCCGGACCCAACACTAGGGGGCGATCTATGCACAGATATGAATTCAGCAGCCCACATGCCTCGAACATATGTTTTAAGACTTTTTGCCCTACTTGTGCTTGCTTATTCATTTGAATGTCCACACAGTAATGCTTCGTGAACATGTGCACTGAAGACCATGTTGCTGCTAGGCAAATGTCTTGGATGGAAGTATTACTAGGAAAGCGACTTTTGTTCCTTTCTTCTTTGTTGAGTGAGCCTGTGGGGCTCCTTGTAATGTTTGACCTGCCTGTTTGTGGCATAACTGAATGGTTTGTGCAATCCATCTTGCAATGGTGTTTTTGGTCACTGGTCGTCCGAGAAAACTATTGGCAAAAGATACAAATAATTGTTTTCTTTTCCTGTATTCCTAGGGCATTTCCATGTAATAAATGACTGCCTTTTGGGGTCAATAATGTGCAGTGCTCTTTCTGCTTGAGACTTTGGTTTCGAACGAAGCTTGGTAATTGTATGGTTTGGTTTATGTGGAACTTTGATACCATCTTTGGCATTAAGTGTGGATCTGTTCTCATGACAATTCTGTATTTGGAAGTAGGGCTCCTGTAGTGTTAGTGCTTGCAATTTATTTACTCTATGTAGCGATATAATTGCTACTAAAAATGCAGTTTTTAGTGTGAGCATTTTTTTTTGGTATAATTTTTATTTTATTAAGAAAGAACTTACACATAAGGCAATAAAACATTACATTCAACAAGTGTTCAGGAAGGAAGGAGACTGCAGAACAATTTAACACAGACTTCGTTGACATATGGGGGGGGGGGGCAGTTAGGAAACAATAGCAGTGATCATAACGGTTACACAATACTTGGAATGTCGGGTCAGGGGGAGAGGGGAACCTCTGGGGTCTCCACGAACGGAGGCGTGCATATGTTCCCACGGTAGGAGTGCCACTGGCTCCAAATTTTATTCCATTTCTTGGGTCTACCTCGTGCCACATATACAGTCTTCTCTCTAAACATACACCAGTCCATGTTCACCTTCCAGGCCAAGACCATGGGCTGCCGCTGGGAGCCCCACAACTGTGCAATGTCTCTCTTAGCAATCATATTCCCAAGGGTTGCCCACCGAGTCTGTGCCACGTCATAGTCGTTCGGTTCCCTGACATTCAACAGGCAACGCCTTGCTTCGGGCAGCAATGTCACCCCAGTGACTCTTTCCATCACAGCATGCACACGATTCCAGAACACCACCACTCCCGAGCACTCCCAAATTATATGGAGGAAGGTACCAACCAATCCACAACCACGCTTACATAACCAATCCACTGAATAACCCATGTGTATCAGTCGCGGGCCGGTGACATATATACGGTGTAGGATTTTGAGTTGAACAAGTCTGAGACGGGCCGGAATCGCGACCTCTTTCGGCGAGGATAGCGCCGATTGCCAGTCCTCGTCGTCCAACTCCAAACCATCGCTAGTCCAGACCTCTCGAAGCCGCACAAACAGATCCGCTCGATTATTAATCAATTTCTTATATGTCAAAGAAATGGTGCTGTCGGGCTAGTGTGAGCATTTGTAGCGTTGCTTTGTGTACTGGTTTGAATGGTGCTTTCATCAGCGGTGCAAGCACTATATTGAGCTTCAATGTGGGTGCTTGCATCCTTTTTGGAGGTGCTATTATTTTTGCCCCTTCTAGGAACCTTTTGACTACGTGGGATGTGAAAAACTTTTCCAGGTTTTGCTTCTTGTATACGCTACAATTGCCGCTAAGTGTACCCTTACAGATTTGTAGCTTAGTTTATTGTGTAGTAAATGTGTTAAGTATTTTACAACGGTCGATTCCCTTGTGATTGATCTTCTTTGAAAGATGTTCTTTAAGGCACCATTGAGAGTACCTTTTCCATTTTGCTGTGTAACACTTTCTTGTTTGTTTTCTAGCTTCTCTGAGCACTGCCTTTGCGCTCTCTGGTAGCTTGAGGTGAGCAAATTCTTAATCCTCAGGAGCCGTCATGCCACCAGGCTTAGGCTCTCTGGTTGAAGTACCTTTGCGTTTTGCATTGTTAAGAGGTCTTTCCTTTTTGGAAACCTGTGCATTGTCCATTGAGTTATCTCCATTATCTGTTACCGCATCCTGTTGTGTTCACAAGCCCCTTACTTTGAGGTTCTTCCCCATTTATCTGGGAAGCATCTGTTATGGTCACTGCTGGAATTGGTTGTTTGAAAAGTCTGCCCTGTGCTATGTTTCTCTTGTTCCACCATGCCATCTCTTGATGAACCGTCTGCGTGACAACCACTAGATCTTCCCAACGCCCTGTTGCCTGTGACCATTGCTCTTGAAGCCATTCCTGGAATGGTCTCATGTGTAGTCGAATGTTGGGGACTAAATGAATGCATGAAGCCATTCCTCGCAGTTTCCCCACTGTCTTCAGCGTCCAAGCTTGCCCCCTGTGGTACAGATGTGTCTCCTTCAGCAGTGCTAATGTTCTCTTCCTGCTTGAGAATACTTTTCCCAATATTGTATTGATTTCTGCCAATAAGAATACTTGTTCTGGTGACGATTTGTCCCAAGTTGAACTAGTGTTTCTATTACTTGCAGTCTGTTTGCAGAGATTGTAGGAGCTTGCTCTTACTAATCAGTTGCCTAGGTACAGGTAAACATGAATGCCTTGTCTTCTCAGTTGAGCGGCTACTGCAGCTAGGCATTTTGTGAAAACTCTTGGTGCTGATTTCAGTCCAAATGCTAGCACCTTAAATTGGTAGTGTGTTTTGTTGACCACAAATCTTAATAGACCCTTGAGTCTTTTGTTAATGGGATTGTGCAAGTATGAATCCTTTAAGACTATTGTTGCCGTGTAGTCTCCTGTTTGCAGCTGAGGCTTTACCTCTTGCAGTGTTCTAATTTTGAATCTTTGAGTCTTTATGAATTTGTTGAGGAACCTTGGGAATAGCATTGGGTGTAATGTTCCGTCTACCTTTAGAATGAGAAAGTACGTGGAGTAAATGTCCTTGCTCCTTTCCTTGTGTGGTACCTACTCTATTGCGCTTTGTTTTGAAATTCTTGCACTTCTTGGAGTAATTGAGATAATTCCATTATCGAATGTACCTTCCTTCTTGTTTGGAGGTTGCTTTACCAGCTTTAGGCGTAACCGTACTGTATTATGTTTAATATCCATTTGTCTGAAGCCATTTTCTTCCACTCTTGGAGGAAGTATGATAACTTGCCTCCTACTGGAACTGTTCGCTTATAGGATTTTGGTTTTGTATTATTTTTCTTTCTTGTAGCACACTCCGTGATGTCTTTGGAGGGTGCACAAGCTTTGGAGTGCAGTCACTTGGTTGTGGTTTGCGGTCCCCCTCATTGCTGCAGGTCTCTTCCCCGAGGGCTCCCTTACAAGGATGGTCTTCCCTGTTGGTATTGCCAATTCTGCTGCTGTCCCCGTTGTTGTCCCTGGCTTACTTGGTGTGAGGTTGTAAGTTGGTGGTTACCTCTGCCCACTGATCTCCGTGAGGGGGTGCCTCTACGCATGCCTCTGAATTGTAGGGTCCTCCTAGACCTTGCTGTTTCACCGTCTTTAATTGGTTTAATCTTTCGTCAACAACACTTCCAGACAGTTGTTTACCATTGAACGGTGAATTTGTAGTGTTGTTTTGCACCTATGGCTTGAAACCTGATATTCGCAGCCATGTGAGTCTTCTTTTGGTGATTCCGATCATCATTTGTCTGCTAGATGTTTCTGCAGCATCTAGGGCTGATTTCAAACGGGGTTGCCATGTTTTTTCTCTCTTCCACTAAGTTGCTTGCCCTTCTTTGGAACTGCTCTGGCAGGTGTTTTAGAAGTTCTCCTACCTTCCCCCCAATGTTGATATGCATGCCTGTTGATCAAAGCATTAGAATTTGCTATACGCCACTGAATTGCTGCACTGCTCTCGATCCTTTCTCCCCATGAGATCCATCCTTTTGTTATCTTTGTCTGCTGGAGGGCCAACATTGGTTGGTACATTATCTCTTTTCCGAGCAGTGGAAGTTATAATTGAGTCAGCTGGCACTGACTCCTTGATGTACATAGGGTCCTTAGAAGAATGTTTGTAATTTTTGTCTCTTCTTGGCGTGACTGCCCTTCATGTGGCACGCTCTTTAAAATCTTCCTTACCTTGATCCAATACACTTGGCAACATGGGAAGGAATTAGCTTCTTGTTTGGGTAGGCAGCAAGGATTCTAATAAAAAACATGATTGGTTTTTTCCCCCTCCATTTGCAATCCATAAGGCCTCCATAGATATGTATCCACTGCTTCTTCTAGTCATTGCAGGTCTTGAGCCTTAAGGTCGCCAAACCCGCGTAGGTTTGCTCCTCTTCATCTCCCTCGTCTTCGATGAAGAATTCCTCTTCTCAGTCGAGTGGTTTGGGAGTTGTTGGCGGATGTAATTCCTTAACCTCTTTTTCGACCTCAGTTGACATTTCTGGCAGAATCTTGAATTGTTTAATTTTGTCGTTGCAATCTCTCTTGCGTTGTAAGATACTTGCCATTTCTGTTTCAAGCCTCTTTTTTATTTTTTCCATCGCAGACGTGAGAGTTTCGGCGTCGAGGCTATCTGCCTTTCTTTTTAAGCTTGACAACACCGTTGTCAATGCAGCTGTTGAAGTCTGTTTTGACCTCTCTTTTCAATGAAGCGTTTTTTTCGTGTCAGTCTTTCGAAGTCTTTGATTTTTTTGAGGGTCTTTGCCGTCTGAGTCCTTGTCTATGGACAGACGGTCTGTTAATCCTTGGGTGCGCTAGTAGTCGTCGAGTGTTTCGACGCCGAGTCTCCTCTTGAGGACTTGGAGTCACTTCTGCCTGACTTGCCTATCTTTTTCTAGGTTGACGGTTCTCTTACCTCTTTTGGAGTCATCTTCTCGACCTCTACGACTGGGTCATCTGTGTCCTCTTTGACTTCAGGCCCTTCGGCAATGTTGTTCTCCTCTTCGCTGGAGGGGCCCAGGTTTCGAAGCGATGGTTGCGGGCCTTGACCCTGCATGTTATAGTTGGCTCTTCTCTGTCTCTCTTTTACCCTCATAGTCTTTGGGGTGAAAGCTTTGCATGCGTTGCAGCCGTCGCTTCGGTGATTCAGCGGCAAGGAAAGGTTGCTTTTGTGGGTATTTGTGATGACAATTGTCTCATAACTTGAATGGTGTCTTGTCCATTACCGCGCACAGGGAGCCCCCTGCATGCACTTAGTGCGTCGAAGTTTTGTTTTTCCATCTTCGTTGCGCTCCAGCTTCTAGGATCGAAGTCTGGTACGTCGAAGAACACTTTCTCCTGTTCTGTAGACTATTTTAGTCAATTCTTCTCTCTAATTTTCAGGATCTCCTACCATATCAATCCAGACCCAACGGCGGAAACAAATAATCTGAAGATGGCGAACAAAGGTGAGAGCTTGCGGAGGAAGCACGTCAATGTCACAGAAGGACACCAAATGGTGGTGTGTCGACGCCTATCAACTAGAAAAGAATTGAAAAATACTACAATTTCGGACCCAACCACTAGATGGCAGAGTAATGCACAGCTTGTGAATCCAGATAAGATTCACGCTGCAAAACTGAGTATGCTGTAGATAAAAGAGTACACAAGCTACCCACCCTATGAGCATGATCTGTCGATAAAGAAGAGGTTAACTTCGATTAAGCAAGAGTTAATGATCAACTGTGATGAATACTGCCAATGGATCAACTAGGATGAAAACACAAACTGTTGTTCATCAGCCGACTGAAAATATTGATCACCCCAACACAAATTTAATTTCCTTATCAGGCCCAAGTTCCTGCTTGGCTGGGATTGAGTAGATGATGTGTCACGATCTAAGCCTGAACTGCTTAGTGATCCCCTCGCTACAGGTTTCGGTGATTATGAGAGATTTTCAATTGGGGGAAAAGTCGCGAAAGTAAAGCAAAATAAGTGCACACCACAGTACTTTTGAAACCAAGTAGTTCCTATTCTGAAATCAGGAAGGTGTTAATAAATTGTTGTAGAACCAGAGCCAAACATGCAGCCATTATTTTAGAATTCAACATAGCCAGAAATCCTAAGGTTAGCCTGAGCCTAAGCATTATTAAAGAAAGTGTCAGAGGACAAAAATCATGTAAAACTGGGCGAGTGCAATCTTGCTAGCAGGAGAGTCCATTGCGACAGTGGAAGAGAAATGGACGCAGTTTATAATCTCAAAGTTTTATTAAAGAAGGAATCGTCTAACAAACTGCAGACATGGAATGAGGACTTCACTGTGATAATTATCTTGATGCGTTTTGAAGATCCCCTAGAAAAAGTTTGAGGGCATCAAAATTCTGAGCACCTAAGCTTTTCAGCAGTATATATTGATAGGTCTAGCCCCCCCACCCACCCCAGCCCTGCTAGTGGCATCTCACCTTCATCCCAATTTCCATGTTTGACAAGTCCGCGAAGGGCACCTCTCGGGTCACCAGCTCCCACAGGAGCACAGCAAAGCTCCACATGTCAGATGAGCGTCGGTTTATCTCCTCTGGCTTTTTCTGCAAAGCTGGAAAGACAATAGCTTAGAGTTAACGGCCAGGAGACATTCTGTGTTAGAAAGACCGAAGAACATCCCCCAAACAGGCATTTTAGTCTAAGACAAGACTATATCCACAGTTAGCAGCGCAGAAAGACTTTTGGTTATTAGAAGACAGACTCTGCCAGCTAACAGAAGAGAGCTGGTCATATGAACTGCGCAGTTATCTGCATGACACTGATTTGCTGGACACATCAGTCAATTACTGGATGAAGAGCAAGGCGGCCCTCCATGCTAACATCAGCTGCTAACTCCCTACCAGTGCAAGATTAAAACTGAGGAACGGGTCACACTACTCTAGAAATTTGTGTATTGGTGGGAGAGTGCACAATATAGGTTAGACTGGATAGATCAATTCTGAATCAATTGGCCGTGGAGAAACAAGGGACGTGTCACCCTGAGTGTTCCATGCCTACAACACAGGGTACTACAAAACACTTGGTAAAAACTGTAATAACATTGAGTACTAGTTGTCACCCCATACACTGCCCTTCCTCAGAGTAAAGCGGCCAGAATGAGGTAGAAATTATGCCTGTTCTAAACCGACCTAATGTATAATAAACAACCACATTCAATGTATACTTTTTGTGAACATTGAAATTGGCCACTTTTTCCCAAGCAGGCCAGTAAGAGGTTTGTTTAATTAAGTTTTCCCTTTCTCTACATTCTCTGGTCTCGTCTAACAAATCTTTTCTAAAGAACGTGTGTCCTGTACCGTACTCCTACGCAGGGTTTACTCACCCTCTGGGGCCACCCATGCAGGGGCGTACATCCGACCAGGACACTGGAATGTTAGCTTCACATCCGCCATGCTGATACGGGCAGTCATGTCCTCATCTATCTGCATGTGTGACAGAAAAGGCAAAGGAAGGATAGGACAGGTAAAATACATGAGATGTAGGGAGTTACTCAAAAGCAAATTAAAAAAACAAATAATGATGTGGACATGCTTCTTCCCTCAATTGATCTGATGCCACGAGAACTCTATTATTATTTTTTTCAAATACAAATAGCACAGTCAGAGTGACTACACTTTGCTTTTGAAAAGTATTATGTTATTTTGACTGCTGAAGACCTCCTGAGATTTTATATCAAATGAAATCTGAATTCAAATACCACATAATATCGGCTGAACAGGCAATCTGCACAGGGTGCTTAGACCAATACAGCGTAATTTCACTCTTGAAATGTTTTTTTTTTTTAGCACCCCCCCCCCCCCCATGTAGGATGAGCTCTCTACATATGCATTCTGTGCAGTGGAGGCTCAATAGCTGGGACATAAGACACCCAGACTTAGTAAACTGGGACCAATTGGCTGTGTCAGCCAATGACCATAAACCCAGCGCGTTCATTCTTCTCTAAGTGGCAAACGGAGAGCTGGCCAACAACAAAGTCAAGTAGGCTTGAAATAGCCCCTGCAATAAAGAGAGCACAGTGAAGAGCGGTCTGATGTTTGGAGGCAGTATTCTGGGAAAAAACAGATGCATTTAATTAGGACTTTTGAAAAGTGCAAGACAACTAGCAATGTAAGCCCCTGGGTACTAGATGATGTTATCGGTGAACGGTCCAAAGATCATCTAGGTGAAGGTGTCCAAAGCAGGCCCAGGATGGCTGGATCAAGCCACATATTCATGATGTCCTCTAAAATATATCTATACATAATGTATACGAATTGAAAACAGTTCTGTGGATATACCTAAAATTTAGATCTGGCATTTTGGATGGATGCTGGCAACATTCCATGTATACTTCGGTACTACCAAACGGCTCAGTTGCGTTTCTTCACTGTATGGTTGCGGAAAATCATGGAATGAGTCTGGTGCTACACAGATCATCCTTCGACAAAATGGTCATTGCGGGAAATCCCATGGATACAGAGCGATGAATAGAAACAGCAACCTTAAGCTATCATATGATTACGGTCCCAGTGACTTTCTGCAATAGGAGGCTTGGCTAGATATCAAAACCTGCTTCATTACTTTATTTTCCTTTATTTAGGCTCATATCATTACGAACCTCTGCTGGATAGTTGGAGTGCGTCTAGTAAACAGAAGAAAGTAGGTTGTGCGAACTCGAGGGCACGTTTCTGCAATTAAATTTCCAGATCCTTTCACCAGGTTTGGGAAGGTTTACTCCACGCGGAAGCAGAGAAGTTCTACAACTTTCATCTACAACAGTGGGTCACCTACCCACGAATGAAAAAGTAGTCCACAGGGACATGAAAGAATTTGAGAAACGAATGCAAGAGCAGGAAAACACTCTATGAGAATTTATAAATTTACACAATGCCCACAACCTTGTGAAATAACATTTTCAGGCCCAATGGAAAAAGAAAGTTGGCATTCACCTGAATGAAGAACAGTGCGATGAGATTAACTAGGCACGCATAGGTGCGAGAAGAGTAATACAACATAATTAAGGCTCCCTGTTTTCCATTTTTACTGATTTATACAGATACAGAGAGAAAAACATTTTTTTCTGTCTGTATTTATTTTTAAATGCGGATAAAAACGGAAATCGGGTGCTTTTTGAGTGGATCTAAATTCACTTTGCCATGACTGCTAGGCCAATAACTGTGTGGAATGATAGGTAAGGGGTTTAAAAAGAAAATAATTTTAAAGTAAAGAGGCTTAACCAGCAATAGCTATGCACAAGGCTGATTCCAAAATGTGCATATTTTCATATCAGTGCATTGATTTATCTTCTGTGGTTGTTCATATCACTGAAACCTGGCATGCATTCAAGCATGATTGCATATTTTTGGGATAAATAAATGTGGAAATATACCAATTTCAGCTTGACTTTTTTCACAAAACCCATAATAAATATGGATAAATACAGATAAAGTGGACAAAAAATAAATATAGAATAATACAGATGGAAATGACAAAAAAATAAAAATACCATAAAATCGGGAGCCCTAAACATAATGTAAAAATTACACTCACTACTGCTCTCCTCCACATATTCGATCCTTCCTGGTCAGCTCTATGCTGCAGAAAAAATGCCCATGAAGGCATTGTCAACATATGCTCTCTGTGCAAGTCTAGTATTGGCCACCTTTTGGGGAGACATTTCAGGCCACGAGTGCAAAGTGCAAAGCTAGCGAGATCCTGTAAACCTATTTTTTGGACTGCACATCAGAGGATTAATATTCCAATTTGAGGCAAAGCTATCTCCCATGTACTTCTGGCAGAACAAACTGCTGGCACTTCAGGAAACTGTGCATCAACCACTGCATAAATGTTGCTCCTGGGGTCAGAAAAGTAATGCATTTTTGGAAGAAGGGTGAGCAAGGACAAATTTGACCTTGCTCAGGGTCCTCCTGTGGTTAAATTGTGCGTGATACATTTCAGAAGGCTGCAGGATGATGGGGGCATCTGAGGAGATTAACTGGTATCTGGAGGGAAGGGGAAGAGATACGGGGAGGAGGGAGACAAATGTTCAGGGGTTTTATTTGATTTTTCATTTTATTTTTCTCTATAAAAGGTGGCAATATCCACCTTCAATGCGGTTATTTCTTAAAATGAAAAAAAGAGTAAAAATAAAACACATGGTGCGTCAACATGTATTATAGGATTTACATTAAAACCAGAGTTTAAGCCATATGTGCACCCCACTTGTTTGAATGTTTAGTCTACTTACATGATGCAATTAGAGTTTCTGTGACACTCCCTCTTGCCCAACACTTCCCTTCAAGGACTCAACCCTCTCCCTTGCTCCCACTGCTTCTCTTCAGAGATTCCTGACAACCTCTCTGCACTCCTCCTTCCCACTGAGGTTTCCCAACGATCCTCTTGTCTATTCGACGTTTCCGGATACCCCCCATGCCTGCGCCCGTAGCCTTTTCAGGGTTCCTGAATTACTCCACCTTCTCTGCTCCAAACCAGCAGAGAAGCAGCTAGAGTGACAAAATAGTCACTGGTAAAATGCCTGATACAATATTGAGCACCCTGGTGAGCTCGAGCACTAGGGCGTATGCAAATAAATGTAGGTGCACCATGTTAAAGGTTGTTATCCACCTTTCCACTACCTTGTGTGCAAATACTCTAGAATAAAAGGCTGTGATTGTTCAGAGAATTGCGATCTGGTGATGTCAAGGAAAGTTCCTATAGCCCAACACAACCATTTAATGATTAATGATGGTGTTTTTCAACTCCCTTCCATTAAGCTTGTCGTTTGTCCAATAAGAACACTTTAAATTATTCTCCAATGTCCAACAACCCGCTTTGACAAGATATCCATGGTGAAAGCCCTTTTATCAGTCTTCGTGTCTAGTATAACATCCCATCATGTCTCACTTTGATTATTCTAGAGGATGGGTTTCCTGTTGGTTCTTTATGCATCATCCAGACCGCCAGTCATCGCTTCCCTCACAGAAGCGGTAGCACCTTATTTCACCATCCTTGGAAGTCCAACAATAGCTCCTATCACCTTCCTCTGGGCTTCTCTTTCGGGGGTGCATCAAAGTGCAGTAAGACACATCCTTTTATTAATTTACCATGACACTTCTGCTGTTGAGGTAATGCCGTGGGATCGGGGGTTCCAGTGTGTGTAGGAATGCCATGCCACGGGCGATATCCAAAGCAAATTTGACAGCCTGCATCTGATCAACCACGAAATCTAGAGGTTCAAAAGAAAAAAGGTTTTTAAATTCTGCAATAATTTCAGACTCGCGTTGTACATATCTCCATAAGTCTCAGGAGCTCAAGTTAGAATAAATATTTTTCCGTCTCAAAGCCCGTAGCCCCTGGATCACTAAGTCACTCACTTGTTCCTTCATGTAGCACGTTGTAAAGAGATCCGTACGGCATCCAGTGGGTTATGATGATCGGATGGGGAGCAGGTGGAGACTGACAGGCTCCCAGCACTGGAAGAACATTGGGGTGAGAGAAGATCCTGTAGTCAGAGGAGACATCCAAATCAATGAGTTACTGAACCAGTGAACACACGTGCACACACTGTAGACCAGCCACACATGTACAACACACCCACTCACCCAAATCCGCACATTGCAGAATGACCAGGACAAATCCTTCAAAGCCCACCCATCTACAAAACCCAACACTGATTTGCAACCATTTTCAAATTCAGGAACTACACACACTGAACAAGCCTCCTGCTTGCAAATGCAAGTAGCTGGTTAATAAAACATTATCAATGCGCTCGGTTATTCAGCTGTTGCGCAACACAATAAATACTAGAGAATAAAACAAACATTTTAGGAGGACTCATCGTGCAGTAGAATTTTTTTTTGAAAGAATGGGAAAATAATGTTCAGTGGGTGCCTAACTGATAAACAGAGTATGTTACTGGGGCTTCTTCTGGAGCTAGCTGGAGGCCAAACAAACACAGGCATGCACATCTAGCATTACAGAATAGTGGGGCAATCCCTATTAAATATAGGGATCAGTGTTGCAAAAGATAGGCGGAGGTGTCTGTTGCAAATAGACTCTGGTCAAGAAAGCCCTTAGACTGCCATGAGGGCATAAAGTCCTTTTGGAGATGACCTGGCTGGAAGTTGTGCTCAGGAATAACATAGATTTCAATGGAGGCACCAGCACAAGAGTTCCTTCGCTCTTTTATGCAAAGTCAGAGACACTGACCAATGGTCCCTGCGCTCTTCCTTGACCAGAATCTAGACTATAACGTGCGCAGATACCTGGGCCTTATGAGATGGCGAGGAGATGTCTGCTTCTCTGGAATGCTGCTCAGAAATTCCCTTTTCGATACTGCTCAGATCAACGATTCACCATACAGGGAGGGCCGCAGTTATGGCGGCACTTGACTCTACATAGGGTCGGCTCCTCTGGGATGGATACAGTTGTAAATTGGTCATTTCATATTAAAGAAACTCACTAACTTCTCTAAAGAGTCCACAAGGATGCAAATAACTAGATACTAAGAATGATTTTAGTAACTAAATGATGAATAGTGGATCTGAAACTAGGTTTAAAAATCAAACTGTTCTAGACCAGTGCTATGGATGTATATGTTAATGATCATCTACTTTGGGTCTGGAGTCCCATGGTTTATAAAGTTTATATACCATGTGCAAAAATTGGTTATCAAAAAAATAAAAACTATTAAAACGGTCTACATATGTGCAGGCTTTATATTTGCAACAGTGTGTTCCAAAGCGCACCATTGGCTACATACCCCACCCTTACCACTCTCCACCTGTACGGGTGTAACTCATTTGCTATACTTGTTCTTTGAGAATGGATTTTTCACAATCCCTGTGACTTCAGTAATGTAACAATGATGGCAGCACCCGCACTCCCAAAACTGTTCTAGCACCAGTGACTTCAGCTGTGTTACAGTGTGGATATAGATATATATATATATACATATATATATATATATTACCTACTGGCGATAGCCAGTAGGTATATATAGTTAGGATTTTTTCTCTATGGAACTTTTGAAAATTCTATGCCTAATAACTTTGGCGTTTGTGGACGGAATTGGCTGAAATTTTCAGGAAAATGGCACATTTTGTTTCTGAGCAGCTCCTGGAAATTTGGGGGGGGGGGTTCGTCTAGGGGGGGCCGAGAAAAAAGGGGGGTCCCAAAACGCGTTTTTCCCATGTTAATTTCCATAGGGCGGTTGGACTCACTTTTAGCCCGAACGGCTGAATGGATTTCCACGAAACTTGGCAAAATTGTAGGGACTGTTAGCCCGATGTGCCTTTGCTAGGTCTCAATATATGTGCTTCAGTGAATTTTGAGAAATTAACGTTTAAAACAAGATATATATCTGTAACAGCGCTCCGGGCAGCGCTCCGGTTCGCGTACTTTTCGCGTATCGGAACTTTGCGAAGCGAAGCTGATTGGCTCTCCGGTGTCTGTCAACATTCTAAACAGTCCGGTGCGGCCGCCATCTTGTCTCTCGGTAGGATCGAGAGACAAGAGGAGGCCAAAACAAAGGGGGAAATGAAGGAAAGGGGCAAGGTAGACCCCTTCTGACCCCCTAGGATTGATGAGGGGATAATATAGAGCCACGCTGGGCCCAAAAAAAAAAAAAAAATTCCGATTTTTTCGCCGTAGAGACGCGTCTTGGTACGCGAACCGGGCAGCTAACCGGGAAGCTAACCGGCAGCGTAACGGGAGTCTGACGAGTAGCTGATTGGCTGTCAACATTGTAAACAGTCCGGTGCGGCCGCCATCTTGTCTCTCGGTAGGATCGAGAGACAAGAGGAGGCCAAAACAAAGGGGGAAATGAAGGAAAGGGGCAAGGTAGACCCCTTCTGACCCCCTAGGATTGATGAGGGGATAATATAGAGCCACGCTGGGCCCAAAAAAAAAAAAAAAAATTCCGATTTTTTCGCCGTAGAGACGCGTCTTGGTACGCGAACCGGGCAGCTAACCGGGAAGCTAACCGGCAGTGTAACGGGAGTCTGAGGAGAACCTGATTGGCTGTTATCATTGTAAACAGTCTGGAGCGGCCGCCATCTTATCTCTCTGTGGGATCGAGAGACAAGAGGTGGAAAAAAAAAAAAGGTGTAAATGAATGAAAGGGGTAAGGCAAACCCCTCCTGAACCCCTAGGATTGATGAGGGGGCTATTAAAGTTCCCTGGGGGGTGAAAAAAAAAATTGCGATTTTTCGCGGTAAAGGTGCTTCCTGGTACGTTAACCGGGCAGCTAACCGGCAGCGTAACGGGAGTCCGACATATTGTGTTTTTTGAACGTTTGTGATATGTGCACGTGTGGATTTTGTCTAATTAAGGTTAAAAAAATATATATATATCTTTAAGCGTGTTCTGGCGCGCTTACGTTTTGGGTTTGGTTTGCGCTGCAGAGACGATACGTCACGGTTATGCGATGCATCATTAGGCGTCTCACGGGCTACGTCACTTAATAAAGAATATATTTTACAGCTATAGATATTAGCTTTTAAAAAACCAATGAAATTCACAGAAAAAAACATAGGTTATAGACCATATATAGTTAGGAATTTGCATTTACAAAACCTTGAAAATTCACTGAAAAAACCATAGGTTATAGACCATATATAGTTAGGGATTAGCATTTAAAAAACCTTATTTTATTTGCACAAAACCATTGAAATTCCATATATAGTTAGTTGCACTAACTATATATCGCGGACCCGCAATCCACTGCTAATGATGTCACATATTACATCATTCATGACATGGTCAGTGACATCACTGATGACATCTCAAATGACATCACTGATGACATCACTGATGACATCTCAAATGACATCACTGATGACATCACTGACATCTCATTTGACATTACTGATTACATCACTGATGATATCATTTATGTGATAATACATCTTCAGACTCTAATATAACCTTAGATACACTCAGTGTAAACAGGCACTCACAGACTGTCACACATCCATGGAGTTACCCACACACCTAGTCAGTCATGCAAAGAATCAATCACACCTCCATTTCCTCAACTATACAGTTATACACACCTTACTTATTCAAACATATACTAACACATATTTACTCTCTTATACAATCCTTGATACAAGTTCACAATGATTCATACAGCCACTCTCACATTCACTGGCTCTTATGTTCAGTTATTTATATATGTCAACTCTCACATGGAGTGTGTTTTACATATGTACTTACTTTGACATGTAGAACTGAGATATCCATTCACTCACTAATATACTCATGCACACAGTCAACTGTCCATACAGCTGTTTCTACATGCACTTTTGAACCCATACACCTAGGGAATCAACTGCTCACACATCTATGCACAGAGTTATACACCTCCCAGCCACCCACACACATACTCAGTCTCCCATACAAATACTTGGGCAACCATTCAATAACCCATATAGTTACTGATATAGCTACTGATTTAAACATGCAGCAGTTTACAGAAGAACATAAATAATGATTGCCAAATTAAGACACTTTAATCACTATCCCATGCACTCAGTGAGACACATTTAATCATTCTCTCATACAGTCAGTCATGCACCTACTAAATCCTTCATCCAGACACTTATACATCCACTCATTCTTCAATATGTAAGACATATTTTAACTTTACAGAAACATACAGTCACTGGGTGATGTCATCAGTGATCCCATTTGAGATGTCATCAGTGATGTCATCAGTGATGTCACTGACCATGTCATGAATGATGTAATATGTGACATCATTAGCAGTGGATTGCGGGTCCGCGATATATAGTTAGTGCAACTAACTATATATGGAATTTCAATGGTTTTGTGCAAATAAAATAAGGTTTTTTAAATGCTAATCCCTAACTATATATGGTCTATAACCTATGGTTTTTTCAGTGAATATATATATATATATACATACATACATACATACATATATATACACACACACACACACACACACACACTGACATAAACCTATGAATATCAAGCTTCTGGCTCTCTTTCATAGTCCAAGTGTCCCTTATTTTGTCTGCAGGTCCTTCTGAATTCAATCACTTGTTTCCTTTCATAGCCTCTGTTGAGAGAATGGTCAAACAAAGCTGTGGAGATGAAATAGTAGACAAATCGTATACTCCTCGGACAGAAACGGAGAGTCAACAATACTCTGAAGGAGATGAGGTGGCCTCCAGGGCTTTACCAGCACCTATTACAGTGGTCTCCACCCCGTTTAACTGGTGCTTTATCTACAATATATCACCTTATTGGTGAACATGACAGGATGGTAGATATCAGGGTGATGTCTGTCTACAATGTCACACCCCCAAAAGAAAACAACAAAAGCCACATATAGAGTGCATTGGGAAACTGCAGGAGTACAGAACTCCCAAAAACACATCCATGTGAATCCTGCCCTGAGAGCACTCTGTTGGCCCCTGGTCGAGTCAAGAATTAAATGCAAGAACCTACAGGCCATTCACAAAGATCTACTGGTGTCAATGCCTGGGCTGGTAAATTAAGTGGCATCCCACTACATCCCCGACCACAGCTCTGATCAGGCACCCAATCTGATCCACCACCAAGCGTTCAAACAAAACATACAGTCAAGTCTCTGGGTGCCCTGACCCTGATGCAACCTGAATCCAGAGGTCAGAACCACCCATCTACACATCATAAACACAGCTATCTAGACTGGCCATGGACTGAGGGCCAGAGCAACGCAAGAAACTGGAATCCAGCACCCTAATCGAACCATCAGAATTAGCTGCAGCACTATATAAAAATATTCATAAATAAATCATCCAAAGACAGTGGGGTAATAAGAGTTGCTTAACCCCTTCTATGCTGATGACGACCCCCGTCCGTCATGCACCGCTATGGGCGTGTGCTGATGATGGCTGGGGGCCGTCATGAACCCGCCCACTTATTAAAAGCGCCGCACAGGCGCAGAATCGCGCCCAAGGGGTTAAATAAACATTTCAAAAGTCTCATTCTTGACAAATCGACAGGAAACCGAACCCTGGATTGATTGAGAATTCTTTCTAAGACTTCATCCACAGGCGGCCCAGAACCCCAAGCACATCACCAGAGCGGCCGGGTCAGGCTGCATGCCTTACCTGAGTTTGGGATACTCTTCATTGAAATCTCTGCTTTTCCGAGTGGTCCAATCTCGAATTTTCAGCACCTTAATTACAACGTCATTGCCTTGCCACCTGCCCTTCCACAACTGCAGAGAATTGGGAAGACAAGGGGACACAAAGAGATTAGAAGGATCCTGGTCAAATGGAGATTAACACCATCTATGATCTTAGTCTACTATTCTCAGTTAATGCACATAACCACAGCAGTGTCCTGTACCCCAATAACCAAGAACAGTAAGGTCAGCGTGAAAGAGGCAGCGTATGGTAAGGAAACAGTAGAAAAACAGGTAGCAATCGTAAATCGTACGGCATACACAGGCAAGAACTGTGGATTGGGAGGAATATGTACATTTTAAAATCTAACACAGTAGGTAAATATGTGGAAAATACTGGATATAAACATGTGAAAGGGAAACAGAACAGATGCGCATAGAACATAGCACGTACTCACATGTGGAAGTGAAACAATAGGTACCCATGTGGAAACCGATACATACACACATGAACATTAAACAAAATGGATACAGGTGTGTACGTTGAACATAATGGGAAAAGATGCTTGCAAATGACTCAAGAGGTCGAGTTGAACATCCATGCACAACAGAAAAGATATATATGTCAGTAAATTAATCATTGTAAGCACAAGGAGGTATCTGAGTACAAGAAAACGTGGTGTCGAAAAAAGTTGCGTGGACACAGGCAGAGTAGGAATAACTGGATAGATATATGAAAACAGAACAGTGCAATCAGACGGGTTTAAGTACAGCAGCAACTGAGCATGCAAGAACATGGACTCCTACAAAACGTGATGGCTGAATAGTGAGAATATACCTGTTGCAGTAAACTAGGTACTTGCAGTCCAAGCTCCCTTTCTGGTTGCAAGCTTTGAGGACAAGTACATATGGTGGGCAGACACCCGGCGGTCCTCTCATGTTCAGCCACCTTCTAGGTACCAAGGTGCCTCATATCCCTATGTACCTGAACAATCATTCAATGTAGACCTGAGCCAAAGCAGCCACGGTTGATGGGTTGTCATGACTAGGATGTGCTTAGGAAGAGGAGTTCAGAATCAACAACACGTATGTGACCCATTCTTACTCTCGCACCCAGACTCTTCCAATTCCAACAAACAAGAAGAAAACAAGGTAGGGAAAAACGCAGCACAATCAAGCAAAGCAACCTAAAAACACATTTCAATGGACTCTGTCCCAAATGGGTCTCTGCTCTAGATCTGCTGTCACGAGTGTTGTTTGCTATTAAGGCTGTGAAGAATCCCAGGTGGCTGTTATGCAGAGTACGCCAATGAGCACATAGAACTGGAAAAGGAGCCTTGCTCCCTTGGAAGAGGAAGAGCAATGCTTGCATCCTCTGGTGAAGTACAAGACATTGCAATGAGCAATGGTGTCTTGAAAGCTTGTCTGGCAAAGGCATCCTCTGTCGGTGAGAAACTGCCTAATTGATTTTCCGGAGTCTGGTATTGGATCCAAATAAAAATATACTGTTTGCTTACGCTCAGTTTGTAAAACGTCACTTCTATGTAAGACCAATGGGTCCTGTGGCAGGGGCTGGAGAAGTAGTTCTACTTGTGAAAAAGGATGAAGTACTCAAAAAATGGACATTGGTGAGTTTTGACGGCTTACAAAACATAGTATGTGGCTTCAAAGCCCAGTCATTTCAGCTACGTTTTCAGGGTGAAACAACAGTCTTGCAACTAACCAGCCTAACGTCACCAGCCAGAAGAGATTGACACACACAGTGACCTTCATGTTGCACGGCACACACCTGTAACACACAGTTGGTACCTTCTTCTGCAGAAGTTACAGCTCAATAACTTTTATGATAATACCGGTGCTTACCAGACAAAGGGTTAATAAAACAATGACAGGGGAATGCCAATGAGCAGAAACAAAATCCAGCAGCAAAGAACCTTGGCTGTCTAATGACTGCTTAGGTGTTAGCCACATCAGGTAAGAACATGCAGCATTCTGAAGTCAAGCCATAAACTTCAGAGTGATTCAGCATGTGCCTAGCTAACAAGGTGACCAGTCAGCAGATGGCGAGAGGGTCATTCCAAAGGAAAGCTTGCCCATTGATTAAAGGTAGTGACTAGCAAACACCCTGTAAGGACATGCAGGGCATATGACTAAAGCAAGATGCTCTGACGAGCCTTCTAAGTTTTACTTTTTTTTTATCTGTGCTTTTGTGTAAGTGATTTTTCTTCTGGAAAGGTATCTTTTAGAATGTAATTTGACAACGGGTCGTGTGGAGATCTGTGAATCTTCACTGCAGTAGATGAGGTTGCAGATATAGGAGTCTCTAGTGAATAGAGTATGATGGGTTTTAAGGAGTAGGTTGTGCAGAAGTGGCAGAGTTGTTAGGTGGTGCTTTGTTGGAATGACTTTGCTTTAGGCATTTGGTAGGACAGCAATCCAGCACACAAATAGGAGTTAGACGAATAGTTATTAGGGCTGTTTGTCGATACTTGGTTCACTACAGAGATGTGCAGCACACGCGGTTGTTGGAACAGGTACTGCTGAATTAGTTAATTGCTTGTTGACTTTGCTTCCACTGTGTTGATTGACAGTGGTTCTAGAGATGTGATTCAGAAGAGGTATTAAAATATCTGAAATAATGAAGCTGTTATGTACATATAAAAGTAGAAGGCACTAAAGAAATCAGATAATCCAGAAACAGGAAGCAGTGACCACAGAAAGGAAGACTCAAATAAAAATATCATTATAAAAAGAGTAATGATGAGGAGGCAGATGCAGCAAATGAGATTTTTACATGGAAAGCTCACAACGGTCATGTGATGCCTTTAGGTATTAGGGCAACACTTTCATTATAATGTCTATTGCGCTGATATCCCATGTTGATCTTTTGCTCGGTAGAAATAAGTCCTTTAGAAACGTTTTATACTTCTGAAAACATGATCGAAGTTGTCTTGCCACAACATAAGCAAAGGTCTGGGGTTCTAGGCTGGAGTGCGCAACGGACCTTGGTGATTATTATAAGAGGGATTTTGTGGCTTAAGATGGTCAGCCTAGTCACGGTACAAAGTAGGATTTAAAACAAAGGCGCAGCCTACTCTCAACACATCAGGACGCACTACCTGCTGCTGGAGAAAATGTCGGCTAAGCAGGCTCAACAAGTCAAGTCAAGTCAAGTCAAGAAATGTATATAGCGCGCTACATACCCATAGGGTCTCAAGGCGCTAGAGGGAGAGTGGGGAATTACTTGTCGAATATCCAAGTTTTAAGTTGCTTTCTGAATGCTAGGTGGTTCTGAGTAAGGCGAAGGAGAGTGGGAAGTGAGTTCCAGGTTTTAGCTGCCAGGTAGGAAAAGGATCTACCTCCCATAGTGGTTTTGTTGATGCGAGGAACCGTGGCAAGGGCTTGGTTGGAGGATCGCAGTTGACGGGAGGGGGTGTAGAAGGACAATCGTGTGTTGAGGCATTCGGGCCCAAGATCGTAAAGTGCTTTGTGTGCGTGGGTTAGGAGGCGGAAAGTAATCCTCTTATTTACGGGGAGCCAGTGGAGGTTTTTCAGGTGATCAGAGATGTGTTCTTTACGCGGGATGTCTAGTATGAGCCTGGCTGAAGCGTTCTGGATGCGTTGGAGTTTATTCTGGAGTTTTGCGGTGGTACCGGCGTATAGTGCGTTTCCGTAGTCCAGGCGGCTCGTGACCAGTGCGTGGGTGACCGTTTTTCTAGTTTCGGTGGGGATCCAGCGAAATGTTTTTTTGAGCATGCGAAGAATGTTGAAGCAAGATGATGAAACGGCGTTGACTTGTCTGGTCATCGAGAGTGAGGAGTCCAGGATGACGCCCAGGTTCCGTGCGTGGTCCGTCGGGATGGGGGCTTTTCCAAGGGCATCTGGCCACCAAGAGTCATCCCAGGCGGAGGGGGAGGTGCCTAAGATGAGGACTTCTGTTTTGTCTGAGTTCAGTTTCAGACGGCTGTGCTTCATCCACTCGGCTACTTCTTTCATTCCTTCGTGTAAGTTGGTTTTGGCGGTGTTAGGGTCTTTGGTGAGTGATAGGATCAGTTGAGTATCATCCGCGTAGGAGATGATGTTGAGATTGTGTTGGCGAGCGATGGCCGCAAGGGGGCTCATGTATACGTTGAAGAGGGTGGGGCTGAGTGACGATCCTTGTGGCACGCCGCAGATGACTTCAGAGGCCTTTGACTTGAATGGTGGGAGGCGGACTCTCTGTGTTCTTCCGGTGAGGAACGAAGTGATCCATTCCAGTGCTTTTCCTTGGATTCCTACGTCTCTGAGGCGCTGTAGAAGGGTGATGTGACAGACTGTGTCGAAGGCAGCGGAGAGGTCGTGGAGGATGAGGGCGACTGTGTCTCCATTGTCCAGTAGAGTTCGAATGTCGTCAGTTGCTGCAATGAGGGCGGTCTCAGTGCTGTGTTTGGCTCGGAAGCCGGACTGTGAGGAGTCGAGGGATTTGTTGGTTTCGAGGAAGGCGGCGAGCTGCTTGTTGACAGCTTTCTCAATGACTTTGGCAGGGAATGGAAGAAGCGAGATGGGGCGGTAGTTTTTGAGTTCGGTGGGGTCAGCTGTGGGTTTTTTCAGAAGGGCGCTGAGTTCTGCGTGTTTCCAGCTTTCCGGGAAGGTGGCGGAGTTGAGGGAGCAGTTGATGACATCTCGGAGGTGTGGTGCTATGATGGAGTCTGCTTTGTTGAAGATGTGGTGAGGGCATGGGTCAGTTGGGGATCCTGAGTGGATGGAGTTCATCAGGTGGATGGTGTCCTCAGTGGAGATTGGGTTCCAGTCGTTAAGGATGTTCAAGGGGGGTGAGGGTCCTGCAGAAGATTGGGTGGGTTGGTCTTCGGGTCGGTTGTCGAAGTGGTTGTGGATGTCTGCGATTTTGTTGTGGAAGAAGGAAGCTAGGGAGTCGCAGAGGGCTTGGGAGGGGGTGATGTCGTTGGAGTTGGCTGATGGGTTGGTAAATTCTTTGACGATGTTGAATAATTCCTTGCTGTTGTGGGCGTTGTTATCTAGACGGTCTTTGAATGCGGCTTTCTTGGCAGACCGGATTAGTTGGTGGTGTAAGTGGGTGGCGTTTTTGAAGGCGTCCCTGGTGCTGGTGTTAGGATCTTTTTTCCAGGCCTTTGAGGGAGCGACAGTGTTTCTTCGATTATTTAAGATCATCGTTGAACCAGGATGCGTTTTTGCTGCCTAGCTTGATTAGGCGTTTTTTCAACGGTGCTAGGATGTCGGCGCTGTTGGATAGCCATTGGGTGAGGTTAATGGCTGCTTGGTCGGGGTTTGAGGAGTGGGCGGGGGGGTTTAGAAGAAGCGATGAGGAGATCTGGTCGCTGGTGATTTTGTTCCAGTTTCTTCGCAGGGTGGGTTGAGGATGGTTGTGGATTGTGGTCTTATTGTAGGTAAAGTGAACGCAGCTGTGGTCCGTCCAGTGAAGAGCTGTGGTGTGACTGAATGAGACATGTTTGCTGGAGGTGAAGATAGGGTCGAGAGTGTGACCTGCAATGTGGGTGGGGGTAGTGACGAGTTGTTTGAGTCCGAGGTTGGCGAGATTGTCCAGAAGGGTGGTGGCGTTGCTGTCGTTGCTCTTTTCCAGGTGAAAGTTGAGGTCTCCCAATAGAATGTATTCCTTGGAGGGGAGGGCGTGTGGGGTGATGAAGTCAGTGATGTCGTCACTGAATTGTGCATGGGGTCCTGGAGGCCGGTAGAGGAGGGTGCCTCTGAGTGTGGTCTTGGGGTCGGTGTGGATCTGGAAGTGAAGGTGTTCGGCGCTAGCGAGGTTGACGTCTGAGCTGGTTGAGATGCGGATGGAGTTCTTAGGGACGATAGCGATGCCTCCTCCTGTATGCTTGATGCGGTCCTTTCGGATGATCTTGTATCCTTCCGGAATGGCGATGGTGAGGTCTGGGGCTGAAGAAGCATTCATCCATGTTTCTGTTAGGAAGGCGACGTCCGGTGAAAAGGTGTCTAGTAGATTCCAGAGGTCGATGGCGTGCCTGTGGACCGAGCGGGTGTTGAGCAGAATGCATTTAAGGTGGTTGGTGTCAGATCTCTGGTTGGTGTTAGTGGATGAAGAGTTGTTCTTGGTGCCGTCGAACTTGCAGGAGTAGCAAGAGAAGGGTCCATGGGTGTGTCCAGGAGCGGCTTGGACGCAGTTGGGGGAGCGGCCGGGATTAAGGGCTAGGAGGGTGGTGGCATCGTAAGTGAAGCTAGTAGGCTGGGCATTGCGAGGGCCAGGGGGTCTGGCTCTGGGCGCGGACCAGGCGCAGACGGGCGTAGACGGGCTTACCTTTGGCGCACCTTCGGCGCGGCCGTAGCGCGTGGACGCTGCACGTGGGTTCATCTATCTTAAATGGATAGCGGGGGGGGCAGAGCGTGGGAGGGTCAGCTGGGAGGCGGTAGCAGGGAGGCGGGCCAGGGGAAAGCACAACAACAAAATGGTGGGAGGGATTGAAAGCGAAACCCAGCGCAATGGCCTCAATGAAGGAGGGCTTCTCAAAAATCAATATTGCACAAGCGCTAATTTCAAACAGCAATTCTGTCACCAGAGCTACAATAACACAAGCGCTCTAAGGTACGACGCCCAAGCTCTAACACAAGCGATATGAACTGCGATGCAAATGCGCTCTAAATTAACACAGCAATTTAGTCAATTCTTTCAGCAGAGCTACAATACCAGACACTAGTGCAGAGACACGAGTGCTCAGTGAAGGTGCTTCAGCTGTGGGAGCGAGGGGGAGCGACCATTCGGGACGAGGTCCAGGTGGTCACAAAGCCGTCGTCCTAGCCTCTATCCGCAATGAATTGATTAGCAACTATCTGCTGAAACCTGTAGTTTCAGAGGGGAGTACAGATGTCTAGGACAATGGGTACATGCCTTAAAAAAGATCTGCCTCCTCATATCCTTGAAGCAGAGTAATCAAGGAGCTGCAGAGCTATAGCTGACCTACTAGCTACAAACAATGCAAATACAACATCCAAAATACAAACGATGTTCTACCATTTGAGGAATTAGACCCTCATAGGTCTAGTATCACCTTTGTCTCAGCTTTGTTTTCAATCAACAAGAGGGGAAACTTGAACGCATCGGCAAACTCTCCTTACAGTCTTGTCATCAATAATATATAGTTTAGGATACTGCCAAGGAGGTGTCTGTGTCCCCCACCGAGCAGATAACGGAGATGGCTGGGCCCAAATGGTGTGCACTGGGAAAAGAAAATGATACCGTGTCGTGCTGGGTAAAAACTAGCAAGAAACCCGCAGAGGTGGAACAGCAGGTGTAGTCAGAGCAAACATGTACATGGGGTGGAAAATGACACTGCAGGGGATCTGGACAGTGTTTGAAGCAAGAGACAGGAGTCTGACTTAACACTGAGGGAGCTTCAGAAACAGAAATAATGTGTTAAGAACATATGAGACAGATGCAGTGCATGAGGCAGCTGTATGAGGAGGGAGCATAGGTGTGCAGAACAAAAACAGCCAGTAACTGTTAATGGGCAGAAAAAAGGACAACACATCTGGCTTGACTCAAGAGGAGCTGTACTCACCTCTCCAGAATGGTTCTCATTGATTTTGTGATTTAGAGTCAGCTGATTAAAGTCAATTCCGGCATGTTTGTTGAGCGTGCCATTTCCTGAAAGAATAGAAAAAAACAGAATGGAGTTAAATTATATTTTCTCTTGTGTTAAAGCAGAATTATTTGAAGTGTTCAAGGATTTGCCTGAGCGGTACACACAAGCAGCTGCTTCATTGCCAAATGGTTGTTGAAAATCTGAAAAAAGGATGCGTTTGTGAACAGAAAAGCACAAAGTTGTCTTCTTTTAGAATTGATTTTACAGATCAGCCACCCAAAAAATATATTTTTAACTCCTGCCGTAATGTTCCCCAGTCATATTTTTAAAGCTGCTGCTAAGTTTAAGACGATTCAGAAAAGGGGGTGGTGATGAACAGAGTGTCTGAATTGAGCAGACCACTCTTACCCAGTCCAAAGATCAGGGCTTGATCCATCACCGTTATTTATCTCACTGCCCCATCCCAGCTCAGAACCTGGCTATATGCAAATCAGTCTGTCCCTGGCCCAGTGCATCATGGGAACAGGGCAGACTAAACTACCAAGCCAATTCTTCACCAGAAAGGAAACAAGCTACCGGGGACCGGTTTCTGGCATTTCAGCCGTCTTCGGCCCGGCTTGCTTGAATCCTGATGGAGCAGTGAGAAAGGGACTCATGTCTGAGTGTACCCTGCCACACCTATAGTGGCCAAAATCGATTCAGAAAAGGGGGTGGTGATGAACAGAGTGTCTGAATTGAGCAGACCACTCTTACCCAGTCCAAAGATCAGGGCTTGATCCATCACCGTTATTTATCTCACTGCCCCATCCCAGCTCAGAACCTGGCTATATGCAAATCAGTCTGTCCCTGGCCCAGTGCATCATGGGAACAGGGCAGACTAAACTACCAAGCCAATTCTTCACCAGAAAGGAAACAAGCTACCGGGGACCGGTTTCTGGCATTTCAGCCGTCTTCGGCCCGGCTTGCTTGAATCCTGATGGAGCAGTGAGAAAGGGACTCATGTCTGAGTATACCCCGCTACACCTATAGTGGCCAAAATCGATTCAGAAAAGGGGGTGGTGATGAACAGAGTGTCTGAATTGAGCAGACCACTCTTACCCAGTCCAAAGATCAGGGCTGTAATGCCAGAAACCGGTCCCCGGGAGCTTGTTTCCTTCCCAGTGTAAGAATTGGCTTTTGTAGTTTGGTTTGCCCTGTTCCCATCATGCACTGGGACAGGAACAGACTAATTTGCATACAGCCAGGTTCTGAAACTGGGATGGTGCAGTGAGCTAAAAAACGGTGTTGGATCTAGCCCTGATCTCTTGACTGGGTGAGAGCTTTCTGCTTAATTCAGAGACTCTGTCCCTCACCACCCCTTGTTGTAAATATTTTTGTCCACCCTAAGCGTGGAAGGGTATTCTCAGATGTGAGACCCTTGCTCATTGCACCATCAGGATTCAAGCAAACCGGGCCGAAGACGGCTGTAATGCCAGAAACCGGTCCCCGGGAGCTTGTTTCCTTCCCAGTGTAAGAATTGGCTTTTGTAGTTTGGTTTGCCCTGTTCCCATCATGCACTGGGACAGGAACAGACTAATTTGCATACAGCCAGGTTCTGAAACTGGGATGGTGCAGTGAGCTAAAAAACGGTGTTGGATCTAGCCCTGATCTCTTGACTGGGTGAGAGCTTTCTGCTTAATTCAGAGACTCTGTCCCTCACCACCCCTTGTTGTAAATATAAGCTAAGTTTAAGACAGCATTTCCTCAGGTAAAGTCTAAGCTAGGGTGGGCGGCCTTTCAGTAACTAATGGAAAAGCGGAATGTAGCAAGTAAGAATGGACATCGGTTCATCTTAACATTTCCCCTGCTAATGAGTAACATAGCTAAGAAATGTGCACAATCCATCTTCCTATGGTAGTGTGCGCCTTTAATGTCATAAATTACAGCTTTGCTTACATCCAGAGTATGCAACACTCTTTCAAGTGGTCTTCTAGGATACTGAAAGACAGGGGGCAACCATACTTTTTGGTTGACAGGAAATCAAGATATCACCTTTGAGATACATTTTGGATTTGGCATCAAATACCTTGTCTTATGTATCTACAGCTAAGGTTGTTCGACTGTGAAAGCCTCAACTGCACTTATCCTTCTTGAAGTGACTGCTATTGGAAACAGTGAAATAGTGTCCCATGTTGAAAATCTGCTTCATGCGTAAATTCAACTGGACTTTTTCATCATGCACCCTAGATTTCAGCTCCGATTTTTTGCACTAGCACTTTTTTGAGAATTATAACATGTGTATGCAAAACTATAGAAAGCCCTTGATAATTGTCTAATTGTCTTATGAGAAATGCTTCAGTTTTTAAAACTCATGATTTTCATACTTGCTTTTACTGTACAAATGAATGTTTTTACTGTGTACTTTTATGAATTTTATGAAATTCGAATAAAGGTCTTTTGAACTTGAGTGTTTTGTGTGGACGGTACTATCTGTTCTTTATTATTATTATTATTTTAAAAGGCTGTATACCACTGAACAACTCGTGAGTAAGCCACAAGAACTGAGTTTCATAACTTAGGGTACTGCCTAGTAAATACATCCAGTGCTGAATTAGGTCTCCTATAAATGTGTGCATTTTCCACTTTGCCTCTTAACACCTACGAGTTGTTGCCCTGCAGACCTCTTATAAGACAACCATGCAGTCATGTGGTATTTTAGAATGTCCAATTTTTAAGACATCAGTAGCTATGCCACATGACAGACTTTTGGGTTTCAGGTGAGATGGGTCACTCTCTCCTCCATCCCCAGCCAGATAGGAATCGCTGGTAAACTCCACATCATGGAGTGAGGCATGTTGACGTGTGACCTGTTCCACTTCGTGAGGAAAAGTATCGGAGGAAAAGCAGGAGAAAATATTCTATATCCATTAAAAGAGACCGTTCGTTGCTCCAAGAATGGGTTTTCTGGTATCTGGATCTGAAGTCACAGCATTTTGCTTCTTCCCTCGACACAAATAGTTCTACGTTGGGTATGCATCACTTGTGACAATGTCCATTACAATACTGTCATCATCACCAGGAATAACGTCTATTTGGGTGGCAAGGGAGGAGATTTCTTTATGCTCAATGAAACCTAAATTGATATGTTCGTACTGTTTTGCCATTGTTGCCACGAGTTTCCCTGCAACAGTGAAGGGTAAATGTGTTCTGCCCGACACCTCAAATCTGACACATTCTTGGGGCCCTTTTTATTCTAAACGGCAACAGCTGGAGCTGATATTGTACTGCCCCTATCACAAACATCATATTTCCGATAGCTTGAATGCAGTGTTCTACAGATATGCATCTTTGAAGCATATAGGTGCAAAGAAATCTCCCTCTGCTAGCAGAGATATGACATTTTATGAGCTTGTCACCTGATTTTTTTAGTGTTTACAAACCGTAAGTACACATTTGAATTTAACATTGTCTGCCTTTCGAATCAGGAAATACACAGAGTAAACTCCTTGGTTTCTCGTGTTTGTGGCACCTTTGCTAATGGGAACAGAATTTTCAAAAACTCTTGATGAAGAAAATGATGATCCTTTTGAACACCCCTCTTTCAGCTCGACTATGGGCGGTGTGTGAGTTAACTCTACACTAGCAATGTTTCAAGATGATTACCACACACAGCTCAGGTTCTATGTTCCCTTTATTGTCTGTTATATTGCATTGCCTGGAGCCAAAGTGATGCAGTCATTTGCTGCTGAAGGCAGAAGCTCCAGAGGCCATAGAGGTGAAAGCTGCCTGCATGTTCGTGTTTGCATACCCATGTAACTTGAGCACCAGTTTGGCCCTCATTACGAGGGACTAACGTTTCTGATGTGACTGACAAAAGGAGTTACCGGTCTCGTCGGAATTAGAAGTTATTTATTTATTTACTGTCAGTAGGAATTGAGGAATTGTTGGGAGAATCGCACCCAGAATTATCGCTTTCCCCAGGAATTCCTCATTTCTTAGTGGCCCTCCAGCGTCCACCTTATAATGGTGTAAATTTTCCACGCTCCTGGTATTGGTAACCCCAGGGATGGGAAAAATGTTCCCCCTTTCCTGAGCCACTTGTAAAGAGGGTATTTGCAGGCGTGACTGCCCATCCTGCCTGGTCTTGGGCAGGTGTTCCTCTGTGGGAAGAGCCTCCAGCCCACAATGCTCTTTGTACTTGCGGAGATATTGGCTTATTTCAGTTTTCAATGTTCTGTGTAATTATGAACGAACCGACTGCTGAATGGAGTTCAATGCTTCGCTGCGCTTCTTGCTTAAATCATGGAACTCTGAGCCACACGTTTCTATGCAGAGCTGACCCAGTAAACGGGATGCCTGGTAGCCGGACCACAAGCAACCAACAAGAATTTCGGGCAAATATTAGGAATGATGTTACCTCCCTGTATCAAAGCCTTTGTTAGCTTTTTGTGTTCCTCCAGAAAGAGCAGCAAAACCTCCCTCACTGTTGGTGACTTTCTCTGTTCAAGGCTGTGGAGTCTGCATGCTCTATCGACCAGCTGCCGTTATTATTGTTTTTCCCACTGCGTTGACAATCGTTATCTGGTGGAGAACCACCAGTGTATGCTGGATTCTGTGATCGGTTATGCACAGTTGCAACAATAACTGGATCTGCCTCTCCATGTTAGACTTTATGTATAATGGGTCACGTGGTGAGGACTTGCACTTCATGATTCGAAGTGTCGCTAGTTTGGCACTTGCAGGATTCCCGAACACACACAATTCTCTTGCTGCAGTACATTAGGGAACATAAGAAGAAGCTGAATGCATCTCTGTAATGAACTCAGTGTTTTTAGGGGGAAACACATTTACTGTTCTTTTTTAAGGGTTCGGCTGCTCTCTTTACTACAGACATGTATACTGCTAAGTCATCTGAGGTGAAGGACTGGGAGAATGTTATGTTATGAAGATATGAAGAGCGCGTTCATTACCTGGGGGTATCCAGGCACTGCAATCGATGAGTAGGTCGATCGGGCTGCTAGTTTAATAGCCAAGTCTTCAGTATCTTGAGGAATTCGCAAAGGGATTGGGCGGTCCTCATGTGGTGTGGAAAGTTATGCCAAGATTTGGCGGAGTGTAGGTGCCTGATGGGTTGGTTTAAGTCTAGGCAATGGTTGAAATAAGCAGGCCCGATGTTGTGGAGGGCCGTTTATGATTGGGTGAGCAGTTTGAATTGGTAACGCTTCTGGATTAGTAGCTAGTGTCGTTGTGAGTGGAGCGTGAGGTGTGCATTGCAAGGAATGCGGAGGATGAGTCTGGGTGTACGAGTTGATTCGGGATGCCGGCGTAGAGTGCATTGCTGTAGTCTAGTCTGCTGGTGATGAGGGCCTAGGTGACTGTGTCTGGTGTCGGTGGTGACCCAATGGAATACTTTGCAGAGCATACATAGGATGAAGAAGTAGGAGGAGGTTATGACATTTACTTGTTTAGCCATCGTGAGTCTGTCGTTCATGATGATGCGGAGGTTTTTGGCGTGGTCAGTGTGGGTGGTCGTGGATCCTAGGCCTGTTGGCCACCAAGAGGAATCCCATGAAGAGCTCTTGCTCCCAAAGGTCAAGATTTCAGTTTTTTTCTGTATAGAGCTTTAGGCAGTTCTGTTTTATCCAGTTTGCTACGTTAGGCATGCAGGTGTTGAAGCTGGTCCTGGTGGTGTGATTGTTGTCTGTGAGGGAGATGATGAGCTGGGTGTCGTCTGCATAGGATACAATGATGATTCATGGGATCTTATGACGTTGGTGAGTGGCACCATGTAGACGTTAAAGAGTGTAGGGGTCAGCGATGATCCCTGCTGGACTTCGCAGATGCACTTCTTGGATTTGGGAGCCTGATTCATTGGGTCCTGTCGGAGAGAAAAGAGACCAGTCAGCTCAGGACGGGACCATGTATTCCAAGTAGTGAAGTCTTGTGATGAGTGTACTGTGGGAGACAGTGTTGAAGGCTGCTGGGAAGTCGAATAGTACACATGCAGCAATTTTGCCTTTGTCCATGATGGTCCGGATGTCGTCAGTTGCCGCAATGAGAGCAGTTTCCGTGATGTGGGCATTATGGAATCATGACTGACTGCAAGATGTCTACTAGGTAGTGTTGTTTAAGATAGTTGGAGAGTTGTTTGTTGATAGCTTCCTCTGACTCTGGATGGCAAGAGCAGGAGTGAGATGGATCTGTAGTTGCTGAGCACTTTAGGGTCAGGAGAAGCTGTGATTTCTGCATATTTCCAGTTGTCCAGGAAGGTTCCACTTTGGATAGAGGTGTTGATGGTTGTGAGGTGGGAGCGGATAAGAGTTCCTTCTAGGTTGGAGATATGGTGTGGACAGGGGTCAGTCAGGGAACCGAAGGGGATAGTTCTCATGATTTCTGTGGTGTCTTTGGAGGTAAGGAGTTTCCATTTAGCAATCTGTTGGTCTAATTTGGTGAGGGTAGGCGGATGGTTGATGAGTTCTTGTGTCTTGCATTGGGGGTTGTAGATGCTGTTAAAGACATTGGACAGGTTGTCACAGAGGTCTTGTGAAGCGTTGATGGAGTGGATGACGGCTTGGGGGTTGAAGAATTATTTGACAATGTTGAAGAGCTCTCTGCAGTTGTTGGAGCGGTTTTCCAGTTTGAGAGCTAGGGCTGTTTTTCTTGCCTCATTGAGTTGGGTGTGGTATTTCCTGAGAACAGACTTGTGTTTCTTGCGGTGGCATCTAGTCTGGTTCTCCCTTTTCTCTCTAGCTGTTTGTAGAGTTGTTTGGAGTTACTTAGGTTTTCGGTGTACCAGCTGGCTAGTGTGTTTGTTCCAGAGTGTCTAATGCTCTTCAGGGGAGCTAGGGTGTCTGCACTGGTAGTGATGGGCACAAAGAAAGAGTAGAGAGTGAAAAACAATCACAAAATGGCCCAAAGAGAGAAAGTGGAAAACTTCTCAAACAGACAGAAAAGGATGGAGAGAAAGAGCAGACACAGAGAGAGAGTGAGAGAGAGACCGAGAGAGAGAGAGAGTGAGAGAGAGAGAGAGTGAGAGAGAGACAGAGACAGAGACAGAGAGACAGACAGAAGAGAGAGCGCGAGAACGAGGCAGGGGCTCTTGGCAGGGAGGAAGGGTCTGAAAGGGCCTTAGACTGGTCGGAGGACCAGTCCAAGTAAGTGGGAGCTGGGCCCGGGCACCTGCTTAATGGGGTCGGGTAGCGACCGCCATTAAGTAGGTACTGGGAAGGGCGAGGCATGGACGGGGCTAGGGAAGGGCGGGGTGCAAGAGAAGGCATGCGACAGATGAAGGTTAGGAGCAGGGGAAGGGAGAAGCACAGGAGTAGCAGGCGCAATAGAAATGCAGGCACAAGAAAAATGCGCAAAAAGAGGCACAAAGAGAGAAAGTGGAAAACAGGGAAAAAGAGAGCGAGAGTGGAAAACTGTCACTAAGACAGTGAGTGGAGAGTAGAACAAATTGCCACAAGGAGTCACAATGGGAGTGGCAAGTGGGAAACGGGCACATTGAGAGTGTGCAAAATAGGCAAAATGAAAGAGTGGAGAGTGGAAAACGGGCACAAAGAGGGAGAAAAGGTCAGGGAGAAGGACGAGAGGAAGGAGCAGAGCGTGAAAGAAGGAGCAAAAGAGTAGAGCACAAGAACAACGCGAGGCAGCGAGGCCAGGTCCGAAAGGGCCTTAGACTAGTTAAGTGGGATCCGAGGCATGAGCACCCACATAACATTCTACATGACCTTGTGGTGACTGATGGATCTGAGTTTGCCCAAATAGTTTCTCATGTGGAGTTTAATGTGTAGAATCCCATTGTCTGAGTGTTCTGCATCATCTGTCTCAGTCTCCTAGTCATCATCCTCATGTGTACACTCTAGTGTGGTTGGAACAGTCAGGTTTGTGTTCTCCGCCTAGCCTGGTCATGTTTTTCTCTGGGCCTCCTGTAGTGTTTCTTTAAAGGGGTTTTAGATAACCAAAATGTCTGAGTTTTTTTCTTCTGGAAATGTTGTTTCAGCATCTCTTTTCTGTTTCTTAATGTCGAAAGTCTTGGACACCACATTAACCTTTTCTTCCATCAGTCTTTTTGGTGTAGTAGTTTCATCTTTCAAACTATATTGCCTTTCAAAGTGGAGTTTGTTGCCTTACTGTACCCTTTGTCCCAGAAGAACTCTTCTGCTCTGTGCTCTTTTCAACTGTAAAGTGCTTCAATATCGAATATACCTTCATAGTCTTAGAATCTGATTATTTTTGGGTTCCAAAGGCTTCATCTGCAGGCAATTTATTTGTGTGTTTTCGTGTTAACAAAACCGTCCATCAGGACTGACTAGGGCAATTCTAAATTATAGAAAGCCATCTCTTTTATGTAGAAATTATGCATTTCCTTGTTTTATAGAGCGCAAACAAGATCCTTGTGGATATCAGAGCGCTTTACAGTGCCTAAAGTTCTTTATACATACATTGAAGGCAGGTCAGAGCACGAATATATCACATCATGTAAAGGCAGCATAGTAAAGGTACATCTTAAAACTATCACATATCGCTAAAAAAAAGGGAAGATATAAAGCTTAGGTTGTCACTTGTTCTAAAAAAAAAAAAAAAGGTATGTCATGGGACAATTATGAGAAGTTACCTCCAACAGCTTTACAGATCCTTTTAACTTTAGGGAGAAGAGAAGCATTAAACCACCCTTAGCTCTCGCTGCCGGCGTTGGACGAGCAGGCGAACAATAGGATTTAAAATCATCTAGCCAGAAATTGCTCTCTCTCTCCCATGTCTCCTGAAGAGCAATAATGTCATAATTTTTAACAAACTTTAACCACCTCAAATCCTCCCTTTTTGATCTAAGCCCTGCGATATTCCAGCTAATTATGCTACAGTTAGGGCCAGCGTCAACATCAATAATTTGAGGGTTGTGACTAGGATCCCGATGACAGACGTGGGAAGACTCTAGTCAGTTATTCTCGTCTAACTGAGACAGTAGGGAGAACCTATTAGATAAGACTGAACCCGCCCCTCTATGACTTGTCGGAGAGCCCTCATTGCGGAGACTGGCAGGGTGAGATTGACTGCCTACGCACCACCTAGGCTCAATGTCTAGGACATGGCACAATGAGCCCAATGCGGTTTCTCTGGGGTTTTCAGTGTCTCAGATTTAGATAAAGAGTACAATTTTTGAATCCTCGGATGTATGATTAAAAGAGAGGAAAAGCTCACAAACACTGGGCTCGTGTAATGAGACTACAACCAACCTTCTTCATTCAGCCAGATCCTTTCCCGTCTCTAGTATGTGAGGGAGTATGCTTAACAGTAGGAGTTACTATCACAACCTTTTGGGACAGAAACGTCCTCTATATGGTAAAAGAGCATGTGCACACTGACCTGAGTGCGTAACTGCATGTGAAACTGGTATCCTGAGTTTTCTTGTAATCTTGTGTGTGTGCAGAGGCCTAGGATAGCGCATCACAATGCAAGGTCCAATACATGTTCTGTGACCTGGAGGGGCGCGCACAGTGTGCCTTCGTAATGGGAATGAGATCACTGTCCATGCACTGTGTGTATGATATGAAGTGGTGAAGGCAGTGTACCATGTTTGTGAATCAGTAGTTTGACGAGATCTTTTCCTGTGTTCAAAACAGGCGAGTCTACGTTCTTCTCCCATGTTAAGTTCCACGGTTAAGTAAAACCCTGAACTTTGCGCTGACATCAAGTCTGCATGTCACGTGTGCATGTATGGTTGGTCTGTAGGTTATTTATGATAGTAGGACTCAGTTTGTTGAGTCTGAGTACTTGGACCAGTGGGATCCATTTTGGATGCTGCTGGTTTAGCACGGCACAAGATGGAGGATGAGGATGGTTCTCCAAACAGGGTAAGTAGGGCATTGCCTACATTCCTGTTGATTGGAGGATGGAGACCCCGACATTGAAGTGAGAAGGAGGAGACCGGGGCTATCTTTAGAAACCGAACGAGGGCTATGTTAGCAAAACAGTGCTAATTAATTCTTTCTGAGCACTGTCATTTAGTAGATGTTTGGGATAAGGTGCGGGACAGCAGTTTCTGGGGTTCAAGGTGAGGAGATTTCAAGGCATGCCTGACCTTTTGTCTGTTTTAGATTACAGCATCAGGAAAGTTTATGACAGCTAAGTGCAGAGATCTCATCTTTAACTGTGCTCTTGTATTAGATACTCATTCATGGAGCAAGCGCCACTACAAGCTGCAGTGAGATCGGTCACAAAGCAGAAAGCCTGTGTTTGAGGGTCAGGCTGAAAATGAAGTTTGAAAGAAAACCAACCTAAAAAGGATCTGAAGCTCTAGACAGTGGATCAACATCGCCTCACTGGAAAATTAATATTAAAGTGGGATTCAAATCACTCCACTTGCTTCGAATCCCACATTCTTCTCTAAGTAACTACTCCAGAAAGTACTCAATGAGCTGCTGTGCAGCTAGGGCGGGTGTCTGTCTGACAGTACAGAGGCAAAGCAACATTACCTGGAGTCTGCACTTTCTGCTGGAGGAGCAGGGGATCTGCCAGAAGTGCCCATAACCCTGACTACCTGTTGAAAGGAGTGTGCCTGGCCCAGCAGGAGGAAAGACTGTGCAGGAGGGGAATCTTAGTGTTTGGAGCATCTAGAGAAAGCTAACTATTCTAGAAAGCAAAGCCAGGAATAATCCATACTAGGAGGGGGTCCCCTCAGTCTCTCCTCGATTTGTACACCACACTACCTCCTAGAGAAGGCTTTGACTGCTTGCCCTCTGTACACTGAGAGTCAAGTGCTGAAAGAGGCATACTTGTCCCAGTTCCAAAGTAAAAATGACCACAGGACGCCTGCCGCAAATTATGTCCACCATCATAGTTGGGGACAAGTAGCCCCTTTCTGCCCAGTGGCCCTGCTGTCCTCCTCCTCAAAAGGTGTTTAGATCCAACCAGCTCATCTTATCTGCAAGGGCTACAGAACTGAAGTGATGAAATCTATCATTATATAGCAGGGACTGGGGGAACATAACCACACCTCTTAACAAATGAATGGCAAAATAACTATGCATCTTAACACAAAATAAATCGCCAGACAGAAAGACAAACACAGATCATATAACATCAAGAATTCTCCTTTCAGCATGCCTCTAGTGTCCCCATGGAATCTTAGCCTCTGCCAATGAACACAGGTGTCCTTCCCCTCTCTTCACTTCCTTATATATACATATTTCTTGCAAAATAGTATTTTACTCCTAGGCTGCATCTTTTGTACAACACTTGGCTGCTTTGGACATAGGTTTACACTTTATACATTGTACATACATACAAGAAACTTAATACATTCTCAAACAAATATAAAAGTTCCAACATCTTTACATCTAGGAAAAAAGAAAAAAACATACTAAAACTGAATATTTTGCATGGAATGAAAACCAGCATACCTACATAAGGCTCAAGCTAAACTGACTAACTGAGTATTTAACACATGTTGCAACACCTTCAATTTACTAACGCCGTTATGCAGATGATCGGTCTAACATGGTAGGACTGTAACAAATTGGCTGAACAGGAAAGAACAATGAAAAAACATACAGGCAGACCTTTCTAAAGCATAAACCCAGCATTTGGTAGACAAAGTGAACGTAGATAAGTCACTGAAACTCATCACCCACAGTGAATTTGAAAACATAGACTTACTGGGTCGCGTTCTGGTTGTTCCCTTCCAGAAGGTGTCCTTGTACGGAATCTTGCCCAAGCTCTGCCCCATCTTCTCTGCCCGGTCTACAAAGAAAAAGTTTAACAAATAAAATGTGAGTACTGGAAGAATTAATTTTGACACGGTTGGCTTGATAGGATGAACTAATCTTTGGGTCGCACACATACAAATATATATATGCTAATCACAAAATCAGTTTACTAAAAATGGTGCTTACGTCTCTAAGTTAGTCAACATCTTCAAAACGCAAAGGCTGCAATGATTTTTAAACTCCTACAAATGCCTGGTTAGGAGAACGTGGGCATTCGTTGTCAAGCTTGAGCCTTGTCCTGGGTCAGGTGAAATGAGGAGTTAAATTATGCGGCATCAGATCACTGAAAGCAAACTGAGCTCCTTATACTGCATTAAATATCTTCCTCTTCCTTCGGGTTCAACCAATAGTGGGCCATATACAAGCAGACAATACTGGGCACAACATTCATCTCAAAAACTCTTCAGTCGCAAAATGCTCCTAAAGATTTTACTCACTACATAGTGATATTGGAGGCAAACAAACATTGCATAGTGAATTTCTGTGACTCTGGGCCAGATGTAAGACCATTGGGTTTAGCGGCTCACAATTTGCGACCAAATTGCGAGGTGCTAAATCCAATGTACAACAGTGTCAGAGACACTGTTGGCGATTCCCAATGGGGTCGCAAAATGCGAGGCTCATCAATATTCATGAGCCACTATATCCTGTCCTTAAAAAATATTTTCCCCTGCATTCACAAAGGGGAAGGGGTCCCTCAGTTTGAGAGTGCTTTATCCCCCTTCTGAGACGGGTGCTAAACTGACACTGTTTTGCGAGGAGTCATACATACCTGGAGGACTCGCTATTAGGAAGGGACGCCCTCGGAACGCCCCTTTCTAATAGCGACTCGCTATTCCTATTTTGCCAGTCGCAAATAACTTGCGACTCGCAAAATTGGAATAGTACATGGTCAACTGATTTCTTGTGGTCACAAAGGGGTCTGAAACCCTTCCTCGACTGCAAAAAACAGTCACACATCTGGCCCTCTGTGCTTTATTAGAGCTAACCCAATCACATTCAAAAACATCCCATAATGCTCCTCTTACACAGACCATTGTCAATCGCATGTAAAGATGGAAGTCGCTTTCACAGGAGGGTTTCTGCAAGACATGAACTGCTAGAAAGCACTGGAATCAGACATGTATATGAACGCCTAGCCAGGATATTAACATCTTCCGATCTCACAAAGTTGAACAACAAGATTCCAAATATCTTGCCATGAAATGAAGCGTTATACTATTGTGCTAATAGCAATCGCAGAGGACCTAAAGCGAGTGTTGCTTGGAATGGAAGCACTTCACCTTTCAAAATTTCCCGGAGGTGAGCCTTGGCCTTGTCCATTGGCATCTCACCATACTTGTTGCAGATGCTCACTAAAGCTCCATTGGCCACTAAATCCTGTGGGAGGAGAAGAAATGGTTAGTGTGCAGAGTGACAGATGCCACTAGTGAGACAGCTACAGAGAAACAGGAGGACTGGGTAGGAGAGAGAGCCCAAGCTGTTGGTCATAACAAGCGCGTGTTCCACATTATTATCTCTAGTGCATATGTAGATTTCAGGGCGTTACAGTGACTGCATGCGTGCAAAACCCTATTAAAAATAACAAAACGTACTCCCAGAGATCCTCACTGAAAAGCCAGGAATCCATGCATAAAACAACACTTGGAGGAAGGGGCATCAGCAGACCCTACACCTGGATGAGGCTAGCCACAAAACACCACAAGCAACGGACAGCAGTCAGACACCAGCTGAATCCCAACTAGAAGGGTATAAGCACAACACATGGAGAGAAGGCATGGGTGATGCCTCGCCTGGAGATCACATAAAAAAGAGGTCACAGAGGGAGGATTAAACACAAAGACTTACCTCAGCTACCTCGTCCTGACCCCAGAAGCAGGCATAATGCAAGGGAGTGTTCCCATGCTCATTCACTGCATTTATGTCTGCCTTGTACTGGATCAACTGCAACAAAAAAAGATTTATAGAAATTTCAAATCCATAGCTCAAACACCGTCAACTTATGAGAAAGAAAGGCTGCGTGTCATTCTCCAGTCCCTTCACTATTATCGAACTGGTGACAAGCGAGCATGGGAGTCCACACTACTCAACCCATACTCACCCACCCACAAGCAATTCAGAGAGCACAACCCCAAGTTACAGCAAGAGAAGGAAACACCTTAAGAGCAGCACACTTATTGGAAGGAAGCACTCGGCAAGTTCCAACGAGAGCTCTGCGTGAGTGCAGAGTACAGAGGCATTATGGGGCTATTAGGCCTACATACAAGTTAAAAGAAGGTTCAAATCCGCCTTGACTGGTGTGGGCCTTCGAGCTCTGCATAGTAGTAGTAGTAGTACGGTGACATTTGAACATTACTTTGTCCCCTTTATTATTACAAAAGGGCCAAGCAGTACAATCCTCAGGGATTTCTTTATTTTCCATCTAGTGTCTTTGATAACCACAGGGACTTACATCCAGTCAGCAGTTTTGCACAACTGACAGAAGCAAGCAAAGACTGGCTGCACTGAGATCAAAGTAATTTAAGCAACTTATGGAAAGGTCTGGACACCAATCAGAGATAATGCTTCGTTACATGCGCTTCACCAATATCACCATTAATTGATTTGTTTCAGTATTCCGCTTTAAAATGCTTAACAGTTCAGTTAAACAACAGATGCTTCAATGAACAATTGGTCGATCGCTTTAGATCAAGGTGGCTAAGACGGAGCGGGTTTTACCAATAAGCAGGATTTAATGGTAGTGTTGGAAAGCACGGCTTTAGTAAAACAGAATGAACAGATTTGTATGGCCATTTGAACACAGACTCAGGAGTCGTGCACCCAACTACGGCCAATGGACTTCCCAAATAAGGATGCAAGTGGCCTTGAATTAAACACAGGCCTCTATCTGTCAGACCAACAGCATCCAAGATTAGACCTTCAAACTAGTCTGAGACTGAAGCAAGCTAGTAAACTAGTTTCACTTGCAATGTTTGAAGATGCTAGAAGCACATATCAATTTCAAGATGGTCTGCATAAGACAAAAGGCAGAGTAAGGAGATCACTCGCAAATAATTGAAGCTACCAAAGCAGGTGCAACTGCAATTGATTGATCACTAAACATTTCATCTAAAAAGGATACAGTCTAAACCCAAAGTAATAAGGATCGAAAGCCAGCCACAAGCTCCAAGGCCAAGTCAGTCAACAAGAACAGTAAGTGTGAAATGCACAAAGCACAACCAAGAAGTCAAGTACAGGAGGTCACAATAGAGAAGGTGCCCATAAGAGTGGACAATGAAGACGCTAAAGAAGCCAAAGCCAGCCAGCCACCAGGCAAGGAGACAATCATGCACAGCCAGACCAGAAAAGGCCAGAAGGCAGCAGCAGAAAGAGAATGGGCAGAGGCCATGAAACCAGGGGCAGGAGCAGAAAAGGCACGACAAGAGGCCTCTCAGGGGAAACAGACAAAACAGGAGGATTCTGTGTAGAGGTGGTCACACATGAAGGGGCAAAGATTCAAACATTACATTTTTCTTTTCAGCAGGTAGGGTAGAGCTTGCTTCAAGGATGTGGTTAGACTGAAGGTAGTGATGAGACGGTAATGTAGTTACAGCAGAGCCACACTAAGATCTAGCCAACCCAACCGTAATAAGCATTCAATCAAAGGTAACCAATGAGTAAGGAAATAGCCTTCCACTGGGTGTCATGTCTAACCCACATCAGTGGCAGAGCAGACCACTTTACTCTCCTTCCGTAATGCCTCATCTGGTAGAGACTATTAGACGCAGGTTCCTTGCATTAGAACTATCCTCTGGAGTCAAGACTAGATCTGGAAAATCTTGAGCAGTAAATCTACATACCAGTAGGTGACGCCAATCAGCTTCACATCAGCGTTCACACTGGATGTGGCAAGCATAGTGGCACCATTCAAGCACACACATCAGTTTCTTTTCGGGACTATTCAGCCAAATCAGAAGGCTGACTGACCAGAGTGCCAGCTAAGGACCTACAGGGATCGGTTCAAAAGACCAGTTTGCAGTAGCAGGGAGTGTTAGAAATGGGATCCCTGGCTGGCCAGGGCTTGCGCCACAGTCAGTCAGAGACCACCACTCCTAAGTCAGGGCAAGGGAGTTACACGCCAAGATAACCCCTGCTCACCCTCTAGGTAACGTGGCGCGAGCAGCAAGGCTAAACTTGGAGGCGATATGAGTTAAGTATTTGCGCACGCACCCCAGCAACAACACCCAAGGCCCACCACAAAGGAAACTCCACACAAGGTTATATATAAAAATAGCCTTTGTATTACACCAAAACACATTAGATAAAAACACACATTTTACAATGTGCCAACAGGCACGGGCAGAATTTACAAGGGATATGTACAAGACAGGGCCACCTGGACCACTGTCAGGAATCAGCACTTTTAGAACTTGGAATACAACACTTGTAGGCCTAGAACTTAGAACATAGAGCCTAACGGATAGTACCTTCCGTCCTGGTTGCGGGATAATGCGAGTGACCTCCTTAGTAAACTTGAGCGGGCGGCCTAGCGAAGCGGCGCGACTCAGGGGAGAGCGGCGCGGCTCGAGGCTTGAGCGGGCGGCCGGCAAGGTACAAGCGTTTCTCTGGGGCGACCAATGTGTGCGGCTCAGAAGAGGAGGGGAAGGCAGGATGTGGGCGACACAGCGAAGCGGCGCGGCTCAGGGGAGAGCGGCGCTGCTCGAGGCTTGGACGGGCTGCCGTGCACGAGCTGCCAAAGGGAGTGAGCGAGGCACACTTCAGCGAGGCCCCAGGGGCCCAAGGGAGATCAGACAAGTCCCAGCAATTTGTCAGGGAAGGCACAATAGAGTCCACTGGTCCTGGAACTCTGGTCAGGGGGCGAGCTCAGTACCACGCCGTTGGAATATCACTTAGAACATAACAGAAAATCACTGTAGCACAAAATAGCACACAATCAGTAACTACTGGTAATCAGGTAAGTACCACCTACGTAATCCTAACTACCTTAGGAACAGGTCACGCAGGGAACCAGGACCTCACTAGCACCACCTGTACTAGGAGAAAACAACCAACTAAATATCACCATACATTTAGGGGTATAGACCTGGGAACAAAACACATGACGCCTAAACACATTCAGAGGTGCAGATGACACATGATGCACAAAATACATTCAGCGGTGTAAGAGCAAGGCACATGATGCATAAAAACATTCAGCGGTGTAGAACAAGGCACATGACGCATAAAAAAAAAAAAAAAGAGGCGCAGGGGAGGAAAACACATGATGCATCAACAATACATTCAGAGGTGTAGCAAAGAACACTTCGCATAAATCACATTAACACAGAACTTACATCAAAGTCCAGGGTCCAGGTTGCGCCACTGCGCCAAGACCTAAACGTAGCAGCTGCCCACAAAGTGCTGGGCAGCTGAGGGACAGAACAGGGGGCCTAAACGCTGCAGCTGGCACTAAGTGCTGCGCAGCTGGGGAAAGGCCAGGGATGAAGGAGTGCGCCTCACACCTAAAGTCCAGAGTACATGTCCCTAGGAAGCAAAATACCTAAACGGTGCAGCTGCCCACTAATTGCTGGGCAGCTGGAAACAGAACTGCGACAGGGCTCTTACTAGCTCTCTGGAACCCAAAGCTGCGCAAACTGGGAGCCCACTAGGCCTTCAAACTAAGCAATGCCCCTGAGCCTCTCTGGGCTCGAGCAAATGTGGTGCCAACGTTGGAGTTCCCCCTCCGGGGACTCTAAATCAATAAAATGACCTCTAGAGCCTCTGTGGCTCTTCAAACAACTGTGGCGCCTTCTTGAGCCTCTCTGGGCTCGGAAACAAATACGGGCGGTGAGCCTCTCTCAGCACTCGAGCCTCTTGTGGGCTCGAAATATCAATGCCCTGTGAGCCTCTCGGGGCTCTAAGAAATACCTCGATGCCCTCTGTTAACCGGGGCCGCTCAAATAGAAAGACCCCGTCCTTTCACTCACCGGGACCTTGCTGGTGCTGCGGGGGCGGGATCACGGCCGGCTCTTCTCTCAGGCAGCGGGGTGGCCTCCCGTCCGCTCCCTGCCAGGCTCTCTGTACTTCCGGGTGCACGCGGGGAAGCCCTCGAGGTCGGGCCAATCCCTGCGCAGCCCCACAATGACGCGTCGGGAGTCCCTGCAGACGGGGACCAATCATAGCGCGGCGATTTCTCCCTGGGGCCACCAATGGCAGCGCGGTCCTGGGGACAGGCCCCCTGACTCCAGGACGTGTTCAGGAATGGCGGCGCGGGGGTCTTCAGCCAAAGTACGAGGCTGGCACACGCTTAAGGCCAAAAGAACAGCGCCAGGTCCCTAGTAGGGTGGGCACCTGCCAGGGGACTTCGAAAACGGCAGAAACGGGCCAAATGCCGGGTGGGCACCGGCAAGGAACAAGTGAAGCGCCCTTGAGCGCTAGGGGTAAAATAAAGCGCTCCCAGCGCTATAACCAGAGAATAAAGCGCTTCTAAGCGCTAGGAGGCAATTCCAGCAAAGTCCTTCTGGGGTATCATCAGCAAGCCAGGGGCTGGGCAGGGCCCGGGGGGGGGGGGGGGGGGGGTGAGGGCAAGCCTTCCCCTGGGCCCAAGCAGCAGCATGCCCCTGGTAGATCCATGTCAGAAACAAGAACATCTTTCAAGAGGTCACAGCCTCCTTTTATACAGACAAATCCTTCGTCTTTGGGCAGGGTGGGGGCAGAACCAGTCGCAGCTGGTCTTGGAGTACCCTTGATGGCCCAACCACCCCTTTTTTTCACCAGGCAGGCTAGGGTCATCAGTCGCACCACAGGGGGCGGAGCCAGCATTGTGTGGGGGAAACCCAGCTTCATTCAGGACACAGGCGCAGCCCCTCCCTCACATCAGCATGCTAATTTCTCCATTCACCACCGGGGCAGACCCACACAGACTCCTGGAGCCTGGCATCCCAGCCAGCTCCAGCCAATCACACGCCAGCACCTTCACAGCACATACACAGCCATGTCTAGAAGTAGCACTTCCGCACAAGACACAACCATGCCACATAAATCGTTGCGAAGCATTTAATCACACAAGTTTGCACATACCAAAACTTGACCATGCACACCTCACGCATCAGGAACTACCAGGGACACAGACATTCCCCATGCATTCCTATGGGAGAGCAGGCCAATCTCACACATGCACTCAGGGAGCGCACGCACTTTACACTGCGCCACAGTGTCAAAGTGCGCAAAGACCAGAAATCACTATAATTATTTATTAACACTAGGCAAAAAGTTCAGGGGTGAACCTGCCAGAAGGGCAAAGTCCAACAGGGAGGTTGGGAGCGCTAGTAAGGAATCTGTGGCTAAATAGTCTCTCAACCAGATAAGGAGTTATCAAAGGTAAGTAACTTGCTCATCTGCTAGAGGGTTCTAGCCACAGATTCCTTGCCTTAGAATAAGATACCAAAGCAATATCTCCCTGGAAGTAGGTCTGCAAACTGGCTCAGACCAAAAAGTCCTGGAAGACAGATTTGGCAAAGTGCCCGTTATGATTGAACGCATTGTCAAGGCAGTAGTGTTTGGTGAACATGTGCAAAGATTGCCACGTCGCAGCGGGACAGATATCCAGTAAGGGGACTACATGAGCAAGCTCAGTGGTCTCAGCTTTGGCTCTGGTGGAAGGAGCCCCAAAGCCCTCTAGGGGTTGCGATTTTGGCAGTGCATAAAGATCCTAATACCAAGTGAAATCCATTTGGGAAAGGTTTGTTTCTGTAATGCTTTCCTCTTCTTCGCTTTAGAGACCCACACACAAAAGCTGATTGTCCACCCTTCGTTCTTTTAGGCGATCAATTGAGAGCAACAACACTGCTTTTGTATCCAACCGGTAGAGTCTCTCCTCATCCTTGGGAGGATGAGGCGGAGCAAAGTAGGTAGGCAGGGTTATGCTTTGGCCAACATGGAACGGTGTCACCAGCTTAGGTAAAAAGGAGACAGTGCAGAGAACGAGTTTGTCTGGAAAGAAGCTGGTGTACGGAAGGTAAAGAGAATGGGCTTGCAGCTCTCTGATTCTCCTAGCCGATGTGATGGCCACCAGTAAGACTGTCTTGATCATCAGTAGTCTTAGAGGGTAACTATGAATTTGTTCAAAAACTGAGCACATTAGGAATGTTAAAACCAAATGAAGGTCTTATTGGGGAATAACAAAAGTTTTGGGTGGAACCATATGTTGGAGGCCTTTCAAAATGCATGTCACAATAGGAGAGTTAAACAGGGAGGGTTGATCCTGCAAATGCAAAAAAGCAAATATGGGAGTAAGATAACTGTGGCCAGAGAAAAGTCTTGCTGGGTTATAAACAAACCAAACAGTAACACATGGGTGCAGACAGAGGGTCAACATGTTTGTCAGTGCACTAAGCTAAGAAACTCAGGACTATACGGTCTTTGTGGAGGGACGTTTGACTGCCAAGATGACCTCATAGACTTAGGGAGGGAAATCGAAGCCTCAACAGTCGTCACTCAATTTCCATGCATAAAGGCGGAGAACGCACAGGTTTGGTGCAGAACCCTGCCTTGTTGCTGTGACACAGGGTCCTCCAGAGAGGGCAGCCTGATCTAAGGACCAATGCTCAGGAGTTCAGGATACCATACTCTCCATGCCCAATCTGGAGCCACAAGGATAACTTTGGCTAAGTCCGTCCTGATATTCTGCAGAACTCAGGGCAGGAGCAGTATCGACAGGAAGGCGTACAGGAGTACTGAATCCAACTCAAGACAAAACGCGTCTCTGAGCGAGAACCGCCTTGGAAACTTCCATGTGCAAAATTGCTGACATTGCGTGTTCTCTGCAGTGGCGAATAGATCTAACCAAGGTTTTCACCAGTCATGGAAGAGACCTTGCATCACATCCGGATGTAGATGCCATTCCTGAGCTGTAAGGCATCAAGGGCAGAGTTCCCCCCCCTGCCGTTCAGGGCCCTTGCCAGTGTTGCAAGACCAGGAAAATGCCCTGACATTTAATCCATGTCCTGAAGTGCAGAGTCTCCCGACATGGGGCCACGACCACACCCTCCCCTTCACAGCATTCCAGCATGTGACACCAGGGCCAAAGGGGAGCTTGGCAGCCTAGTAGGGAACACAGAAGCCAGTAGTGTAGAAGTGGACTAACAAAGAAAATGCATTCTACAGTAAGAGACACAAGATCACAACGAGGGCGAACACCGTAGCAAGGACAAAAGCTAAGCAGATTTTTTTTAGGAAGACAGAGCATGAGGGTCAAAGGATAAGACGACTAAGTCTGCCAAACTAGAAACAGAAAAAAAATAGCAAAACAAAGCGCCAATGGGGAATCACCGGGAAGGGGTGCCAAAGAAATGTTGTTCATCAGCACTGAATGACCATTGTCCACTGTTCTATGGCCATATCATTCAAAACATGTACAAACACAAAAGCACATTCTCAAGGTGGAGCTTTGTACCTGTTGCAACTTTGCTTTGTTTGTTGGAATAGTGAAATCCATCTAATTACTGGCAAGTCCCTACATATTTTTCAATTTAGGCAACCTGATTTCAATGGCTAGCCCTTCTATACTGGTTACATCATAAAGGAGCGATGCCCGTAAAACGTCAGGCAAACTGTTGTGAGCGCAATAACGGACTATAGCTGGTGCAGATAAGCAGTCTGCCCTTGTCCCACCTATGATACTTTAAAGTTAACTGGGGGAAATTATTTAATAGGTCACCACTTTCCAATTTGCTGCCACTGTGTTGGTTCTTGTCTCACACAGGAACGAACATGTGATTCTTACTGGCCAGATCATTAGGAACAATTTCATTATTAATTTGGAAAGATTAGTTTTATAAATGCTTAGAAGCGGTTGTGAAATGTTGGACCCTCGACCAGTACACATATTAATGTCTCGGGCTGCGTTGGCCCCCCTGGATGAGCTTGACAGAATTGGACATACGCTGATGAGCCTTCTGGGGACACAAAGACTACATCAGACCCTGAGACCTCCAGTATGAAGACACCGCCATATGACTTAGGCAGGACAAGGCAGAAGGCTTTCCCTGTGTGCTCCACATCCACTCTGGTGGCTCCCTCACTGTGTTCTGCTTCACCACATGGGATCACTTTGAAGCACAGTCAAACCCATCAGAACCGACAGGCAGATTAACAATGGCACAAAATATGAGCTTCCCACTAGTTTGGAATTGCAGAAAGTCTCACACTGTTTCATTGGCCTAAAGGCGAACTAGAGAGACTGTTGGGAGATAAATGGGTAAATGCACAAACGAAGCCCATTGGTAAACTCTTTATTGCCCTGCTGGGTTCCCTGGGCTCTGGGACAGTTCAGGAACCTCCAGTGTCTTTCAGATTCCTGATAATAAGCTTGTTTCCTGTACCGGAGCACATTGTGGGCAAATTCTACATTATCACTCGAGGGGTATCAAGCGCTGGAATATGTGGGTATGCTGATCAGGCCAGATCTTCATTTTCTTGCAGAATTTGAGATGGAGAGGTCCTGATGTGGTGTGGAAGGTCGCTCTAGGATTTGCCGGCGATGTAGGAAAAAGAGTGTCATCCTTCCTTGGTCCTGTGGAAGCGGTGTATGTGTGCAAAGAGGAGTGAGGCTGAGCGCAGTTGCCTGGAGTGTTGGTGGATGTTGAGACGGTGGTGAGGTAGGCAGGTCCGACGTTGTGGAAAGGTTTCTATTCAATTACCAGAACTGGCTTAGCAAGATTTTCAGATCACCCAAGGATGAGCAGTGTACTCAGTCTGCAGCTTTATCCGGCGTAACTGTGACTGGCTGGCTGAGTATCACATGGTGATCTATACATTGCCATTAGATGGGGTGTCTTGATGCATCCCTGCGGAGTGTCAGATCCCTGGAAAGTCACTTTTAGGTTTACAAGTTTGCTTTACACTATTGAGGCTTTCCGAACCACTATGGTGTTGCCAGCTATCGCCACGTGCATCTAGTGCGCCTTGAAACTAAAAAAACACAGTACCGACGCACTACAGAGCTCAGATTGGAGTATGAAACTACCGAATGGTAAAACAAAGAGACACAGAAGGAGACGAAAGTAACACAGCGGACACCCGGCCAGATTCATAGCAGAAGAATAAAACACCAATTGCAGGAACAGCGGTAACTAGACTGTCCAAGTTCTTGATGAAGGGGATTACACTGACCATCCTGTTGACAGCTCTAAAGGGCAGATGTCTAAGTGCACTGCAGCTGAGAACACCACAACACGATACACACACCCGCACCACAGATGATCTGAGGTGTGAATTACTTAGCCCAGCGGCTGGGAGCCGAGTATCTGTAACCAAGACATGGACACTCCAGTTCTGATCCACAGAAGGGAGCAGATTCCATTGATCCAATCCAACCTTCATTTACGCCCCTTAAGCCAACTGTAAAGAGATCTTAGAATAACCCTGGGCGCAGTTCGCGTAGTAGTGCTACGCGAAGTGCACTGCGAGCTACGCGTAGCTACGCGAACTGCGTAGTGCACTGTGCAAAATGCTGTCCACACAGTGCTGGATGCTTGTCCGTACAGTGCAATCAGTGCAAACAGCATCTTGCATAGTGCAAGCGGTCGTTTTCTGCCGCTCAAGTAGATTTATACTCTAGCTGCAGCATTCTCAACGCGGACCGGTAGTTTCTCATCGCAAGCGGTCGAGAGCATACGCGACCACTCGCAATGAGAAACCCAACCTCCCCGTGTTGAGCATCTCGCTGGGAGGTTTATTTTCCATGCTCGCAATCAACAACTTGATGTTGCTGAGCGCAAATGAGGAAAAAGTCTCTCCGGGATGTCATTTTACTCGCTCGCCGTCACCAACTTGAAGTTGAGGTCCGCGAGCAAACCGCTACGCGTGTTTGCACTGTTCTACGTGCAATTCGCATAGTGCGAAGTAGCGCAAACTACGCGAGCTTAGCATAGTACTTCGCCCAGGGTTATCTTAGAACCGGAGGTTAAATTGGAGGAAAACACAGGATCCCCGCCGAGCATGGTACTGACAAACAGAGGACTAAGCACATCAAGGAACTGATAAACCGCTCACACTGTTGAGTTCAGTGAATCCAGAGTAAGCTTTTCATCATTCCCTGTCAATCGTAAGTGCCCCACCTTATCAAATTCCTAGATACAAATCTTCAGAGTTATTTATGCCAGTCATGAAGTACAAAATAAGAACACATAATGGCAAATTTATCAAATAAGAACGAAAAAGGATGTGAATTAAAAACACTTAAACCCAGAAGGGACTTTTTCCTCAGTGTCCTACATTGCTAACTGCATAGCAGGCAGTGTGCAGACAAATATACAGGGGGTAACCTTCTGCAGAGCTACAAACAGGTGGGGTGGGACTGTGTACAGCAATCTGGAGTCTCACAAACACAGCATGGGCAAGAGGACAAACAGGAACATCCATAGGTTGGGGGGGGGGAAGACAGGGGAGGGAGGGGCAGTGGGGGGCTGTTAGATCGATCAACGCCCATCAAGGCAGAGTACTGATTCCTAAAGATAGACCATACCCTAAAGGTTCGGTATGGCAAGTATCCCAAACTGACAAAGGGACACACAAAATTAATGAAAGAATATAAAAAACTTTTCACACGTTTGTTTTCAAGCATTTTTGCGGCTATTCAAATATGTTTCAACAGTCTGGTGTGGTCTTTTTTATTTGCTTTATAGGTCTGGCATTAGCCATGACATACATGTATACATACATACATATCTACATTGTTGTACACGCTTTTAGCCAGCCATCTTCATCCACTGTTATTATGCCATTCACATTTTTCTTCTGCCCGCTACAGCATGGAGCAGTGGGCCATTTCAGACACTGGCTAACTTCACTGTGACTAACAGAAGTCTGCTGTTTTAGGTGGACCAGATCCACTCAGAGAAGTTCCCTTAAGTCCCAGGGACTACAAAGGTAACGCGTGTTTTCTGAGGCCGAAACATTGTTTTCATTTTCCCACTGTGTATTTATTATTACATTAGTGAGGGTCCAGCAGCTCCTCAAAAAAATAGCTTCACAAAAATCGTGATAAAACAAAAAAGCCAAAAAGCCGGCAACAAACTAAAGACCTATGTCTGTGCCAATGCTCGTCTTCTTATGTACTGATTTTTTTTTGTGTTGCTCATAACTGTAGTAGTTCTCATCTGACCTAAAATACAATAAGAAGAGTGAAGGGCCCAACCTTCAAAAGCCATTGCGACGTTCACCTACGTAAGGGTAGAAAACCATGCCTGCCTTCATTCTTCAGACAATGTCTTACCTGTTTATGTGGAGTCCAACACTTTACAATTAATATACAATCAATATATAAAATATTGAATAATGCACACACTAAAATATTGCAAGTGATTCAGATTATTTCTTCCAAGAAACATTGCCTGCTACTTTATTTCTCACAATAAATATGAAATCTAAAACCGTGCAGGCAAGGTGCAGCTCCATACCAAGTCTTGGGAGGCAACACTTAAAATCAGAAAAAAAGATGATATTCAATTATCAGCTCTAAATAAATATGTGAATTTCAAAGTCAATTCAATATTGCTTTATTTCGATTTTGGTTGCAAATCATAAAAGCATACAAAAATAAACATACATATATGCATAAATATATACAATCAAATAACCATATATAGTACAATTTTAAAAAATACAATATTTACAGATAAAAAATATAAGACGATTGGCAACCAGCAGAATGAATACATTTAAAAATTTGGCATTGCTTATTACAGTGTTAGATTTCAGACTTAACTGTTGTGTAGTGTACAGTTTAAGTTCATGCAATGTCGAACAAGACATTTAAGAAAGCTAACCACTAAAAGTAGCAACTGCTCATCCTGTAGCAGTTGTAAAAAAAAGCAAGGCTGGACGACATTGTCTAAAACCAGTGCTCCTTAAAAGAGGTATAAGCCATTTTTTCCTGAGTTCACAATAAAATTTGCAGAAAAGAATGGTGTGCAAAGTAGATTGAGAAGAGGTACCATCACAAGCACAGGGCGACAGCACTTTGGCCCAGTTGTTCCTGGTAGGAAATGCAACCAATCTATAAAAAGAATTCATCCTGAACCTTACGAGAAGATAACGCTCATAGCTTGTGGTGTCATAGGTGAGATACGGCTGTATAGTGGGTACCGCTTGTATAAGCAAAGTGTGAATAACGGAAGGTTTAGTGACCTCGCTCATCAGGTTTTCAAGAATTTCAAAGTCAACCTACTTAGTTTGACAGCCGAGGTGAATAATTTCCTAGTTTCATTAAAGTTCTGCTGTTGGGAATGAGGTTTCCTTCAAATATTTATCAGGAATATCTCCAGAGTAAACTGATTAGTAATCTCACACACTCAGGTAGGGGGACCAATAGGACAGGGACCAAAGATGTCCAGAGGAGTAGTATCTCTTTCCTTCTTCACGTCATGGGGCTCTTCACCTGGAAGACATTCGGAGGGTGTTCACGTAAAGATCTCTCATGACACAGGAGGGCACCCCAAGTGTATTCAGAGAGCATGAAAGGACTTCATGCAAGAAGAGCCTCGTACCAGTCACCAGAGTCCGCACTGTGCCTTCCAATGGATAGCATCAGGATCATTTTCATGTGCAAGAAAAGTAATTTCACAAACCAAAACCTCACGCGTGACTTCCAGAAACAGTCTGGCTGCACCTTCTTTCTCTCTTGAAGTATCTCATCTCTGCTCTCTCTTTGGCGCCCATCGTCTCTGATGGAGTTTCACTCACACTGAGCTGTGTCTAGACTCTCCTTTCCCCAGGTTACTGACACCCACTTTTACTCTTTTCACATCATACTTTTCAGACTAGATTTTTGAAGAGATTGCCCTTTTATAGCTTAGAAATGTGTGTTGCCATTTCATGTTTTTTATACTTGCTCACTAGGACATCTCCATCCTTGACACCCATGCAAACAATAGGACAAGACAGTCTTGAGCCTGTTCATTCCTCGCCTTCTTTCCTGATGTCGATAGTCCCTCTCTCCAGACTTGCTTGTGGGATTGTAACAGGGCTCTGAGTTCTATTTTAAAACTGCACAGGTGGACACTTCCCATCTCGGAATGTTCCATTTACAAGGGCTGAATCAGCTTTTCTACCAGCCCCATCAGAAAAGAGCGCTGCAACAACTGTGGGCTGGGCGAGGCTATAGGCTCTCTTTGGCAGCTCCTCAAATGCTGCCTGAAACCTGAAGTGCACAGAGGCCCTAATCAGGCCTCCAGTAAACAAGTGTAAAGGTTACAGTAAGCGGCGCGAATGCAAAAACAACAATTGATTGACGGAATGTTGCACAATGGCAAAATATTCACCCCCAGTCACAGATCTGGGTTTAATCCATTGTTATTTTGCTCACCACACCACCCCAGTTCAGACATGGCCATATGCAAATCAGTCTTGACCCTGTGCCTCATGGGAACAGTCCAGCCTGACCTGCCAAGCCATGCCTTCCCTGGAGCAGAATCAAGCATCCTAGGACCAGTTTCCAGCTATCAGCCGTCATCAGCCAGGATAGCTTGATTCCAGTGGCATGGAGAGCACGGGACTCACGTCTGAGCATACCCGTCCCACTCGGGGTGACAAATGCAAAAACAACAGTTGATGGACGGAATGTTGCACAATGGCAAAATATTCACCCCCAGTCACAGATCTGGGTTTAATCCATTGTTATTTTGCTCACCACACCACCCCAGTTCAGACATGGCCATATGCAAATCAGTCTTGACCCTGTGCCTCATGGGAACAGTCCAGCCTGACCTGCCAAGCCATGCCTTCCCTGGAGCAGAATCAAGCATCCTAGGACCAGTTTCCAGCTATCAGCCGTCATCAGCCAGGATAGCTTGATTCCAGTGGCATGGAGAGCACGGGACTCACGTCTGAGCATACCCGTCCCACTCGGGGTGACAAATGCAAAAACAACAGTTGATGGACGGAATGTTGCACAATGGCAAAATATTCACCCCCAGTCACAGATCTGGGTTTAATCCATTGTTATTTTGCTCACCACACCACCCCAGTTCAGACATGGCCATATGCAAATCAGTCTTGACCCTGTGCCTCATGGGAACAGTCCAGCCTGAACTGCCAAGCTTTGTCTTCCCTGGAGCGGAATCAAGCATCTTAGGACCAGTTTCTGGCTATCAGCCGTCATCAGCCAGCATAGCTTGATTCCAGTGGCATGGAGAGCATGGAGAGTGTGCGATGGTGAGAAAGTACAGTATCTGTGAAATGGAGTGTGAGGGCCGGACTGGAGTGGGGGTAGATAGGTTGTTGGAGAAGATGGAGAGGAGTATTTTCTTACGTTTATTTATTTATGTAAATCTTTTTTATTGAAAATAGAAACAAACAAGGCAATAAACACAGTACAATAGGATATCAGTCCGAATGCGGAAGGAGGAATAAAAATACCATACAATAAGGTGTACAAATCATATTAGGGGATGGGAGCAGGGGAGAGACGAGTTCAAAACCGGTTATATATATTACATTACGAGGAATGGCAGGTCAGGGAGAAAGCGGAGCTTCAGGGATATCCATAAGAGGAGGAGTGCAAATATCTCCACGGTAAGTGTTCCAATGACCCCCTATCTTACCCATTTCCTGGGTCGCCCCCGTGCCACATAGACCGTCTTCTCCCTAGACATGCACCAATCCACGTTTTCCATCCAAGCCTCAACCGTGGGCGGCCTCTGGGAACCCCACAGCTGCGCTATGTCTCTCTTAGCCACCATATTTCCCAGGGTTGCCCACTGCGTCTGTGCAACATTATAGTCAGTTGGTTCCCAAACATTCAGGAGACAACGTCTAGCCTCGGGCAGCAGATCAATACCAGTAGCCTCCTCCATCTTATTGTGTATCCTAGTCCAAAAAGCAGCTACTGCAGGACACTCCCATATTATATGTAGAAACGTCCCGAGCAGCCCACAACCACGCTTACAAAGACCATCTTCTGAATAACCCTTTCTAATCAAGCGTGGGCCAGTCACATAGACTCTATGCAGGATTTTAAGTTGCACAAACCGGAGACGGGCCAGAATCGAGACCTCCTTGGAAGAAGAGATCGCAGACTGCCAATCCTCATCGTTTAATTCAAGACCGTCTCGGGTCCATACGTCCCGGAGGAGCACCAACAGGTCAGTCCTACCATTGATCAGCTTTTTATAGATCAAAGATATAGTACTATCTGGCACATGACCATCCAGTATTCTATCCTCAAGCGGAGAGGACTTCGGAATATCCGCACTCTCAGTAAAAACCGAATGCAAGGCATGGCGGACCTGAGCATATCGAAAATATTCCCCGTCACTAAGTTGGAACTCGGCCTTCAATTCCTCAAAAGTTTTAAACTTGCCTTTTACCCAGAGGTCACCCACCTTACTGATACCGATCAAACGTCGCAGATTCAGGGCCGTATTCCGATGCGAGATGAAACCGGACTGGTCTGGATTAATCAAGTCACTAATCACCTTTATTACACGATTGACCAATAACTTAGCAAGAATCTTGGGTTCCGCATTAAGGAGTGATATAGGCCTATAAGAGGCGCAGTGGTCCCTTGGTTTCCCTTCCTTATGAATCACCACTATAGTCGCAAGACGCTGTTCACGGGGAAGGGAGCCACTATCTCGCGATTCCAAGAACATGTCACGAAGATATGGCGCAATTTTATCGGGGCGCAGTTTATTAAGTTCAATGGGGAGACCATTAGGGCCCATCGCCTTCCCCGAACGAATAGAGCGAATAGCGAGAGCCACCTCGTCCGCGGTTATTACGGCATCTAGCAACTCTCTATCAGAATCAGATAAGCTGGGCAATGCAATGTCGCCCAACAATAAATGGGAGTCTTCCTCCGGCCTATCAGATACGGGGGAATACACTTCTTGGAGGTGTTACGCAAAACTCTGGACGATCTCCTCGGGTTCAGTCACACGCATACCATTCACTCTCTCAATCACAGGACCCACACGACTAGCCCTCTCTTTTATATCTAACCATGCTATCAGTTTGCCAGCTTTATCCCCAACATCATACAATCGACCCTACTGCTCCCTGCCCATAACTTTCGCAGCATCCGTAACCAACACCCTGTAGTCAAGCTGTTTAAGACGCAAAACATGGATCTTCTCACGGGTGACGCCCAATTCCAGATCATGCTCCAGCTCGGTGATCTCTGTCTCGAGTCTAACTACCTCCTGTTTATTTATTTTTAAAGGAAGGGTAGAACCATTGCTCAAATGGTGGTGAACTTTCCTAATGCACATTGAGGAGCAAAAAATGTGTCACAGGTGGTGAGGGGCAACTTACAAGAGCAAAGCGTGCGGCAAGGAAAACTTAAAAGTGGAATGGGGAGAAGGTATGTACAAAGTGGGGTAGCATTTGGGAAAGGATAGGAGAAATGGGATATACAGAAAGGCAGGAATAGAGGACTATGGTGAAATGGATGTCTGCCCAATGGGGCTCTTCTGTGATGACTGCCACAGTGGCTGCAAGCAGCACACACACACACCTCGGAATGGACCAATGCCAAGAAACAATCGACTCATCTCCTCGATTTCCATTTTGGAGCAGCCAAGGGAAGCGGTCTGGTGTGGAGAGATACAGTCCTCGCAGAAGAGGCTCAGGAATTAGGAATGGGTCGCCACCTAAAGTGTCTAAATCAGGTACTCTGAACCACAGGCAGCCCTCAGCATTTTGAACAGGTGCAGCACTGAAGCTGGAATTGCACAGCGCCTGACGCACACACTTAAAACCCTTTCAAAGAGGTTAGCATCTATGTGCTTGAGTATAGTTACATAGACTACGATGGGTCTGCTCCAAATAACAATGACCTACCAGGTAATGGCTACTTTCAATATGCGGAAAATCAAAGAATCAACTCAAACATGTCTTAGACTGACAGCAGCCAGATTTTCAGAATGCCAGCAGGGAATACCAATTAAATGAGAATGGTATTGGAAATTACACATGCACTCACTCCTCCACCTATAAATTCCTCTGAGTAAGCGAACAGCCGCTCCAGAGAGCTGTCTGTACGCTGCATGTCAATCATGCCTTCAATGAGGGCTGAAAGCTTGTACCAGTCTTCCCTGCTGGATCTGTTCAGGAGGATTGGAAGAGGGCACTTGATGCCTTCTGTGAAAGATCAAACATTGCTGTGCTATGCTCATGCTGTACCTGTTCTGAGGCAGCAAAGTTTGCATCGCTGCTGCACAATTTGTGCCCGTCTTGTGCTGGGGAAAGCTTATGATGCTGCTGTTTTAGCGGAATCAATCTTCTGGAGGAGGGTGGCTTGCACGGTTTCTGCCCAAGGTGTGCATGCTCTGAAGAAGAGTTTGTTTTTCCACTGTTACTGCCCAATCTTATGAAAAGAACAAGCATTTACAATGCAATGGTTTCGCCTTTGGAAAAGTTAGAGCTATTGGCAATGTAAATGACAATGCCATTTATTTATCTGTTTTCAAAACCAACACATAAATAAACATTTTGTCATATACAATGCCAATAGCTCAAACTTTTCCAAAGGCGAAACCGTTGCATTGTAAATGCTTGTTTATTCTTTTAGTTAAATAACGATACTCTGGGGTTTGTTATTTATTAGGTGCAATAAGTAGCACCTATAACGAGTTTCTGAGGGATACCATGCACATTTTTACCTTCTAAATTGTGGCATATTTGCCCCGCCTAAATTCAACAAAGGGAGAGCTATTTAACACATCCGGTAATTACCCAATGCACTAAATATCAGCCACCTCCTAATTCTGAACTCTTTGCAAACGGGGGTTTGCGCACAGGTTGGGAACTCTGACCCACTTCTAATCGGTGCCTTCGTGTTTCAAAGGAACTACTTCAGTGTCTGTCACAGCAGTCCGGAAATATGTTTGTCTATAGCAGGAAATCATGCAAGTGACTGTGGGAAAAGTGGACCTTCCACAAAATATTGGGTGTACAGTAGGCGACTATATCGTCAGCACACTGGAAACAACTTCTTTCTTCTGTGCTGTTCCCTTTTAGAAAAATCACATACCAAGAGAAATAATTTAAAAAAAAAAATTAGGGCATAATGCCCAGCACTGGTTGTGTGCCATTTAATATCCTGTTAGCCTTTTATGCCGGGGAATAAAATATCATCCGTAGTGATTTACGTTGTATGCCAAGGTGGTGCCATGATGCGTGCGCAAAAGTGATGGCTTTTCAGCTTGAAGTTGCACATACAAGATTCCTCCTATTTCATCTCCATCTCAAAAAGTGGTGTCTCCCTAATCCGTTCTTTCCTCAAGTCTGTGGATGCTAGTGCAGGTGCATTTGTGGCTCAACCAACTGAAGACTTATCTAGTACACGGCCAGGCTCAGCAATTTGTGAGCACTGTATTTAATGCTCACTAGTCTTCTCATACTCTGAAGCTTCAAGAGAGCCCGATAGGCCTGATACCTTCCAAGAAAGCACTGGCATGTCCGGTCACCTCAGAACAGCGTGATATGTTCAGGATTGTGGGCAGACCCTTGCGCATCACATGCTCCACTGGGGGGCCCCAGAAACCAAAGCCTTCAGGAAGTGGTGCTGATGTCTCTCAGCTGGGCCAGTCTTCGCCATTGGCTGGACCCAGTACTCTTGACAGATGGGTTGGCTCTGGCCACTCTGGTTCTGCACATTCCACAGGCAGGGGCAAGAATGGTTCTAGGCCACGATTTTGCTCTCCTCCATCCAGGGTCAATAGATTGGTTTGGGTGCATGATTTGATGCAATGAGAGGCATCTTGTGGTGTGGCCTCCTTCATCCCCACAATTGGCATTTGAGGCAGGAGGAGGGTACAGCAATAGCTGCAATTGGCAGACATGATTGTCTGCTCTCCTGGGGCACACATGCAGCAGCGTGTAGCTCCGTTCGCTGCAGCTTACACTCGTGACACATGCATGAGCAGATCTATTCGGCTCTCTGCAGCTCGGCCAGGTTTGCCTAGGTGTTTTTACCTTTGTTTGGGGGGGTCCAGATTAAACTCTCCAACAAAATGCGATGGATGAGGCAAGTGTTTGGAAAGTTCTGTCTGAATGGGGTATCTCTTCGCAAATAATTACGGTGCAAGTGAGACCTGGGCCCTGTAGACAATGCGGTTTATTCTGCACCTGAAAGAAACCTATCCCCAAAGTCAATTTAAAAGATAAAAGGGGTTGCTAGCATGTGAACCTGCTCAGGGGTGGCTCAAGACATCACGGGGTGCGGGCGCAGCTGGAAGGAACGAGTACATCAGATGAGGGATGAGGTCGGCACGGAGGACATTTAAATCAGCGGCGGAGATCCGTGTCCATATCGGGGCTAGGCGGCTAGCTGCAGATGTGAAAAGTGCCCACCATCGTAGCCAAGGGGATAGCAGGAGCCGGCAGGGCTACCAGGACCTGTGTCGCCTTCTTATAATACATTCTTTGCATGTTCTGTCGGTGTAAGCATGAAATAACAAGACACGGAGAGTGAAAGGGGAGGGGGGGCGGGAACGGGCACACGGGGAGGGGGGCGGAACGGACAGCGGGAGGGGAGCGGGGCGGGAAACAGCTCACGAGCCAAAGTAAATAACAGCAACGGAGAGTGAAAGGGGAGGGGGCGGGAAAGAGGCACACGGGGAGGGGGGCGGAACGGACAGCGGGAGGGGGGCGGGAAACAGAGCTCACTATATATAAAAAAAAATGCTCCTTACCTGATCGCTTCGTGGGAACTCTAATCTTGCAGCCAACTCCAACAACAGACACTTGTAAAAGGAAGAAAACAGGCCGACTTGAAAAAAAAAAAATAACACCCACCCACCGCCGCTTTGACGAACAGAAGTGGGTGGAGAGGGAAAAAATCGCGGGAACGCCCCCGAATCTGGTCCGGCCTCGACGGACAGATACGGCTCCCAATGGCTAGCCTCCATTTATGGAGCTAGCCAATGGGAGCCGGGGGACGTTCCTGAAGCCCATATTGTAAACAAAAGATTTCACCTGCGCCGAAAAGCTGCGCACAAGTGCGCAGCCTTCGGCCAGGCGAAACCTAAACAAGCATTTACAACGCAATGGTTTCGCCTTTGGAAAAGTTAGAGCTATTGGCATTGTAAATGACAAAATTTGTATTTATGTGTTGGTTTTGAAAACCGATAAATAAATGGCATTGCCATTTGCATTGCCATTAGCTTAATCTCTGCAGTCACTCTGCAGTCCCTAGCACTCCATAGCACACTCCCTAGCACTCTGCACTCCTTAGCACTTTGCACTCCCTAGTCACTCTGCACTCCCTAGTCACTCTGCACTCCCTAGTCACTCTGCACTCCCTAGTCACTCTGCACTCCCTAGTCACTCTGCACTCCCTAGTCACTCTGCACTCCCTAGTCACTCTGCACTCCCTAGTCACTCTGCACTCCCTAGTCACTCTGTACTCCCTAGTCACTCTGTACTCCCTAGTCACTCTGTACTCCCTAGTCACTCTGTACTCCCTAGTCACTCTGTACTCCCTAGTCACTCTGTACTCCCTAGTCACTCTGTACTCCCTAGTCACTCTGCACTCCCTAGCACTCATTACCCACTCTGCACTCCCTAGCACTCATTACCCACTCTGCACTCCCTAGCACTCCCTAGCCACTCTGCACTCCCTAGCACTCCCTAGCCACTCTGCACTCCCTAGCACTCTCTAGCACTCTGCAGTCACTCTGCACTCCCTAGCACTCTGCAGTCACTCTGCACTCCCTAGCACTCTGCAGTCACTCTGCACTCCCTAGCACTCTGCAGTCACTCTGCACTCCCTAGCACTCTGCAGTTACTCTGTACTCCCTAGCACTCCCTAGCACTCTGCAGTCACTCTGCACTCTCTAGCACTCTGCAGTCACTCTGCACTCCCTAGCACTCTGCAGTCACTCTGCACTCCCTAGCACTCGGAGACCTACCCACCCCAAATAGCCCCCAAAGACAAGTAGACTCCAAAAGACCTCCCTGGCTGCATTGTTCCCATTAAGAGCGAGATAAAGGGTCGGCAGCAATTAACATAACAGACACACGAATATGTGCTAGTCATCCCTGGACGAGCTTGGGTTGACTTAACATAAAAAAAGCAAATATTTACAACTAGTTGTGTCAGACTCATATCCTCTGTGGAAATCAAGCTTCGTTGTCTGGCGGATGCAGGTACAAATACTGTCTAGAGGAGCATAAATTGACATAAGTGTGTAACTGACCCCCGAGAGGACATGCCAGTAGCCTCGTTAACTTGCAAGTTACCAAGAGGGGTTAATGAAAGACCAAACCTTAGCTAGCCTCTCTAGCTGAGGAGCTCATATGCACAAGACCCGACAACAAAATAGAAATCTGGGGAAATAGGACAATATGCCCACGGGCAACGGGAGCCACAGGAAAGTACTGAGAGAAGGAACTGAACAAAAAATAGTCGTCTAAAAACACAAAACAGACTGCTATGGGTACAGTGTGTAAACATACAGCGCTACAGTGTCTAAAACAAGGAAAACAAACAGTTTTGAAGTTCAAGTCCCCAAATTGTTCAATACTTTCACATACTACACATGCCTCAACAGAGACAGGAGACATGCCAGTCTAACACAAAACACAGAAGCTTCTATAAACATATAAACAACACACAGGTATGCGACAGATATGCGAACGGGCCGCACTATATATGCCTAGTTAAAACACACAGCATTCTACCAAAAATACAGGCTTCACAAGACATGATAAAGACAGAACTCAGCAACACCAAGACACACAGCATAGGATAAAAAGATAATGGTTGCATAACACACCAGGCGCTTGTTTTGTATTATATGGTATTGTTGTAACAGTTTCACAGTATACAACATCTATCTTCTCATAAGTCCACTTAGAAAAGTACATGAACACTTTTAAACTAAATACCGAACATTTATAACTTCGCCAGGGAGGGGGCGGTACATGTTGACACACTGGGTGCAGGTTTAAAGGTCTCATGTTGCACATCTCTGAACACAGACAGATGCAGTCTTCGCCCTCCGTCCCGCCCACAGAACTGCGATCCATCGACAGGGAATCCTCCCAGCTTCAACGAGACTGCCCATGAAGCACAACAACGTTTAGGAGGGCCTCAGACTCGGTAGATTCACAAGCAAACTTTAAATCGGACGTATTAAATAAACCCTATGCTTTACCACCAATAAAGTAAATGTATTTCCACCTGCCATGTCTCGTAGAACAGATGTGTTCATAGCAGCAGCAGCAGCACCTGCACCGCTTGTAAACAAAGTGCTTTTCTACTCAGTGCCCCAGCATGAAACCAACAAACTGACTGGAATGGTCGGTTTTCTATCAGTGCTTTCGAAACCCGTTTAACAGTCAAGGCAGCTGAAACCAAGAATACACTTAAGTAATTTTTGCGAGCATAGAGATGAACGCATTTGTTTGAATCGTACACAGCAGAAAACGAAGGTTGTCCAGCGAAACGCTAGCTACCATAGCAGTTCAGCTAAGGAACCACGGAGTATCATATTCTTATCCCGTCATCCCCACTTTCACCACAGTGTGATCGGCAAACCTCTCAATGCCCTTGCTCCCCTTTACACTGACTGCGAAAACAAGATGCACCGCACACGGCTGTATTTAGAGCATTTAAAACACCAGTCGCGGCGGGGCCTACCTGATTAGCATTCAGCGACCGACAGGTATATTCCACCTGGTTCCAAAACAGCACCATTGTCAGCTCAGCCCTGGGTTCAAGAGATGAATGTCCGCCTGCGTGCAAGCCACAAGAGAGCAAAGCTCAAGGCCACAAGCGAACAAGCCACAACAATAATGTGCGGCGGCGGGGGGGTGGGTGGGGGGGGGGGGGGGGTCTGTCTGTGTGTGTGTGTGCGCGAGTCTGCTTCCAAGGAGCCATGGGAGACAGGAAGCGCGTGTGACCTGATCCGTTTACGCGCGCACATCACTTTTCTCCTGTCTCCCTGGACTCCTTGAAAGCAGAAACGATCACAATAGTTTCGCAGCGACGATCGCTTCGCGATCGGTTCGCAGTGCGAAACCTAAAAAGTACTTATCTAGAGAAGCCCGTTCACCATTGAAGGTTCTTTGGTGAATGAGGTGAGATTGATGATGAAGCATGACACCCAGGAGGTGTGAGGCCACACCTTTGAAATATTTGAATTTGCTCAAACTTTGTGTGTCCTACACATGTTTGGCGATATTGAACCTGTAGTAAAGAGAAATGCCCATTAATTGAGCACTTTTGCTCTTTATTTTGTCACTTGTTTGCTTTTTGTTTGGTTGCAGCTCAATTGGGGAGGACGCAATTAAGCGCCTGCCCTTAAGCCTCTCATTGCCTTGGACCATTTTGAAATCTAAGGACCACTAGTTTTCACAATAGGAGGAAAATAGCTATTCTGGCCCTAGAGCAAAACAGGGAACAGTATCCACAAGGAGGAGCTGGAAAGGGTTTGAGGAGAACTGATGATGAGGTTGATGGGGCAAACAACTTTAAAATGCTGAACGCAGGCTAGGCGGCTGTTCCAATAATCAAGCTTGCTGACTGGCAGAAGTGACCAGATGCTTATCTCAAGGTATGGCTGGGTGCCAACCTGCTCAAGAGGCTCGACAAAAACAAACCAAGGGCTTTTCAAGTGTATCCCGGGCAAGCACCGAGGTTTAAGGTTTACTTTCAGAAATAGGAGTTGAAAACTGCTGTAGAGAGGCAGGTAGCTCTTATGTTTCAAAAATGAAATCCTCACGTATAGACTTATGTTAGGCATCATTATTTCTGGTTTGCTGTGCACAAAAGGGAAGAGTGTACAACTTTAATGGAAGCATAAGAGGGGCTCAGATACGGATGTAGGCAAGGGACTTCACTGCAGTCTGATAATCGGAGTGCATACAAGACAAAGGTTTTGGGGACATCCTGTAGGTTAGATGGAAGTCCTAATGTTATAACTTAGGGGTTTATCTCGGATAATGCAGAATGGACAAGGGGTGCAGGATCACGGTTTAGAAGAGAACGCAAATGCTACTTACCAGTATGCATCTGTTCTTGGCATGTAGGGCTGCTGACATTCATATCTGTGCATAGATCGCCGCCTAGTGTTGGGTCCGGATGATTGCACATTGTTGTCCTGGAAGAGTCTTCGAAGTATCACGAGATAGGTGGCTCCTCCCCTGGACTACAGTGCGCATGGGCATCGACTCCATCCCCAGATTGTTTTTAGCCATTGTGGCCAAGATGGAGTGAAACTCAGTGAATGATGACCATGCTAGAAGTATATGTGAATTCTGCAGCTGCTACAGGCGCCGGGGAGGAGGGCGGGCGATATGAATGTCAGCAGCCCTACATGCCAAGAACAGATGCATACTGGTAAGTAGCATTTGCAGTTCGAGGCATGTGGGCTGCTGAATTCATATCTGTGCATAGAATACATAGCAGTCCCTCCATTAGCGGCGGCCGCCCGTTCCAGCTGCAGCAGTTTGGAAAAGTGTCTTGAGAACAGCCTGCCCTACAGCTGCCTGCTGTTTGGAGTGCACGTCTACACAGTAATGCTTAGTAAATGTGTGTGTGGTAGACCATGTGGCTGCTCTACATATGTCCTCTAAGGGAATGTTTCCAAGGAAAGCCATAGAGGCCCCCAACTTTCTGGTGGAGTGGGCTCTTGGTGGAATGGTAAGAGTGCGTTTTGCCTTTGCATAGCAGATTTGAATACATTTCACTATCCACCTAGCAATACCAGCCTTGGAAATAGGGTTACCTTTGTGGTGTGGTGCAAAGGCAACGAAAAGCTGCTTAGTCTTTCTAAAATCCTTGGTCCTATCAATGTAATACATCAGGGCCCGCTTAACGTCAAGGGTGTGGAGCATCCGCTCCGCCAGTGACTCTGGATTTTGAAAGAACACCGGCAACTCAATGGTTTGGTTGATGTGGAACTGAGACACAACCTTGGGTAGAAATTTAGGGTTAGTACGTAGCACAACCCTGTTTGAATGAACTTGGAAGAAAGGCTCCTGGATTGTGAGGGCTTGCAGTTCACTAACCCTTCGTAGCGATGTAATTGCTACAAGGAAAGCCACTTTCCAAGTCAAGAACTGAATCTCGCAGGAATGCAGTGGCTCAAAGGGAGGACCCATCAGTCTTGTAAGAACCACATTGAGGTTCCATTCAGGGGCTGGTGGAGTCCGTGGCGGAATGACTCTTTTGAGGCCTTCCAGAAAAGCTTTGATGGCAGGCACTTTGAAAAGTGAAAGGTGCTGTCTATTTTGGAGGTATGCGGCCATCGCAGACAGGTGAATGCGAATGGAAGTATATGCCAGATTACACCTGTATAGATGGAACAGGTAACAGATGATGTTCTGAATAGAAACATCTAGTGGATTAATGTTGTGGTTTGCGCAATAGATGACAAACCGTTTCCATTTTGCCGCATAACATGCTCTAGTAGTGGGCTTTCTAGCCTCCCGAATGATGTCCATGCAATTGGGAGGAAGGTTGAGGTAGCCAAACTCTAGGACTTCAGGAGCCAGATCGCCAGGTTGAGCTGCTGCGGATCTGGGTGCTGAATGCCGCCATGGCTCTGCGTCAGAAGGCTGGGTGTGAGATGAAGCCTTTGATGCGGTACCACGGAAAGTTCCAGAAACGTGGTGTACCATGGTTGGCGAGCCCACGTTGGAGCAACTAGGATGAGAGTCATTGAGTGCTGCCTGAGCTTCCGCGCCACCAGCGGTATCAGAGGTGCTGGGGGGAAAGCGTACGCAAATCTGCCTGACCAGTTCATCCATATCGCATTGCCCTGCGATTGCGGGTGTGGGAACCTGGCGGCGAAGCTTTGGCATTTTGCGTTCTCCCTTGTGGCGAACAGGTCGATCTCTGGATGACCCCACCTGTGGAAGTACGGTTGGAGTACAGATGGATGTATCTCCCACTCGTGCATTTGGTGGCTGTGCCTGCTGAGCAGCTCCGCCATCTGATTGGCCTTGCCTGGGAGATGTTCTGCCATGAGGAAAATGTTCCTCTGAATGGCCCACTTCCACATGCTCTGAGCCAGATGAGACAGCTGCGGAGAGTGTTCCCCCCTGTTTCTGAATGTAGTACATTGCCGTCATGTTGTCCGTCCGGATCAACACGACCTTGTTGCACAGATGTACTTTGTATGCCTTCAAGGCCATGAAGATCGCCATCAGTTCCAGTACATTGATGTGCATCTTCCTTTGCTGTAGTGTCCATAGTCCCTGCACCGTGTACTGGAGTACATGCGCTCACCATCCCAGGAGAGAAGCGTCCGTTGTCAGGACAATCTGCGGCACAGGCTCTTGAAACGGTCAGCCCTTGCAAAGGTTTCGTGGATTCCACCAATGCAGAGAGTTGTATGCCCGACCGCTCACCAACACTAGGTCTTTTAACTGCCCGTGAGCCTGAGTCCACTGACGTGCTAAGCACTCCTGAAGCGGACGCATATGTAGTCTCGCGTGTGGGACTATGGAAATGCAGGAGTCCATCATGCCTATCAACTGCATGAACACTCTTGCTGGAAGCGAGTGTTGAGCTCTGAATGTTTGGATCAGCGATTGAATGCTGTTGACTCTCACTGAATTTGGCTGCGCTGTGGCCGCCAGAGTGTTTATGGTCGCACCCAGATACTGCCGTATGTGGGCGGGCTGTAGATGGGATTTTGGGTAATTTAGTGAGAACCCCAGATCGTGCAGAAGGTGAATGGTGTGGGACACGTGGTCGGCGCACTGCTGGGCCGACTTCGCCTGAATGAGCCAGTCGTCCAGATAGGGGTAGACGTGGATGTTTTGACGTCTTAGATGCGCCGCCACCGTCGCCAGGCACTTTGTGAAAACCCTGGGCGCTGTGGTGACCCCAAAAAGGCAAAACCTTGAACTGGTAGTGCTGGTTTTGAATGGTGAACCTGAGGTACTTTCTGTGTGAAGGATGCAGTGGAATGTGGAAGTACGCATCCTTTAGGTCCAGAGTAGCCAGGAAGTCCCCTTGCTGAAGCAGTGGGAGAACCTGCGGCAGCGTGAGCATATGGAAATGTTCTGACAGAATGTAAAAGTTGAGGTCTGAGGTCTAGGATGGGCCTGAGGGATCCGTCCTTTGGAATCAGAAAGTACAGGGAGGAAACTCCTGTACCTCTTTCCTGCAGGGGCACGAGCTCTATTGCCCCTTTTTGCAGCATGACGTTGACTTCTTGCTGCAACAAGTGCAAGTGCTCGCCGGACATAGGACGGTTCTTTGGGGGTATGTTGGGTGGAGTGGATGTGAGCTCCAGACAATAACCGTATTGGATAAGAGATCTGACCCACCAGTCCGTGGTGATGGACTTCCACACGGGCAGGAACTGCCGGAGTCTCCCCCCGACCGGTGTTGTGTGGTCGGGGGGCAGTGACAAGGCGTCCCTGTTTGTTGGCGGTGGAGGACCTGGAGCTGTTATTTCCACGTCCTCTGCCTTTGACGTTGTTGTCACGGTACCCACCCTGACCCTTGTTGGTATAGGAAGGTTGGGTGTTGCTTTTGTAGAATTGCGTTGACTGACAGTTGACCCCTCAAGGTGCCTCTATTATTGGAGCGACGAAAGGAACCACCCCGAAACTGCTGGGACTACAAGGCACCCATAGACTTCGCAGTGTCGGTGTCCTTCATCTTCTCGAGGGTGGTATCAACTTCTGGGCCAAACAGGTGGTCTGGGTTGACCGTTTGGTTCAAGATGGTGGTTTGAATGTCTGGTTTGAAACCGGATATCCTGAGCCATGCATGTCTACGAAGTAGAACGCTAGTGTTAATTGCTCTTGAGGCGGTGTCAGCCACATCCAGAGCGCACTTAATTGAAGCATTGGTGATAAGCTTCCCCTCCTGTATCAACATTTCTGCAGCCTCCTTATATTGATCGGGTAAGTGCTGTAAAAGGGTCTCTAGAGTGTCATAGTGTGCCCTGTCGTAACGCGCCAGTAGCGCCTGTGTATTGGATATGCGCCATATGATGGCTGCCTGCGCAGCCACCCTTTTCCCCGAAGCCTCAAATACTTTTGATTCCTTGTCTGGGGGAGGTGCATCACCCGTAGTTTGTGAATTGGCTCTTTTGCGTGCATTGGAGACAACCAGGGAATCCAGAGGCAACTGTCCCCTGATATAAGTAGGATCAGTGGGCGCTGCCTTGTACTTTTTGTCGATACGTGGGTTGATGACCCTTGCTCGGGTGGGCTCCTTGAAGACTTCAGCTGCATGTTTCAACACCCCTTTTAGCATTGGCAAAGTCTTTACAGTTTTTTCAGAGACTGAAAAGGTGTCAAATAGGAAGTCGACGTCTACTGGGTCAGCATGTAGATCGACGTCATGATTGGCTGCCGCCCTTTCAATGAGCGCATTGAAAGCTGCAGAGTCCTCTTTCGGGGAAGTTTTGGCTGAAAAAAGTTGATGCTCCTGCCCCGAATGCGGGTCCCCAGGATCGCCACCAGCAGACCATGGCTCAGTCGCATCTTCTGGGTCTGAGTAGACTGGATAGGAATACTCATCCTCGTCGTTGCCGTCACCCTCCTCCACATTGGAAAGAGGGAGTGAAAGTTCATGTGCTTGTGGAGACACAGGCTCCACAGGGGCAGGGGCACCAGCAGAGTCCATCTTTTTCTTAAGTGGAATGTGGTAATCCTCCAATTGTGGTTCAGGGGTGATCTTTCTCTTAAGGAGAGAGAGCTTGCCCGTGTTGGCGTCGATGATCACCTCCTGACGTTCTTCGTCTGCCAGCGGTCGGTGCCGCGGGCTTGGAACCACTAGCGATGCCTTCGGCGTCGAAGATACCTTCACGGGCACCCCGGCCCCAGGTTTTGCTGTGAAAGCCTTCGGCGTCGTCTTTGGCGGCAACGTGAACAGAATTGGCGTTGGCGTCTTCGCCGGTTTTTGAAGAGGCTTGGGCGGCACAGGGTCCTTCCGCTCGACTTCTGCGGACCCCTCCCTAATACGTTGAAGGGACTCCGTAACCTTCTTAGTGAATGAGGCCGAGGGACGCACCGGCTCGAGAGAGTCTTCTGTAGCCTGTTTCGGGATGGCGACCAATGACGCAGTCTTCGGAGCCGACGCGGTCGGTCCCTTGGCCTTGCCGAGTGGAAGCGGGGCAGGGAGAGACTTGGGGTCGTCCTGCCGCTTCTTCGTGACGAGAGTGTCCTTCTTATGGTCGTCGGCCTTCCTGGTATCGAGGCGACTCTTAAGTGCGTCGACCATCTTCGGCGCCGATGCAGTTGCGTCGACCGCTTTACACTTCGACTTCGATACCGTAGTCTTCGGGTCGGCCATTTTGGCGTGGCCCTTGAGCTCGACGGCCATCTTGGATTTCTTCGGCGCCGAGGCCTCCGAAGACTTCGACCCGACCAGCGCGACTTGCGCTTTCGGTTTCGATATGTCCGGCGTCGAAATTGATGGTTTCACTTTCGGTTTTTGTACCGTGAGTGGTGCCGTATCAATGTCCGTGGCCGGGCCGGGAGGCGGAGCCGTGGGCCTGGTATCAAGGCTTTGGGTAAGGCCCGAAGGCGATCCCTCGGCCTGGGCCATAGGTTGGTGGCTGGCCCCGGAGTCAGCTTGAGGAAGCTCTTCGTCCGAGCTATCCTCCACGGTGGCAAGGGCCCCGTCGTCGTCCCCTACCTCCGACGACTTCATCGAAATCCTCGTCTTCTGCGTCGTAGTCGTCCTCGACCTCCGACGCCGGGTTAGATTCCGGGATCTCCTGGATAGTGTCGTCGCCGACATCCTCCGTGTTGAAGATGTCTGCCGGAGGAGGTGCCGATCGCTGGGCCTCCAGGCGCGCAGCTCGGCGGAGCTTGAGTGTCTTCTTCGACCGGAACTTGGAGCAGGCCATACACTTGGCCTCGTCGTGGTCCGGCGACAAGCATTTATTGCACACCGGGTGCACGTCGATATGTGGATACTTCGACGCACACACCGGGCACCGTTTAAATGGACTTCGTTCCATGATGGAAGTAGGTTGGAGCGTCGAGTAGGCCCGTCCGCGCCGAAAGCACGCGGAAGGGCAGTGTTGGTTCGGAGCCGAAGAAAAAACGAACCCGAACGCTAAACAATACCGACGCCAGTCCTAAAGACCTTTTGGTCTCGAGCAAAGTAAGTTAAACAACTATCGATTCCGACAGAGGGAACCGAAACACATCCGAACCCAATGGCGGAAAAAAACAATCTGGGGATGGAGTCGATGCCCATGCGCACTGTAGTCTAGGGGAGGAGCCACCTATCTCGTGATACGTCGAAGACTCTTCCAGGACAACAATGTGCAATCATCCGGACCCAACACTAGGCGGCGATCTATGCACAGATATGAATTCAGCAGCCCACGTGTCAGCCTCATGCCACGGTTGCTGGAGGAGGGAGCAGCCACAGGAGTAGAAAGCAGGAAACTGGCTGGCATGGGCAGATGGTGGCATGGAAATTATTTCACTTTTGCATACGTTTTGGATAAGGGAATGAATGGCCATGCCATGCCTGTTAGAAGCAACCGAGTCAGGGTACTAGATTTCAACGAGGTGACAAGAAGAGACAGGAACGAAAAGAGGAAAAGGGATATGTGTGCTATCGGTTTATAGGCGGTTGGAGAAGTTGAAGCAGACTATGTCACTGAGGAGATGGATTCAAGAGAGAAAAGGCAAAAACCAAAGACTGTCGTTGGCAGGTTACTGGGAGGAGCACCAGCAGAATGACAGATTGGTCAGAGAAGCAGAAGAACCCCTCCAGGGGGGTACAGTGATGAGGGGCATACTAAGACAATGAGTAGGAAACAGTGGTTAACTGTTTTGAATGTTTCTGAAGGATGGAAGGTGATAAGGGAGGATTGTTGTCATGGTCAGAGTGGGGAGAAGTTACAAACTCGTGGAGAAGTAGGAAGCTTGAGAAACAGTTAAAGAGTTTAACATTGAAGTCAGACTTCATTTTTTTAAGCATAGGTGTGACCATCAAGTGGGATTTAAAGCCTGGCGAGCAGGGCTGGCAAGGAGAGTTTCATTAAAAGGATTACAGAGGTAAGAGAAGTGTGGTGGAAACCCACTGCACGGTGAACTGAGAGTAAGACAGGTCTTGTAGGGGTACAGAATAGCATTACTGAGACTGTGATACAGACAAGAGCTCTGGACAACAACTGTCAGCAAGGAGGGGGTACAATAAGTCAAAATATGTAAACTCTGTGAGAATGGGTGGATAGTAGGATTGTGGAGGGGCTGTTAAGACACAGGAGAGTGCTCCGTTGCCTGTCAGGATCACTATCATAACAGGCTTTGTTCTGGGACCAACATTGTTGGCCATATTTCTCTCCAAGATCCGCCATGGTGGCAAGCATTTGCGTCAGTCACCGTCCCTAGCTCCTGCAACCTTGCATTGAAACATCCTGCAACCTATGCCATAGGATCACCTTTCTTGTCTGCTTCCAACCCTGCTCCACAACTGCCCATGCCACGGAAGCCTCTTTGTAGGATCACCACTCCTCTCCATCTCTGCCTTAGGATCCAAGGTGCTGGCAGCAGCGGGCTGAGGATAGACATTCATGGCCGTATTTCATTGGGGATCACCACTGCTGGCTGCATCCCACATGTAGGCCACCATTCAGGGCACCCCTACGTGGACCCTCATTTATGAGAGGTCATCACCCGAGCACTCTCTAAGCAGACACTCATCTGTGAGACGTCAGCACCCCAGCACTCTCTAAGCTGACACTCATCTGTGAGAGGTCAGCACCCCAGCACCCTCTACACGGACTCATCTGTGAGACGTCAGCACCACAGCACCCTCTACACGGACAGTCATCTGTGAGAGGTCACCACCCCAGCATCCTCCACCATCCTAACAGTTTTCACTGGCTAATAACCTGCGGCCTCCTACCCCCACCCGCTCTGTGACAAGAGTCCCTAGCAAACAAACCCAAGTAGTATAGCGAGCTGCATTTCCACGAGGGCCCTTCCTTACCTTCACACCCACCGCCGCCAACCTCACAGCAGCATCCTCCGATGCTTCCTGAATGTGAGCAATTAAGGGGGGCGGCGTGGTGCGCTCTCTGGTACCGTCTGGGGCGTCGGTAGTGGGACTGCTTCCCCGAGGGCTGCTCAAATGGTTAAAAATAGTCGCGTGCAGGGACCGCCTGGTGTTTGCATGCAGAAGGGAACAGCAGCTGCCAAAACATTACAGCACTTGTTAGCTGGGCTTAATTGGCCCGTGTTCCCCAGTGAAGGAGGAAAGAGATGACGGCAGCAGAGACAGACTCTTTTACAGGGGCCATGGGAGAGACCGCACTGCCGAGGCCTAGCCATGGGAATGTGGGACAGCGGGGGCTCTGAAGAGCCCGCGGCAAGGAAGGGCTGCTTACAGTCTAACGGTGCTTAATTTGTGCCATGTGGGTTGAGGGTGTTGTTGGGCACCGGAACTTATTTTGGTAGCTTGGACTTACTTTTCATCATCAGACAGATTATGAAACAGAGCAAAAGAGAAAGGTACTAAAATTATGAAAAATGGACAGCAGGGTTCAACAAGCACTCACCTGGGCTTCCTCCGGCGGCCGTGGTCGGCATAAAATGACACAAAAACAAACCCCGAGAAAAAAAAACGAAACTCCGCCCACTGCCGCGATGACGACATCACAGAGGCGGAGAGGGAAAAAAATCGCGGGAATGCCCCCGAATCTGGTCCGGCCTTGACGGACAGATCCGGCTCCCAATGGCTAGCCTCCATTTATGGAGCTAGCCAATGGGAGCCGGGGGACGTTCCTGAAGCCAATATATGTAAACAATAGATTTCGCCTGCGCGAACTGCTTGCGCAGATCGCCAGGTCGAAACCTAAAAAGGATATGCCTTATCAACCAAGGACTCTAGGTGGACCACGTGCATCTCAATGCATGCTAATGCAAAAAAAGGTCTGGCTATTTCTTCGAGTTCGGTTTTCTTGTATGATTAGATCTGTTTATGGAGAGCATACAACAATCCTTTAAAATCTCCTTACTCCCTCTTTGGTGTGTTAGCTGCTTCGGTGGCCTCTGTTCTGCATGTGTGAGAGAATTGTGTGATGTTCCTCCTGCTACTGCCTGCCATCCTTTATATATTCTTTGTTTTACGGAAAGATGAGTTGCTGCGTTCCATGTTGTAGCTTTTTTTTGTGAAGTTTGATATAAAGCTTTAAACTACACAAAAGAGAAAATTATTTGCATTGCCACTGCTAGTTTTATTGCAGGTTGTGAATGAAAGCGTAAACCCTGACAAAATATGTGACCAGAATTCACTTTTGGTGTTTACATATGAAACAAGCAGTTTGAGAAATGGACTAGACGACTTTGTAAAATTGTAAATCACAACTTATTTATGGCTAATTGTTGCACAGAACAGCTTCGGTCTGTTGTGGCACTCTGGCATCACTTTGCATTCTGGGGTTTTGAACCCATAATAGAAGTGGTAAAAGAAAAACCACCAGCCCGACGGTGCAAAATGTGTTTGACTGAAATGCCAAGAATGGCTGATTATACCTTAGGTTATAGTGCCACTTGTCAGATGTGGGAAACAAAATTCGGCTCAGACTTATTGCCTTTTTTTTAGGCAATCACAGGCAAATAGCCTTTGAGCAGAGATAGCCTTTTAAAGGCAAATGGAGGCTACAATGAACAGTTCCTGGAGAAATAAATAGCATGATTAAAAAATGTTATTTACCGGAACAATGAGAGCGGCAGCTGGACCTGTCTAGAAGACAAAGAATGGAAAAAATGTGCTGGCACCCAGCCGCGGCTCATTCTAATGGGCTGAGGGCCCACAACCCCTCACTTTTTGGCCACTATAAAGAATGTCAGTCATGCTAAGCAAAGGTCAGCCTGCTAGGCACTCTTCATTTTCAGATCAAGCAGGAGAGCTGGACCTGTGCCTCTCCCTGCTCATAGTACAGGTCGCCACTGCTGGCGTCCCTTTTTTCCAGCCCAGGCTTGGCCTGGAGGCTGGGGAGATTTAGGGGGCGCTCCTACAACACAATGAGGCACTCTGCCTGAGCAGGAGCAGCACATGCTGGGGTGCTGCCCGTGAAGGCTGCCAGGGGTATCTCCGAGGGCTAGCAGGGGATGCTACAGTGACGAACGACATAGCAGGCCGAGCAGCAGGACCGGAAATGTCAAACAGGAAATCAGTGTGGGTGAATGCCAAGTCCTTAGAATAGGAACTCTGGCTTTTCTGTTCCAGGCAGCACAATGGCAGGCAAGACTCGCTGATGCCATAGATCTTTTATTCATTCCATACCTCTGCTCTCAGAAAGATAAACTGAAGCAAGCACAGCAGTGACACGACTTTGGTCTGATTGCCTACGCTAGCTTTAAGCCTGCTTTTCGAACTTGATAGGCTAACAAATGATGGTGACGGAATGCTGAATAAATCATACATTCACCCCCAGACAAGAGATCTGGGTTAAATCCATCGTTCTTTTGCTCACTCAGATTTCACCCATACCCCTAGCTTCTCTCTGCAACCATCATCTCCTTACCTTAATATTCCCCAGGTGCAGGAGACCATGGTTTTTGCAATGAGAAAGTTTAAGAATCTTCAGAATTCACAATAGTCGCAAATAAGTCCTTCATAAAATTGTTGTGTCTCTTTTTCACTTAACAAGGTGGTGGATGTCTGGCGAACAGGTCTATAAGATTACTGTTTGATGTTTGTTTCCATGTATGATTTCTGTTATCTGACCTTATTAGTAGATGCATGCAGCATGGGTCAGTGCGTATTAAGCAGTTGTATAGTTTGTATCAGAGACTCAACTGTTCATACTCATTTGTTCATTTTGTTTGCAGATAAGGCCTCGTGGCTCTTGCAGGCGCCATGAAACGCTCGGACTTCTGCCACTGCAGACTCTGGTGTGCAACTGTGGGCAGCTCTTGTGGACTTTAGGACATGCACTGTGCACTGAGCGCGCCCTTATACAGACACTATGGAACGAACCATTCACAGCTCTTGCAGGCTGGCAGGCATGCACGGTTCCTAATGACTTTGGGGCATGCACTGCATGCTGTTACTGCAGAATCGGTGGCATGCACTGCGCTCTTTTTGAAGGCTATGGCACTAACTATGGGCTGCAATGGTCGCTAGCTTGCACTGTGGCCTGTGACGAGCACTCTGCACTGCTATGGCATACTATTTATTTTATTTTATTTTTAGAGTTTTCTATAGCGCGAACTTGAACCGATAAGGTTATCAGAGCGCTTTACATAGCACCAGTTCCGTTACATGTTGTCACAACAGTTTACATAGAATCAGTTACGTTGCACATTTCAGGATCTTGAACCGTTTAGGTTATCAGAGCGCTTTACATAAGCCAGCATTCGATGTCCAGTGCCCTCCTCCGCCGTGTAGCGGGGGACCTCATCCAGCCCTCCGAAAGTCATCGAGCTGTCGGGACTAGGCTCCTGGAATTTCAGCTGACTTAGGAATACACGCGTTACAAAAGGTGCAAATAGAAAAGAAAAAAATTGCAAATGTACAAGAGATAGAATCACAAGAGGAGGAGATATAGATGGATATACTCTAGGCCTATACTGGTCAGAGGCAATAAGAGAGAGAGTAGGAAAGTCAAAAGGACAGTGAGAGCATTCGATGTCCAGTGCCCTCCTCCGCCGTGTAGCGGGGGACCTCATCCAGCCCTCCGAAAGTCGTCGAGCTGTCGGGACTAGGCTCCTGGAATTTCAGCTGACTTAGGATTACAAGCGTTACAAAAAGGTGCAAATAGAAAAGAAAAAAAAAAAAGAAAAAAAAAATTGCAGATGTACAAGAGATAGAATCACACGAGGAGGAGATACAAATGGATATACTCTGGGCCTATACTGGTCAAAGGCAATAAGAGAGACAGTAGGAAAGTCAAAAGGACAGTGAGAGATCTCTAAAATAGCGGAAGAAAAAGTTAGTAGAAGAGGCACGTCATATAGAGATAATGGCGGGGAGCGCGAAGGTCCGAGTCCGAAGGTTAGGAAAAGAAGGCTGGCATAGCCAGCAGGTCCAGGGGGGGACAGGCAGTCCGCAGCAAAGTCGCAGCCTCATCGTTCAAGAGGAGCTGGGCAGGGGAGTTCAATCCAGCGACCAGAGGAGGGTCAGGGGAAAAAGACCCCCGGCGCCCAGGCAGAGATGGAAGGCAGCAAAGTTTGCAGCAAAGGTTTCCCCTGGCATGCGTTCGTGTCCCTGGAGCCTGTGTCCGCCGGTCATCTGAAGCGTGTCCCCAGGGCGCCATCTTGGAGTCAGGCACCGTTTGCGCGAAGCAGCGTGGTCAGTGAAGGGGGGTGGGGGGGGGCACATTTCTGACCTCGGGCCCAGGCCCGTCTGTTGCGGAGAATGGATGCATGGCCCCCCGGAGCAGGTAGGTGAGGATACATACATAACCCAGTTGGATGGCGTGGGCAGCCCGCTGGATGCGCGTTGGTTGCTATGCCAATATTGGTTCACCTCCTATGGCAGCCCACGGTCGCATATTGCTACCACGCACAGGGGGGATACGACCGATGTTACTGACGTCCCGACCTTCCCCGCGCATTGTCCAACATCGCCACATTGACATTGCTCGATCACGTCCCTAATGGCTGTTAACCCTCAGTTCGCTCCACAGCAGCACCGCAATGTCTCTTGTGTCTCTAGCATGCGTGCCTGAGTAAGCCGCCGCCGTACTCCGTGTTTCCTTGTGGGCAAACACACAGTCGATAGTCGCAGGCGCCCCCGAGAAGGGTTTGACCCGGGTGCTGGGCTTGCCGGCAGTTGCAGATCATCGTAGTCGCTAGTTTAGTGCAAGAACGCCACACATTTCATGACCGTACATTGCCGTGGAGCTCTTTACTTTTGTGAGTTTCACGCTGGCCGCCATCTTGCGCTCCGTGGAACGCATATCGCAATTTACTCACGGTCCGTTGCCTGTTAGGTCAGCACACGATTTTCCGCGCCACATTATTGGCGGACACCTCTTGTATTCTCCCTGATGACCAGAGGGCGCAGATCTTGCCCATGAGATGCTCGTTTGGTCCGTTACTTCATAGCGCGGTCACCGCCATTTTGGGAGGTCGTCCGAGGTCCGCTCCGTCCACCTCCGTTTTTGCTTATTCAGGCAGTTCCAAACCTCGGAAATACCCGCCGGGAGGTCCCGACATGTTCCGACGGCCTATGTAGGAAAGTCCGTCCGTTTTAGGGTCATTGGCAGCCCGCTATCCGTCACAGCAGTCTCCCGACCGGCGGAGCTGTCTCAGGACACCAACGGGCTTTAAGACCACGCTTCGTGGCATGCACTGTGCAATCCTCCTGCGCATTGTACACTGCAGTGGACTCAATGACATGCACCGTGCACTGCTGTGGTTATAAGTCACACTGCCATCACAGATTGCTGGCACTGTCCGACACATAAGTATGCAAATCCACTGTAGGTCTACTTCTGCTACGGTCATTTGCAAGGTGCAGTGGATTGAAATAAAGTAACTAGACTAATAGAAGATACACGAAAAGCACAGCAGAGCAAACCCCAGACAGTGAACTCAACACTGGCTTCCAGCTGCTCAGAGCTTGGCTTCAAGGCCTAAATAACAAATCAGGGAACAAGACGAAAGGCCCCAGCGAGGGCCAAACAACCCCAGCGAGAAGCCTTCTCCAGCCAGAACTTTAACATAATCACCTACACAAGGGTGAGCGGCAGAAGTGTAGGAGGGCCAGAAGCAGGCTAGAGGTATAGGATATCCAGTTAAGAAATATTCCAAATAACAATTAATAAGATGTATCTAACTCTTCTAGTCCACAGAGCGCAGAAGCAGGGGTCGCTGGAATTTGTTTCCACATTATGAATGATAAAAAATACAATAAAAGTTACATACTAAGTGGTTGTATTGAAAACCTGCCACACCTCAAGCCAACCTTCACCTAAAATGGTCACCCCCTCATCTCAACCACTGCTCTGAGTAAGGAGAAAATCTGACCTAAAGATAGATCGTGATGACCAAAGATATCGGATATAAATTGGATCACAAAAATAAATGCCTCCAAATGATAATATTAATAAACAAGCCACTGATGAAAGACTCATCTACACTTGAAAGGGTCTCTTGGGGCTGCAGAATACAAACAGCATCAGAGACATCCAGGCTCACATCACCGCTTCAAGAGGAAGGTCTTTTGACACTTTAGAGAGTTTATGTCATCCGGTTTCAAGCGTGAACTGAGACAGCTTTACACCTTTCACGGAGTGACCACTGTCCGCCAGCAAGATTAGGTTTCAGATGAATCCTTGATACAGATCATGACGACGCATGTTAACAGCATCGGCAAAGGGGAACTTTCCTGTCAACTTATGTTCCAAAGCAGATCCATCTCCAGTCTCCCTGAATTTGAAGGGATCCATTTGTCGAAGAGAAGCACAACTGGCCGAACAACCTGGAAACAATCCAACTGGCATCAGGGGAGGGAGGCTGTGAAGAGATGAGAGCCTGCCGAGGAAATGACACAGCAGACGGGTGCTGGCAGTGGGTACGCGACACTGACCAGGCACGCAGTATAGTGAGCATATATTCCTTCACGTCTCCGGTCAGGAAAAATTATTTCAGATACAATTCTAAATACTGTAACTACTTGATAGAATGATATGTGAAGTCAGTTGATCAATTTCTAAAAACCTTTCTTACTAACGGGGGGGGGGTGATTACCTTTCTCTGCTTTGGAACATGCTAAGTGATGGGATAAGGTGAACTGTAGCTTTTAAAAGGCAACTAGAGAAGCAAACTCGGACTGTAGCGCCAAACAAAGCAACAAGGAGCACATCTGAGGCAGTCACATATTGTGCACTTTATATGTTGGAACGTGGAATGCAATATAGGATACTTTTAAACACTAAAGTTTATGTGATCAATATAGATTATCTTACAAAATGGCACTAGAATCTTGAAACCAGAGGCACAGGAGCAGAGATCTAAAAAGAAGTTTACCCCTCTGATGCTTTGCTCTGTAGCATCACTATAAACTCAGTCATTTTTTATTTGCCGTGCCCTATGTCACAATGCCACACACATGAAGATCAGACATAAGGTTGCACCCAGCAAGTTTCAGACTAAGCCAATAGTAGCACTGTGTCCAAATTGTATCAGAAGCATGCTGGTGGCTTGTACACATGCAAGACGGGCTGGTAAACATGCAGAGCGTTGCATGCAAGTGGACACAGCAACGATGTAGGGGATCGCTGGGATTGGCACTACAGCGATGTAGGGGATCGCTGGGATGGACACAGCAGCAATGTAGGGGATCGCTGGGATGGACACAGAAGCGATGTAGGGGATCGCTGGGATGGACACAGAAGCGATGTAGGGGATCGCTGGGATGGACACAGAAGCGATGTAGGGGATCGCTGGGATAGACACAGAAGCGATGTAGGGGATCGCTGGGATGAACACAGCAGCAATTATGGGGATCGCTGGGATGAACACAGCAGCAATTATGGGGATCGCTGGGATGAACACAGCAGCAAATATGGGGATCGCTGGGATGAACACAGCAGCAATTATGGGGATCGCTGGGATGGACACAGAAGCGATGTAGGGGATCGCTGGGATGAACACAGCAGCAATTATGGGGATCGCTGGGATGGACACAGAAGCGATGTAGGGGATCGCTGGGATGGACACAGAAGCAATGTAGGGGATCGCTGGGATGGACACAGAAGCAATGTAGGGGATCGCTGGGATGGACACAGAAGCAATGTAGGGGATCGCTGGGATGGACACAGAAGCGATGTAGGGGATCGCTGGGATGAACACAGCAGCAATTATGGGGATCGCTGGGATGAACACAGCAGCAATTATGGGGATCGCTGGGATGGACACAGAAGCGATGTAGGGGATCGCTGGGATGAACACAACAGCAATTATGGGGATCGCTGGGATGGACACAGAAGCGATGTAGGGGATCGCTGGGATGGACACAGAAGCGATGTAGGGGATCGCTGGGATGGACACAGAAGCAATGTAGGGGATCGCTGGGATGGACACAGAAGCGATGTAGGGGATCGCTGGGATGGACACAGAAGCGATGTAGGGGATCGCTGGGATGGACACAGAAGCGATGTAGGGGATCGCTGGGATGGACACAGAAGCGATGTAGGGGATCGCTGGGATAGACACAGAAGCGATGTAGGGGATTGCTGGGATGGACACAGCAGCGATGTGGAGGATCGCTGGGATGGGCACAGAAGCGATGTAGGGGATCACTGGGATGGACACAGCGAGGCGAGTGCAGTATTGAATCAATGTGCTCAGGGACATATACATCTTTAGGAGAGATTTAAAGGTGGTTAGACTAGAGAAAACATGGGTAGGTATCAGCTGTGCACTCCAGAAGAGTGACAGGGCATAAATGAAGGGGCTGACACAGGAATAAGAAGGGGCATGAAGATAAGAAGGCTCCTAGTGAAACGTACAAATTAACCTCAAATGAGGGGCTTTGTCGAAGGACTGCAGGATGGGAGGCTTTGCCAATTTGAAAGCCTTTGTTTTTAAAACTATTTGTAAAGTGTCAATGATTCAGCTCTGCTTTAGTGTCATTTTTCATTAATGTGCGATTTCTAAAAAACAGATTTATTGCTTGATATGAATTCCTGCTCCTCCCCAACCTCACAAATCCTGGGGGATACAAGTGTTGGTAGGAGGGATGCGTTCTATAATGTGTGCCACCGTTCTAGAATACTTCTTCAGACAGAGCTGTAGTCATGAAAGCCCTTCCAGGCAGCAAAGCACACACTTACCTTCTGTACGATCTCCCTGTGGCCGTGGCTTGCAGCCAGGTGGAGGGGCGTGTCATCACCCCGGTTCATAACATTGATTCTGGCTCCTCGCATGATCAGCATGTCCACCACCGTGGAGCGGCCCTCGCGACAGGCCCAGTGCAGGGGGCTGAAGCCGTGGTCATCCCTGGAAGAGCAAGAGCAGAGCTGTGTCAGATTAGCCCAAACCCAGAGCACATTTAACAGGCACTGCACAACAGTGGTGCATCACTCAGTAACCTCTTTCCACAACAGCAAGGAGGTGAAGCAGGAATGCAAACTCAAAGATTCTCAGGAAAGTGAACGCTGAGGAAGGAACCTCAGCTTAAAGTGCAAAACAACCTGAGGCTGCTTTATAGAGTAACTGAGCATGCAGTTCGACATGACTCTGAAGGTGTGCCTATTCACAAGAGGGTTCATTCATCCATTCAGCACACCAATTCACAAGGGACTGTAGCAAGAGGTTTACTTGAAATAAAAGGTGTTTTAACTCGTTCATCTTTGTAGGGCCATTTAGAACAACCATCCACCATAGTAGGAATCTCTAGAGTAGATTTTAAATTATAGGACCATGGCATATTCCACACCATCTAAAGTACCCCCTCTCTCTTTCCACACATGTACGATTAAAGTAGTGGGCTGTAAGGTAGGTTGTAAACCGAGAATCCGTTCTGCAGCACATTGCTGGGTGCAGGGTTGCCTCTTTCTACAAGAAAACACATCTATGCGCCTGAGTTAAATAGTTGAAAAACTCAACACTGGGTCTGGGTGTCACAAGCCAGTATCAGACCCACCTTCTAACCTCCCTCTGGCCAACCATTATGGCTTCCTTTCACTCGGACTGAAAGAGCAGAAAGCTCCAGATGAGTGGACCTTTTTCATGCTGTCCAGGAATCCCCTCCCGAAGGGCTGCAATTTCCAAGATCTTTATAACTGCATGTGGCGTGTGGGAGTGCGATGAAATGGATGCTATGCGGGCGTTGGCCAGTAGATGGCGCCGCTGTCTGCAGATTTCTGGCGAGAGGAATGCAGAGATTCACTCATCTCACTCGAGGGAGCACACGCCCTTCCTTCTCCGTGGAAGAGCAGTGTATGTTCCTGCCCTTAGGGGACAGATTGCTCATGCACACACGCCAGTCACTGTGTGATGCGATACGTCCACACCCGTGGGAGGAGGGCGCTAAATCAGAGATATCATATCGGTAGTGTGAAAGTACAAGAGGCGGCCAGGCCGGCAGCACCCAGAGCTGAGTGACTCCAACTCAAATGAAAGGCCTTTGGCGGCAGAAAGCAGATTCGCGAATCCCGTATTATAGGTACACACTTATGATTCGAGCCTCTGTTACCAGAAATACCACCGCTCACCTCTAGGACCTGGGAAAACAGCGCTCAACACACAGCCTTCCAGAGAGCGGAATGCGGTAAGGACTGTCCAGAGCGGTGGAGCCCCACACATGGCGGCGGTGACAAACATACAAGAATCGACGCAGGGAAAGACTATAGCTACCTCGAGAAGGCCACATGTGGCAGGCACGGCGGGGGCCTCCATGGGGCAGGTTCTTGGTTCGGTGACTGTCACATGGGATTCGGAGGACGGGAGGTGGACATTCTCCTCTGCTTAGGTTTTGCGTTTCACTCACCAGGACCATCCCGTCAAGATAGAGAGAGGAATGCAAAATAAAGTGCCCCACTCTGCACACTCCGAAACCTGATGGAAGTGAGAAGCACTGTGGGAACTTGTGGAGGGAGGAGGCCTTGAGACCTGCTGAACCAGGGACACCCCTCAGGCGAGCCTCTTTCAGGCGGATACCGGTCTAACTGCCGGCTACTCACCCTTTGGTCCAGGCTGATCCCTGGGGGAATTCACGGACTAGAAAGTGATGGCAAACCCCATACGAGGCGCCCCCCCCCCCCTGTACACAGAGGCGCCCCCCCCCCCTGTACAACGAGGCGCACCCCCCCCTGTACACCGAGGCGCCACCCCTGCACACCGAGGCGCCACCCCTGCACACCGAGGCGCCACCCCTGCACACCGAGGCGCCACCCCTGCACACCGAGGCGCCACCCCTGCACACCGAGGCGCCACCCCTGCACACCGAGGCGCCACCCCTGCACACCGAGGCGCCACCCCTGCACACCGAGGCGCCACCCCCTGCACACAGAGGCGCCCCCCCTGCACACCGAGGCTCCCCCCTGCACACCGAGGTGCCCCCCCTGCACACCGAGGCACCACCCCCTGCACACCGAGGCGCCCCCACCCCCTGCACACCGAGGCGCCCCCCCCCCCCTGCACACCGAGGCACCCCCCCCCTGCACACCGAGGCTCCCCCCCTGCACACCGAGGCTCCCCCCTGCACACCGAGGCGCCCCCCTGCACACCGAGGCGCCCCCCCCTGCACACCGAGGTGCCCCCCTGCACACCGAGGCACCACCCCCTGCACACCGAGGCGCCCCCCCCCTGCACACCGAGGCACCCCCCCCCTGCACACCGAGGCTCCCCCCCTGCACACCGAGGCGCCCCCCCTGCACACCGAGGCGCCCCCCCTGCACACCGAGGCGCCCCCCCTGCACACCGAGGCTCCCCCCTGCACACCGAGGTGCCCCCCCTGCACACCGAGGCACCACCCCCTGCACACCGAGGCGCCCCCCCCCCTGCACACCGAGGCACCCCCCCCCTGCACACCGAGGCTCCCCCCCTGCACACCGAGGCTCCCCCCTGCACACCGAGGCTCCCCCCTGCACACCGAGGCGCCCCCCCCTGCACACCGAGGTGCCCCCCTGCACACCGAGGCACCACCCCCTGCACACCGAGGCGCCCCCCCCCCCTGCACACCGAGGCACCCCCCCCCCTGCACACCGAGGCTCCCCCCCTGCACACCGAGGCTCCCCCCTGCACACTGAGGCGCCCCCCTGCACACCGAGGCACCACCCCCTGCACACCGAGGCGCCCCCCCCCCCCTGCACACCGAGGCTCCCCCCCTGCACACCGAGGCTCCCCCCTGCACACCGAGGCGCCCCCCCTGCACACCGAGGCGCCCCCCCTGCACACCGAGGCGCCCCCTCTGCACACCGAGGCGCCACCCCTGCACACCGAGGCGCCACCCCCTGCACACCGAGGCGCCGCCCCCTGCACACCGAGGCGCCGCCCCTGCACACCGAGGCGCCCCCCCCTGCACACCGAGGCGCCCCCCCTGCACACCGAGGCGCCCCCCCCCTGCACACCGAGGCGCCCCCCCCCCTGCACACCGAGGCGCCCCCCCTGCACACCGAGGCGCCCCCCCCCTGCACACCGAGGCGCCCCCCCCCCCTGCACACCGAGGCGCCCCCCCCCCCTGCACACCGAGGCGCCCCCCCCCCCTGCACACCGAGGCGACCCCCTGCACACCGAGGCGCCCCCCCCCTGCACACCGAGGCGCACCCCCCCCTGTACACCGAGGCGCCACCCCTGCACACCGAGGCGCCACCCCTGCACACCGAGGCGCCACCCCCTGCACACAGAGGCGCCCCCCCTGCACACCGAGGCGCCCCCCTGCACACCGAGGCGCCCCCCCTGCACACCGAGGCGCCCCCCCTGCACACCGAGGCGCCCCCCCCCTGCACACCGAGGCGCCCCCCCCCTGCACACCGAGGCGCCCCCCCCCCCTGCACACCGAGGCTCCCCCCCCTGCACACCGAGGATCCCCCCCCTGCACACCGAGGCTCCCCCCTGCACACCGAGGCGCCCCCCCTGCACACCGAGGTGCCCCCCCCCTGCACACCGAGGCGCCACCCCCCTGCACACCGAGGCGCCACCCCCCTGCACACTGAGGCGCCACCCCCTGCACACAGAGGCGCCACCCCTGCACACCGAGGCGCCCCCCCTGCACACCGAGGCGCCCCCCCCCCCTGCACACCGAGGCGCCACCCCCCCCTGCACACCGAGGCGCCCCCCCCCCTGCACACCGAGGCTCCCCCCCTGCACACCGAGGCTCCCCCCTGCACACCGAGGCGCCACCCCCTGCACACCGAGGCGCCACCTCCTGCACACCGAGGCGCCACCTCCTGCACACCGAGGCGCCACCCCCTGCACACCGAGGCGCCACTCCTGCACACCGAGGCGCCACCCCTGCACACCGAGGCGCCCCCCCCTGCACACCGAGGCTCCCCCCCTGCACACCGAGGCTCCCCCCCTGCACACCGAGGCTCCCCCCCTGCACACCGAGGCGCCCCCCCTGCACACCGAGGCGCCCCCCCTGCACACCGAGGCGCCCCCCCTGCACACCGAGGCGCCCCCCCTGCACACCGAGGCGCCCCCCCCCTGCACACCGAGGCGCCCCCCCCCCCCTGCACACCGAGGCACCCCCCCCCCCTGCACACCGAGGCACCCCCCCCCCCTGCACACCGAGGCTCCCCCCCTGCACACCGAGGCTCCCCCCTGCACACCGAGGTGCCCCCCATGCACACTGAGGCGCCCCCCATGCACACCGAGGCGCCCCCCCTGCACACCGAGGCGCCCCCCCCTGCACACCGAGGCGCCCCCCCCTGCACTCCGAGGCGCCCCCCCCTGCACACCGAGGTGCCACCCCCTGCACACCGAGGCGCCGCCCCCTGCACACCGAGGCGCCGCCCCTGCACACCGAGGCGCCGCCCCTGCACACCGAGGCGCCACCCCTGCACACCAAGGCGCCCCCCCCCCCTGCACACCGAGGCGCCCCCCCTGCACACCGAGGCGCCCCCCCTGCACACCGAGGCGCCCCCCCTGCACACCGAGGCGCCCCCCCCCTGCACACCGAGGCGACCCCCTGCACACCGAGGCGCCCCCCCCCCCTGCACACCGAGGCGACCCCCTGCACACCGAGGCGCACCCCCCCCTGTACACCGAGGCGCCACCCCTGCACACCGAGGCGCCACCCCTGCACACCGAGGCGCCACCCCTGCACACCGAGGCGCCACCCCTGCACACCGAGGCGCCACCCCCTGCACACAGAGGCGCCCCCCCTGCACACCGAGGCGCCCCCCCTGCACACCGAGGCGCCCCCCCCCTGCACACCGAGGCGCCCCCCCCCCCCTGCACACCGAGGCTCCCCCCCTGCACACCGAGGCTCCCCCCCTGCACACCGAGGCTCCCCCCTGCACACCGAGGCGCCCCCCCGGCACACCGAGGCGCCACCCCCTGCACACCGAGGCGCCCCCCCCCCCCCCCCCCGCACACCGAGGCGCCACCCCCTGCACACCGAGGCGCCACCCCCTGCACACCGAGGCGCCCCCCCCGGCACACCGAGGCGCCCCCCCCCCCCCCCCCGGCACACCGAGGCGCCCCCCCCCCTGCACACCGAGGCGCCCCCCCCTGCACACCGAGGCGCCCCCCCTGCACACCGAGGCGCCCCCCCCCTGCACACCGAGGCGCGCTTTGTTTTGACACTCGCTCTAAGACACAGAGCACAGCCTGTAAGCATGACAATGTCCAAACCTTGGCACCATTTCAAGACAAGACCAAACCACTCCACAGAACGGGGAAAGGAAGGTCGGTAGGTATCTGTGGATACACAGGGCTTCCACCAAATAGAGCATTACAGAAGGTAAGTACCTTGTTCTTCTCATACAGACTTCTACCCAGAGATTACTCACCTTCTGAATAGATACCGAAGCCGTAACTCCAAGGTGAAGGGTCTGAGAAATCCACTTTCAATAGGGAGTTCTGCAGGACCGGGCATGTGACATGGCCCTCCCGGTTGACAGAAGGGAGACCGTGATGTCTGGTGAATGTGTGGAGTGAGGCCCATGTTGCAGCTTGGCACATGTCAAACACCAGAACAGCTCTCTCTGATGCTCTATTGGTGGGCTTGGCTGTGGCAGTAGGAGCCTATATCCGTGCCGTGATGTAAGTGATGTCCCGAATGAATCTTGTGACCTGTAGGGAAGCACCACGTGTGTCCTCAATTGGCTGGCTGTGGTCTACGGCAAAACACACAAGATGATGGACGGAATGTTGCACATTGGCAAAACATTCACCCCCAGTCACAGATCTGGGTTTAATCCATTGTTATTTTGCTCACCAAGCCACCCCAGTTCAGACATGGCCATATGCAAATCAGTCTTGACCCTGTGCCTCATGGGAACAGTCCAGCCCGAACTGCCAAGCCATGTCTTCCCTGGACCGGAATCAAGCATCCTAGGACCGGTTTCTGTCTATCAGCCGTCTTCAGCCAGGATAGCTGGACTCCAGTGGCTTAGCGAGCACGGGACCCACGTCTGGGCCTAACCTTCCCACATAGGGTGAACAGCAAAACACACAAGATGATGGACGGAATGTTGCACAATGGCAAAACATGGTCTACAGTACAGCATACCGGTTTTTGTCAATCAGTAATTCTAACCAATCCTTTTCAGGTCTCGTACGAGCCAGCGCATGTGCTGCTCTGGCGAGACATATAGTGAGTGGGCTTTAAAAAGCAGACCACAGCTTTTTGTGTGGCCTAGAGCGTGCGGTTACATGCACAGGTACGAGCAGAGGTGCCATCTGGCTTTCCTCTCTCGTCATGGCTCATTATTTTTATTAGCTAGCACTCCGTGTTTTCCTAAGCCTTCTGAAACCAAGACATGAAGTACAGTGGACTGTACCACAATATCCAGAAAAGCAAGGGCTGTTTCTTTTTTCAAGTGAAGAAAGCTTTAACTCTGTAACAGAGGCAGCTACTTCCGTTCTCCCCAAAAATCATGACGGACAATTGTGGTTTAGTACACATCCTGTGGCTTAACATGTTTTTCCAGAGTTACAAAGCAACTCTCCTGTTTGCAGACGTGCATTGTACTCCATTTATTTCATCTCAAACCACCCCTTTTCCCATGAGTAGAACCCGTCCGATCGCTTCTCTCCAGGACAGGACAACCCACCCCCTCCCTGGGTCGGGCCAGGAGAGGATCTTCCTCCTGGCAGCGGAAAAGCATTGTGAATCTCCTTTGTGGCACCCATCGCTGCTTGCAATATTCTGGCCTTTCAGTACCTCCATTGGCCTTTGATTCCCCGTAAATCATTTGTATCGATGTTTAGAATTGGCTGGTTTCCGGAATACGTTCAGAGTTGAAGCTATTTATTATAGCAGTCGTCCCTCCCACCTCCTCCACATGCGTGTCCGTTCTTTGTTTCCTGCTCATGTTTGCCTTGTGTTTCAGTGTGTGCCCTACCCCAGCTATTTTTTGAATATTCCATAGCATCGCATATTTTAAAAAAGTGCTATGCTTAAATTAGGTCTAAAAACACATTTACCAATAATTGGAATTTGTGTTGCAGGGTATCTTGATTAAAGAATCTCGATTTGTTGACAGTTGTTTTTGAAGTTTTATTAAGTGCAAACTCGACCAAATTGTAGTGCTTTACTTGAACACAGGTTGCATTACACCAGGTCCCATTCTTTCTTTTTTGTTTTTAAAGAAAGGGGAGTTTAAGTGGTTTGCTCAGATTTACGGGCTATGAGCCGATGCGGAGACTTTTTTTGGGGGGCACTTTGAGAGCACGCCAAGATATAAACCCAGTTCCCTTGTTCCACAGTCGGCAGTTCAAGATGTGATGCTACATTCTCACTTACAAACAATTGGCATTTTTTGCATCCAAACGTATACACCCAACGGGAATGTAGTAAGGATTGCCATAGTGATAAACTGTAATGTAACAAACGTCCTCAATCTGCTTCCAATGCAATTTCACTCAGTGTTTTACATTTAATATTATTAGCACTACAGGAATCTTTGCTAAAGTTCCATTGGGTGAACAGAAAGCACATCCGATGGGAGTTCACTAAAGATTGCCATAGTTCTAATTAACTTTAATGTAAAAAGCTTCGAAAAATACATTGAATGCACTTACTGGAGTTGCTGTGTAATTTTGTCTTGTGCTTCAATAGGACCCCGTCATATTAAAAGAAAATCAATGTGCGACACTCAAATTGTGTGCACATTTGTAATCTTTAAAAAGCTTACACCCGATGGCACCCTTCATTTTTTTACTACACTTGGATTTGGAATTACTTTTGTTAAATAAGTCGATGTTTAAAGGCGTTATAGCTTTCCTTAGTTCGTTTTGTTCAGCAATACTGTAAAACGTGTTGTATGTAGACGGTTAGATTAATGCTTACCTGTAAACCCAACATTTGTGGTACATTTCTGGAAGTCTATGATGGTGTCAGCAGAGGGTTTTCCATTCCAATGGGGTTATATTGGTCAATGAGATTTTCATTATGGGTGGCACCGTTGGCCCCTTCCCCATCAGCACAGAAAAAGCAATAAAAGAACTACAGATGCCATTGTGGAAGACAGGCTCGGGATTTCGCACACCCTCTTTAGCACCACAGACTTTTAGATTGTTACTGAACAGCAATGTGCGCGCCAATACTTGAACCCGGTTCCCCTTTCAAAAGACGGCAGCTCTTGAAGTTATGTTACATCTTTCTCAAACAATCGGCATTTTTTCATCCAAATGCAGCTGTTTTAAAAACTTTAAAATGTGTAACAAATGACTTATTCAATCCAAGTCTTACCAGCCCGTTAAAAACCATACAGTATTTACATTTTTAATATCGGCACGTCTCTATTTTATTTTTTTATTTATTTTATAGTATTTATAAGGCGCGCAGCTACCCACAAAGGGTTTCCCGGAGCCGAAAAGGAGGATCACGAGCCCAGCTAACCAGAGAGAGAATCCAGGGTACTTATAGGTCAAACAACCAGGTCTTTACACTTTTCCTGAAGATCCTGTAGTTTTCCTCTTTGCGTATTTGAATGGGCAGAGTGTTCCACAGGGTTGGACCCAGATGTGAGAATGATCTCCCGCCCATTTTGGCCCGGTAATACCTGGGAACCGCAAACTTTGCTAATGTGGCTGAGCGAAGATTGCGATTGGGAACGTGGAGTTTGGCAAGATCTAGGAGATACTTGGGGGCGGTCCCGGCTTTAATTTTAAACAAATAGCTCAGCGTTTTAAAACGAATCCTGTTTTCGACTCTGAGCCAGTGTAGATCCCTAAGATGTTTTGTGATCCTGGCATGTCTGGGTATTCTGCAGAGCATTCTGGCTGCGGCGTTTTGCACCAGTTGTAAGCGTCTTACTACTGCTTTATTTGCACCCAGGTACAAGATGTTACCGTAGTCAAGCCGAGAAGTTACTAAGGCATTGACTACGGTCTTCTGGGTGGGGAGTGGCAGCATCCAAACAATTTTACGGAGCCATCTAAGAATCGTAAAACAAATGCCCGCTACTTTATTAGCTTGCTGTGACATTGAGAGGTTGTCATCGATGACCCCAAGACTTCTGACCTGGGTGGCTGGAGGCGGTAGCTTGCCTAATGCTGTCGGCCAATGGGGATCACTCCATAGGTCCTTATTATTTCCTAGAAGGAGGACCTCAGTTTTGTCCCCATTCAATTTAAGTTGATTGGCCGACATCCAGCGGAATATCTCATGGAGGCCGATTTTGAGTGCAGAAGGAGCAGACGTATCCGACTTAAAATGAGAAAACACAATCTGGGAATCGTCGGCATACGTCATCAAAATAAGACCAGAATTCTCAGCAAGGTTAGCTAGGGGACGGAGATACAAGTTAAATAGGGGACTCAGGATGGATCCCTGTGGTACGCCATGGGGAGAGCAGACGACATTGGAGCTGGCCTCAGCAGAGATGATCTGGAAGGTGCGTAGGTATAGGTATGATTTGATCCATTCTAACGCCCTGCCCTCGACACCACACTCTTCCAGCCTGACAAGCAGTCTGGTATGAGAGATGGTGTCGAAGGCCGCACTGAGGTCTAACAGGACCAGTGCTACCGTTTGTCCATCATCTCTGAGCTCTCTGATCTTTTCGGTTATCCCGAGCAGGGCTGTCTCAGTGGAGTAGCCACTCCTAAAACCCGACTGGGAAGGGTGAAGTAAATCATTTTTCTCCACGTATGAGGAAAGTGCCTCATGGATGCGCTTTTCAAGTATTTTAGAAAAAGCAGGGAGTAACGATATAGGCCGATAATTGGCCAGAATCGTTGGATCGGCAGTCGGCTTTTTTAGCAAAGGGCTGACTATGGCGTGTTTCCATAGAGCAGGAACTGAAGCATGTTCCATAGAGGCATTAAGTGTGTCAATAATAGGCACTATGGTGGAGTCCTCCAGTTGACTCAAAATGCTAATGGGAATAGGGTCGCGCGGGGAACCTGATTTAATGGTTTTTAGAAGTTTCCTCAGTTGATCAGATGTGATGGGGGGCCAGGTATCGAGATGGCAGGTACTTTTATGGGTTAGAGGAGTGTCATTTTGGTTTTGGGCATTTGGACTGTTCATGTTTATATTTGAGACGATTTTCTCAATTTTGTCAGTAAAGAAAGCCGCAAAGGTCCTGACACTGCTGGGGGTTAAGTGGAGCCGCCTCCGCTCTACAATTTTCTCCGGCCAGCTCCTTCACTGTATTGAAAAGCGTCTGGACTTTGTTGACAGCTGTGCTTATAGTAGTGGTCACATAGCTTGCCTTGGCTTTCATACATGATGAATGATAGCTGTTTCTGGCCTTTCGATAGCTCTCTTTTTGTTGCAGGTCATATTTCTTGCGCCACTGCCTCTCTAAGTTCTTGCAAGAAGATTTTTCTTTCTTGAGTGCCTCTGTAAACCAAGGGGCCGGGGGACGATGAACTTTCCCTTTACAGCGGGACAATGGCAGACTGGCGTTCACTGCATCGTTAAGCCATGTTTGTATAGCATCAGCTATATTTTCCATATCACCTTCGAGGCTTGGATGGTCTTTATTCAATGCCCTATTAAGATTTTCTAGATTTAAATTTTTCCAATTTCTCCTAAAAGAATCCGAGGGTGTAATAGAAGAGCATTTGGTGGGTTTAAGAGAAATTGAAAAGAGAATGAGAAAATGATCAGACCAGCAGATGGGAGTGGTGTTCATCCATGACAATTCTTTCATATTTGAGATGATGGGATCGAGAAGGTGTCCCGCTTTATGGGTAGGGCCCTTATTTCGTAATGTCATATCTAAAGCCATGAGATCATCCATGAGATTTTTACAACTCTTGTTGTCTTCGTCGTCCAGATGGAGATTCAAGTCCCCGAGTACTGTAAAGTTTTGAGCTTTTAAATGGTGAGGCAGAATGAAATTGGCTAAGTTTTCTGGCCAAGTAGGGTTATTAGTTGGAGGTCGGTAAATAAGTAGTCCAGAGAAGGTAAAGTTAGGACTAAGAGTAATTTTAAAAGATGCAGCTTCGCAATTCGGAATGTCTGCAGGTGCAAAATGGCATACAAAGTCCCTTTTAAAGATAATGGCAATGCCACCACCTATTTGGCCAACACGGTCCTTCCTTACAATGGCATAGCTCGGGGGAAGTGCCATGGCCACATCTGGGCCGGCACTATCATGAAGCCAAGTTTCTGTAAGAAAGATTGCGCAAGGCTTCTCTTCCAACAGAAGGTGGAAAATATCAAGTTTGTGTTGGGGTAGCGAACGACAGTTCACCAGATAAAAGGTAAAATTACTGGGGCGTTCTTGCTGCCGAGGTCTTATTTGGGAGGGGCCATGAGAAGCATCAGGGTACGGCTGATGATCTGACAAAGAGATAGTGCACTCAGGACACGTTTTTGTACCTCAGGAAGGAATCAATGTTATACATTTGTCATGTTTAGCGGGGCGAAGCGCTCTGAGAGCCTCCCCAGATAGCGCCATACCTGCAAGATGGAAGAGCAGAGGTTTGCGCCCTATGTCCCGGCCTGGCCCGGACGGGCACAGACGGGCTGACTCTGGCTGGACTCCGGCGAAGACGAGGCGCGACCGCTAAAACGCGTCCGCTATCGCGGAGACCAACTGTATCCTTTTATGGCGGAGACTAGCGCTCTCTCACCGCGCTGTCCCGCACTAAGATGGCCGCCACAGTATTTCCTAATGCTCGGTGCCTTGCCCTAGATCGGCAGGTATCGAGCGAGTGAAACACAAACACTGAGAAGTCTGGGTTTGCTACAGTCTAGCGGTACGCTAGTAAGTGGGTATTTTAAAAAGATGAGATTTTAAAGGCAAATATGCAAACAATTCGATTCAATTTTAAAAACAAATTTCCAATAGGTACAGCTAGAATTAGTCTCTGGTAAGGCTGTGTAGCAGCGTAACAAGCTGCTCGTGTCACTTGGTGAAGTCTGCAAGACACTGTTTGGGGCTCCTTTTATGGCGGAGACTAGCGCTCTCTCACCGCGCTGTCCCGCACTAAGATGGCCGCCACAGTCTCTCCTTTGGTTTTGTTTTTTATTGGCACGTGGTGAGCATGCCAAGATTCAAACCCAGTTCCCTTGTACCACAGGTGGCAGCTCGGGATGTTATGCTACATTCACTCTCCCAAACAATCACCATTTTTTTTTACATCCAAAGGCGTACACCCAACGGCAATTCAGTAAGCGTGGCCGAAGCGATAAACTGTAATGTAACAAGCATCCTCAATGCGCGTCTAATGCAATTTCACTCAGTGTTTACATTAAAGTTTATTAGCACTATGGGAATGTTCGCTAAAGTTCCGTTGGCTGAACAGGAAGCATGTTTGATGGGAGTTCACTAAAGACTATAGATCTAATTCACTTTAATTTAAAAAGCTTCCTAAAAGGCGTTGAATGTGTTTTCTGTTCACCTAATGGGGATTTAGCAAGTATACTGGAGTTGCTGTGTAATTTTGTCATACGCTTCAATAGGACTCCCTCATATTAAAAAAAAAAAACAATTTGTGAAACTCACATTGTGTGCACATTTGTAACCTTTAACAAGCATTGGCATAGCCAATAGGTCTTGCCTTTGGGACTTGTATAGCCATGCAACAGTTGATGATGTTGCACCAAGGATATTGTGTTGCATAACTAAATACTTATAAGATCCCAAAAGTGAGCCCTATTGGCTATGCCAATGCTTGTTATCTGGGTCACTGGAATGGTGGCTTACATGCCCCCTGAACGGAGAGTTTAGAATCCAGTTTGGACTTATGCTCGGGGTGAGACTTGTCTTGAGTTCATATTCGATCTATCCGATGATGGCCACTTAAAGTGGATCCGGGCTTGGAATGTGACCTCCGCGACATAGAGCTTCACATGGCATTCCCGGATAGCCTTCAGGTACATCAGGAAGTATTTATCGCAGGGTTCGACTCACGCTTGCACTCTAGATGCCATGAGCCAATATTGAGGGCGTCAATAGCAGACATCTGCTCATGAAGTTGCAGCAAGGTTTGAAGCCAAGGGTCTTTAGAGACAACCTTGCACGCTGGCTGAAAAACGATTTGGCGTCAGTAAAACACCAACAACATTTTTGAGTGGAGGCCAAATCCGCATCAAAGGGAAAAAATAGAAAGGAAATGGTTAGCACACATAGGGTTGGTGCGAATACAAGGCTCCATTCTACCACTTGCAAAAGTGATGCAAAGCCACCACATGTCCTGTGGCAGCAACTACCAGCATGTGGAAATAGTTGCTTAAAATCTGCAGTTAGAAGTATCTATTAAAAATATCCGTTTTAGGTGTTGCTTACTAGACAGATGGCTGCTAAAAGTATTGATCCCAAATATTCCAAATGTATCAATTTCTCCACCCAGAGCAGCACTGCCCGCTCACCTCATGCCACTGGTGGCTTGGTTTGTTACTCAGCTTTTGAGCGGTCGCTCCCCTTGCCTCCTCCTGCGAAGACCTGGTATTGTAGCGCCTGACTGCTGGAAATATCACCGTAGCGCTTGACTGCAAACCTGAGATTGTAGCGCCTGACTCTGCCTCTGCAATTATTATCGTAGCGCTTGAGTGCAGATTATTTCTCATTACGTAGCGCTTGACTGCACTGTCCCTATTCAGATCATAGTGCTTGAATTGTAATAGCTTTTAATATCGCTAGCGCGCACTTCTTGGCTGTGCTTGGTACAGAGTTTTGCATATTTCCAAAGCGCCTCCGTTTCCACTGCTGCTGCGCTTATTGTTGTTGCTGCCTTGTTGTTGTTCCTGCCATTTTGTTTGCAACCCCTGGCCCTTCCCCCACCTCGCTCCCGCCTCCCAGCTGACCCTCCCACGGTCCGCCCCTCCACTATCCTTATATGACAGATGTCCCAACGCGCAGCGTCCACGCGCTACGGCCGCGCCGAAGGTGCGCCAAAGGTAAGCCCGTCTACGCCCGTCCGCGCCTGGACCGCGCCCAGCGCCAGACCCCCTGGTCCCCGCATCTCCCACCCCTCTCGCATCACATACGACCCATCGACCCTCCTAACACTTAACCCCGGCCGACTCCCTAATTGTGCCCAGGCCGCACCGGGACACACCCACGGACCCTCCACCTGCCACTCCTGCAAGTACAACTCCTTCGAGACCCACACCAAACCCACCAACACCAAACAGAGATCCAACACAAACCACCTCAAATGCATCCTTCTCAACACCCGCTCGGTTCACAAACACGCCATCGACCTTTGGAACCTACTCGACACCATCTCCCCGGACGTCGCCTTCCTAACAGAAACCTGGATGAATGCCTCATCTGCTCCAGACATCGCCATTGCCATCCCGGATGGCTACAAGATCATCCGTAAGGACCGTACCAAGCAAACAGGTGGAGGCATCGCCATCGTCCATAAGAACACCATCCGCGTCTCAACCAGCTCAGAAAACAACCTCACTATCGCCGAACACCTCCACTTCCATATCCACACCGACCCCAAGACCACTCTCAGAGGCACCCTCCTCTACAGACCCCCAGGACCCCGTACTCAATTCAGCGAAGACATCACTGACTTCATCACCCCACACGCCCTACCCTCAGAAGAATACATTCTTCTGAGAGACCTCAATTTCCATCTGGAAAAGAGCAACAGTAACACTACCACCCTCCTGGACAATCTCGCCAATCTCGGACTCAAACAACTTGTTAACACCCCCACCCACTATGCAGGACACACACTCTACCCTATCTTCACCTCCAGCAAGCATATTTCATTCACTCACTCCACAACCCTCCACTGGACAGATCACAGTTGCATCCACTTCATTTACAATAAGACCACGATCCACAACCACCCTCAGCCAACACTACGAAGAAATTGGAACAAAACCACAATTGACCAAATCTCCACATCACTTCTTCTTCAACGAACCCTAACCAAACCCTAACCAAGCCGCCACCAACTTCACACAATGGTTAACCCAAACCGCCCCCTGAAAAAACATCAAATCAAGCAAGGAAGCAAGAATGCCCCATGGTTTAATGATTACCTCAAGAAATCCAAGAAACTCTGCCGCTCCCTTGAAAAAACCTGGAAAAAAGACCCAAACACTATCACCCAAGCCGCCTTCAAAAACGCCACCCGGAAACACCACCAACTAATCCGGACAGCCAAGAAATCAGCACTCACAGACCGACTAGACAACAACGCCCACAACAGCAAGGAACTTTTCAACATCAAAGAATTCACCAACCCCACCGCCAGCTCCAACGACATCACCCCCTCTCAAGTCCTCTGCGACTCCCTCGCCTCTTTCTCCCATGACAATATCGCCGACATTCATAACAGCTTTGACAACCAACCCGTAACCCAGTCAACCCCTCTCACCTCCGAACCTGTACCCCCCTGAATAACCTTCTCAACTGGAACCCAATCACCACAGACGACACCATGCGCCTAATTAACTCCATCCACTCCGGATCCCCCACAGACCCTTGCCCCCATCACATCTTCAACAAAGCAGACTCCATCATCGCACCCCATCTCCGAGACGTCATCAACTGCTCCCTCAAATCCGGCACATTCCCAGAACAAGCATTTGCAATGCAATAGGTCTCGCATTTACACAAGTTTGAGCTATTGACATTGCAAATAACAATGCCTTTTATTTTTGTTTTCCTTTTTAAAACATAAATAAAAAGGCTTTGCCATTTACAATGCCAATAGCTCAAACTTGCATAAATGCAAGACCTATTGCATTGCAAATGCTTTGTTTTAATTTTGTTAGACAACTAAAAGAAGTCTTAATACAGCTTTACATTATACATTGAAAATGCAAATGTTTGATGTATTTAATGTACTGCTGCATTACGATAGTTCTTTTTACATTGTAGCTTTAAAGTATCGTAATGTGAAAATCTGCTAATCACAAGTCTGAATCCTGGAGCGAACGCTGGGTGGGTTGTGACTACCAAAAATATATGCGTATAACCCACAGGACAGAAGTTTGAAACCCTGGAAGGCAAATTCATTCTGTTGGGGTCGATAAAATCAGCAGCTTTGGTAAATAATAACCATTATTAGGCGGTCACAAGCAATTAGGTTTGTGGTGCGAGTTGTATGCACAGGTTCATAATTAAAACACATTGCTTATAACATGTATTAAGTAGACATTGAATCGACCTGGCCATACCTAGATAAATGATGCATCACATTAGGTGTCACGGAAAACTAATATCGCAGGTCATAATGGGACATCTAGAATGAGTCTGGCATAGCAGCAGGTACTCTATCCATCTGCGATACCCAGCTGGGTAGGGGACGGCAGGGTGCGACAGTATTTCATCTGCACGCTCTGACACCTTCTTCCATCACCGTTTGTGGGTTTGATATACATTAGTTTGCCCCAGGACTACACAGGTTTACTTTCAAGCCCACATCAGAGATTTAAAACTCAATTTAAGATCTTCATATAGACACACGAAATGACTCTTAGTCAAACGTCAAGCCTTGTAATTATCTCTGCAATTGAGTCCTGTCATAATTGTCAGCTCTCGTCACACAGTCTCGCGAGAGGAGCTTTCCAGTGTTTCGCGTCATCCCCAGAACAGCAGAGGGGGACAAAAGCTGTAGTACTTTTGAAAGGGGAGGCTTCTTAGGTGCAACGAGCCCTATGTCACACACCCTCTGTTGACCTACCGCTTCCATTGCCCCTCTAGGGCGCCTCGGGCAGCCACCCTCTTCTAGCCGCTTTTCACAGGGTGAATACGTTTACCGGGTTGGCAAGTCTGTTTACCATCAGGGCACCGGCTTTCCTGCAATTTGATAATACACGAGGCGCAGCACAGTTTGTGAGAAACACCACAGCTCCTGGACGGAAAACGTTGCTCCTATGTGTACTCTAGACCGGACCGCTTCCAACACTCAAATTATTGCTTACTGAGGTCCGAAGCCTGTCATTCCAAAGATCTGCGCACACATTCGTATTTTTATTACTAATTCTGCGCTAACATGTGGGCAGTTCAATGTATGGATTTCACGTCACAAGGGGCTCACCACATAACATCTTTTATGCCGGATTGGTTTTAAAATGTTAATTCCTACAGCTGTCGAAATACAGACCCTATGTCGTTACAGTGCTGTTATGCAATATAGTTACTGATAAAATACATTCTATTAAAACATTGTTGACAGTAGGCCATTTGTTAAAATAGACCGTTCATTATTCGTGTTTGCAACATTTACACTACAAAAGAATGATGAACCAAGGTTTACAATCCCGGGCGGAAGTCAGGCAGACCGGGGGCGGGACGTGAAGACACACCGGAAGCCCGGGCGGGCTCCCGTGAGGTGAGAGCCTCGCACGCACAGAAGGAAGAGACCGCCGCCGCCTGCAACGAGCCCTCGCCTGGAGACGAGTACCGGTGAGTGGGGGCCTTTACTGAGCTGCGAGGGCGGGGGGCATGTGTGTGTGCGTGGGGCGGCGGGGGGCTCTGTATGTGTGTATGCGTGCGTGTGTGTATGCGTGTGTGATGACTGCGGGGGGGAGGGGGAGAGTGTGTGCGAGCGAGTGTCTGTGTGTGTGTATGCGCATGCATGTGTGTATGTGTGGGGATGTGCAAGGCGCGGGAATTCTTGTGAATGTGGACGGAGCCGACGTGCGCGTGCACGAGGTCAAATCCACAAGTTAAAGCGCGTGGCACCCTCTTGTCCTAATCCCCCCGAAGTCGATCACTATAGTTGTCGAGCTGGACTGGAGCATCCTACGGATGCTTACTCCAGCTCGACCTAAAAATGGAAACACGCCGAACTCAGCGCCCTTCTGAAGAAACCCACTGCTGACCCCACCGAACACAAAAATTACCGCCCCATCTCGCTCCTCCCCTTCCCTGCCAAAGTCATTGAGAAAGCCGTCAACAATCAGCTCGCCGCCTTCCTCGAAACCAACAAATCACTCGACTTTTAACAGTCTGGCTTCCGAGCAAACACAGTACCGAGACCGCCCTCATCGCAGCAACAGACGACATTCGAACACTACTGGACAACGGAGACACAGTCGCCCTCATCCTCCTTGACCTCTCCGCAGCCTTCGACACAGTCTTTCATAGTACCCTAATACAACGCCTTAACATCGGAATTCAAGGAAAAGCATTAGACTGGATCATCTTGTTCCTCGCTGGAAGAACTCCGAGAGTCCAGCTCCCCCCTTTCAAATCAGAGGCCACCGAAGTCATCTGCGGCGTACCTCAGGGATCTTCTCTCAGCCCTACCCTCTTCAACGTCTACATGAGCCCCCTCGCAACCATCGCACGTCAGCACAACCTCAACATCATCTCCTACGCTGATGACACCCAACTGATCCTCTCACTCACCAAAGACCCAACCACCGCCAAAACCAACCTCCATGAAGGGATGAAAGAAGTAGCCGAGTGGATGAAGCACAGCCATCTGAAACTGAACTCGGACAAAACGGAAGTCCTCATCTTAGGTACATCCCCTTCCACCTGGGACGACTCTTGGTGGTCAACGGCCCTAGGAAAAGCTCCCATACCGACGGACCACGCACGAAACCTGGGCATCATCCTGGACTCCACTCTTTCGATGACCAGACAAATCAAGGCTGTCTCCTCGTCATGCTTCAACATCCTACGCATGCTCAAAATTTTTTTTCGCTGGATCCCCACCGAAACAAGAAAAACGGTCACCCACGCACTGGTTACAAGCCGTCTGGACTACGGAAACACCCTTTACGCCGGCACCACCGCAATACTGCTGAAAAAACTCCAACGTATCCAAAACGCCTCAGCCAGACTCATACTAGACATCCCCCGCACAGACCACATCTCCGGCCACCTGAAAGACCTTCACTGGCTGCCCGTCAACAAAAGGATAACGTTCCGCCTCCTCACCCACGCACACAAAGCCCTCTACGAACTTGGACCTGATTGCCTCAACACACGCCTTTCCTTCTACACTCCCATCCGCCAACTGCGTTCGTCCAACCAAGCCCTCGCCGCTGTACCGCGCATCCACAAAGCAACCATGGGGGGGGGAAGATCCTTCTCCTACTTAGCGGCCAAAACCTGGAACTCCCTTCCCATCCACCTCCGCATTACCCAAAACCACCTAGCCTTCAGAAAACAGCTTAAAACCTGGATATTCGATAGTTAAACCTCCCCCCCTCCCTCAAGCGCCTTGAGACCCTCTGGGTATGTAGTGCGCTATATAAATTCTGACTTGAGTTGATATTTGCAATCTAAAAAATGAACTCAATCATCACGCTGCTTCCCTCACTCAATTCTTTAATTTCTTAAATGTATTCTATAGATAAAGCAGTCCTTTTTGGCTATTTTTCCGCCGCACTGGCAAAGCTAACAATGCATTTGTTAATGTAAAATTGAGTTTGTACATGGGGCGCATGTAAACTGCATTTGTGAATGCCTTTATATGCATTGACCCTTTAAATCCGACCTACTGGCTCTGCTAATGCTTGGTATGTATGGTAAGCGGTACTTTATACCTTATAATACAAGCCAACACTATGTTTAATCTAGTTGTCTACTCCTGCTGATGAAATCGAATTATCCACTTGAAAATAATGTATAGATGTGAATCTGAACTGTGAAAACTTGCATCATGTATTTTCATACAAACGTATACATACATTAAGCAATTTAATGTAAGCCTCTATCAAAGCCGGTTTTTGTGAGTTAATATGTCTGACAAAATGCACATAGGTTCCAGCTATCCTGAGCTCTTGCAGTGCAACAAGAATTGGCAAAGCCAATAGGTTTCACCTAAGCAAGAGCTATTGGCTTTGCCAATATGTTTTAGCCATGTTGTATACCAGCCTGTCTGGTGTTCAGCGAGGCTGGAGGTGAACAGTGTAACAGAAAGTCGAGTGGAGTCTTGTAAACTGGAGTCTTGTAGAGTGCAGTGTTATGAAGTAGCTTAAAGTGGAGTGGCGGGAGTGCTTGGAGTAGAGTAGTGTGTCGTAGAGTGGAAGGGCGCAGAGTGTTGTAGAGTTGAATGTGGTAGAGTGAAGCAGCAAAGAGTGTCAAAGTGGAGTGGAGTGTCGAGAATTGGGGTGTCGTTGAGTGGCAGAGAATGGCATAGAGTGTTGAAGAGTGGAGTGGCTTAGAGTACTGTGGAGTGCTACAAAGCAGAATGGAGTAGGGTAGAGGGTGTTGCGTAGAGTATTCTAGAAGAGAGTGGCATAGAGTGGAGTAGATTGAAGTAGTGTAGAGTCGATAATATGAGAGTGGAGTAGTAGAGTGGAATGGCACAGAGTGCAGCAGGGTGTTGAAAAGTGGTGTAGTGTGGAGCGGAGTGGAATATAGTGGTGTGGAGTAGTGTGTCATAGAACTTAATGGAGTAAAGTGGTGTTGAATGGTGTAGAGGGAGCGGAGTACAGTGTCAGATTGGAGTAGTGTCAGAGTGGCACAGAGTGGAGTAGCGTTGTACAGTGTTGCAAAGTGGAGTTGCTTGATTGGAGTAGAGTGTCAGAGTGGATTAGAGTTTAATGGAGTAGAGCATCAGAGTGAAGTACTGTGGAGTGTCTTAGAGTGGCCTGGAGTATAGTGACTAACTAAAGATGCGTAGAGTAGATTGGCATAAAGTGCACTGGTTTTGAGTAAAGTTGTATAGTTTGCAGTGGTGTGGAGTGGTGCCGAACAGTAGAGTGGAGTGGCGTAGATTACCGTGGAGTAGAGTGCAATTGCGTAGAGTGGAAAAAGATACAGTGGAGTAGAATGCAGTGGAGTAGTCTTGTTGTTTCACAGTGAAGTGGCGTGGAGTGGTGCAGGGTAGAGATGCAGAGGTGTACAGTGGCGTAGAATAGATTGGCATAGAGAGGAGTTGAGTGCCGTAGAGTTGAGTAGTGCAGAGTAGAGTGCAGTGATGTACCGTGCAATGGTGCAGAGTAGTGGCATAGAGTTCAGTGGCATAGAATGCAGTCTTGCAGAGTAGAGGCAGACAGCGCAGTAGTGTAGAGCAGAGTGATTTGGCATGGAGTGCACTGCCGCAGTGGAGCAGAGTGGAGGCGGACAGTGCAGTAATGTAGAGCAGAGTGCAGTGGAGCAGAGTGCAGTGGAGCAGACTAGATTAGAGTAGAGCAGACCACATTAGAGTGGAGCAGACCACATTAGAGTGGAGCAGACCACATTAGAGTGGAGCAGACCACATTAGAGTGGAGCAGACCACATTAGAGTGGAGCAGACCACATTAGAGTGGAGCAGACCACATTAGAGTGGAGCAGACCACATTAGAGTGGAGCAGATTAGATTAGAGTGGAGCAGACCAGATTAGAGTGGAGGAGAGTGCAGCGGAGAAGAGTAGAATAGAGTGATGTAGAGTGCAGTAACGTAGAGAGCAATGGTATAGGGTGGCGTAGCATGCAGTGGTGTCGAGTGTTGTAGAGTATAGTGGTGTACAGTCCAGAGGTGTAGAGTTGTTGGCATAGTGCAGTGGCTGAGTGCATTGCTTTGAGTAATATGGTGTAGTGTGCACTGGCGTATAGTGCAGTGGTTTAGAATAGAGTGGCATAGAGTAGACTGTGGCAGAGTGGCGTAATGTAGATTGCAGTGGCATGGAGTGGTGTAGCGTAGATGGTTTCAGAGCAGAGTGAAGTAGAGTGGTGTAGGGTAGTGCGCAGTGACAGAGTGCACTAACAGAGTAGTTTAGAGTGCAGTGTTGTGGCGCAGAGTGGAGTGGTGCAAAGAAAAGTGGAGTGGTCTAGACTGGAGCGGTGTAGAGTACAGTGGTGTACAGTAGAGTGTATTAGCATACAGTAGAATGGTGCAGAGTAGAGAGGCGTAGGGCAGTGGTACAGAGTGCACTAGAATGATGCAGAGTAGTACAGTGGCGTAGAGTAAAATAGAGTGGCATATAGTTATGTGGTGGAGAGTACAGTGTTGCAGTGTCGTGGAGCGCAGTGGTGTGTACAAGGTAGAGTGGCGTAGAGTGTAGTGGCGTACAGTGCATTGGAGTAGAGCATTAGAGTGGTGCAGAGTAGAGCACAGTGGCGCAGGGCAGAGTGGCGCAGGGCAGAGTGCCGCAGGGCAGAGTGCCAGTGCATTAGTGTAGAGAGGTGCAATGATGTGAAGTGCAGTGGCATACAGTAGAGTGGCACAAGTTCACTAGCGGAGACTGCAGTCTTGCAGAGTAGAGTGTTGTAGAGTGCAGTGGTGTATAGTAGAGTGGCGGAGAGTGCACTGGTTCAGAGTGCACTGGTTCAGAGTGCACTGGTTCAGAGTAGAGTGGTTCAGAGTAGAGTGGTTCAGAGTAGAGTGGCGTAGAGTACAGTGGTGCAGAGTAGAATAGAGTGGCAAGGAGTGCAGTGACAGAGTATAATGGAGTAAAATACAGTAACACAGAGTGCATTGGTTTTCATTTAAGTGGTGTAGATTGTTCTGATCGTATTACACAATTTGCTTCCATCACAATTCACAGCCAGCACATCACCAGTACCCAGCATGATTGTCACACAAATCCTCTCACTCTGAAGTCAAAAAAAGAAAAGTAAACACCAAGCTCCCGGGAAGAAAGAGCCTGACATTTGACTTAGTTCTGTGAATGCTCAGCAAATGTCACAAGATTTAAAGGCCTGTTTATTGAGATCGAACACTGGTGGAAGGATACAGTAAATAAAGTATGGGCCACGGAAGGGACGAACTCAGGCTGGACAGCCCGAAAACAAACAAAGCCAGCAAATTGAAAGAAAGCAAATGCGAGTTACAAGCCACAACACCAATGGTAAGCAATGGGTGAAATGCATTCCCAAGGAAGCTTTCCTAGTGTCCCCAAGATGTCATTAGCAAACTAGACAGCAGCGCTGTCTGGCAGGCCTCGACCTAATAAATGAATATTCTACCTTAAATATCACTTTAGTCAATGACTGGATTTGATTTTGTGTGGGGATAATGGGGATTATGGAGGTGGGAGCGATAAAGGGTTGAAAAGCCGTCCTTTGATTGGAACATGGCAGGTAATACTGTTCCAAGGAAGCCTTCATTTCACACGGTCTCCAGACTCTGGTAATTACCAATTCCTAGTGGTTTTGGTGTCAATCCATCAGTAGCTTTTGAGACGATTGTGTTGGAGTATGACCAATCTGCATTACATTTGGCAGATATTTCATACATTTAGTTTACACTTCCAATTGTAAGTTTCACACAGATCCACCACATGGGGTGGCAAAGTTAAATAGGGGTGGGTCAAAAAAATGTTAAATTTTTTACTAACTAGGAGGATCTTAGACCAATCTGAGTGATACGTGCCAAAGTTTACGCAGACTTGTCAAATAGCTCCAAAAGTTATTAGCAAATTAAATCCTTTTTGACCCCACTCTGACTTTGCCCAAAGCTAGGTCCTCTGTCCAGACGCCTCAGTATGCAGTCAAATGTCAAGAAAAGATAAATTTGGGTGGTCAGGGCTGGATGCTTGGCCAGAGGAAAGAAGACTAGAGCCATCTGATCTCCACCTCTCCCAGGTGGCTGCCCCAGCTCATGTCTGTTACTATTGTCAGATCTGGTTGAGGAATGGAGCAAGATCGCATCTGGGATAATCTGAAAATAACGGGACAGAAATTTTCCAGCTGCTGGATCTGTCTACCACCATTGGCACAGAGCAGCACCAAACTCTGAGACAAGGATAACTTAGCATCTGACAGAGAATCTTAGACTGGATCTCCTTCTACTTAAACGGCAGGTCTAGCATCAGTTTGCTGCCCTCATTATTTTGGTTCCTTTCAACACCTACTCTGACAAACTTCAAAGCTGTCTCACCAGCGCTTCAACTGCCTACCTCGCTACACTATCAAATTACATTAAGTTAGGGTGAACTTGCTACAGCTATGACAAAAAGAAAATCGTGCTAAAACATGAAGATGTGAGGAACTTGCTGTAGGTAAGTGCCCCTTTTTGCATGGTTACCCCACATTTTGCCAGACAACTGATGTAACTTGACTTGATGTGCCCTGGGTCCCTGCCAATCAGGTTCCCAGGGCCTGTTTTCTTTCCCAAACTGCACCTTTGTACCCACAACTGGCACATCTCTGGCCACAGGTAAACCTCTTGTAAAAGGTCCATGGGTACCAACGGCACTGTAACCAGGCTCTAGGGGGCTGCTGCACCTATTGTGCCACCCTTTGAGACCCTGCACCCTAACACCCACAAACTGCCATTGCAGGCTGCATGTTTTAGTGAAGAGTCGACAAGGCACACATCCCTGTGTGCCATGTCTGCAACCCATTACCTGGGGCCTAGGTAATTCGCCCCTCTAGCAGAGTGCACTAGCCTAAGGTGAGGGTACAGAGGCATGAGCCCTGTACCCCAAGAGTGTCCAAGTACATTCTTAAAAATTGTGAGTGTAGTAAAGCCATAAGGAGCATATGGTCTAGGAGTTGGTCATTATGAACTCCACTGCTCCATAATGACGCTAAGCCAGTGAAGTTTGGTAGCAAGCGTCTCAGCCCAATAAACCCCCTGATGCCTGTCTGGGATTTAATGCACTCAGAGGACATCTTAGAGATGCCCCCGGAAACACTACCAGCCCTGGTGTGGTTCCTGAATGACTGCCCGCCATTTGCCACCGTCGGACAGGTTTCTGGACCCTGGTTAGAGAGCCTCCGCTCTCTGGGTCCAGAAACAAAGCCCATGCTGGGCAGAGGTGTCATGCCTCCTCCCCCAGGATGGGCTGGGTCCATGAAGGGGAAGCTTCAAAGGCCTGCCACCTTTGTAAGCGGTCCTTGACTTTTGCTGCCCCAAGCAACTGGCTCCTACCGGTTTTCTCAGCCTCTTCGAATACAGCTGATGGTTGACAACAGCTGTCCCGGTTCCCTACTTTGATTTTGCAGAAAAGAAAGCCCAATCGTCCAGAGAAAAAGAAGAACCCTGAAAACAGTCAGGTGTCTGTGAACCAGCAACTGCATTAAAAAAGCTGAGGGAGCATAAAGGATGAAAGGAGCTATTTTTTTTTCAATCTGTGCTTAATGCTCCCGCAGCACTCCCAGAGACCAAACCCGAGAGACATGAAGAGCTGGCAGCACAGGATGCTCCCTTTGCGGGCCTGTAACAATAACTACAAGCCTGCAACGGAAGCATGGAAATAAGCTGGCTAGCTCCCAATGTTACATCCAATGTGCTAATGTCCCTCCGAAGTCCAAATATAAAGGGAAACATTAGAATGTAAAATACATCATCTGCTACTGAACAAGTTACTTGCCTTCAGTAAGGCCTTATTTGGTACAGACTATCTAGCTGCAGGTACCTCACCTTCGAATAATCCCTAGGCATCAGACTGGATCCGGAAATGTTGTGTGAGCAGTACCACTGTGTGCCGGTAGGTGGCATAGTCATCGTCCACGCCGGAAGTAACATACGCAGTGGCTATATTGGCGCTGTGCGCACTGCCTATATGGGCACCACCCCAGCACGCTGACATCAGTTTCTTTTTGCGACTTTCCATGGCAGAATTGCGAAGCCACAAACACGGACCACTGGTGTGTGTAACTAAGGCCCTGAAAAGGGAGCAGCCCTGTACCTAAACATCCAGTCGCAAAGCGAGAAGGACGGGTGGATCAATAAGGAATTAGGGGCAAGATAGAGACTGCTAGCCACAGATTCCTTACCTTGGAATAGATACCCAAGCAATACCCCCTAAAGGGACCCCTACTGTCCAGGCAGCAGTGTTTGGTGAACGTGTGCAACTAAGCCCACGTTGCAGCCTGACTGATGTTCAGGACCGGAACTCTGAATGCTAGCACAGTGGTCGCAGCCTTTGCTCTTGTGCAATAAGCAAGCCCTTCGGAGGTTGCTTCTTGGGCATTACATAGCAGATCTTAATGCAGAGCACAATCCATCGGGAGATGGTTTGTGTCTGCACACAGAAAAGCTGAGATAGCAAACAAATTACCTTTCAACGCGCCCAATGCAGAGCCCTGCTGGGCCAGTGTAAGAATAAACATATAAACTTGGGAAAGAGCTGCAGATACCGGGTCAACCGCAGAGCCAGGCCTTGAATGTCGAAGCTCCAACATCTCATCTGATGATTTCCACGGATGGGGATAAGTCGAACAACTCTTTGACTTCTTACTCTTCTTCCGTTTGTTTGTGGGACTAACCTTACCGCTCGGACAACTTACACTGTGACAACCATCACTTGGAGTGGTTTCGAGATCGATCCCGAGAAATTTCTCTCGACCAGGATCAAGACAGTCATGGCGTCGCACGCCGAGCAGCAAGGAGTTTGAGGGACAGGTCCCTCAAGACCTTGGGGTGCATGGCGTGACAATCAGCTCAGGTGTTGGCGTCATGGTCGTGCTTGAGGCTCAGTCACTGACATTTGTTGGTGACAGGCTCCACAGGTCTGGAAACCAGCCTTCCTTGTGGACATCCCTGCCAAACCAGCAGACAAAATCAAAAAATTAGTCAACAAAAAGTCGAAAAAGATTCAGTCAAAAAAGACTGGGGGTCCAACTCATCTCTGGCTGACTGGCATGGGAAGAAAAGACCCGCCAGCAAGCTGGGGTGGCCCCTATATAGGCATTGCGCACATCACTTATGGAGTAGACGACGCAATGCGGAGTCAAACGACACCACCTACTGGCACAGAGGTATCGCTTATTAAATATTTCCTGATCCAGTTGGACACCTGGGGATTTGAAGGTAAGGGATCTGCAGCTAGAAGTCTCTATAAGATACATGATATCACAAATGACATCACTGATGAGATCACATCACCACCGACTTTTCAACGATTGCATTGTAAACCCTCAATGCCCACACACCCAAGAATCTACTAAACCAAGCTTGGTCTTTAAACAGGGACTAGCCTCGCACAAGCCCGGTGAGGGGTATGAAAGGGTGCTGAGGCCACAGCCCTGTGGCAAACTATGTGCACAACACTCCGAGGTGCACTAAACAAAGCATACAGCTGTGCCTCTGAGCTCACTAAACTCATTCTTGGCACTGCCCGGCAAATTCTGGGGTTTTGGCTGGGCTTTGATGAGACCCTGTGCTGAGTGCCCAGTCCATATAAGCAAATTAATCGTTTTTAGTGTAAATGTTTTTTTTAAACTATGTTATTTACTCTCCTGTGTAAAGGACTTTAGCAAAGTGATTTGTGGGCTCCTTTAATTACATACTTTGGCCAATGGCTAACCGGAGAAAGCACTGTGCACTTCCTTTAACAATTGACTGCCCGATTGCAGGGTGTGGACTTAGGACTCATTCACATGATCTCTGGTCATGGACAGCAGTGTCCACATGCCCCTTACACTGGGTGCGGACGGCCTTTGGCTGTGTGCAGCAGGATTTGGATTTAATACTAACCCCAGTCCTTGTCCCTGGCATCACTATGCACCCAGCTCCTTCTCAAAAGACTGTCACTTTACCTCTTGTCTCATGCCATGTGCCCATCTCCAGTGTGACCAGAACCTGCAGTGCATGGTCCTCACTAGAAGAAAGTTCCTGTGATTGCTTGGACAGCTTGTGCTGTCCTTGCCTTTGTTTCTGCTGAATAGCCATATGGCGTATGCCTGTGCTTTTCAATGAATGAGATTCCCTTTGCTGTTTGTCACCAGCGCTGTACTCTGATGACTGAAGAGGACCCAAAGTGTTCTCCTGAGTGACGGTGACTGCTGACCACTAAACCCAGGCTTTGCTGAGGCATTTACTGGCAGCAGCAATGTCACTAGAGGGGCACAGGCATTTTATCTCTTCACTGTGTGACGACTGCCTACTGGTACTCGAGGTTATGGGTCAGTGTAATTCCTTTAACTAGGATCCCTCTGCCTTCATCATGCATGGGACATAACATGCAGCCTGGGTATGCGGATCATGTGTCTTGATTGAATGTCTGGCTCTGTTTAGATTCAGGTGCTTGCTTTTGTTCCCTTGCAAATGGTGAAAGAACAAACCCAAAACATCTGACTAGCAAGGCAGTACAGTCCACTCTATGGTAACCCGACCAGGGCTACACACAGTAGGAGCCAGCTAAAGGGACCGGTGGAGAATGAAAACACCTGGCTTACTCAGTCGACTCCCATTTTCTATGTTCTTACAAACAAAGCAGCAATGAGGAGAAAAAAGGCGACTGGTTACCTGTAGGACACGACACGCCCCCAAGTTACCCAATGAGGTGCCCCTACTTCACCCATGGAAACAGACCTTCTCCATCTTTAAATGTTTGTTTGGTTGATTGAACACAGATATGCTGAATCTAGTTCCTATCACTAAATACAGTCTCTTCTTGAGAGGAATGAGCAGGGGCTCTTTTTGCAGCCAACCAGTATCCACGGATAACACCAGTGCTTTTTCCCTCCAGCCCATCTCAAGTTTGTACACCCTTTTACAACACTCACGCTTCAATGCACACAAATGACATAATCCATGCCATCACTGATGCCACTACAGATGACAAATGGGGTTTCATGCCAATGACCAAACCTAAACCTTTCCCTTGAGATGTCCCATGCCTGTAAGGCCAGGTGCTGCCTTACACTCGGTCTGCCTTGGAGTAAATGCCAGAAGCTGCTGCTAGAATCTAAATACTTGTAAGACCATGCGAGGCTGGCTCCGCCACCAGCATCTTGGTGAGAAGCCCAAGGATGTTTGAATGCGGTCCAAGATGAATTTTTCATTCAACAGACACTACCCAGACATGGAAAACTAAAGACACAGATGCACAACAGACCTCTTATCTGAACCAAGCCGAAGCAGACTTTCAGACACCCTAGGGCCTACTGACCCAATGCAGTTCTGACTTGAGCAACAACTCAACAATCACGAAAGGAAGGGTAGCTGGGACGACTGTGACCAAATAACATTTTTCAGATGCACTGGGATCTATCCGATGGCACTCTAAAACGAACAATGTTGTTTGCAAACTCATAAGGGGCTCACTATCAGCTAGAATGTGCCCAACGAGGCTCTTGAGACCCACCAGGGTAGTATTAAAGGAGGCTGAAGTCTTAACTCACAAGAGAATTGTTATTAGACAACAGTAAGATCAGGAAAAACATTTTTACAGACTCAACGTGGCCCTAAAGCTAACAGAAATTCTTTTCTGGCAAGTGGCTTGTAACCTAACATCAATCAAACCACTACAGGTTTCAGGTTCAGTGGAGGCCTCCCGCTCAAGCCATGCTTCCCAATGCCCCAACATCTTGCTATCTGTTGCGGACTTGAGAACACAACGCCCTCTGGGCTCACAAGAGAACTACTGGTGGCAAGAAGCAGGGTTTCACAATTCGGTGGGGTCTTCTTTCTTTTCGAAAACTTCTTGGGGTCTAGGGTGCCAATGCACTTATCCACAGTGCAGGGGATCCGTTTTTAAGAATGGGTTTGATGCTGTTGGCCCCTTCGTGGGAGACGGTTCCAGACTCACAAGAGGCTTGTTACAGTACACTTCTCCACAGAGTTGAGCTCCCAGAAACACAACATGCTCATTATCCAATTCCCTTTACATGGAGAAGAGCGCAGACATTCACAAGAACATTGTCTTTAAGTGGTTCTCTCAATGAAGCAGGGTCTCCGGAGTTACTGAAAGCTCATTAATTTCGGCTCATCTCAAAAGCACAGGGATTACAAACTCATAATGGGATTTTTATAATATGTACAACAATACAGTAGGGTTTCCAGGGACGGGTTAATTTGTAATCAAGGCATCCATCATGGAGAGGGGACCCCACTCTTCAGGGCACTTGCTGCATTCTCATCCCAACAGAGCCAGCTTGATCACTGGCTAGAAAGAGGCTTTCAGGTATGTAACCACACGCGTTTCCAGAACAACCTGCACCGGGCTTCAAAAGAACTTTATTTGCAGCACCACCAGAGACTTCGGTCTTCATTGTTTAACACACGTCTCAGCTCAACAACTCACAGCCAGATTGGTTTACAAGACTTCATGGGTGTAAATTTCTGTACACGGTGTTGCGACGGTTTGGCCTCGGTGAGGGCTTCATCAGATGGACCGCGGTCTTGTACGCCTCCGTGTCGGCCAGGGTTCGGGCGGGCCCATTAATTTCCTCACAGTACCCAGTAGAAAGGGGCACGAGACAGGGCTGTTCGTTATCCCCACTTCTCTTTGCGCTGGCGGTGGAGCCCCTCGCAGTGCTACTCCGGTCGGGGGCGCATTACAGTGGTTTCTGGACCCCTTCGGGCCCGCACCATGTTTCGTTATATGCCGACGACCTATTACTCTTCCTTGAGGACCCAGTCGAGGCCCTACATGGAGCTAAGACGGCGCTCACGGCGTTCGGGGCGGTCTCGGGCCTACAGGTAAATTGGACCAAGACATGCCTCTTCCCGGTCCGTAGAGGCACCCCTAGTCCAGTCCTCAATGGAGGACTTAGATGGGAACCTGACTGTTTCAGATATCTGGGGGTGTACATTTATCATGATCCATCTGACCTCCTGGACGGAAACATCGCCAGATGCAGTCGAGCTCTACGGGGGAATATGGACTTCTGGGCTACACTGCCGCTTTCGTTGGCGGGGCGGGTCGCCCTCCTCAAAATGGTGGCTCTCCCCCGACTGCTATACTATTTCCGGGCGCTGCCAGTTTGGATCCCGCCAGCCACGTTTAGGCTCCTACGGTCGACGATGACCGGATTCCTTTGGGGCTCGGGCCGCCGTAGAGTGGCCCTTAAGACCCTGATGAGGCCGAAAGCCGAGGGTGGACTTGCGGTGCCGGATTTCGAGAAATACTATCTGGCGGCGCAGCTCCAGACCTTCACCCAGGAGGTTGCCAGGGAATTCCGAGGCCCGGAGGACAGGAGAGGTACAGGGATGGCCAGGCATGTCCTATCTTTCATAGCTCTACGCCAACGTTTGACCCTACAGGACCTGACGTTGGAGGAAAAGACCATTCGCCTGTGTTGGAACCGGGCTCACGCCAGGGGCCAACTCCGAATACCGTATGCGCCGGAAATACCATTGGGGATGCTGACGGCGTTGCCCCATGGCGGGGATTGGTCACGATTGGCGGACTGGGAGGACGCGGGGTTGCAGTTGGTGGGGGATCTTTATGAGGCCGGGGTACTCTTGCCTTTCCAGGAGCTCATTGACCGCTTCGAGATTCCCCCAGGGGACTTCCTGTTGCACTCGGCCCTGGTCCGGGCGATCCAGGCGCATTGGAAAGGCGGACAGGAGGAACCTCCTACGTCTCCGGTGTGCCAATACGTCATGATGTCTGCGGGCACGGTGAAGGCGGTCACCTGCCTCTACGGTAGATTGATCAATGAAGGGTTGACCCCCCTTACGACCCTCAAGGCCCGTTGGGAGGCAGACATAGGCAAGGAAATCCCGGAAGCGACCTGGTCTCAGCTCGTGCGGCGAGCTTGGAAGGGGACGCGTCACGCCCGTTTTCAGTTGGTCCACTATTATGTACTCCATCGGGCATACCTGACCCCGGCGAAAATCCAACAATATTTCGCTACGGGCTCGGCAGCCTGCCCCAGATGCCCGGCGCCAGAGGCAGACCTCCTCCATATGTTGTGGGCCTGCCCGGGTCTATCCTCCTACTGGGTGGAGGTGGAGAAGACCCTGACGGAGGTGACGGGGAGACCCCTATCGGTTGATGCGGCGGTGGGTCTGTTGCATTGGTATCCACATACCCCCAAAAACAAAATTTCCAGTAAATTTATTGATTTAGGGCTTCTCTTGGCCAAACGAGAGGTGACCAGGAACTGGAAGGCACGAGCTGGTCCGACCGGGAGCAGATGGCATAGCGAACTATTGAAGTGGGCGGCGGGGGAAAGCACGCTGAGATATCAACTGGCTGGGAGACAACGTAACGAACGAGCACAGGAGACAGCGCTGGAATGGGAGACACTAGTGCAGGCCCTCAGAGACTATTGCGCCCCCTGCGACTCTGATAGTGAGATAGCAGCGCGCCCTGAGTCCCGATAGGCGATGGTGTTTTCTGTTACTGATACGCTCATCTTGGGTCCTCTCACGAATCCTATTGCGGTTGCTACCATACACTGATGGCGGGGTTGGGTGGGGGAGGGATTTCTTTGCAAGTTAGTGTTTTGTGGGTGGGATTTTCTTTTGGGTTTGGGGGCTTGTTTAGAAAAGCAGATGACGGACAGTGGATTATCCGGACCAGCCTTTCGCTCCTGCTGAACCCCCACTGGATTTTATTGCCCGATTTTTGAACTGTGGGCTGGATGATAATGTATAAAAACGTGCTGCGGGGGGTGGACGGGATGCAGTCGATTGATTTCAGTGTATTTTTGATGCTGGTCATATTTGTAACAGTTTCCTGATTCCTGCAATAAAAATATATTTCAAAAAAAAAAAAAAAAAAAAAATGGGTGTAAATTTCTGTGGAGAAATGTGGTAGCAGGAAAGGCACACACTGTTCCCAGAAATGACAGGCATGACTCACACAGAGATGGAAACATCCCTTCTTTCTATTTAAAAAAAAAAAAGCTAGCTGACCATGACCTTGCAATCCTCAAATTCAACCCGCAGATTAACAGGAGGTATGCGCTTTCTTTTATTTCTTCCAGATTGAACGCGAGATGCGATTACATCTCTACAGTGGCACTTACTTTGCACTGGTACCAGTATGTGCTGCATGTAGGAAATGTGCAAATATCCACACCCTGTATTGGTGCTGGTGCACGCAACACTAGAACTCATTTTATACATAACTAATATTGATCAAAGGTTCACTGGTGAATGGGAAATATGTGAAGACATCTGCCGGCTCTCAACAGTAATGCAGTACAAAGAAGAGAAGGTCAGAGTTATAAATCAATTACTTAACGAAATAAGTTCTGTATTACGCCATGCAGACAAACACCACAAGTTAATTTCACCTAATATAACTGAATAATTCTAAAGAAGGAATATACAGTATTCAAATTTCAAATTGCATTTATTTATGCAATGATTTACTTCCGTAGTTTGTTCAACATATTGTGTCTCATATATTCAACAGCATTACTTCAATGTAATTGTGAATTCATTACATTTAGAGTGCTCTCAGTGAGGAAGGGAAGGGAAGTGCAAAACTTGTGAGGGACTGGGTAAAGGTGGTGTGACATTTTAAGAACATTGCGTTAAAATAAAAAAATGCCTTTACAATCAAAGTAGTATAGAAGTTCCCAAATTACATCACACATAAGGTTAAATAAATTATTTTCTTTGAATCCTATGGTGTGTTAGGTTGGCGTAGTCTACGTTTCGACCCCCGTGTACTCTTAAGGGTTATTCATGCCTCATGTTGGGGTCTTCGTCAGGACAGTGAATAGAGAGCAACAAAGGACGGTCGCCATCTTTACCGTCATTGAGTGGGCCTGGGCGTGCTCCTGGAAGTTTTGGACAATATTCCTCATTGGAGAATTGACATCACCGTGTCACATGTGGTTTCAATGATCAATCCTTGGGTTGAATGCGCAGCGTGCGCCATTCTCCTTGGCGTCAGCCGCCGCCGTCAGCACTCGTAGCTACCTCGATGCATCTAAGGATGCTCGCGGTGCCGCCGCTGAATGCTGATTGTAAAAAGAGGCTCGCCTGTTCTGGTCCAGAACAGGCGAGCCTCTTTTTACAATCAGCTTTCAGCGGCGCATTGAACCCAAGGCGTTTTTAGATTTTAACGCGATGTTCTTAAAATGTCACACCACCTTTTTTGCCGTCCCCTCCGCCTGCACCCTCAGCGGGAGCTCCGTCGGCTGCTGGAGGGGAGGGGGGCTGAGAGGGTCCGCAGTCCCTTCTCCTGAACCCTCATGGGAGCTCTGTCGGCTGCTGGAGGGGGGCTGAGAGGGTCCGCAGCCCCCTCTCCTGCACCCTCAGTGGGAGCTCTGACGGCTGCTGGAAGGGCGGGAGGCTGAGAGGGTCCACAGCAACCTCTCCTGCACCCTCAGCGGAAACTCGGTTGGCTGCTGGAGGGGAGAGAGGCTGAGAGAGCCCACAGTCCCCTCTCCTGCACCCTCAGCGGGAGCTCTGTTGGCTGCTGAAGCAGAGGAAGGCTAAGCAGGTCTGTAGTCCCCTCTCCTGCATCCTCAGTGCCAGCTCTGTTGGCTACTGGAATGGAGGGGTGTAGAAAGGGTCCACTGCACCCTCAGCAGGAGCTCCGTCGGCTACTGAAGCGGAGGAAGGCTGAGAGGGTCTACAGCCCCCTCTTACTGCACCCTCAGCGGGAGCTCTGTCAGCTGCTGGAGGGGAGGGGTGTGAGAAAGTGGCTCTATATATACTGGACCAGAATAAGGTACCGTGTGTATAGAGTCCACAACCCCCAGAGGTATAACAGAGGTTAAAGTCAGGGCTGATCTTACTCTCCAAAGTCGTAGCTAGGTCGAGCAGTAAGGCAGTACCAGAGGACAGTGCAAAGCATTTGTTGTACACACTCAGCCAGCAGATTTTACACACTCAAGGACTGAACTCTAGGCCAATTGTTTTTATATCAAAAGATATAGTGGTTTTATTTTTAGAACCAACAGGCATAAAATTATACTTTTCTCGATATGAGTACCCTCATGTAATTACTTTGCAAAGAGGCAATAAAACTTTGGGAACACAATAGATGCAGAGGTTGCAGTAGGCAACACAATTCTGAACAAATTATAGCATTGAATTCAATGGGTTTCCACCATACAAGTACAGTTGATTACTTTGTAGATGACCTTAGTAGTTCCAGGACTAGATCCTAGATTCAGTCCTGGGGTCTAAGCTGAAACCAATTTAGTAAAAACGTTTTAGTCACTGTAGTGAATTTTCAGGAATATAAAGCGGTTTTAAAAGTTAACACTTACAAACTTTTCACTGTAAATCTGGCAATGTTATCCAATGGGAGAAAATTCAGGTTGCAGGTAAAGTATGATCTCGTTACTTTTGTAATCCAGTACTGGGCTCCTAGGACCAGCACTGGGGTCTCAACTTAAAACAGGTAAGTAATTGCGTTTCAGCATTTCGTAGGATTTTTACAGAATATTTCAAGTTTTCAAAAGTAGACACTTAAAAGAAATTTCATAGAAAAGCAGACAATGGATTCCTAAGGAGAAAATACAGATTACTAGTAAACCCGGTAAGGATTACTTTAGCAATTCAGTACTGGGCTACAAGGTACAGTACTGGCTTCTCTAATCACAGGCGAGTACTTCGGAATTCGGGTGATTTTATATGAATATTTTTAGTTTCCAAAACTTCACACTTAGAAGATTTTTTGAGTCAAACCAGTAAATGTTATCCAGTGGCAGGTAAGCGAGTTACCGGTTTCCAGGTGAGTACTTGGCTGGTGAAGTCAGGGTTCTGGGCTGTTGGACAGGCCACATGAAGGGCTCGCTCCCTCCCCGCATGACAGAGCCAGGACACCGGCTCTCCAGGTGCTACCCACAGAAGCAACCCACACTCCGTCCCCTACGGGACTCCTACCCCCGGACATCTCTGTATCACGGGCCCGGGCCACCGTCAGCACCATTGCCCAGCCCGGCCGCCATTTTGAACACTGCACCACGAGGCCGCATGGCCTCAGCTCGACCCTAATCCTGGGCCTGGCCAGGCCCCGACATCCCGGCACCACCATCCACCCAGGAGGTGAACGGACCACTTGGCAGGTCAATGGGAGAAAGAAGTGTCGATGGCTCTCCCCCGCCAGGTGCCGATCGCCCCCAGCCTCCCCGGGCGCTGGTTCCACCCCCCTGCTGGGTGTCTGGACTCCCTCATCCCGGACCTCCCGACCTCCAAGTGCGAGGGTCCGGACATCAAAGGCCGCCAGACCTATAACTGGGGCAGCTCCAGAGCAGGAAGGCAGTTGTATCCTGGAGTCGAGAGACACCGAGAAGAACTCATCCTTGAAGGACTGCTGGCGCTGCCGCAGCCCTGCCTCGTGAACTGTCGTCCTGCCGCTGGCGCTGCCGCGGCCCTCTGCAACCTTCATCCTCGTCGGGACCTGCTGGCGCTGCCGCGGCCCGTTGTAACTATTATTATTATTATTATTATTATGTTTCTTATATAGCGCCTGAATCAACCCCCGAAGGGGTATCTCCGCGCTTGTCTTGGGAACCCGTCCTGGCTTTTCCCTGTGAGATAGCCCCTACAGGGCATCCCCAAGGTGAAAGCCAGGCATCCCGCCGCGGGGGGCCGTTGTGGAGATTAAGCAAGCTTAATGCCCAGAGTTGCAGAGTGTGAACCCATGATTAGGTCAGGCACCGAAGTGAGAATTATCGAGTCCATGGACATTTGAGCTCAAGACCCTGCCGCGTCGGGAATTGAACCCTGGTCCCGGGTCTGACCTCTGCTTCAGGGTCTGCCTGCTCTAACCGGTGAGCCACACTTCTCCACAACCATCTTCGTCGGGACCTGCTGGCGCTGCCGCGGACCGTTACCACCTTCGATCTCCCCGGGACCTGCTGGCGCTGCCGCGGCCCGTCCTCCAAGAACGCCGAGCTAGAGGATTGTGAGCTACCCATCATCTCATCACAACTACCACATTGGTAATAAGACTGTCCCGCTATCCCCTTTCCCATCCAAGAGACTAGAGGGGACCCCTGAGTCCAGACCTCCTTGTACCATTCTACCGTACCTCAAGATTGCTTATAAAGAACGTTAAATCTTATCTTTGTGTGGTGTCCATCTGTGGGGGAGAAGTCACTTGTCTGTACGATCGCTGGAGACGGCTCTCCCCGGAGACCTCTCCCCTTGTCCTCGGCCGACCCTCCAGGTCCCGTCTAACATGGGCATAGACTCCGGGGTCCCCCAGGGTCAGGTAAGTACAGTTTGTTCACCCCCAGCGGCACAGGGGCAGCCGGGTGCAGAGGTAGTTAGGCCCAATGTTATCCAATGAGGGAAAGGGGGCCTCCGGTTGGTGGCTGCTGGCTAGCAGGCCACACGGCTGTGGGAGCGGAGCTCCTGGTCACTTGCTCAGGGCAAAGGGGGAAGTAGGATAGGACAAAGGTGGCACAGCCAGCGCACTCGGGCGGCTGGGTGCAGGGTGCTTTTGAGCCGTCGGGCGCTCAATATTATCCAAAGGGAAAGGTCACAAAGGAACAAAGGCTGCAGGCTCGGGGACCGAGACTCTCCAGGGGCGACCAGAATTCGAGGTAAGTCCATAGGTGGGTACCCAAAAGGGAGGCACAGGGGGCTGTAAGGCGCCAGGTGCAGAAGTGTTCAGAAAAGCTTATCCTCAGCTGGTCGCGGTTAGGGTGGCCCCTGGTTCTGAGTCTGCAGGCATCATCTGGTTCATCGAGGAGGGTCTTTGGGCACTGGACCTCGGGTCCCAGTCGCCGGGGGACGTCCTCGTGGTCTTTGTTCACTCGGGCACGGGCCGGACTCGGCGGGTGCAGAGTGGGCTGGTCCGGAGCTTCCTGGCTGGCACCAGGGGGGGTTGTTGCAGCAGAGCCTCTGCTGATGGGAGTCCCAATCTTTAGGAGGGTCAAGGCAGGCAGGTCCTCTAGGTATCCCAAGGTTGCTGTCCGCAGGAGTCGCCGGGGTTAGGCAGGAGCAGGTTCCAGGGTCGACAGGCCGGTAGTGCTGGGGCCAAGTCAGTTGTTGCCGTCCTGTTAGCAGCTGCACGGCGGGTCTTCTTCCTCTTGATCTTTTTTCTTCTTTTCTTTTCTGGATCTGAGAAAGGAAGGTACAGGGAGCCCCTAAATACTGAATTTAGGGGCGTTGCAGGTAGGGCGAGGACAAGGACCAATAGGTCCCTGTCCTGGGGTGGGTACGCACCCTAACCAGCTCCTCTCCTGTGGGAGGGGGACGGGAGCCTAGCTGTGGTTGGGCTGGGCTCCCCACCTTCAAGATGGCCGGAGCCCGGGGTTGTGCATCACCTAGTCTCCCCCACCTGAGGGGTTTTGTGGGCATGGCACACAGGGCCATGTCGACTCTTTGTTTAGTTATGTACCTAGACACTCAGCCTGCAATGGCAGTGTGTGGGTGTCGGGGTACAGGGCCCCTGAGGGTGGCACAATAAGTGCTGCAGCCCTCAGGGGTCTTCTCTAGTCACCATGCCCTGGGTACCATTTACTAGGGGCTGACAGGTGGCCAGAAATTCCAATTAGGTTTTAGTTACAACACAGTTTTAGGGAAGGAACACAGGCCCTGGGTACCTGGTTGGCAGGAACCCAGGGCACACTCAGTCAAAGCACATCAGCAGTTCAGAAAAAAGTGGGGGCATACCAAGGCATGAAAGATGGCACTTTCTCACAAGGGGGGCTGAGAGGGTCCACAGCCCCCTCTCACTACACCCTCAGCAGGAGCTCCGTCGGCTACTGAAGCGGAGGAAGGTTGAGAGGGTCCACAGCCCCCTCTCCTGCACCTTCAGCTGGAGATCTGTCGGCTGCTGGAGGGGAGAGGGGCTGAGAGGATCCACAGTCCCCTCTCCTGCACCTTCAGCTGGAGCTCTGTCGGCAGCTGGAGGGAAGGGGGGATGAGAGGGTCCACAGCCCCCTCTCCTGCACTCTTAGCGGGAGCTCTGTCAGCTACTGAAGGGGAGGGGGGCTGAGAAGGTCAGTAGTCGTCTGCTAAAATTGAGCGGCTTGTCCACCCTCAGAGAGCACTACCAGAGGTGAGAGGCTCAGTCCCCTCTCAGTGCAGCCTCTAAGGGAGCACTGCTGCAGGTGAGGGGCTCAGTCCCCTCTCAGTGCAGCCTCCAAAGGAGCACTGCTGGAGGCGAGGGGCTCCCACACCTCTTAGTACAGCCTCTAAGGGAGCACTGCTGGAGGTGAGGGGGCTCAGTGCAGCCTCCAAGGGAGCACTGCCGGAGGTGAGGGGCTCTGTGCAGCCTTTAAGGGAGCACTGCCGGAGGTGAGGGGCTCAGTCCCCTCTCAGGGCAGCCTCTAAGGGAGCACTGCTGGAAGTGAGGGGCTCAGTCCCCTCTCAGTGCAGCCTCCAAAGGAGCACTGCTGGAGGCGAGGGGCTCCCACACCTCTTAGTGCAGCCTCTAAGGGAGCACTGCCGGAAGTGAGGGGCTCAGTCCCCCCTCAGTGCAGCCTCTAAAGGAGCACTGCTGGAGGTGAGGGGCTCAGACACCTCTCAGTGCACCCTTTGAGAGAGCACTGCCGGAGGTGAGGGGCTCAGTCCCCTCTCAGTGCAGCCTCCAAAGGAGCACTGCTGGAGGCGAGGGGCTCCCACACCTCTTAGTACAGCCTTTAAGGGAGCACTGCCGGAAGTGAGGGGCTCATCCCCCTCTCAGTGCATCCTCTAAGGGAGCACTGCTGGAGGTGAGGGGCTCAGACACCTCTCAGTGCAGCCTCTAAAGGAGCACTGCTGGAGGTGAGGGGCTCAGACACCTATCAGTGCAGCCTCTAAAGGAGCACTGCTGGAGGTGAGGGGCTCAGTCCCCTCTCAGTGCATCATCTAAGGGAGCACTGCTGGAGGTGAGGGGCTCGGTCCCCTCTCAGTGCAGCCTCTAAGGGAGCACTGCCGGAGGTGAGAGGCTCAGTCCCCTCTCAGTGCAGCCTCTAAGGGAGCACTGCCGGAGGTGAGAGGCTCAGTCCCCTCTCAGTGCAGCCTCTAAGGGAGCACTGCCGGAGGTTAGGGGCTCAGACACCTCTCAGTGCACCCTTTGAGAGAGCACTGCCGGAGGTGAGGGGCTCAGTCCCCTCTCAGTGCAGCCTCTAAGGGAGCACTGCTGGAGGTGAGGGGCTCAGACACCTCTCAGTGCGGCCTCTAAGGGAGCACTGCCGGAGGTGAGAGGCTCAGTCCCCTCTCAGTGCAGCCTCTAAGGGAGCACTGCCGGAGGTGAGGGGCTCAGTCCCCTCTCAGTGCAGCCTCTAAGGGAGCACTGCCGGAGGTGAGGGGCTCAGACACCTCTCAGTGTGGCCTCTAAGGGAGCACTGCCGGAGGTGAGAGGGCCCAGTCCCCTCTCAGTGCAGTCTCTAAGGGAGCACTGGGGTAAAGCACGGACCCATTCGCAAGAGCTTTGTGCATTTCACGGAGTGGTCAACCCGTCCAGACTATGAGCAGGTACCCAATGGCCGTTTCCACACGTTGTACATCAAGTTGATTGTCTGCTAATCTCATGAAATTAAATTAGATATGGATTTGTAGAGCACTCTACCATCCAAAGGTATGTAGACGCATACACGGAATTTCTAAACCTCTTTCTACATTTAAGTTACTATTTCTCATATTTCATGGAGCGTGTTTGGCTCGAGATAGCAGTTCAGAGGACATTTTTATTATAGCAGGAATGGTGGGGAGGTGTCTGACTACAGGAACCAGGACGTACCAAGGAAATGTTGGTCACTGCAACAGTACTACATGCGTCCAGACATGCTAAAAGGTGACCTTCTTTGGAGCTCCACAGATGCGGGGTGGCACTGGCGAAGCAAAAGATACCCCAGACCAGGATGGGTGTGGGGTCCCTGACTGAGTGGCGCGGATCAGAGTGGCGCGGCGCGGATCAGAGTGGCGCGGCGGGGATCAGAGTGGCGCGGCGGGGATCAGAGTGGCGCGGCGGGGATCAGAGTGGCGCATATCAGGGTGGCTGGATTAGCGTGGATCAGCGTGCCGTGGCGCGGATCAGAGAGGTGCGGATCAGAGAGGTGTGGATCAGAGGAGAGTGGAGCGGATCAGAGGAGAGTGGCGCGGATCAGAGGAGAGAGGCGAGAGTGGCGTGGATCAGTGTGACATGGATCAGAGGAGAGTGGTGCAGATCAGAGGAGAGGCGCGTGGTGTGGCATGGCACGGAGGAGAGTGGATGGTGCAGAGGATTGTACAGTGGAAGTAAGTGGAGTGGTGTAGAGTAGAAGGGCATGGAGTAGAATTGAGGGGCATAGAATAGACTCTCTGACAGGCTCCCACCCGAAACGGATTACGGATCTTACTGCATGACAGACCTTATGGCCCAGTGACAGCACTAGCTGACATCTCTCTGCTTGCAGGATGCTTCACAACAAAAGAACAGATCCACTTGAGAAGGGCAGGAATTAGGGCGCTTGAAAGGTACCTTTACCACATTTGAGATGTTAACGGAATAACGTGAGCTCTACCGGGGAAATCTCTAATACACGGGAGGTGGCCAAAAGCCACGCATCCACTCCAGGACATTCCAGGCATTATGCCACAAACACATGCACTTGGGAAGACCCTATAAACACTGCGAGATGGTGGGCTTCTGCCTTCAAACAATGAAGCTATTTCTAAAGTGCAAGTAACATTGCACAGGCTGCCCTGGCTCTGGTCAGATGTCCGTCTCTGCACACCTCAGAGTGGAGGGATGAAAAGCTCGGGTTTCAGCAGTATATGGAGAGTATCTGGAAGGCTCTATCTGAGGGGCAGCTGAAGTCCAGGAGTGCTGCTCTTGCCCTCTGTTAAAACGACTTTAGAACCTTCCAGACTGCATTTTTGGCAAAACAAGGGGCTTACTGGATTGCACCTCCTCAAGGTTACACACCGGTATGGTTGCAAGTCGAGAGAGCCATACTGAGCAATCTAAACCCACTGGCTCTGTTAACAGCCAACAAACAACCTCATGCATCCAACTCCATTTTTGAGACACAAAAATCGCCCTTCTAAAAATAGACAAGAAAATGGAGCACAGCATAAAGGGCTCGAAGATTGAGTCACTCTGGGCCAATAGTAAGATCAGATACAAGGCGAAATCCATCGCCCTCGACTCATGGATGGAGAGAGGCATCTCCCATCCAGACCAGCTAGAGGATGGGGGGTACCCCACCACATATGCAGTACTGAAATCAAAACATAACTTACCTCATATCGAGTTCTACAACTTCCTGAAAATCAAAACAGCCCTATACAAAGCCAAACTATCACAAACCCAACCATCCATCTCACAATATTTAGCAAAGATCAGCAAATTAGGTCATCAGGTATCACATCTCTATAAAATACTATGCGCAAATACCTCCAAGATTAACGACAAGACAACAAACTACTAGATAAAACATGGCAACACCCCCCTGAATGAACAAGAACAGGCGAAATTATGGTCCTCTGCCTCACGTAATAAAATCACTCTAGTACTAGCACAAACCAAATTCTGGCAACTCCACAACGCCTTCTGGACCCCGCCTGTTTATTCACACTAGGACTCAGAGAAGACGACCTGTGCTGGAACTGTAGCAAGGAAAAGGGGGACCTAGCACATCTTATCTATTACTGCCCATCACTCAAAAAGTTCTGGGCAATATCTTTTGGTTCTTAAATAACGTACTGGGCTGTACACTAACGACCAAATTCTCCTCCCTCGCCACTGCATTCATGACCACAGCACTACGAACAGAGCATGATAAAGACCTACTTGACTTGCTTCTCAATGCGGCAGTGAAAATGGTCATCACCAATTGGAAGGACACGACTAAGACCTCATAAAAGGCAGGCTCAACTGGGTGACGTACCTCAGAGGCGCGGATAACATAGCGCTGCAGAACTCGCCCTGGAGACAAGAAACCAGGGGGGTGTGGAAGTCACTCAATTCGTACTTAGACTCTTACGAACCCCCTTGAAGCCAGTCTGGCTCCCTCCTCCCCTCCCCCTATAGGGGAATCAAAGGTTAACATCACAAGCGGAAGGGACATTGAGGGGGCTGTTGGACTGTCCCGTTTGACCACCTCTCCCGCCACAGGTCACCTGGTGAGGTGTCAGCTTTGCCACATGACTAAAACCCCTAGTAGACTCCGTGCTACAGAACCTCTCATATACCTTCCTCTTTACCTCTTTCCTCTTTCCTCTTTACCTCTTTCTTTCCTGTCTCTCTTTCTATCAGCCTTTGCCTACATTTCCCGGCAAGCCTACGTAAGAGGGGATTAGCTCAAAATGATATCTGACCATAAAGTGCATGTAACCAATGCATACATACTACTGTTGGCTAACCCCGTGACAGAATGCCGTTGTATTATTTTGTATAAAACTAACAAAATACTTGGGGGGGGGGGGGGAGGGGGGGGGGGGGGGGACGAACCGATTCCTTGCACTGTTGAACAGCTCATGTGTGATCCTCGGCTCTTTTATCCAGCGGCACTGACTTGGAAAGAGTAATCCTCTTTTCCTAAGTCAGTGCTTGTTGCCTGGAGCACCATGGGGGCAGTAAAGCGCTGCGCGGAGAGCGTGCTTGCACTATCAAATAATGCATTCAATAAACAGCCCCTGCCAGGATGGAGATCGGTGTCAGGACACGGAACAGCACAGTTATCTGTACACGACGCGTCTCGTAGACGCTTTCTCTTTTTAGTCTGGCCGCAAAGGGCAGGAAGAGGGCCGGAAATAGAGGGCAGCCCGCCGCCAATGTAACCAGGCCTGACGGGTACCCGGCTATTCCAGGACTCGGCCACACACAGCTCTGCCAATGACCTCAGCCCCGAAGGGCCCCTTGTGGGCCTCAATCTCACCCTACCGACCCTAATCTGTTGCGGGAACCGATTCCTTGCACTGTTGAACAGCTCATGTGTGATCCTCGGCTCTTTTATCCAGCGGCACTGACTTGGAAAGAGTAATCCTCTTTTCCTAAGTCAGTGCTTGTTGCCTGGAGCACCATGGGGGCAGTAAAGCGCTGCGCGGAGAGCGTGCTTGCACTATCAAATAATGCATTCAATAAACAGCCCCTGCCAGGATGGAGATCGGTGTCAGGACACGGAACAGCACAGTTATCTGTACACGACGCGTCTCGTAGACGCTTTCTCTTTTTAGTCTGGCCGCAAAGGGCAGGAAGAGGGCCGGAAATAGAGGGCAGCCCGCCGCCAATGTAACCAGGCCTGACGGGTACCCGGCTATTCCAGGACTCGGCCACACACAGCTCTGCCAATGACCTCAGCCCCGAAGGGCCCCTTGTGGGCCTCAATCTCACCCTACCGACCCTAATCTGTTGCGGGACACCGACAAAGCACCTCACTCCTGAAGGACATCACCCATGCTGTTCGAGGCTTCGAGCTGTGTACCTGAAACCAGGCCTGCAGCACCCATGCTGTTCGAGGCTTCGAGCAGTGTACCTGAAACCAGGCCTGCAGCACCCATGCTGTTCCAGGCTTTGAGCAGTGTACTTGAAACCAGGCCTGCAGCACCCATGCTGTTCCAGGCTTTGAGCAGTGTACCTCAATCCTGGTCTGCAGCACCCATGCTGTTCCAGGCTTTGAGCAGTGTACCTGAAACCAGGCCTGCAGCACCCATGCTGTTCCAGGCTTTGAGCAGTGTACCTGAAACCAGGCCTGCAGCACCCATGCTGTTCCAGGCTTTGAGCAGTGTACCTCAATCCTGGTCTGCAGCACCCATGCTGTTCCAGGCTTTGAGCAGTGTACCTGAAACCAGGCCTGCAGCACCCATGCTGTTCCAGGCTTTGAGCAGTGTACTTGAAACCAGGCCTGCAGCACCCATGCTGTTCCAGGCTTTGAGCAGTGTACCTGAAACCAGGCCTGCAGCACCCATGCTGTTCGAGGCTTCGAGCTGTGTACCTGAAACCAGGCCTGCAGCACCCATGCTGTTCAAGGCTTTGAGCAGTGTACCTAAAACCCAGCCTGCAGCCCCCATGTAGCTCCAGGCTTCGAGCAGTGTATACCTGAAACCAGGCCTGCAGCACCCATGCTGTTCGAGGCTTCGAGCTGTGTACCTGAAACCAGGCCTGCAGCACCCATGCTGTTCGAGGCTTCGAGCTGTGTACCTGAAACCAGGCCTGCAGCACCCATGCTGTTCCAGGCTTTGAGCAGTGTACCTGAAACCAGGCCTGCAGCACCCATGCTCTTCCAGGACTACAGCAGTGTACCTCAATCCTGGTCTGCAGCACCCATGCTGTTCCAGGCTTTGAGCAGTGTACCTGAAACCAGGCCTGCAGCACCCATGCTGTTCAAGGCTTTGAGCAGTGTACCTAAAACCCAGCCTGCAGCCCCCATGTAGCTCCAGGCTTCGAGCAGTGTATACCTGAAACCAGGCCTGCAGCACCCATGCTGTTCGAGGCTTCGAGCTGTGTACCTGAAACCAGGCCTGCAGCACCCATGCTGTTCCAGGCTTTGAGCAGTGTACCTCAATCCTGGTCTGCAGCACCCATGCTGTTCCAGGCTTTGAGCAGTGTACCTGAAACCAGGCCTGCTGCACCCATGCTGTTCCAGGCTTTGAGCAGTGTACCTGAAACCAGGCCTGCAGCACCCATGCTGTTCCAGGCTTTGAGCAGTGTACCTGAAACCAGGCCTGCAGCACCCATGCTGTTCGAGGCTTCGAGCTGTGTACCTGAAACCAGGCCTGCAGCACCCATGCTGTTCCAGGCTTTGAGCAGTGTACCTGAAACCAGGCCTGCAGCACCCATGCTGTTCCAGGCTTTGAGCAGTGTACCTGAAACCAGGCCTGCAGCACCCATGCTCTTCCAGGACTACAGCAGTGTACCTCAATCCTGGTCTGCAGCACCCATGCTGTTCCAGGCTTTGAGCAGTGTACCTCAATCCTGGTCTGCAGCACCCATGCTGTTCCAGGCTTTGAGCAGTGTACCTGAAACCAGGCCTGCAGCACCCATGCTGTTCCAGGCTTTGAGCAGTGTACCTGAAACCAGGCCTGCAGCACCCATGCTGTTCCAGGCTTTGAGCAGTGTACCTGAAACCAGGCCTGCAGCACCCATGCTGTTCCAGGCTTTGAGCAGTGTACCTGAAACCAGGCCTGCAGCACCCATGCTGTTCGAGGCTTCGAGCTGTGTACCTGAAACCAGGCCTGCAGCACCCATGCTGTTCCAGGCTTTGAGCAGTGTACCTGAAACCAGGCCTGCAGCACCCATGCTCTTCCAGGACTACAGCAGTGTACCTAAATCCTGGTCTGCAGCACCCATGCTGTTCCAGGCTTTGAACAGTGTACCTGAAACCAGGCCTGCAGCACCCATGCTGTTCAAGGCTTTGAGCAGTGTACCTAAAACCCAGCCTGCAGCCCCCATGTAGCTCCAGGCTTCGAGCAGTGTATACCTGAAACCAGGCCTGCAGCACCCATGCTGTTCGAGGCTTCGAGCTGTGTACCTGAAACCAGGCCTGCAGCACCCATGCTGTTCGAGGCTTCGAGCTGTGTACCTGAAACCAGGCCTGCAGCACCCATGCTGTTCCAGGCTTTGAGCAGTGTACTTGAAACCAGGCCTGCAGCACCCATGCCGTTCCAGGCTTTGAGCAGTGTACCTCAATCCTGGTCTGCAGCACCCATGCTGTTCCAGGCTTTGAGCAGTGTACCTGAAACCAGGCCTGCAGCACCCATGCTGTTCAAGGTTTTGAGCAGTGTACTTGAAACCAGGCCTGCAGCACCCATGCTGTTCAAGGCTTTGAGCAGTGTACCTGAAACCAGGCCTGCAGCACCCATGCTGTTCCAGGCTTTGAGCAGTGTACCTCAATCCTGGTCTGCAGCACCCATGCTTTTCCAGGCTTTGAGCAGTGCACCTGAAACCAGGCCTACGTCACCCATGCTGTTCCAGGCTTCACGCAGTGCACCTGAAACCCGGCCTGCAGCACCCACGCTGTTCCAGGCTTCACGCAGTGTACCTGAAACCCGGCCTGCAGCACCCACGCTGTTCCAGGCTTCACGCAGTGCACCTGAAACTCGGCCTGCAGCACCCACGCTGTTCCAGGCTTCACGCAGTGCATTGAAACCAGGCCTGCAGCACCCACGCTGTTCCAGGCTTCACGCAGTGCACAGAAACCAGGACTGCAGCACCCACGCTGTTCCAGGCTTCACGCAGTGCACTGAAACCAGGACTGCAGCACCTATGCTGTTCCAGGCTTCACGCAGTGCATTGAAACCAGGCCTGCAGCACCCACGCTGTTCCAGGCTTCACGCAGTGCACAGAAACCAGGACTGCAGCACCCACGCTGTTCCAGGCTTCACGCAGTGCACTGAAACCAGGACTGCAGCACCCACGCTGTTCCAGGCTTCACGCAGTGCATTGAAACCAGGCCTGCAGCACCCACGCTGTTCCAGGCTTCACGCAGTGCATTGAAACCAGGCCTGCAGCACCCACGCTGTTCCAGGCTTCATGCAGTGCACCTCAAACCAGGCCTGCAGCACCCACGCTGTTCCAGGCTTCACGCAGTGCACTGAAACCAGGACTGCAGCACCCACACTGTTCCAGGCTTCATGCAGTGCACCTGAAACCAGGCCTGCAGCACCCACGCTGTTCCAGGCTTCACGCAGTGCACCTGAAACCAGGACTGCAGCACCCACGCTGTTCCAGGCTTCATGCAGTGCACCTGAAACCAGGCCTGTGGCACCCACGCTGTTCCAGGCTTCACGCAGTGCACCTGAAACCCAGCCCGCAGCCCCCACGCTGTTCCAGGCTTCACGCAGTGTACCTGAAACCAGGCCTGCAGCACCCATGCTGTTCAAGGCTTCACGCAGTGTACCTGAAACCAGGCCTGCAGCACCCATGCTGTTCAAGGCTTTGAGCAGTGTTCCTGAAACCAGGCCTGCAGCACCCATCCTATTAAAGGACTCCAGCAGTGTACCCCTGTCTATGCCTGCCGCAAAAATGCTGTTCCAGGCCTCGGGAAATGTGTACCTCAGTCCTGGCCTACAGCATTCGTGCTGGTATGGCCATAATGCAGTGTACCTCAAACCAGCCCTGCAGCACTCATGCTGTTCTACACTTCATGCAGTATACCTGAAACCAGCCCTGCAGCACCCACGCTGCTTCAGGCTTCGAGGACTGCATCTCAATCCCAGACTAGGACGACTATGCTGTTCCAGGACTCCAGCAGTGTACCTCAGTTCTGGCCTGCAGCACCTATGCGGGTCTTGGATCCCAACAGTGTACCTCAGTCCCGGCCTGCTACACCCCCGCTGTTCCAGGCTTAGAGCAGTGTACCACAGTCCACCCATGCTCTTCCAGGACTACAGCAGTGTACCTCAATCCTGGTCTGCAGCACCCATGCTGTTCCAGGCTTTGAGCAGTGTACCACAGTCCACCCATGCTCTTCCAGGACTACAGCAGTGTACCTCAATCCTGGTCTGCAGCACCCATGCTGTTCCAGGCTTTGTGCAGTGTACCTCTGTCCCAGCGTAGGGCACCCATGCTGTTCCAGGCTTTGAGCAATGTACTCAACCCCGCTTAGGGCACCCTTGCTGCTCCAGGCTTCGAGGAGTGTACCCCATACTGACCTACGGCAGCAATACTGTTCCAGGACTTGTGTTGTGTACCTCAAACCTAGCATACAGCACCTATCTCGTTGACGGACTCAACAGTGTACCTTAATCCTGACCTTCAGCATCAATGGTATTCCAGGCGTGACCCACTCCACCGGAAGCCCAGCAGTTGTCCCGGCTATTCCAATGCCTGGACCACACACAGCTCAGTGAAAATAGGACAGCATTGATGTGCAAGACCAGCTGCCATTCTAGTACTTGGTCTGTGCACTTCAAGCTTTACTTGCAGAGATCCGGGCTATGCCAGTGCTTGAGGTAGGTTTCGCAATCCTGACATGCATTCTGCCCTGCCACTTGAAGTGCAAGGAACGAAACACAGCTCTACTACTGTACCTCAGTCCTGATTTACAGGGTGGCTAGACAGAATCAGAGAAAGGTATATCATGGGACAAAATATCGTGTCAAGAACATCGAGGACTAAAATATCGCGAAGGTGCGTTTTAAAGATAACCAACATTTTACTATATAACACTCCACATTTATGTACTTTGAAGATACACATAGTTAAGAATAGTACATTTATACTTACTAATTTGCACTTATCTTGATATTTTGGTTCTCGATATTTTTGACACAATATTATTTCCACACGATATCTTTCTTTCCGAAGTTCTGTCAGTGATCAATCAATCAATCAAGGAATTTGTAAAGCGCACTACTCACCCGTGAGGATCTCAAGGCGCTGGGGTGGTGGGAGGAATGGGGCAGGGGGGAGGGAGGAGGGAATGCTGCTATTGCTCGAACAGCCAGGTCTTGAGAAGCCTCCTGAAGGTTAGTAGGTCTTGGGTCTGCCGTAGGAGGATGGGGAGGGTGTTTCAGGTCTTGGCGGCGAGGTAGGAGAATGATCTGCCGCCGGAGGTTGCTCTTCGAAAACGGGGGACGGTGGCGAGGGCCTGGTCGGAAGAGCGGAGTTTGCCGTTCAGGGTGTAGAAGGCAAGTAGTCTATGCTGGTCCGGTGTCGTGGAGTGCCTCGTGGGTGAGGAGCTTGAAGGTGATCCTCTTGTTGACGGGCCGCCAGTGCAGGTCTCTCAGGTGGGGTGTGATGTGGCTGGGTCACGGGATATCGAGGATCAGGCGGGCCTAGGAGTTCTGTATGTGTTACAGTCATTTCAGTAGTTTGGCCGGGGCACCAGCGTAGAGGGCGTTTCCGAAGTCCAGCCTGCTGCTGCCGAGCATGCAGAGGGTGTTGAAGCAGGAGGATGAGACGGCGTTGACTTGCTTGGTCATGGAGAGTGTTGAATAGAGTACGAACCCCAGGTTGTGTGCATTGTCGGCAGGTGTTGGTGCTGCTCCCCGGGCGGTCGGTCACCAGGAGTCATCCCTGGCTCATGGGGTGGAGCTGAGGATGAGGATTGCCGGCTTATCGGAGTTCAGCTTCAGACGGCTGTTCTTCATCCATTCATCGACAGCTTTCATTCCTTTGTGAAGGTTGGTCTTGGCGGTGAGGGGGTCCTTGGTGAGGGAAAGGATCAGCTGTGTCGTCGGCGTAGGAGATGATGTTGAGGTTGTGCAGTCTGGCGACGTGGGCGAGCAGGGCCAAGTAGATGTTGAACAATGTCGGGCTGTGGGATGATCACTGGGGTACGCCGTAGATTATCTTGGAGGCTTCGGAACAGAAAGGGGGGAGGCAGACGCTGCTCTGGGTTCTGCCGGCGAGGAAGAAGGTGGTCCATTCCAGGGCCTTGTCTCGGATTACTGCGTTGTGGAGGCATGTGCGTAGGGTGCGGTGGCAGACCCTGCCGAAGGCGGCTGAAAGGTCCAGGAGGATGAGGGCCGTGGTTTCACCGTGGTCTAGCAGGGCCTGGATGTCATCGGTGGCGGCGAGGAGGGCAGCTTCGGTGCTGTGGTTGCTGCGGAACCCGGACTGGGACGGGTCCAGGATGTTGTTCTCCTCGAGGTAGCGGGTCAGCTGTTTGTTGACCGTTTTCTCCATTACTTTAGCCGGGAACGGGAGTAGGAAGATGGGCCGGATGTTCTGAGGTCCCTCGGATCTGCCTTGGGTTTCTTGGGGAGGGCGTTGATCTCGGCATGCTTCCAGCTCTCTGGGAAGGTCGCGGTCTCGAAGGAGATGCTGATGGCCTTGTGGAGATGGGGTGCGATGGGGGCGCTGGCTTTGTTTAAGATGTGGTGTGGGCATGGGTCTGACAGGGAGCCAGAGTGGATGGTGTTCGTGATTTTGATGGAGTCGTCGCCGTTAATGTTAGTCTAGGTGAGCAGGTGTCGTTGGTGGTGGCCGCGTGGTCTGAGGTGTCGGTGGTTGTTGGGGTGGTCAGGTTGTTGAAGCTATTGTGGATATCTGCCATCTTACAATGGAAGAAGGTGGCGAGGGAGTCGCACAGGTCTTGCGATGGTGGGATGTCATTGGTGTTGGAGCTGGGGTTGAAGATTTCCTTCACGATGTTGAAGAGCTCTTGGCTGTTGTGTGCGTTGTTGTCGAGGCGGTCCTTGAAGGAGGTCTTTTTGGCAGATCTGAGGTGTTGGCGCATGGCTTTCTTGAGAGCTGCGTGGTTCTCCGGGGTCTGTTCGCGGTGCCATTTCTTCTCTAGTCTTCAGCAGGTTTGTTTGGATGTCTGGAGGTCCATGGAGAACCAGCTGGCGTTCTCTCTTGTTGGTGTCTGTTGGTGGGTTTCTTGATCGGAGCAAGGGTGTTGGCGCAGTCGTTGATCCAGCGTTTGAGGTTGCTGGCGGCGGCGTCTGAGTCGGTGGGAGTCGTTGGGTGGGCTTCGGGTGAGGGCGGTGTTTAGCTGGTCTTCAGTGACTTTGATCCAGACAAACATGTTACAAAGTCAGATTCTGGAACAGTCTGCAGCACTAGAGTAACCACAGGTCACAGGAGCATTACTCAGCCGAAACCAGAGGGCTCATGAGCGATAGTGCAGGGGGGAGAAGGGGGGTGCTATGGATGTTTGGACGGGGGAACGGGGAGGCAGTGAAGTGGGCATGACAGGGACATGTGAGAAGAGGGGAGGAACCACGTGGGGGAGGGGTCACAGATGTGTGTAGATGAGTGAAAGAGGCACGTTGAGGTGGGTGCCACAGACTTGTGCAGATGAGAGGGGGGTGCCACAGAAGTGTGTAGAAGAGTGAAGGGGGCACGGGGAGGGGGGTGCCACAAACCTGTGCAGATGAGAGGAGGGGGTGCCACAAACATGTGTAGAAGAGGGGGGTATCACAGATGTGTGTAGAAGAGGGGGGGTGCCACAGATGTGTGTAGAAGGGGGCACGTGGTGGGGGGTGAGGTGCCACAGACGTGTGCAGATGAGTAAAGGGGGCACGTGGAGGGGGGTGGGGTGCCACAGACGTGTGTAAAAGTGGGGAGTGCCACAGACGTGTGTAGAAGAGGGGGGTGCCACAGACTTATGTAGATGAGTGAAGGGGGGCACGTGGATGGGGGGGGGCGTGCCACAGACGTGTGTAGATAAGTGAAGGAGGCACGTGGAGGGGGTGCCACAGACGTGTGCAGATGAGTGAAGGGAGCACGTGGAGGTGCCACAGACGTGTGTAGATGAGTGAAGGAGGCACGTGGAGGGGTTGCCACAGACGTGTGTAGAAGAGTGAAGGGGCACGTGGAGGGGGTTGGGGGTGCCAAAATGTGTGGAGATGAGTGAGTGGGTGCACGTGGATGGGGGGGTTGCCACAGACGTGTGTAGAAGAGTGAAGGGGCACGTGGAGGGGGGTGGGGGTGCCACAATGTGTGTAGAAGAGTGAAGGGGCACATGGAGGGGGTGGGGTGCAACAGACGTGTGTAGATGAGGGAAGGGGGAACTTGGAAGCAGGGTACCACAGACGTGTGTAGATCAGTGAAGGGGGCACGTGGAAGCAGGGTGCCACGGACGTGTGTAGATGAGTGAAGGGGGCATGTGGAGGGGGGTGGGGTGCCACAGATGTGTGTAGATGAGTGAAGGGGGCACGTGAAGGGGGGTGGCACACACGTGTGTAGAAGAGTGACGGGGGCACGCGGAGTGGGTGGGGGTGCCACAACGTATGCAGATGAGTGAATGGGGGCACGTGGATGGGGGGGTGCCACAGATGTGTGTAGATGAGTGATGGGGGCACGTGGATGGGGGGTGCCACAGATGTGTGTAGATGAGTGATGGGGGCACGTGGATGGGGGGGTGCCGCAGATGTGTGTAGATGAGTGATGGGGGTACGTGGATGGGGGGTGCCACGGACGTGTGTAGATGAAAGAATGGGGCACGAGGAGGGGGTGCCACAGACGTGTGTAGATGAGTGAAGGAGGAGCTTGGAAGGGGTGGGGGTGCCACTAACGTGTGTAGATGAGTGAAGGGGGCACGTGGGGGGTGTCACAGACGTGTGCAGAAGAGTGAAGGGGGCAGAGGCGGTGCCACGGGGGATCCCCTCCCGCCGCAGGCCCTGCAGTGACTCACACATGCCTCAGGAATGCAGTCACTTCCAGGCTGGGGGCCAGTCCCACCCTCCCCCCCGCTGGGGAATGTGAGCGTGGAGGAGCTGCGGGCTGCTTGCCAGGCCTGGCAGCCCTCCCCTGCTGCTGTCAGACCCTGGCAGGGCCGCAGCACCAGCCCCCTCCCTCAGAGGCAGCAGACAGGGACACATGGAGGAGTGAGGAGAGGCAGCAGACACCGACTTCAGTGCCCCCTCCCAGAGCGCCAGCAGGCACTGAATCCAGCCCCCTCCCCCCCCCTGAGAGGCAGAAGGCACTGACTTCAAGCAATACCTGGCCCAGGGGTGTACTGCTCAGGAAAGGGGCGTCAGATGAGCAGTCCTAGAGAGGCAGTTCAGTAACAGGGTCTGAAAAGCTTCAGGAGGGTTTACAGCCAGCCACTGTTGTGTTCACTCTGAAAGAAGTCAACACCGTTGGAGGTCTTAACTGGTTACGTTAACTCAAGATTACTGAGCGGGAGGGACGTTTCAATATTTTTCATTTATTTCTCCAAATAATATTAAATAATCCTCACATTTTATTTAATCTGCTGGCCAAAAGAGAAAATGGTGATCTGTTTGACAATTTCAAAGAGTTTTCTTAGTAGGTTTTCTTTTGGGCAATTATGGAAAAAAGCAACCTTAAAAATGGCTTTTTTATGCCATTCCTCCTACACTTAGGGTTGTACATTTGTGATATTTGTATAAGGAGAATGTTACCTAGTGCACCGTCTCTGCGAAGAGATGTTCAATGCTGCAGGTGTGGCGGGACTGGGCAGTCCGAGACCCAAACCAGTGAATTAAGACCTGTGCTGGACTAGAGTAGGAATGAGGTCTGGTACAAGTGCATCTCAGAGGAGAAGATTCAGTGCTCTTTTGAGGCAAAGGATATCTGTAGGAGGAGAACCAAACCACCAAACAAGCCAGTGCCCACCACGAGTAGGACTGAAGACTAGCATTAGTGAAGAGAAGCTCCTGTGTGGTAAGGGGAAGTGGGACAAGGTGGGAATAGATCACAGCCAATGAACCAAGATCTGTGCCAGCCAAGAGAAGAAATTATGCGGTGTACTAACGAATTGAGTCTTCAGGAAGAGAAGTTTCAGTGCTGGAAGAGTGCACTTCAGTGTCTGGGAAGCGAAGCCAATACTTTACAATGTGTTTTTCTTTCAACTTTTAATCTTTTTTAGGTCTGACGTTAACTAAGACCTTTTTTTACTAAAATGATACATATACAAGATACTTACTTATAGGGGTTCCATCCAGCCCTCTTCATTTATTTAGCTGACCACCCTACCTTCCTCGGAAGCGGTCGTCGCTCCTCACGCTCCCTGACCCTCCCGACTTACTGCTCTGCTCTCTGCTGCCTGGGATCTGCTGCTTGGGATCGTAGCGCTATACTGAGCATTGCTGCCTGGTATCGTAGCACTATACTGCTCATTGCTGCCTGTTATCGTAGCGCTATACTGCTTACTGGTTTAATTTCCATTTGGGTACTGCTCGCATTGCCTGTTGCTGCATTTGTGCCTGATTCGCCTGATTTCCACTGCCCATTCCACAGCGTTACTCCGACTGTGCCCCAATATCGTCCTGTTTCTATTTGTTTGTGCTTCCATTTTGTTGTTGAGCCAGTCCCTCCACCCCACCTCCCATGTGAGCCCCTCGCTCCGCCCCCCCCTCCACTATCCACATATGTCAGATGCTTTTGCGCGCAGAGTTCGCGCGCAGCGGTCGCGCCCCTTGCGCGCCGAAGGCGCGCCAAAGGTAAGCCCGTCTACGCCTGTCCGCGCCTGAACCGCGCCCGACCCCCTGGTCCCCGCCATACCCACCCCACTCGCTTTAGGTATGACGCCGCAACTCTACTCGCCCTTAACCCCGGACACACACCACAATGCTACGAAGCTGCCCCGGGACGTACCCACGGTCCTTTCGCCTGCCGCTCCTGCAGATTTACCAGCGTTAAGACCCACACCACATCCACTAACCCCAAACACAGCTCCGACTCTAACCACCTGAAGTGCATCCTGCTGAACACCCGCTCGGTCCACAGACACGCCACTGACCTCTGGGATCTACTCGACACTACATCACCGGACGTCGCCTTCCTTACTGAAACATGGATGAACGCATCATCAACACCCGACATCGCCATTGCCATCCCGGACAATTACAAGATCATCCGAAAAGACCGCACCGTCCAAACAGGAGGAGGCATCGCCATCGTCCATAAGAACACCATCGGCATCATGACCAGCTCCGACGATAACCTTACAACCGCCTAACACCTCCACTTCCAGATCCACACCGACCCTAGGACCACACTCAGAGGCACCCTCATCTACAGGCCTCCAGGAACCCGTAAACAATTCAGCGAAGACATCACTGACTTCATCGGTCCACATGCCCTCGCCTCCGAGAACTACATTCTACTAGGAGACCTCAACTTCCACCTGGAAAAGAAAAACGACAGCAACACCACCACCCTTCTTGACAACCTGGCCAATCTCGGGCTCAAACAACTTGTTGACACACCCACCCATGTAGCCGGACATACGCTCGACCCAATCTTCACCTCCAGCAAACACATCTCCTTCGATCACACCACAGCTCTCCATTGGACGGACCACTGTTGTGTTCACTTCAGCTACAAAACCACCTCTACCCACAACCCCCCACAACCTATCCCCCGGAGAAAATGGAACAAAATCACCAACGACCAAATCCTCACATCGCTCAACCAGAACCCACCGCCCTCTCATCGGACCCAAACCAAGCTGCCATCAAATTCAAACAATGGATCACTCACAGCGCTGACGAATTAGCACCCCTGAAAAACCATCACACCAAACTAGACAACAAAAAAGCCCCCTGGTTCAACGATGACCTTAAGAAATCCAAGAAGCGATGCCGTATTCGAGAAAACATGGAGAAAAAACCCAACCACCGACAACGTGACCACCTTCAAGTCAGCCACCCGCAAACACCACCAGCTGATTCGATCCACCAAGAAATCAGCATTCAAGAATCGAATCAACAACAACGCCCATAACAGCAAGGAACTATTCAACATCGTCAAAAAATTCACCAACCCCACCGCAGCCTCAAACGACATCACTCCCTCCCAAGACCTCTGCGACTCGCTGTCCTCATTCTTCTACAACAAAATTGCCGACATACATAAAAGCTTCGAAAACAGTTCCAACAAACAATCCTCTCCACCCCCCTCAGAACCTAAACCGCCCTCTAACAACCTCAGCGCCTGGAACCCAATCACCACTGAAGACACCATCCGCCTAATGAATTCCATCCACTCTGGCTCGCCAACCGACCCATGTCCCCACCACATCTACAACAAAGCAGACTCCATCATCGCACCCCATCTCCGTGATGTCATCAACTGCTCCTTCAACTCTGCTACCTTCCCAGAAAGTTGGAAACATGCCGAAGTCAGCGCCCTCCTGAAGAAACCCACAGCAGACCCCTCTGAACTTAAAAACTACCGCCCCATATCCCTCCTCCCATTCCCGGCCAAAGTCATTGAGAAAGCCGTCAATAGCCAACTCGCCGCCTTCCTCGAATCCAACAATTTCCTCGATCCCTCACAGTCCGGCTTTCGAGCCAAACACAGCACCGAAACCGCCCTCATCGCAGCAACAGACGACATCCGAACACTACTGGACAACGGAGAAACAGTGGCCCTCATTCTACTCGACCTCTCCGCCGCCTTCGACACGGTCTGTCACAGCACCCTCATACAACGCCTCTGCAACATCGGCATAAAAGGAAAAGCCTTGGACTGGATCATCTGGTTCCTAGCTGGGAGAACTCAGAAAGTCCAACTTCCCCCATTCAAATCAAAGGCCACCAAAGTCATCTGCGGTGTACCACAAGGATCATCACTCAGCCCCACCCTCTTCAACGTTTACATGAGTCCACTGGCTTCCATCGCGCGCCAACACAACCTCAACATCATCTCCTACGCTGACACCCAGCTGATCCTTTCCCTCACCAAAGACCCCAACACCGCCAAAACCAATCTTCACGAAGGCATGAAAGAAGTAGCCATATGGATGAAAAACAGCCACCTAAAACTGAACTCAGACAAAACGGAAGTGCTCATCCTAGGATCATCCCCCTCTGCCTGGGATGACTCATGGTGGCCTTCGGATCTGGGCTCTGCACCCATACCCACAGACCACGCACGTAACCTAGGCTTCATCCTAGACTCCTCCCTCTCGATGACCAGACAAGCCAACGCCGTCTCATCCTCCTGCTTCAACGTTCTTCGTATGCTCAAAAAAATCTTCCATTGGATCCCCACCGAGACAAGAAAGACTGTCACCCACGCACTGGTTACGAGTCGACTAGACTACAGAAACATCCTCTACGCCGGAATTACAGCCAAATTACAGAAAAAACTCCAACGCATCCAAAACGCATCGGCGAGACTTATTTTGGACATCCCTCGCCAAGATCACATTACCGGCCACCTGAAAGACCTCCACTGGCTTCCCGTCAACAAGAGAATAACATTCCGTCTCCTCACCCACGCACACAAGGCCCTCTACAAACTAGGACCCGAATGCCTCAACACTCTACTATCCTTCCACACACCCACCCGCCAACTAAGATCCTCCAATCAAGGCCTCGACGCAGTTCCGCGTATCCAAAGATCCACCATGGGAGGTAGATCCTTCTCCTACTTGGCGGCCAAGACCTGGAACTCACTCCCCACTCACCTCCGCCTTACACAGAACCATATCTCCTTCAGAAAAGAACTTAAAACCTGGCTATTCGATAAATAATTAACCCCCTCCCCAAGCGCCTTGAGACCCTCTGGGTGAGTAGTGCGCTATACAAATTCTTGAACTTGAACTAGCTACTATGTCATTCACATTTTTAGGGCGAGCCTAGCGTTGAATCGCATGCGTTGCTCGTTTTGTGCGGCATTCAGTATATAGTATAGTGTGGAAGCTCCACCCAGTCTCCACCCATCGTTTTCAATGGCTTAGGTCCCAAATGCCTCCTTCAGATTGGTTTCAGGCTGGTTAGTCCCTCCTCATGACAACCATGTCATTTGTTTTCTTCCAAGGCTACTGCCCCCTTTACTTTGAGTGTTGCACAGTAACTATTTTCTTCCTGAGCCTTCTCTCCCACCGCCCCCTCTTGCAGTCCATGCGTTCTCGCCCGCCCACACTCTTCCCCCCCCCCCCCTCCCCCCAACTCTTTGGTCGTGCCTTCTCGCTCCCTGCCCTCCGCCTGCACTCCAGGTTTCAATGCAGTAGGTCTTGCAAAAATGCGAGCCCTATTGCTTTGTAAATGCTTGTTCGTAAAACCAACTCAGCATATAACATTGGGCTATCGTCAGCGAGCTGTATCTGAGGTGACGCAGCCGGAGCTCAGTGGGCTGTATCTGAGGTGGAGCGGTCCGTTATAAGCGGGCTGTATCTAAGGTGGAGCGGTCCGTTATTAGCAAGCAGTATCTGAGGTGAAGCGGTCCGTGATTAGCAAGCTGTATCTGAGGTGAAGCAGCAGGTGATTAGCGGGCTGTATCGGGTCTGACGCAGCTGGTGATTAGCAGGCTGTATCTAAGGTGAAGCAGTCGGTGATTAGCGGGATGTATCTGGGGTGAAGCAGTCGTGATTAGCGGGCTGTATCTGAGGTGACGCAGTCGGTAACTAGCGTGCTGTATCTGAGGTGACGCAGTCGGCGATTAGGGGGCTGTATCGGAGGGGACGCAGTCGGTGATAGGTGGGCTGTTTCTGAAGTGACGCAGCCAGTGATTATCGGGGTGCATCTGAGGCAACGCAGCCGGTGATTAGCGGGCTGTATCGGAGGTTAAGCAATCGGTGATTAGAGGGGTGTATCTGAGGTTAAGAAGTCCATCATTAGCGGGCTAAAAGTTGAGCGGTTAGTGATTAGCGGGCAGTATCTGAGGTGAAGCAGTATGTGATTAGCAAGCAGGCTGTATGTGCGTTGAAGCGGTCAGTGATTGGCATGCTGTATCGGAGGTGACGCAGCCAGTCATTAGCAGGCTATATCTGAGGTGAAACGGTCAGTGATTAGCGGAAGTACCTACGGTGAAGCAGTCAGTGACTGGTGGGCAGTAACTGAAGTGGGTGCTGTCATTTACTAATGGGGTCCTAGGCTTCTCTTATGAGAATACCGAGGCCTTGCTGGGACCTGGGGAAGTCCATGATTAGCAGGCTGTATCGGAGGCGGGTGCTGCCTGAGGTTGATGCTATCAATTACCACTTGTGACCCCCCATCCCTCTGCTACGGTTGCACTCACAGTTATATGAGGAGATGAGCAGTGACTACAAGCAGTCCCTGAGCCACCCCAGGTGAGGCAGACAATGGGCAATGCACCGTAATATAAGCAAGTACTAGTTTAGTACCACTCTAGTGCCGGACCCACTCTAGCATTAGTTAGGTATGTGCGTGAAGTAGCATGCCACACACTAACAAAAGACATGGGCAGACGGGATACAAGTGCTGCCTATACCGGCACGAATAAAAAACAAGCATTTTCAATGCAATATAGATCTCACATTTGGGAGAGTTTAACCCTTTGCATGCTGATGACGGAACCGCTCCGTCATCAGCTGCGGGTGCGCTGTGCTGATGACGGAGCGGTTCCGTCATGGCCCAGCCGCCGCGCCTGCGCGGCGCTGATTTCGCGCCTGCGCGGGCGTTCTAATGAGCGGGGCGGGTCATGACGGAACCGCTCCGTCACCAGCATAGCTCAACCGCGGCTGGTGACGGAGCGGCTCTGTCACCAGCATGCGGCCGCCGTGCGGCCGCCCCGCCCCTTTAGCGCTGCGGCGGAATAGCCGCCGCAGCGAAGGGGTTAAGCTATCAGTGTTGTAAATGACAATGCCTTTTATTTCTGTTTTAGAACCCAAAACATAAATAAAAAGGCATTGTCATTTATAATCCCAGTAGGTCAAACTTGCGTAAATGCGAGACCTATTGCATTGCAAATGCAGGTTTTCCACGTGTAGAAGTTGTGACAATTGGCATTTACCCATCTTGCTAAATTAACAAGATCTGGCTTTCCGCACAAGAGCTATTGGCTTTGCCAATCCTTAAATGCATGCAGCAATCTTCCAATGCATTTTCTTGTTGTTTATTATTAATTTTTTGTGTCCTGTGACAAAGAATCTCTCTTGCAGTGCATGCATACGTGATGGTTCTCCCGAAACCAGTAATGGTACAGAGCGCATATGGGTGCACAAGATAATTGTTTCCAAATACGCCATGGTTATGCAGATTAGGCTGTTGCAAAAAGTCCTCTGTACATGGTTTAAACTTTAACTTAGACAGGAAAAAAACTACTTTGAGCACAGTACTGGATTAAAAACATACAACCAAAACCAATAATATACAGTATGTCATTTAAATATAGGGGAAAAAGTCAAACACAAAGAGTTTCTTTGAATATTAAATACATTTTTGAAAACGTGCTGCTAAACAACGTAGATGGTTTGCTGCTAGAATAGACAGTACATCCTCGAACCATCCAAGAATCCAGCAAAACTATCTACAGTTATTGTACCAGACATACAATTATGTCTTACGTATAGATTATGTAAGAAATGTTAATGCAAGAGATCGTTTTCAATAACATTTAAAAAAAATAAGAATACTCAAGATGGCTGCCTATTCTCTGAAATAATGTACTTTACCATATGGTTAGTAGTAGATCCAAACAAAGAACCTATGTTAGAATCGCTTTTGTTATTTTGTGACTAACATCCAGTCTGCACTGGGGCAGGGAGGAGGAGGGGCACTCACACAACTGTGCCTGAAGCAGTAGTGCTATAAAACGCGCTTTAGCACAACGTTGTGTGGTACACCCTTCTTGTTTCAAGGACTTCCAACATCCTGCGTGCATGGGGCAGAGATGAGGAGGCTTCGCACATTGTTACCTGCAGCAGTAGATTTATAAAAGGCACACTGCTACACAAGGTGTGCCAGGGCGAAGTACGGGGCAAAAATGGGCCAGTCAGTGCTCGTTACAGCTAGGGACACATCTCTTTCATCCGTGCAAAGTCCCAGGCCGTACTATGGGTAAGCGTAAATTGACCTCCACTACCTGCACTTCCACTACAACTACAAAAGCTGGTCTATTATTTTTTGGGAGACTTCAGCAGTGGAGGCCTGGACTACTGAAATAACCTCTGTAGTAGAGGAACTTGGTATTAATGCCACCCCTAAAGAAAGACACTTGTTTGCAAAAAGGGAATGTAGAAAAAGTAAGTTAGATACAGCACCTCCTGGAGCCACAGACACAAGTAGGTTATATGTAGCTGCAGAGGTGTCCTAAAGAAACCCCAAATTATTACCTTAAACTGAGCCGCCTGGGGCGTGGCCGAGAGGCGGAGTGAACAGACGGCCACTCTTTAGAATCGATTTCAGCTGTCCAAGGGTCGCCTGACCCTAGCAGGAGGACGGTCACAGCAGTGGGGATAGCGTGGCCGGCTGGTGTGGCCGAGTGGTGGTCCCAGTGAGGGGTGTCTGGGCGACGCCAAGTGTCCGCCTGTAGCGCGCCCCTCCCCCACGAAGAGGTGTGACGGGGCCTGGCGCCTTCACTTTGGTGCGAGGAGGGCCCGGCGGTGAAGATTGGAGCTGCGCGGCCTGTCGGGGGCCGGACGCTCGAGGGGAAGCTGCCTGCTGGTAGCGACGGTGCACGAACGGACCGAGGGCAGCGACAGCGGTTGGCTGTGGCGCCATTTTGAGGGGCGCTGTGGCAGACAGTGGCAGTGCGCGGTCGAGGGTCGGGCGGGCGTGCTTGCACCCTCTCGCGTCCACGGGATGAGACTGTGTGGGAGAGCCCTTCACAGCTGAGGAACCGGGACATTCGGCGGCCCACAGGTGAGACGGCTCCCTCGGTCGGCTGTAGCCAGGGGAGTCCGATTGTGGCCTATGGCGGGGACACTGCTGAGGTTCCAAGCAGAGAGCGAGTGCTGCCGCGAGGCCGGGGACAGGCGGTGCAGGCCCGCATTAAGGTGTAAGGGGCTGGAGGTGGTGACCAGCCCCCAGAAGAAGCGCTCAGCAGCCCAAGAAGGAGCAAGAGGAGGAAGAAGGCCTCAAGGGTGGAAAGGCCGTGGGACGGATTTAGGCTTGGAGTGGAGGCCCATAGCCTATTGCTCATCTCAGCTGGCCGGGAGTTGGGGACCCTGGCCCTGGGGAGCTGCCTGCTGTCGACCAGGGACAGGGAAGAATCCGTGTGGAAAGGTGATTGGAGCGAGCCCATCGACAGGGGGTAGCAGAGCACCCAGGCGAGAGGACGTGGGTACCCAGCACTGTTAGGGGACGCCTGGCCGGTCCCGAGACGTTTGCGCAGACGTGGAGCCATCAGCGACCGACTCGGATATACCGCAGACCTACTTGTGCGGCCCCCGCATTCTACCTGACCTTAGGAGAGGAGCCCTGGGACCGAGAGCGAGTGTGTGATGGGGAACTGCGCTGGACCCACTGGTGGTGCGGGCATAGGTGGGACCTGGACTTCAGAGACACAGAGGTGCCTCTAGATAGGGTGAAGACCCACTGAATGTGGTGGTGGTCTGCTGTGTGAATACGCTCTCCCCACACTGGTATAGACCGGGAATAGCGGGGTCGCGTCACCCAGAACAGCACGTTGGTCCTCCATAGCCTGCCAACGCGCCTGCAACACTGAGGCCGACTGCTCGGGCACTTCGTGACCAGTGAGAGACTCCGGAAGACCCCTGACAAATCAGTGAAGGACCTGTTTGCTAAAGCCATGGTGACCCAATCGCCTAAAGACATAGCTGCCGCTGCTGCCCGCCCGGCCACGGGTCCTGCGGACGGCTCAGAGCCCATCACGAAGGCATTTTTAGAGCCCCTATTCACTGCGTTGAGAGACGACATTCATACCTTTAAAAAGGAATTCTTGGAAGAGCTCAGGGAGGTACGCAAGGATGTTGACGGCATAGGGAAACGTGTAGCAGAGCTAGAGACCAAGAATGATGGGCAAGACATCGAAATCGAGGCCCTACAGCAAGAGATACTGTGGCTCCACGACCAGCAGGTAGACTTGCAAACTCACCTGGAGGACTTGGAGAATCGTTCTCGTCACCATAATGTGCGGATCCGGGGAGTAACGCTGACCGAAGATACCAAGGATCTGTTTGGATTTACCAGAGAACTTTTTAAGCACATCTTGGGACATCCATTAGAGTCAGAACTTCGAATGGATAGAGCACATAGGGTGGGACCCCCGCAAGCTATGTCGGCCCTTCCACCGGATATCTTAGTATGTGTGCAGGACTACCGCACAAAAGAGGAC